>NC_138046.1:53145189-53745189 GCF_964194185.1 Rhinolophus hipposideros | reverse complement strand
GTTGGGGACATAGCCTGCCTCCTGAAAATTTTGCACCAGGCATGGAAGCATCCTTTCACTTTCCGTTATTCTGTGGGTTTCATTTTGGTAGGTTCCTGTGGTACAGGACAGAAGTTCAGAAGGATACTCTGCTGTTTGTGCGGAACAGATAATACCAGACCTAGAATAATTACATGTATTCAGGACGATGGAACAATAAAAAATCTAAGTGTGGAGGCTGCCTTTGCAGCAGGAGCAATATAGCGTAGAGTCATGTTTTTTTTTTTTTTTAACCACTTGAAAAATCGTTTCTTCCTGGTCAACACAGGGAGAAAGAAATCCTCCCTTCGAGTCAACTCATTTGCATACTGTGTAAAGGGCCTACAGCATGGCAAATATTTTGCCCATTACTCTATTGTACATGGGCTTGTGTCTCCTAAGGATAATTTCCTTTGTTGTTTCTGAATGAAGGACGACAGTGTCTCAGCTGCTATTGCTGAATCACATCATTTTGTTCCAATAGAAAAAAATGGCCTTTTTGTGGCAAACTCTCCAGTGATCTGGGTGTTTTAGAAAAAGCTGTTTGGGGTGGAGCAGGTCTAGGTTGGGATTGCTGAAAGGAATTTCTGTCCCAGAAAAACTCAGACAGTGGGACTCACAAGAAAGGTGAGGACCTCTAACCACACCCCTCCTCCCAGGCTCGGTGCCCTTACACTGTTCCCATCCTGTCCCACTGTTTTATCTAGACTGGGCCTTTCTAGACAACATTCCAACATCCATATTTTTTCAGATTTCCTTCCTTTGCCTGAGTTTCTGTTCTTCAGTATCTCTCCCTCTGTTTCCCAAGGTTGTCCTTGGCTTCATGCTTTTTAAACCGGACCGTGCACTCCCCTCTCCTCCTCCCCCTCCTCTCTCCCCCTTCCTCCCTCTCTCCTTCTTTCCACAAATATGCACAAAGAAAAGGTCATATGAGTTCACAGTGAAATGGAGGTTTATCTACAAGCCAAGAAGAGAGGCCTCAGTGTGAAACCTACCGTGTTCCCTGAAAATAAAACCGACCCCCAAAATAAGCCCCAGTTAAGATTGTCAGCCAGATGGATGCATTTGGTATGTTATGACGATGTTCCAGAAGATGACATGACTATATTTTAATAAATGTAGACTGTTGTACATGAAAAAATAAGACATCCCCTGAAAACATGCCCTAATGTGTCTTTTGGAGAGCAAAAATTAATATAAGACTCGGTCTTATTTTTGGGGAAACATGGTGCCAGTCCATCACCTTGATTTTGGACTTCTCAGCCACAAGAACTATGAGAAATAAATTTCTGTTGTTTACTCAGTCTGTGGTATTTTATTACAGCAACCCTAGTTATGTCCCGTTTCTTTATTTCTATAAATGAAGTGTAATCTTTTCAGAGCCCCCAACATGTTGTATGGTCAGGAAATTAAATCTCCATTATTTGGGGGAGGGGTTTCTACATTCCTGCATGAGATAACTGAAGAGTCCTGGGCTTTTGTTGTGCCATAAAATCAGGTGAGGGCTAGGTCCTTAGTCCTTAGTGGTTTCAGCTTTATTGTTGCTGCTTGGACTCCCAGAGGCTGCCACTGACAGGCACCTCTCTTTGGGAGCTGCTACTCCGAGTGGGCCCAAAGATACTGCTCATTGAGTTCTTCTCTTTTGGCTGCTGACCTGTCTGGGGCACTTTGCCCGCACACAGTGCACTGGCTTTCTCACTCAGTTCTCTGACCTCTCCTAGTCTCAGTGGGAGGGAGTCCAAGCTCTGTCTCAGGCTGTGGCTTCCCCTTCCCAGCTCAAAGCCCTTCTCTCCATGGACTGATACAGCATAATCACCGCCATTAATCCTTTAGAACCGGGGTCGGAGAACTTTTTCTGTAAATGTCCACATATTTTAGTTTTGTGGATTATCTTCCTTGCAAATACTCACTTCAGCTAGAAAGAAGCCATATAAAATATGTAAATGAATGGACATGCTGTGCCCAAATAGAACTGCATTTATGGACACTGAAATTTGAATTTAACATAATTTTCACATACTACACAATATGAGTCTTTGAGTTTTATCCCTAATTATTTGAAAAAATATATAAAAACCTTGGCTGTACAAACACAGGCAGTTGGCCAGATCTGGCTTGTGGGCTAAAGATCGCTGCTGTCTATTTTAGACTTTTTTAATGATTTTTAAAAATTTATTGGGGTGACAGTTGTTAGTAAAATTACATAGATTTCAGGTGTACAATTCGGTATTACATCATCTATAAAATATAAGTCCCATTGTGTGTTCACAACCCAGAGTCAGTTATCCCTCCATCACCATATATTTGATCCCCCTTACCCTCATCTCCAACCTCCACCCCCCTAACCCTCTGGTAACCACTAAACTATTGTCTGTGTCTATGAGTTTTTGTTTCTCATTTGTTTGTATTGTACTTTTGTTGTTTTGGTTTATGTACCATATATCAGTGAAATCATAGGGTTCTCTGCTTTTTCTGTCTGACTCATTTCGCTTAGAATTATACTCTCAAGACCCATGCAGGTTGTCACAAATGTTCCTATATCATCTTTTCTTACTGCCGAATAGTATTCCATTGTGTATATATACCACAGCTTCTTTATTCATTCATCTATTGAAGGACATTTTTGTTGTTTCCTTGTCTTGGCCACCGTAAACAAAGCTGCAATGAACATTGGAGCCCACGTGTCTTTATGTATAAATGTTTTCAAATTTTTGGGGTCGATACCCAGGAGAGGGATTGCTGGGTCATATGGTAATTCTATTAGTAATTTTTGGAGGAACCTTCACACTGCCTTCCATAATGGCTGCACCAGTCTGCATTCCCACCAACAGTGGATGAGGGTTCCTTTTTCTCCACAGCCTCTCCAACACTTGTTACTATTTGTCTTATTGATGATAGCCATTCTGACTTGGGTGAGGTGATATCTCATTGTAGTTTTTATTTGCATTTCTCTGATAATTAGTGATGTTGAGCATTTTTTCATATGTCTATTTGCCATTTGTATGTCCTCTTTGGAGAAATGTCTCTTCAGGTCCTCTGCCCATTTTTCAATTGGGTTGATTGTTTTTTTGTTGTTGAGCTTCATGAGTTCCTTGTATAGTTTGGATATTAGCCCCTTATCGGAAGCACTGTTTGCAAAAATCTTCTCCCATTCAGTTGGTTGCCTCTTTATTTTGTCGATGGTTTCTTTTGCTGTGCAGAAGCTCTTAAGTTTCATATAGTCCCATTCGTTTATTTTAGCTTTTACTTCCATTGCCTTTGCAATCAAATTCATAAAATGCTCTTTGAACCCACGATCCATAAGTTTAGTACCTATGTTTTCTTCTATGCAGTTTATTGTGGCAAATCTTATGCTTAAGTCTTTGATCCATTTTGAATTAATTTCGGTACATGGTGACACATAGCAGTCCAGTTTCATTCTTTTGCATGTGGCTATCCAATTCTCCCAGCACCATTTATTGAAGAGGCTGTCTTTCCACCATTGTATGTTTTTAGCTTCTTTGTCAAAAATTATCTGTCCATATTTATGGGGTTTTATTTCTGGGTTCTCAATTCTATTCCATTGGTCTACGTGTCTGTTTTTCTGCCAATACCATGCTGTTTTGATTATTGTAGCCCTGTAGTACAAGCTAAAGTCAGGGAGTTTGATACCTCCAGCATGGTTTTTTTTTTTTCTTAAGATTGCTTTGGCTATTCGGGGTCTTTTGTGGTTCCACACAAATCTGATGATTTTTTGTTCTATTTCTTTATAAAATGCCATTGGTATTTTGATGGGGATGCATTAAATCTGTATATTGTTTTGGGTAACATGGCCATTTTAACTATGTTGTTTCTTACAATCCATGAGCACGGAATGTCTTTCCATTTCTTTGTGTCTTCTTTAATTTCTTTAAAAAATGTCTTATAGTTTTCAGCATATAGGTCCTTCACATCCTTGGTTAAGTTTATTCCTAGGTATTTTATTCTTTTTGCTGCAATTGCAAAGGTAATTGTGTTTTGTATTTCTTTTTCTGAGATTTCATTGTTAGTATATATGAATGCAATGGACTTTTGTACGTTGATTTTGTAGCCAGCAACTTTACTGTATTCGTTGATTGTTTCTAATAGCTTTTTGGTGGAGTGTTTAGGGTTTTCTATATATAGCATCATGTCATCTGCAAAGAGTGATAATTTAACTTCTTTATTCCCAATTTGGATGCCTTTCATTTCTTTCTCTTGCCTGATTGCTCTTTCAAACACTTCCAACACTATGTTGAAAAGCAGAGATGATAGGGGACAGCCCTGTCGTGTTCCTGAACGTAGAGCAAAGGGCTCCAGTTTTTCACCATTCAATATGAGATTAGCTGAGGGTTTGCAATATATGGCCTTTATTATGTTATTTTCCTTCTTTAGCTATTTTATTAAGTGTTTTAATCATAAATGGATGTTGTACCTTGTCAAATGCTTTTTCTGCGTCAATTGATATAATCATATGATTTTTGTCTTTTATTTTGTTTATGTGATGTATCAAACTGATGGATTTGCAGATGTTGAACCATCCTTATGCCCCGGGGATGAACCCCACTTGGTCGTGATGAATAATCTTTTTAATGCATTGTTGTATTCGATTTGCTAGAATTTTGTTTAGGTTTTTTGCATCCATATTCATGAGAGATATTGGTCTGTAGTTTTCTTTTTTGTGTTGTCCTTACCAGGTTTTGGTATCAGGGTAATGTTACCCTCAAAAATTAGTCATGGAGTACTGTCTCATCTTCAATTTTTTGGAAGAGTTTGAGCAGGATTGGTATTCAATCCTGTTTGAAGATTTGGTAGAATTCACTAGGAAGCCATCTGGTCCCGGACTTTTGCTTTTGGCAAGATTTTGGATGACTGATTCAATTTCTTTACTGGTGATCGGTCTGTTTAGATTTTCCAGTTCTTCATGGGTCAGCCTTGAAAGGCTATATGTTTCTAAGAACATGTCCATTTCTTCTAGGTTATTGAATTTGGTGGCATGTAGTCCTTCATAGTATTCTTTAATGATCCTTTGTATTTCTGTGGTGTCCATGATAACTTCCCCTTTTTCATTTCTGATTTTGTTAATTAATGTCTTCTCTCTTATTATCTTAGTGAGTCTAGCCAAAGGTTTGTCGATTTTGTTAATCTTTTCAAAGAACAAGCTCTTTGTCACATTAATTTTTTCTA
Organism: Rhinolophus hipposideros; assembly: GCF_964194185.1. Classification (NCBI taxonomy): domain Eukaryota; kingdom Metazoa; phylum Chordata; class Mammalia; order Chiroptera; family Rhinolophidae; genus Rhinolophus; species Rhinolophus hipposideros. Next base: position 53,739,987 of record NC_138046.1, on the reverse strand, counting down.
TTGTCTTTTAGTTCTCTGTTTCATTTAGTTCTGCTGTGATTTTTGTTATTTCCTTTCTTCTGCTGACCTTGGGTTTCACTTGTTCTTCTTTTTGTAGTTCTTCAGTGTATCATGAGGTTATTTATTTGGGATTTTTCTTGTTTCTTGAGATAGGCCTGTAGTGATATGAATTTCCCTCTTAAAACTGCTTTCGCTGCATCCCAAATATTTTGGTAGGATGTATTTTCATTGTAATTTGTTTCTATGCATATTTTGATCTCTCCTCTAATTTCTTCTTTGACCCAGTCATTCTTTCAAAGTATGTTGTTTAATCTCCATGTGTCTGTGTTTTTTCCTGCTTTCGTTTTGCAGTTTATATTCAATTTCAAGCCTTGTGCTCAGAGAATATGCTTGGTATTACTTCAATCTTCTTAAATTTGCTGAGGTGATTTTATGTCCCAATATATGGTCTATCCTGAGAATGTTCCATGTACACTAGAAAAAAATGTATTCTCTGATATTTAGGATGAAGTGCTCTATAAATGTCAATTATGTCCATTTCATCTAATGTGTCATTTAGGGCTGCTATTTCAGTATTTATTTTCTGTTTGGATGATCTATCCATAGCTGTCAATGATGTATTTTGGTCCCCTAATATAATTGTGTTTTGGTTAATTTCTCCCTTTAGTTTTATTAGTTGTTGCTTGGTATGTTTTGGTGCTCCCTGATTGGGGGCATAAATATTGATGACTGTTATGTGTTTTTGTTGTATAGTCCCCTTTACCATTATGAAATGTCCATCTTTGTCTCTTATTATCTTTTTCATCCTGAAGTCTCTTTTATCTGATATCATTATGGCTACACCTTATTTTCTCTGGATACCATTTGCTTGGAGTGTCAATTTCCACCCTATCACTTTGTGTCTACGCTTGTCCTTGTAGCTGAGATGTGTCTCTTGGAGACAGCAAATGGTTCGGTTTAGTGTTTGGATCCCATCTGCTACTCTGTCCCTTTTTATTGGTGAGTTCAGTCCATTTACATTTTGGGCGATTATCAATATGTGAGGATTTCCTGTCATTCTATCTTTAGTTTTCTGGTAAGGCTGTGTCTCCATAGTTTCTTTGCCTTTTTTTGTTGTCTATTATTTCTGTGTGGTGGTATTCTATGATGTTTCCCTCTGTTTCTTCTTTTATTACAGTATATATTTCAGTTCTGGATTGTTTTTGAGTGGTTACCCTTAAGTTTACGTAAAAGAAAGTTTGATATTTAGAGTATTCCATTTTTTTCAGCACGATTACTTTCTCTAATCCCATATTCAGGTTCAGGCCTTTACTGTCCTCCTTTTTATGTTTTGGTTGCCACAAATTGTCCCTGTTGATGGTGGTCGAATAGCCTCCTTTAGTATTTTTTGCAGTGCAGGTTGTTTACTAGAAAATTCCCTCAGCTTCTGTATGTCTGTAAAGGTCTTTATTCCTGCTTCATATTTAAAGGATATCTTTGCTGGGTATATTATTCTTGACTCATAATTTCTCTCTTTTAATAGTTTGAATATTTGGTTCCACTCCCTCTTGGCTTGTAGAGTTTCTGCTGAATAATCTGATGATAATCTAATGGGCTTTCCTTTGTAGGTTACCGTCTTCTTTTCCCTGGCTGCCTTGAGGATTCTTTCTTTGTCGTTGATTTTTGACAGCTTCAACACAATGTGCCTTGGAGAAGGCCTGTTGGGATTGAGGTAATTAGGTGTTCTATTTACTTCTTGGATTCGAGGATCCAGTTTTTTCCACAAGTTTGGAAATTTCTCGTCTAATATTTTTTTTGGATATACTCTCTGTTCCCTTCTCTCTTTCTTCTCCTTCTGGTATGCCCATTATTCTTATATTGCTCTTTCTGATGGAGTCAGAAATTTCTTGTAGATTTCTTTCATTTCTTGTAAGTCTCAAGTCTCTTTCTTCTTCCATCTGTGTGATTTCCAGGTTTCTATCTTCGATGTCACTGATTCTTTCCTCCATGTGGTCAACTGTACTTTCTAAGCTGGCTATTTCATTCTTAATTTTGTCTCTTGAGTTCTTAATCTCCAGAAATTCTATTTGGTTTATTTCAAAAATTTCAATCTCTTTGGTAAAATGCTCATGTCGTTCTTTCATTGTGTTTCTGAGTTCATTAAACTGTCTTTCTGTATTTTCTTGCATCTCGTTAAGTTTTTTCAGAACTGCAATCTTGAATTGTCTGTCATTTAATTCACATATTTCCGTATCTTTAAGTTCATTTTCTGGAGACTTTTCACTTTGTTTGTGAGCTGTCTTGTTGCCTTGGTTATTCATGGCAATTAATGATTTATTATTTCTCTTTCTAGACATCTGTAGGAGTGGATTTTGCAACAGGTTGATAGGAAGAGGTCTTTTGTTTTCCAGTACGTGTTGGTAAAATGTTTTTTTTTCTCTCCTACTGCATCTGTTTTTTCTCTCTCACACTGTAGTGTTATGTTTTCTCTGCACTACTCCAGCTTCTCACACCATGGAGTGATTCTCTGGAAGCAGGCTTCTCCTCTGTGAACTGTTTTCCTGGGTCATAGGGCGCCACATCCTTTTAGGTGAAATCAGCAGTGAGACACTTCGTCTTGCCTGTCTGCTGTGCAGGGAGTCCTTTTTGGAGTTATGGTTGTTCTATTAGTTGTAAATTCCAGAGGAGCTTTCCAGAGGCTAACCTCACGCTGCCATTTTGATGACGTCAATCTCAGTTTTTCCTAAAGAAAATATTTTAGACTTTTTAAGGTGTGCACTCAAAGTGTGGGTGCATGTGCCAGCAGTGTTAGCATCATTTTCAAGTTTGTTAGAAATGCAGAACTTCAGGCCTCATCACACACTGACCAAGTAGGAATCAGAATTTTAATAAGATTCCCAGGCGATGCACGTTAAAGTTTGAAGAGTACCAATTTAGAAACCTAGTGCTGGCTTCTCTTTTCTGGACACTTGGCAGGGGAGAGCAGATGCTAACATTAGTTACACATTTTTACTCCTGAATACCATGCCTTGCTATCTCAATATTGACCTTTCTACCTGATTTCCACTGTTGCCATTTCCTGGATGGGACAGCACTTAATAGTGTGAGTTACAGCCAGTTTTCCATTAGTCATGGTAATCCACAGATCATTAGCACTTGACGTCAGAATGAATCATTTGATGTTTTTGGCAGGTCTACTTTCCAAGTTCTGATTTACTTCTTTCAATGTTAAAATTCCCCTTGCTGAGTTGAGCAACAGCTGAGTATTAGGGAAGCAATGGCCTTGAGGCATTCTGAAATAAGGTCAGAACAGCCTGGAATTAAATTTTTGTTGTGGCTAATTCCCACAGCATATGCAAATCAAGTAATACAATGCATGGACCACTACTGTGTAGAATATCAACAAAACTGGTAGAATTTTGGTTTTTAGAACTGCACATGGTTTTAGTCACATTATTAGTTTTTGTTTTGTAGGCTTTTTGTGATTGTGTTTTCCTAGACTAATATTAAAATGAGTTTGTATTCTATGAGCACGCATCTGTGGCATAAGGAGCTCAGAGGCATGAGCAGAGGTGCTGGGGAAAGTCTCCCTGAGTTCAAAATTTTTCTTTAGGTACTCCATGAGATGATGTGCAACAGTCTCATGAGCTGAGAGTGTATTGATAATTAAGACACATTTTACGTGTCTTGGTCTCCTTACTATCACACTCTTTCCCAGGTTTCCATGGTGAATTGTGGACCAACCCTCACATCACTACTTGTCAGTGATTCCTGGGCAGAATTTCAAGTACTCTAGTTTGGGGGAAGCAGGAGACTGACTCCTGCTTTTCTCTTCTGTCTAAATCTTACAGTCATTAAAGTTTGATTTCTATTAATGCATGAATGTCACCATGCCAATGAAAATGCAACTCTTCTGCATGTGTTTTGATTACCTTGTCAGAGGCCAGGCAAAGAGAGGTTGAACAGCAACGCGCTCCTCCACTCTTGTTATTTCTGCTTCCATTACTTGTCATATCTGTCAATTTCTGGAACATTCATATCTATGGAGCCATTATTTTTAGTACTTTAATTATCTTGGATGTCTAAGGACACAATTAATGTATCATGTTGGTTTCATTGATGGGTTACAAAGATGGTAGGTAGCCCTGTGAGGGATTTGGGTTTTGGGAGTGCATTTCCAAAGTGCTGGGGCAAGTGCAGATGAACTGGGTAAATTCCCCTGGCTCTTAGACAGCCTCTGGAGAGTCAACCTCTGAAGCTAATCCCTAATGTTTGTTTTGGTCTTCAAAAATGCTTTAAGACTTTCTTACATCTCCTGCTCCACAGTCTGTTTAATCTACACACCACCCAACTTGATTCTTGATTCGATCTCACTCACCAGTGTCCTGTGTGCTAATCTCATCTTCTTGATAGATTAAAATAGCAATAATAGGTAACATTTATTGAGTGTTTACTCTGTGCCAGGCACCTTACAAACAGTATCTCATTTAGTCCTCTCATAGCAACCCTACAAAGTTAGGTACTATTGTTATCCCCAATGTACAGATGAGGAAACAAGAATATTGAGTAACTTGCTCAAGGCCACATGACTAGTATGTGCTAGAGCTGGGGTTTTGGCCCTGACTCCAGTGCACGGGCTCTTAACTACTGTGTTGTACTGCACTCAACACAAGTAACAACAGCTAACAGTTACTGAGCGCTTACCTTTTGGCCAAGCATGGTGCTAAACTCTTTGTATGTATCAATTCACTTACTAATCCTCTTGACAATTCTGTAAAAGAAGTTTTATTATTATGCATGATCTTCAGAAAAAAAGAAACTGGGGCACAGAAATGTTAACTAACTTACCAACTCACACCTTTAAACAATGATAGACAGAAGCAGCGTTTGGACACAAAGCAGTCTGACCCCCGAGCCTACATTCTTAACCACTCTCCTATACTCTTTTCCAGATGCCTGCTGGGGCAAGGCAGAGAATGTCAAAGAGTGAAATATGTCTGTTTGGGGAGACAATGGAGAGTAAGTGGGAGCCATTATTCACTTTCTGCTGATTGTTACCCTGTGGAAATGGTAAGTACAGAGTTGTCCGAAATGCTGGATTTTAAAAGAGAAGTCCCGAATATGGATCTTTATATGAAATTTCCTTATTTTAAATATTGGCAACAAGTTTCAATTTTTTAAAAGTACAAAAGAATCTGTTGATCGGAAGCATTAAATTATGGGTAAGTATACTTCATTCACATACAGTACTTTTGAAATGTTTATTGAGTCCTTCTTATGAACATTGCTAACTCTAGATAGGGTTGTTCAATGTAAGCCTGTGTACTCCCCATTTTCTGTTAATTCTCAGTGTTGTTAATAAGAAACTAACTCAAAGGAGATTTGACTTTGGGTGGTGAACACACAATGCAATATAAAGATGATAGACTATAGAACTGTATACTTGAAACCTATAGGATTTTATTAACCAGTGTCACCCCAATGAATTTAATAAAACAAAATAAGAAATCGACTCCCTCCATGATTTAATTGGTAGCAAATCAGTTTAAATGATGGTTTATTTATGTTTTAGACTTTACATTCTCAGTGAACTTACAAGGCTGTTGGTAGACCCTCAGAGTTTAGTATACCAAGTATGCATGTTAAATTATCTTTTTTCCAAGTGTGAATAAGTGGTATGTAGAAATAAATATTCATTTATGTAAACTTTGCAATGAATGAAACACACATATATGCTGCACCCCGCCCCCCACACACACACACTGTTGTGCGGGGCAGCCTGTGGGGTCTCTGCTCCCGCTCCCCACATAAGAACTCAGGATATGGTGAGGCCAAAAAGGAACACCCACAGAGCCATAGGTAGGGGAGCCATACCACTATACTCTCGCTGACGGCTTGGTTGGAGACACAGAAAGGAGGAGCCACACTGTCTGCAACCCGCTGTCCACTTGTCTCTGGCAACCAACCTCACTTGCTAGCTGCAATTGCTCTTGCTAGCTCAGCCACCATCTGCTTGCTAGCCCCCATTTTTTTGCTAGCGTAGCCACAGCAGTTATATTAGTGACCAATGGCTCACTGGTTACAGCTGACGGCCAACTAGCCACAGCTGATGGCCATCCAATCACAGTTGATGGCCATTTACTACCTGAGCCAGCACCTTTCTATGTGAGGCCGAGAGCCTGGAAACTGCTTTCTGGGGCTCTGTCCGCGCCCCCCCCCACACACACATACACAGTGCTTGTGAGTCTGGAACAATGGGCCAGCCCAGGGGTTTTCAATCCTGGCTGTACATTAGAATAATCTAAAAATCTTTTTAAAATGTTGATCCTAGAGCTCCAGTCTCAGAAATTCTAATTTAAATGGTCTGTGGTGGGACCCTGGACATCAGGACTTTTTAAGAAAAGCTCCCCAGCATTCTAATCTGCAGTCAGGGTTGAAAAGTGGTCCAGCTGATGGATATCTATTTGTCAGAGGTCCCAAATGTTCACTTTGGGCCTTGGTCAATTGTTTCTCCTTCACTAAAATCAGAGACTTTTATAATGTAAATAGTCACACTAAGGTAATCATATCTTTATGCATTGTTTTCTTGTGAACCAGACTCTGTTGTCTCTAAGTCTTCTGTCCTGGCTCGGTAAGTAGGCAAAAACATGGGCTCTTTAGCCCATGTGTATTTGATGTTGAAGAAGGTATGGCAGGCGACTTCTGAAATGGGTCCCAGTGACCCCAACCTGCTGGTAATTCACATGTGTGTGTAATCTCACCTTTTTATGTGTGCTGGAACCTAGGGGCTTCTTTCTAACAAATAGAAAAAAGATTTTAGGCCATAAGAGTTAATAGTTTTATTATGACTTTGTAGATTAAGTTATTTATGTATGAAAGCAGGAAAATATATTGAGAATGAGGTATATTTACAGAGGACTTCTTTAATACGTTACATTTTTTAAATGTAAACATTTATTTTTAATGAATACTTAAGTAATATTTAAGGAAACCAAACAAAGTAATGATACAATCGCAGTGTTGTGCATGTTGTCAGTGACATAAATAAATCCATTTTGGTTATTTAAAACCAAAAAAAAAAAAAAAGAAAAAAGAAAAGAAAAGAGCAAAAGTGATAGGATGTCACTTCCATGTTTAGGTTACAGAAGATTGTGACTTTGGTCTTACTGGCTCTCTTTTCCTCTGGCTCTATTTACTTGCTTGCTGTGATGAAACAAGTTGCTACCATGTTTCCCCGAAAATAAGACCTAGCCGGACGATCAGCTCTAATGAATCTTTTGGAGCAAAAATTAATATAAGTCCCAGTATTATATTAATTTTTGCTCCAAAAGATTCATTAGAGCTGATGGTCCGGTTAGGTCTTATTTTTGGGGAAACACGGTATTTTGTGAACTGACCTAGGAGAGGTACACATGGCAAGAAAATGAGGGCAGCTACTGGTCAACAGCCAGGGACGAACGGAGGCCTTCAGTCCAACACCCTATGAGGATTCAGTAGAATCCTGCCAACAGCCAGGTGAGTAAACTTGGAAGCAAATCTTTCCCTAGTTGAGCCTTGGGATGATTACAGGTCTGACCGACACCTTGACTGCAACCAAGGGATCCACCTAAGCTATGCCTGGATTTCTGACCCACAGAAACTGTGAGATGATAAATGTGTTGTTTTAAACCACTAAGTTTTGGGGGTAATTTGTTACACAGCAACAGATAACATACAGAGGAATTGATGATGGGTTATATTTATTAGCAAGGCATTAGAACAGTAATTCCCCAACTTTAACATGCATTGAATTTCCTTGGGAAACTTGATAAAGTGCAAATCGCTGGGCTCTGCTCTTAGAAGCGTTCGATTCAGTAGGTCTGAAGTGGGGCTCAGGAATATGCATCTTTATCACACAGCTTGATATTTCTTTCTTCTTCTCCTTCTTCTTCTTCTTCCCCTTCTTCCCCTTCTTCCCTTTCTTCCCCTTCTTCCCCTTCTTCTCCTTCACAACTCACAGTGGCCCATGCGAGGATCGAACCAGCAACTTTGGTGTTATTAGCACCACGCTCTGACCAACTGAGCTAACTGGCCACCTCACAGCTCGATATTTCTGATGCACGTGTTTTTTAGGATTACGTTTCCAGAACCATCAGCCAGAAGGTAGAGTTAGCTTTTGGAGAGGCAGAGAAAATGGAGGACTAGTGATTGTTAAGGTGTGCAGGCCCAATGGAGCAGGAATTTTGCAAGGCTTTTAGATTAATTAGGTGACACTTTGAAAGGTATACTGGACTTGAAATTGGAAGAAGCCTCAGAGGTCAGAAGATTAGCCTGGTGGTGGTATACTAGGTGGTTTGGAAGGGAGAGACTAAGAGTCAGGGGCCTGGGTAGCTTGAGATGATAAAAGCCTGGACTAGAATGGAATTGGGGATAGTGAGGAAAGGCATGAGAGGAATTTTAAAGGAAGTTTTTAAAGGACTTGATGACTGACTATATAGGCAGGATCTGAATAAGAGACAGAGATTTCAAGCCCAAGTGATTGGAAGAAATGTGGTGCCACTGGCAGAGCGGAGAAGTTGGGAAGGAAGCTGGTTTAGGGGATATATCTCTCCAGAACAATTTAGTGCCTACTTTTAGTTGATAAGGTCTGGTCTGGGAAGCTGAGTTGCTTAACAAAGGGCATAAATGGAGGCAAAGTTCTAATCTAGACCAATGGTCCTCAATGTGTGCCCCCAGACCAGCAGAATCAGTATTATTAATACTGCAGAGGTTTATAGTCTGGCTCAACTTGCACATCTGTACACCCAGAGGCCTTGGATAGAGCATCCCAGAGGTTGGGAAAGAATGAGCACAAGTAGAGGTATAGGTGATTCCCAGCCCACTGATGGAGTAAATGCCATCACCTGTTGGTGAGGGGAAACTGGCCTAGATATAGCCCTGCTCTGAGCTCAGCCCTAAGCTGAGGCAGCATTCTGGCTGCCCATTGAACTGCATGGATTTGGGACTCATCTATTTGTCAGCCAAGCCCCAAGCTGGTGCAACCTGAATGGACAACATTGACAGAGGCCAACTACTCAGGAAGTGAAACATAATGTTGGGCTTCCTTCACTGCAATAAGGAAGTGATGTTGGAGATCATGTGGAATGCATTATTTTCTTATTCTCCTACTGTACATATTTCCCACTTGACCTTGTCCTTACAAAGCTGGTCTGGTGAATGAGAGGGAGCTGAGAGTGAGAAAGGATCCATACTGGTATTCCTGACAAGTGTTTTATGGACTGAAAAAAAATCTGGTTCAAGTCACATTATAAGAGAAAACAGGCATAAGCTACTGCTGCCAGACATTTCAGAGGGTGAAGCCTGAGGAGCTGCTTTGAGTAAGTCGCCAACACCGTCCTACTGTGTCAGTCTCAAGAGAACTGCTCCCCCTCTGATGCTGTGGCCCTTACATCACAGGAATTTTGATTGAGCATCCTTCACACTGCCTCATGTGGGCAAAAAATGTGTCCATTTCAGGAATGAAGACTGTCATTGAGTTAAATATTCTGGACCTCAACCTATAATGAATTGCTCCCCCTCCCCTAAGAGATTGTCAGAACTAATCCCATTGTGCCTTACCAAGCCTCCCTGGCAACCACACACTTTCCATACTGCCCCAGTCATTTTACAATCAGACAGAAGCTACTTCCCTCTAATTCTCCCAAAGTCTCTAGAAATGCCTATCTGTGAAGGGCAAAGTCCTTATATTCTTAGCTTCTTAACAGCACATGTCCTCTGACTCTTGCCATGGTTGGAACCTTGGCTGCCTCCTAACCATGTTGCCCAGGAGGTGAGGTTGGGGCTCTCATTGCTCCCCCAAATTCCTGATCATTGCTCTCTCTTCTTCCTGCAAAAGCCCCACCCCTCTACCTTCCTCATTGCCATCATCTACCAACCTCCTGATGACTTCTCATTTATTGCAGGCCTAGTTCATGGCTTGCTTTCTTCCTCTTCCTTGCTCTCATCATTCTTGAGGTCTTCAACATCTTTGTGCCAAGGATGTCAGAGCTTTACGTGCCCCATGAGGCTTTTATTTAAAGAAAAATCTGTTACTGGAAATTCAGAGATGAATTGTCTGAGAGTAGAAGAATTTGAGAGTGGGAGGAGAGGAGAGAGGACCAGCTTTGGGGTATACTGAATCTCCCGTACCTGGGCACAGGACAGGGAGGGAGGCAGTGTCCCGAGTAGCTGGGATCTGTATGCTGATTTCCCCTACCTCCTAGTAGCCAGAGGGGTATTGTAGAAATTCCCTTGGTGGTGGTGGTGGTGGGGTCTTTCCCTCTAGGCTTTGTGGTCCTTTCCACACGGACTCTGGTGATCATTTTTGGTGACTTCAACATTTGTGTGGATGACCCATTCCTCATCATGGCTTTTCACTTCCTAGATTCCTTCACTTCAATGATCTTTTCCTTTACTCACTTTAACTACTTACTTGCTTGGTCATGTACATGTACTAGCCCTTTTCATCACCACAAACTGCATTATTTTGTAAATCTTGACCTCCACTGCTGCTGTTCCTCAATCTTATCAGGTTACAGCTCCAATCCATTGATTCCCACTACATTTTCTCTCTCCACCAGCCCATCATTGTTTATGTTTGTCTCCTTCCCTAGTTTACAGTCTATCTATAGTATTTTTATTATCACTTTCCCTTTCCCTCTCTATCTGTCATGTCCACTGAGCAGTCATATCCTAACCCTTGGCTATCTTATCCTCCTTCTCCCTCTTCCTTTTTTAAATAGCTGAGACTTTGACAACTTGGCTGACTCTCATCATTCATCATGAACTTCAAATGGACACCTGACACTGTCCATCACTTCCATTACTCTTCCTTAGTGAGGGTTTTTGGATGGTAATTCTCTGAGCTGTCTTCTTCCTTCTCTCTCCTGGGACCTCCCTCTCGCACCGCTCATTTCTTCTCATACTCACTGATGGCCTCACCCTACATAGCACTGAGTAAACAGAATCCAGAAAATGGGAATGTTCTCCTTGTCCCACCACTAAATCCACCCTCCTAACTACACCTGACATCACTGTCTTTTCCCTTTTACAATGGAGTATGTGTGCATTCTGATAGGAGAAGGTGATCCTGTCAGAGGCCAATCCCTTCTAGATTCCATCCAATCTTGCCTCCATGGGGGACTTGGGTTCTTCAGTTATCGCCTCATTTTCCTGCATTATGAATATCTCCCTCTTGCCTGGGTCTTTTACATAAACAAGCAACCATGTTAGACAACCTCTATTCAAAAAAACAAAACAAAACAACAAACTCCTCTCTTTTGACTCCACATTCCTTCTCTAGTTATGACTCCACTTCCCTATTCCTCTTCACAGCCAACTTATTTTGAGAGATTTGTCTTTACAGTCTCTTCTTACATCTTATTCCCCCTCAAGCCCTCTATAATCTGGCTTCAGTTCCCCACCTGACTGTATTTTGCCTTCATGGAGGCTTGAGAATCAAACCTATAGGGAACTCAGACTGTAGCTTCAGAGTCTATTATAGTGAGAAGAAATAGGAAACTGAGGCTCAGAGAGGTTAAGTGATTTGTCTAAGGTCGTACAGCTCGGAAGTAGCTGAGCTGAGACTGAATGCAGGTGCATAGAATGCTAGGAGCCTGTGCATCAGCATTCTTGTCATTAATCACACCTCTTCAGTGCTCTGCATACCTATTGCTGGGATAATCACATTGAATTGTAATTATTCATTGACATGTCCCTTATGATTTCAAGGACAAGAACAAAGCTTAGAATACATAGTAGATGTTTGATAAATGCTTGTTGAGTGAATGAAGGAATGCTGTTATCTGAGATCATTTGTTCTTTATTTGGTCCTCAGCAGTGATGGCTTACCGCTGGTCACTACCTTCCCTCTCATATCATCATAGAATCATGAAATTTTAGAGCTGTAAGGGACCTTACAGATCAGGAAATTAAGATCTGTAGAGGTTAAGTAATGTACCCAAGGTCACTTTGCTAATTAGTTGCAGTCCAGTTCTCTTCCCATGCTATCTTCAATAAGTGTTACCTCTTCCTCCCTCCCTCCACATTCTATTTTCCACCCTAAATAATTCCAATGCCAGGCAGCACTTAGACTGACGCAGAAAGTCAGTGAAGGACACATGTGAATGTGATGGGCAGCCAATGCAGTACTTTTTAGTGTTAATGAACACGTTCCTCCTTGGTTGGAGCTGGTGCCTGCTAGCTACTTCAGTTCTAGTTTAAAATATTCTTTTTATGAGCTCCTGTCTTAAATTATATTCCTCTTAGTGCTTTGGTTATTTTAATGAGTTTTTCTTATCTGCTATTTATAAAACCAGACCTGCTTTCTAATGTTTTGTTGTTGTTGTTGTTGTTTTAATAATTCAAATTCCCAAGTCTTATTCCTTTTCCATTGCTCTTTCTCCTTTATGCATTTTATGTTTGTATGCTTGGAGCTAAGCAGTGCATTTTGAAATGCAATCTTGTTTGGTGCTAATACAGTGCTGGAGCAATCAGTTTTTCTATAGGGAAGAATTAGCTAACCGGAACCCTCAACTAACCAGAACCCTCAGCTTGAGGTTGTGAAAATAGCACAATCTCTGAAATCAGGCATAGTTGAGTTTAAATTCTGGCTTTACTAGTTATATATTTATTTTTTTACTGTTGATTTCCCCCTTATTATTCTTTATTGAAGAATAACTGACATAACATTATATTAGTTTCAGGTGTACAACATACTGATTCAATATTTGTATATATTGCAAAATGATCACCACAATAAGTTCAGTTAACATTTTACTGCTTATTAATTATGTGACCTTGGTCAGATTGTTTAGTCTCCCTGTACATGTTTCCTCATGTTTAAAATAACAGTAATAATAGTATGTCTATTTCATAGAGCAGATGTAAAGGTTAAATTAAATAATATGTAGACCTAGGTTTAAAATTCTTGTTCTGCCACATAATAGCTATAGAATGATGTCAGTAAAGTTATTTAACTTCTTTCAGCCTCAATTTCCTTCTCTGTATAATGGGCATTATTATCAGTTGGCATTTGCTATATAACATACCATCTCAAAATGTAGTAGTTTAAAAAAAACACCATATATTTGCTCATGATTCTGTGGGTTGGTAGGTTGGACTGTATTCAGCTGGGACTGTCTCTGCTTCATGTTTGTCAGTTGGGTGCACTCATCCATTTATGTCAACTGGCCTCACTCATATGTCTGGCAGTTGGCTGGTTGTCAACAGGGGTGGTAGAAATAATTAGTGTTATTCATCACCTGGTGGGCTGGCCTGTGCTCGTTCACTTGGTGAACAATGGCTACCAAGAGCATCAAAAGAGAGCAAGATCCAATGTGCAAGCACTTTTTGAGTTTCAGCTTTCTCATATTTGCTATTGTACCAGTGATCAAGTAAGTCATATGACCAAGCTTAGAGTAGATATGGGAATGGATTACTCAAGGGCATGAATTTGGAAAGGTAATTATTGTAGCCATTTTTCCTCCAAACAATCTATCGTAGACTTGATATTACTTGTTTTCCAGGATCTCTGTGAGAATTGGAGATGATACATACAAAGAACTGAGTGAGATTTCTGGTCAAGATGGTGGAATAGGTAATGCTGTGCTTACCTCCTCTCATGACCAATCAAAATTACAACTAAATTACAGAACAACTGTCACTGACAATCGCCTGAAGTCTAGCTGAACTGAAGCCCTACTACTATGGACAAAATGAAGAAGCCACCTTGAGACTGGTAGGAGGGGCAGAGATGTGGAACAGGCTGCTCCCACTTCTTTTTTTTTAAAAAAGATTTTATTAAAATGTAGCTAACATACTATATTATATTATTTTATGGTGTACATTATAGTTATTCAACAGGACCCACCTGGCACTGTATGTAATTATTACCATATTATTGATTATAATTCCTATGCTGAAGAAGTGATCACTGCGATAAGCCCAGCAACAATTTGACTGTATCATGCTATCACAATACTATTGGCTATATTCCCTATGCTGTACATTACATCCCCATATTTTTTTTATACCTGGAACTTTGAACCCCTTATTCCCCTTTATCTTTTCCCTCCTTTTTAAAATTTTCAGTTGCAGTTGACATTCAATATTCTTTCATATTAATTTCCAGTGTACAGCATAGTGGTTAGACATTTATTAACATATAATTTAAGAAGTGGTCCTCCTGACTAGTCTAGTACCCATCTGGCACTGTACATAGTTATTTCCATGTTATTGATTATATTCCTTATACTTTACATCCCCGTGACTATTTTATAACTACCAATTTGTATTTCTTAATCCCTTCACCTTATTTACCCTGCTCCCAAACACCTTACCATCTATCACCCTAACAGATCTAGGACTCATCTGACACCATACATAGTTATTACAATATTATTGACCATATTCCATACGCTATCATATATATCGCAAACTACTGTGTAACAACTAATTTGTACTTCTCTTTTTTAATTTATTGGGGTGACAATTGTTAGTAAAATTACACAGATTTCAGGTGTACAATTTTGTATTAAATCATCTATAAATACCATTGTGTGTTCACCACCCAGAGTCAATTCTCCTTCCATCACCATATATTTGATCCCCCTTACCCTCATCTCCCATCCACCCCCTAACCCTCTGGTAACCACTAAACTATTCTCTGTGTCTATGAGTTTTTGTTTCTCATTTGTTTGTCTTGTTCTTTTGTTGTTTTTGCTTTATATACCACATATCAGTGAAATCATATGGTTTTCTGCTTTTTCTGTCTGACTTATTTCGCTTAGCATTATACTCTCAAGATCCATCCATGTTGTCACAAAAGTTCCTATATCATCTTTTCTTACTGCCGAATAGTATTCCATTGTGTATATATACCACAACTTCTTTATCCATTCATCTATCGAAGGACATTTTGGTTGTTTCCATGTCTTGGAAACATGCCTTGTCTTAAACAAAGCTGCAATGAACATTGGAGCACAGGTGTCTTTATGTGTAAATGTTTTCAGATTTTTAGGGTAGATACCCAGGAGAGGGATTGCTGGGTCATATGGTAATTCTATTCGTAATTTTTTGAGGAACCTCCACACTGCCTTCCATAGTGGCTGCACCAGTCTGCATTTCCACCAACAGTGTATGAGGGGTCCTTTTTCTCCACAGCCTCTCCAACACTTGTTACTATTTGTCTTCATGATAGCCGTTCTGACTTGGGTGAGGTGATATCTCATTGTGGTTTTTATTTGCATTTCTCTGATGGTTAGTGATGTTGAGCATGTTTACATATGTCTATTTGCCATTTGTATGTCTCTTTGGAGAAAAAAGGTCCTCTTCCCATTTTTCAATTGGATTGTTTATTTTTTTGTTGTTGAGCTTCATGAGTTCCTTGTATATTTTGGATAGTTCTCATTGGGACCCAAGGTATTTGTAGTATGAAATTTGATGTCTAGATTGAAATACATTTGGTCTGGGGATGCTCTAGGTTGCCACGTAGTCTCCCGTATTTACCTTATAACCCTAATTT
This sequence comes from Rhinolophus hipposideros, assembly GCF_964194185.1. Classification (NCBI taxonomy): domain Eukaryota; kingdom Metazoa; phylum Chordata; class Mammalia; order Chiroptera; family Rhinolophidae; genus Rhinolophus; species Rhinolophus hipposideros. Next base: position 53,724,467 of record NC_138046.1, on the reverse strand, counting down.
CCACTCCAGTGCCTCCAGAGGCCTAGTAAGAACAATTAAAGACACAAGAAGAGTTCTGACACTCTCTACTGTGAGCCAGCCAAGGTAGTTCGCACCTCTTGGTTCCTAGGTCTAAGTCTTCAGATTAGCTTCCATGGTGGCTGACAACCACTCCAACTTTTCAGGGGGAGAAATTTAGGAAATCCTATTTTTCTTCCTACAAGAATCTACAAATACATTGCTTTCAGCACCCCAATATTCATCTAAGCAGCAATAGTGATTTCTTCTGTCTGTCCACTTTAGTGGCAAGAAAACTACTTAAAAACTGACAATTTTTAAAAATTAGTTTATTGGGGTGACAATTGTTAGTAAAGTTACGTAGGTTTCAGGTGTACAATTCTGTAATACATTATCTATATATCACATTGTGTGTTCACCACCCAGCATTGGTTCTCTTTCCATAATACATATTTGATCCCTTTTACCCTCATCTAAAAAATATGGAACGCTTCACAAATTTGCATATCATCCTTGCTCAGGGGCCATGCTAATCTTCTCTGTATTGTTCCAATTTTAGTATATGTGTTGCCAATGTGAGCACACATTGACAAAAATTAACACAGGTAACTTTGATACCTGTGTTACCTTTGATACCTGTTGATAGGTATTGGCCAGAGAAAGACTTAACACATGTGCCCTTTTCTTATTCTTCACTAAGTTATGATATTCCTTTGCATTGATTGTGCATGAGTGGTAACTATTCTCTTTACCAATAGGAGTATGCATCTGGTAGTTTCCTTTACTAGACTTACTACTTTTGTTTTCATGGAAAAGTAATATATTTGTTGAAACTTTTCATTTTTAGATAATTTTAGACTAATTGTTAAAACAGTGCAGAGTATTTCTGCATACCCCTCATTCAGTTTCCCTTTATGTTTATATCTTATGTAACCATGGTTCAATTATCAAAACTAAGAAAATCACCTTGGTACAATACTATTAATTAACATACAGAATTAATTAAAATTTCACCATTTTTTCTACGAGTGTCCCTTTTTTGTTTGAGAATCCAGTTTAGAACCTCAAATTGCAAGAGTTGTCATGCCTTTTTAGTCTCCTCCAATCTGTGACAGTTCTTCAGTCTTTCCTTGTCTTTCATGACCTTGACACTTTTGAGGAGTACTTGCTAGTCATTTTGTGGACTATCCCTCTATTGGGGCTTTTCCAATGTATTCTTATGATTAGATTGATGTTACACATCATTGGAAATGCTAACACATTGGTGTGCCCTTCTTTGTGCAGTCTATCAGGGGGTACATGATGTTGCTATGTATTGTGGGTGATGATAATCTTCATCCCTTGGTAAAGATGGTGTCTATCAGGATTCTCCACTGTAAACTTGCAGTTTTCCCCTTTGTAATTACTAAATATTTTGGAGGAGCTACTTAGAAAGTGTGCAAATATCCTATTTCTGCTTAAGATTTGTCCACTAATATTAATATCCATCAGTTGATCTTGCCTGAAGCAATTATTACTGTGATGTTCTAATGGTGATGATTTTCTATTTCCCTCACTCCTTGCACATATATTAGTTGGAAAATTGGAATTCTTCTGTGAGAATTATCTCTACTCCCTCATTCATTCATTCATTCATTCACTTACTTATTTGTTTATGAGAGCAGACTAACATATTTATTTTATTCTTTGGGTTATAATCTTATATTAGTTTTATTTAGTTTGTTGATCAAATTGTTCCCATTTTAGCCATTTGGAATCTCTTTCAGGTTGGCTCCTGTGCCCTTTTAACATGCCCTTCATTTTTTTTTTTTTTAGCACTTCCCTTATTTTCATCACCATGAGAAGTGCCAGGCTCATCGTCTGTTTTCCTTTCTCTAGCCCTGAAATCAGCCAGTCTTTCGTTTAATGGAAAATGGTATTTCAAAACCAGGACCTGTGCCTTAAGTGTGCTTGCTATTGAGGTATCACTGCTTCCAGCCCCTCTCAGTGGATATAGTTAGGAAATATGCATATATGGTTTAACTTATACAGGTGCATGTCTATATTTATTTCTGTATCTATCTGGATTACATTAAGAAAAAAACTATGACTCAACCCAGCTCATGGGGTTCATTTTAGCCTTCTCTTCCCTTCCTTATTTGTACCTTTTTTCTCTGACACTGAGGAACCTGGTTCTCATTATCTGCAATATATTTACTTAATTTTTCAATCCTAGTAGTATATCAATAAAGTAGTTTCAGATTACCTAAGCCACACCCCCTTGAAAAACAAATTTATGAACTAGAGTGCAATGTTTATATACCACTTTTTGTCTTTAGTTTTATAGTATTTAATCAACACCCTGTTTTTCATAGTTATTTAGGTCAGCTCCTTTCTTCCCCATCACCTTCATCATGTGACTCATTTGTAATACAGTTGGATTCATTTGTCACATTCTGCAGTCCATCACCCGTCTCCCCAGCATTCTGGTTGAACTTTCTAAACTTTACATACAGTAAAATTCACTCTATGGTGCATAGATCTATTCTATGAGGTTTTGACAAATGCATATAGTGGTATATCCACCAGTACTATACAGGACAGCTCCATCACTCTGAAAAGTCCCTCATGCTGCCCCCATTAAGATCAATCCTTTTCCCCTTACCTCTAACCCTGGGCAACCACTGACTCATTTTTCATTCATATGGTTTTCTCTTTTCCAGAGAGTCATATAAATGGAATCATATGGCATGTGGCCTTTTGGATTTGGCTTCTTTAACTTAGCAAAATACATTTAAGATTATTTAAATATATTTTGACTGTAATGAATAAAGCATAATAGCTTTAAGCATTGGTGTACAGGTTTTTGTGTGAACATAAGTTTTTGTTTATCTTAGGTAGATACCTAGCAGTGAGTTAAGTAATTTTTAGTATATGTGCTGCCGAAGCGAGCACGAGTTAAGTAATTTTTAAAAAGTAGTTCTTCAAATATCTAGAAAAGAAAACGGAAAAAAAATACCTATTTAGTACTACATTTTCGCGACTCCTACCATTAATCCTGTACCATTTCAGTGTGGTTTCATAATTCCAAACTTCACATCTGCATCACCATTTACTCTCAGAATCTTCTGATTTTGAAACTGGGTGCATTTGTGTTCTCCCAAAATTTCTGTCTTTAAATCTCCGTAGTGATATAACATGTTATATTCTGGTTTATTGTTACTTGGATCAGGATATGCCCTTGATCACACCTTCCCTGAAACAACTGTATATATGGGTACAACATGGGTAATCTTGAAGCCAGGCCCTATTTACTAGACCCTGAAGCACTGACTTTATAATGACCATTCTTTAAGGAGATTCCCTTTGTGTAGTCAGAATGAGCAATGACCTATCTGACATTAATTGAGAGTCTTCTTAAAGAATCCCTGTCCTAATATATGAAACCTATCAGCTTGCTATAGAACTGGAATTGCTACCATTAGCATCAGTCTTCTCGGCCAAGGTTCAGTCATTTTCTCTAGAAGGTTTCTGTTAAAAATGTACACTTTTAATCTGTGAGGGCAGATGTTTAGCATATTAGCTAGCTGTCACCTCAGAGAGATCACAGCTGTGATCTCTGAAATTCCTCTCTACTGACACCTTTCTACTAGTCTGCAAACACTCATTTCTGTTTCACTCAACCGTGAGCTCTTAGACTGAGGGCAGAGTTCATCTCTGTATTCCTAGTGAATGGCATGTAGTAGGCGATCTGTGTATACTTCTCAAATGGATGAATATATGCATGATGAGTATGTGATGTTTGAGAATAGAGAGTGGGGGATTCGTATGGAAAAGCTCCTTATGTGTGGCACAGGCAGGAATAGGCAAGCCTATATGGAAGGGCACAGCAGGGGTCTGGAGTACCACAGAGCAGAATGGAACAGGTCTGTCATGGGAACAATAGACGACTAAAGATGGGAACTAGCTGAAGGCCAGCCTCAAAGTTCAGGCTTTTGGGAAGTTGTGGCTAAGGAGATAGGCTCTGGAGACAGAATGGGCTAAAATCCCAGCCTTGCTACTTCCTACTGGAATTTGGATTTTACTTCGAATGAGATGGGGATTAATTTGGGATCAGGTGTTGATTAAAAAAATAATTTGGCTATGGTAAATAGTGCTGCAATGAACATATGGATGCACACATCCCCTTGAAGCAGCGTTTTGGGTTTCTTCGGGTAAATACCCAAAAGTGGAATTACTGGGTCCTTCTTTGCCTCTTGTTATAGCCTTTGTTTTGCAGTCTATTTTGTCTGGTATAAGTATTACTACCCCAGATTTTGTTTTTGTTTCTATTTTCAGGAAACAACTTTTTCCATCCCTTTATTTTCAGTCTGTGTGTGTCTTTTGATCTGAAGTGAGTTTCTTACAGGCTGCCTATGTAAAGGCCTTGTTTAAAGGTCTTGTTTTCTTATCCATTCAGTCACCCTTTTTTTTTTTGTAGGTTGACCCTAGCGCTTTTTTTTTATTGGGGAATATTGGGGAACAGTGTGTTTCTCCAGGGCCCATCAGCTCCAAGTCGTTGTCCTTCAATCTAGTTCTGGAGGTCACAGCTCAGCTCCAAGTCCAGTCACTGTTTTCAATCTTAATTGCAGGGGGCACAGCCCACCACCCATGTGGGAATTGAACCGGCAACCTTGTTGTTAAGAGCTTGTGCTCTAATTAACTGAGCCATCCGGCTGCCCCTGTGGCAGCTCAGCGGCAGCTCGTTGTCTTCAATCTAGTTGTGGAGGGTGCAGCTCACTGGCCCATCTGGGAATTGAACCGGCAACCCTGATATTCAGAGCTCGCGCTCTAACCAACTGAGCCATCCAGCCGCCCCACAGCCACCCTATTTTTGATTGGAGCATTTAATTCATTTACATTTAAAGTAATTATTGATAGACATGTAGTTATTGTCATTTTCTTATTCATATTTTTGATTCTTCTTCTTCTTCTTCTCCTCCTTCTCCTCCTCCTCCTCCTCCTTTTTCAACAAGTCCCTCTAACATTCCTTGTAATAGTGGTTTGGTGTTGATGAACTCCTTTAGCTTTTTCTTGTTATGGTTGCCAATTAGGAGGGAGGTTGGGGGTTGAATGAAAAAGGGGGAGGGATTAAGAAGTACAAATTGGTTGTTACATAGTAGTCATGCAGATGTAAAGTAAAGCATAGGGAATATAGTCAATAATATTGTAATAAGTATGTAGTGTCAGGTGGGTACTAGACCTATCAGGGTGATCACCTCATAAGTTATACAAATGTCCAATCACTATGCTGTACACCTGAAACTAATATAATATTATGTGTCACTCTAATTGAAAAGTAAAACAATTATTTTAAAAATGAATAACTTGATGTGACTTTTATTTTAACAGGATCACTCCAGTTACATTGTTGGCAGTAGAATGAAGTGGGAGGGCAAGGATAGCATCAGAGGCATCAGTAAAGAGGCTATTAAAGTAATCCAAGCTGGAGATGACAGTGGCTTGACCAGAATGGATGCAGTGGAGGTTTTGAGAAGTGGTCATATTCAGCATATATGCTGAAGGTAGAGATGTTAGCATTTCGTGATGGAAAACACTGGATCTCTTTCCTCTATGCCTACCACAACCAAACCAAACACTTTGTAATGTCTCTAAACTATAAAACAGAAGTCTATGTTAGTGATTTAAGCAGAGCTAATTTTCCATTAAAGCAAATCTTTCTTGATGTGGAGGTAACCTTGAATTCAGTATGCTTCCACTAGCTAACGTGAGACTTTCAAGCTGTTTTCCAGCTGCCTTCTATAAGGAGCTTCAGCAGAGCAGTATTTGCATTACTTCTTTTCCTGCCGATTGAATCTGTAGCAAACAGAGTATATAATTTTATTTCACTTGCGAGCATTTTTGTCTATGGCTCTGTCACTGTTTGTACAGGGAATAGAATTCTTTCTGGGTGTACTTCTTGCAGGGAAAGCTTTTACCCAGTAGGATAAATACACTATGAAAACAACTTGATCAGATAAGGTTTCATGAACCCCACTTTATTCACCCAGGCACATACTCTCAGCTTCATGTATTTTAAGTACAAGTCTCTCTGGCCCTGATGTGAGAAGACAAACTCTTGGTTAGAATAACAATTAATATTCTAATCCTTGAGTAAAATTTTCATTGTTGAACTTCTGTTGATTAGCCAGATGATTTTATAGGATGGTGTAACAGCTGCTCCGAGAAGGTATTTATGAGTAGGGAAGCCTCAGAAAAAAGTATCTTTATGTCACTCAGATGGGAATTAAACTCCTTAATTCATTAGCACTTTTCAGGATGGTGTCCCACTCCCTGTCCAATTTGACATAACTAGGCATACAAGTAGCAAGGGAAGTGTTGGCAAGGGGACCTGGATCTCTCAGGAGATGTGTAGTCTCATGATTGAGCCTAACTGTGATTGAAAACCATAATCAACCTTCACTCCTGGATCTGTGGCAGCATCTAAGAGCAGTCTCTGAGAGTCCTGTGTGTCTGGGGAAGTCACTGGTGACAGAGGGCAGATGCAAATGGCTTTGGACAGTTTGGTTAAAATCTCTCCTTTGTAGCAGCGACATTTGATCCATTGGCTCTTTCTTTGAGATGAAAGCTAAAGAAGTTCTTGTGATTTCTGTCAGCATGCCTATCAACAGGGCAGTAGCTAGAGGCTGAAGCTTGCAGGCAAAAGGGTGTCTGTCAGTGAAATAGCTATATCCCAGTTTGTCTGAAAGCTCAAGGGAAATTCCATTTTGATGGCTTCTTCTTTGGACAGAAGCAAAATTTTCAAAACATAACTATTGAAGACTTAAGTGATAATTTTGGATCTTTGTCTTTTATTGTGCTTCACTGTATTGTAAAAAGTATAACAAAGTCCGAAAGGTTTTTCTTTCATCATTATTTCAATACATTAGAATTCTCAGTATGTTCACAAGGAAAATTACTAATTTCTGGAAAATCTATTTTTACAAAGTGTATTTTATATCTGTCAACTCTGTAAAAATGGAATTTTACTGGGTGAATGTATATATATTGCGAGCCAGTTTATGAACCACATAAGAAAATCAGTCTCATGACATACACACAGAGAATAGCACAACACAACCCAGAACCAGGCAGTGAGCAAAAGACCTCTGAATAATAAACATATTTGTATTTATTCCACATTTAACAAATATTTATTGAACAAGTGGTAGGTGGTGAGAACTACTGTAGGAGATGTAAATACAAATGTGAGCGAAACAGACAAAATTCCTGCTCTCTCATGTTCTAGTGTCTATTTTCAGGGGGATGTGAAACAGAAAATAAATAATAAATAAGGTGACATACAAGATGATTTTCATAAACAGAGAAATGCTATAAATAACATAAGATGGGGTTCTATGGTAGGGTGATTTGTGGGCCTGTGTGATGAGGCCAAGCCAGAATGAACTAGGTCATCAAGGAAGGCCTCTCTAAGAATGTGATGTTTGAGTTGAGACCTAAACAACAAGAAGGAGTGCACTACGTGTAGATCAGGGGAAAGTAACTTTCAGAGGGATTAACAAGCGCAAAGACCCTGAAGTGGTAACCACTTGGCTTATTTGCACAAGAGTGGAGGTAGGGAGGCCAGTTAGGATGTTCTTGCAGTGGTATAGGCCTGAGATGATGGTGGCTTGAACTAGTGAGAGAGCAATGGAAATGGAGAGAAGTGAATAGGTTCAAGGTGTGTTTTTGAAGTGGAGTTGATAAGACTTGCAGGTGTATTAGATGTGGGAAGTAAGGGAAAGAGACACTTAAAGAATAAGTCCTAGGTTTTTGGATGGGTGGTGATATACCATTAACTGAGGTGGAGAAGACTGGAAAAGAAATATGTTGAGGTGTGAGAGGAAATCAAGAGTCCTGTTTTGTACATGTTAAGTTTGAGATACTGGTTAGACACTCAAAAGTGGCTGCCAAAAAGTCATCACCATACAGCTCATGTTCATACAGAAGCTCCTTAGGTCCTCTGTCACAGCTATTTATTTTATGCACCGATTAAATGAACTTGGTTCTCCAGTTTTTTTTAACTCACAACAGAGTAAAAGCTTTCGCCTCTCTCTCTCTCTCTCTCTCTCTCTCTCTCTCTCTCTCTCTCTCTCTCTCTCTCTCTCTCTCGCACCAGATCCCGTATATCAAATTGCCTACTGAAAATATCTACCCAATCTAACATGTTCGAAACTGCATCTGTTGTCTTCGTCTTTGCACTTGTTCTTTCTGTATTTTTAAATCCTGCTCAGTGATTCCTTTGTTCATCTTATGACCCAAACTTATTTCTAGACTTTATCCCTCCCTCACCCCAACATTTGATGAATTATTAAGTTGCGTTGAATAATACCTCCCAAATGTCTCTCTAATCTCTCTCCTACTCTCCATCTGAGCTGCTACTACCACTCAAGACCACATTACTTCTTCCTGGATTGCCATATAAGCATATGCTGCTTCACCATCTTCTTAAATCCCCCGTTACCCCCTACATTTTGGGTAACTCCTGCTTATCCTTCAAAACTCAGCTCAGTGTTAACTTTCTCCAGGAAGACTTGACCGACATCTTCAACATTACTTAATCCCATCTGGATTAAGTAATCATTATTAGATGTCTCTACAGTGCCCTGTGATTACTTTTATTATAGCTTATATCACATGGCATTATAATTGCCTCTTCAGTTGCCTGTCTCTTCAAATGTACTGTGAGCTCCCAGATGTCAGGGACTTTATCTCTTGTTGTCACATTTCCAGTGCCGAATATGGCGTTTAACACATGATTGGTAGTCAATAAATGTTTTTGAATGAATGAATGCTTGAAACAAATTAGAAGGAAAACCTGCTTAAAGGGAAACTGACAACAGTAAGAAATGATAGCTTATATTTGCATAAGTGAGGAAGGAAACAACTAAATAAGCCATCAAATTCTCAAAAAGTACCATAGTCTGAGGTCACTTAGCATAGGGACTATTAGTATTATACTGCATTATAATATTATATTGTACATTGCACAGCATAATGCAATCATTCCCATTTGGTTTCTTTCTTTTTTTTAATTAAAGTTTATTGGGGTGAAAATTGTTAGCAAAGTAACATAGATTTCAGGTGTACAATTCTGTAATACATCATCTATATATCACATTGTGTGTTCACCATTCAGACTCAGTTCTCTTTCCATCACCATATGTTTGATCCCCTTTATCCTCATCTACCACGCCCCCCTTACCGTCTGGTAACCACTAAACTATTGTCTGTGTCTATGAGTTTTTGTTTCTTTATTTGTTTATCTTGTTCTTTTGTTGCTTTCAGTTTTAGGTATCATGTATCAGTGAAATTGTATGATTCTTAACTTTTTCTCTGACTTATTTTGCTTAGCATAATAATCTCAAGATCCATCCACGTTGTAGCAAATGGCACTATTTCATCTTTTCTTATGGTAGAATAGTATTCCATTGTGTATATATACCACATCTTCTTTATTTTTAAAAACATTGGTGCATCTAGAAAAGACTAAGTTACATTTAGTAGCTCCATTTAAGAAAGTGTGGGCGTATGTACTACATGATAAGACTTATGATTTATTACTGATCTACATCAAACCAGGTTGGGGAAAATAATTATAGACTAATAGTTTTAACACAACCAATTCTGAAACTTATGTGTTTCCCTCCAGATTGACTTGCAGGTTTAGATTATAGACAAAGAATATTAGAACTAAAGCCCAAACCATCATTTTATTTATACTCAAAGGTGCTAGTGAGTTCACTTTCTGGGAGCATCCCAAAAATCTCTCATATACTATACAATTAAAGAAAATGTTTCCCTAAATAGAAATGTGTTCAAAATATTCAAGATCTTTGTAAGGAAAGTTATCAATGCTTTGATGTAAAGTAGTATGAAACTGATGACCCTCTGCTTAATTGCTCCATGCCACTATACTCTTTGGCCTCATTTTCCTATTCCTGATGTTTACCCTAAGAACTCTTCTCTCCAGCTGACTAGCTCAACAAATTGCCAGAGTATACATAATACAAGTAATAAAGATCTGGGCAACTATGAATCCATATCAGCAACCTTATAAATATTTGTTCAGCAGTGATTGATGAGCATCACTTGAAGGCAGAACCAGGGTGCATTGTTTGGTACAATCCACCCACTGCTTACATCTTCATAGAATGATCGTTTGTGGGAATGGTGTTTGCAGTTGGAATGAGTAAGGTGAATAGATTGGGGGAAGAGGGAGTATTGCAAACTGATAAAAAAAGAGAGAGCAAAGTTCATTCACGGGTCTTTTCTGTTCGTGTACTACTATTCAAACTTTTAAAAATATAGATTACTTTTTCTTTCTGAGAAGATGGAACTTCATTTGGGCAAGAGAGAATTATGTGATTTCAGGATGGGCAGTCAGTATGAGACTTCTGCTGTTCCAGTTTCAAGTCAGCCTAGAAGAGTGACATGTTGTATAGGAGTGGGAAGGAACTGGGAAAAAAAACTCTTTCCAAGGGGTGGGGGAATGAAGATTCATCCCTAAAATTTTAAGGTCAGTACTTTGTTAAAGGTGTGGTGGAACGAAGATTCAACCCTAAAATTTTAAAGTCAATACTTTGTTAAACAACAAAAATAAAAATAGACACTTCACATGCAGAAAATAAATCATTCTATACTCTACAGTGCCTAGTACTAGAGAGTCTACACATAGGGCATAGCCTGATAAGTGCTGTTGTTTGACATAAAAACCAACAAATAATGAAGAGAAACTACTATTAAGTGCCTACTATGTGCTATGCTTTACAGTTTTCTTTCTCTCTTAATTTAATCCTCACAACAAGCGTAGGAGATAGGTACTGTTATTATCCCATTTTCCAGATAAGAAAATTAAGGGTTCTAGGAGGTGACATTAATTACCCAAGATAGCATAGCAAGTAAGTGATGGAATTATCATTCAAATACAGGTACCTGGAACTTCAAAGACCATGCACTTGCCACTGAAATATGTTGTCCTGTTCACAGGGAAGCACCATTTTCCTTTCCCTTTACCCACTCCCCACCTATGCTACTGGTTAGGGAACTAAATGTGGTGTATTGGCTTTATGAAATCCAAGGTGTGAATGTGGAAACATCTGGTTACAATTCTTTAACCCCCCCAAATGCCTGGGGGGTTTGTACAAGTGATTCATAGCAGGACTGGTTCTAATATATTAATAATTTGAGGACTGCATAAGCTGAGGATTTCAGAGGGCTATCTCACCAGCGTGGCATGTAAACCAAGGGGGGCCATATTAAAGGGTATTGGGGGAAAATCAGAGCTCTGTAGGAGTGCAGGGATAGTCCTGCTCAGACACCTGTAAGATGCTCTCCTGGAATGGGCTCTAGCATAAAATTAGTTGGTTTATAAATGCATTTGTTTCAGCCAAGTGTATCTCCTCTGATGGTTACTAATGGGTATGCTAATTGTAATCAGAACAAGATTTTAAAAATTTATTTATTGGGGTGACAATTGTCAGTAAAATTACACAGATTTCAGGTGTACAATTCTGTATTACATCATCTATAAATCCCATTGTGTGTTCACCACCCAGAGTCAGTTCTCCTTCCATCACCATATGTTTGATCCCCCTTACCCTCATCTCCCTCCCCCCACCCCTTTTAGCCTCTGGTAACCACTAAACTATTGTCTGTATCTATGAGTTTTTGTTTCTCATTTGTCTTAGAACAAGATTTTTTAAAAGAAGAGAAATATCAAGATTCATTTAATGTTTTACATTGGAAAGATGACAGTATTCTTTCAACTGAGATAGACACCAAAATGTTTCAGTCGCTCCTGGGACACTAACGAGTCACAGACATAGTGAGCTTGACAAAGGCACAGAAGCAAAATACATTCTTTGTTATGCCTGAAGAATGTCAGGATAGAAGTAGACTTTTGTTGAGGCTTCAACTTTGAATAAATGAGTGAATGAATTAGAGGTGAATAGATGAGAAGCTCTTTTGTAACATGTCCTTTGCTCCCCCCTGATATTCTGAAAACATTTTCTCAAAGATACAATGTTAGAAATGGTGCCATTTCTGACAATCTGAAAAATCCACTAAAATCTATTCTTATACAAATTGTAACAACTGTTTATTGAGAACTTAGTATGTTCTATGAGCACTTTCTTGTGGTACCCACAAGAACCACATGATATTGGGTAGTATTATTGATATTATTTTACAGATGAGAAATAGGCTTAGACAGCTTACATTTTTGACCTAGGTCACACAGCTAGAGAGTGGTGATTGTAATTGACTCCACAAATCACTCCCTTAGCTACTACACTGTACTGTTCAAAGATTGTTTATAGAGCACCGTTAAGCAATAAGTCCAAGATAAAGAACACAGGTAGTGGTAGAGATAAAGAATTGAACTGAGTCTTACTTGAGGACCCAGACATTTGACACTACCTTAAAATGCCTCAGAAGTACCTAACAAACAGTAGTAAGTAACTGGCCCAAGGTTTGTTTGTATAGATAGATATGACTCATGTAATGTAAGTGCTGTCATTGTCTGTTACAGGGTGGAGATGAAAGGACAAGGCAGTCACCTTTCTACACTATATCTATGCTGAAAATACATCATTCTCCTTCTCAAAAACCTTTAGTGCCTCCCTAATGCCTAGGGACACAAGTTCTGATTCAATACTTTGGGATTCAGGGTCTGCCACACGATGGTCACAACCTAATTTGACATTTGATCTTAGGCTATTCACATATGCTCCAGACTAACTGCATTTCTTGCTCTTTGAATATGCTGTATGTTTGTGTGCAGTCTTGGTGTTTTCGTTTAAATTGTCCCCACTCCCTGTTAACCTTTGGAGATGATTTCCCTTCTGCTCCTTCTATGCCCTACTCCCCACCCTCAACAATTCCCACCTGTCAAAATCATATTCATCCTTCAATGCTCTTCTCAAATATGTACTTCTTATTTTAATAAGACTTCATTTTATTCAAGCAGTTTTAGGTTTACAACAAAATTGAAAGGAAGGTACAGAGATTTCCCAGATATCACTGCCCACACACATACATATCCTCTTCTATTATCAACGTCACTTACCAGAGCGCTACATTTTTACCAAGGATGAACCTACATTGACAGACACGTCATAATCGCCCAAAGTCCATAGTTTGCCTCAGGGTTCAGTCTTAGTGTTGTACATCCTATGGGTTTGGATAAATGTATAATGACATGCATCCATTATTATAATATAATACAGAATGTCTTCACTGCCCTAGAAATCTGTGTTCTGTCTATTCATACCTCCTCCATCCCCACCCCATCCCCTGGCAACCAATGATGTTTTTATTGTCTATAATTTTGCCTTTTCCAGCATGTCATATAGTTGGAATCTTATAGTATGTAGCCTTTTCAAATTTGCTTCTCTCAGTAGTATTGATTTAAAGTTCCCCCTTGTCTTTTTATGGCTTAACTCATTTGTTTTTAGTGCTGAATAATATTCTGTTGTCTGGATGGATGTACCACTGTTTATCCATTTACTTACCAAAAGATCTCTGGGTTGCTTCTAAGTTTTGACAATTGTGAATAAAGCTACTATAAACATTTGTGTGCAGGTTTTTGTGTAGACATAAGTTTTCAACTGCTTTTGGTAAATACCAAGCAGCACGGCTGCTGGTTCATATGGTAAGAGTATATTTAGTTTTGTAAGAAACCACCAATCTGTTTTCCAAACGTGCTGCACTGTTTTGCATTCCCACCAGCAATGAATGAGAGTTCCTGTTGCTCCCCATCCTTGCCAGCATTTGGTGTTGTCAGTGTTCTGGATTTTGGTCATTCTAATAAATGTGTAGTGGCATCTCATTGTTGTTTTCATTTGCATTTCCCTGATGACAAAGGATGTGGAGCATCGTTTCATATGCTTATTTGCCGTCTGTACATCTTCTTTGATAAGGTGTCTATTAAGGTATTTGGCCCATTATTATTATTATTTTTAAAAATTTTATCTTTTCCCTCATCTACCACCGCCTTGGTAACCACTATGGCCCATTTTTAAATTGGGTCATTTGTTTTCTTCTTGTTAAGTTCTAAGAATTCTTTGTATATTTTGGATAACAATCCTTTGTCAGATGTGTCTTTTCTAAATATTTTCTCCCAGGATGTGGCTTGTCTTCTAATTCACTTGATATTGTCTTTTGCAGAACAGAAGTGTTTAATTTTAATGAAGTCCAGTTAATAAATTGGTTTTTTCTTGTATTGTGTTTTTGGTGTTATCTCTAAAAAGTAATCATCATACCCAAGGTCATCTAGGTTTTCTCCCGTAGTATCTTGTAGGAGTTTTATATTTTACATTCAGGTCTATGAACTATTTTGTTTCCTTTTGCTTTCTTTTTTTGAAATTTTATTTACCTGACATTTTTTTCTAGAATTCAAATGGTAAAAGAGTTTTTAAAAATTGTTCTTTGAATCCAGAAGACATCTCTCTTTTGATAGTTCACTAAAACCTTGGATTGCATTTTGCTCTGTGACAAAAGCTGGAAGGAGCCCTTGCAGTTGGCTATTTTAGGAAATGGTTTTTCATCCTTCTGAGCATGGAGGTGTTCAAAGGCCCATTTCTCCTGACAGACAATCGCTTAAGTACAGATGAAAGAGCAGTTTGGAAACCATCTACTGACTGTAGAGTACAGCCCACCAAGAGCAGTTCTACCCAGGTGTGGCTGGAGGATCACTACAGTGAAGGAGATGGAATAGGATGGCAAAGAGTTTTTGTAATTTTCTTCATATCACTTTTTAAAATGTTTTTTTAAACATTTTTTATTAGTTTCAGGTGTATAAAGCAATATAATAGTTAGACATTTATCATTTATGTCCCTCACTCAGTGATAACTCCCCTCCCCCCATCCACTACCCCTGACATCGCACACAGCCATTACATTTCCACTGTCTCTATTCCTAATGCTGCATTTCGCTTCTTGTAACTATATATATATAAAATTGTAGTTGACATTCATTATTGTTCAGTTTCAGCTTCAGGTGTACAGTTCAGTGATTAGGCATCTACATCATCCCTGAGATGGTCTCTCTAATGAGACAAGTGTCCATTGCGTACCCTACAAAATCTTTAAAACATTATTGATTACATTCCGCAAATTGACTTTCTATCCCCATGGCAGTCTTGTGGTTACTGATTGTGCTTTCTAATCCCCTCACCTTCCCCCTTCTCCCCAACCTCCTCCCATCTAGCAACCGTCAGTTTTTCCTCTATGTCTCTGAGACTCTTTCTGAGTAGTTCATTCATTTATTCTTTTCTTTAGATTCCACATATAAGTGAGATCATATGGTATTTGTCTTTCTCTGTCTGACTTATTTCACTTAACATAATGTTATCTACGTCCACCCATGTTGTTGCAAATGGTAAGATTTCATTCTTCTTTATGGCTGCGTAATACTCCATTGGATAAATGTACCACAGTTTCTTAATTCTATCATCTACCAATGGGCATTTCAGTTGTTTCCATGTCTTGGCTATTGTGTATAGTGCCACAATAAACATAGGGGTGCATAAATTTTTTCAAATTAGAGTTTTGGATTTCTCCAGATAGATACCTAGGAGTGGAATTGCTGGGTCATAGTGTAGTTCCATTTTCAGTTTTTTGAGGAACCTCCATACTGTTTTCCATAGTGGCTGCACCAACCTGCAATCCCACCAATAGTGCACAATGGTTCCCTTTTCTCCACATCTGCGCCAGCACTTGTCGTTTGTTGATTTATTGATGATAGCCATTTTGATTGGGGTGAGATGGTATCTCATTGTGGTTTTTCTTTGCATTTCTCTGATGGTTAGTGAGGTTGAGCATTTCTTCATATGTCTGTTTGCCATCTGTATGTCCTTTTTAGAAAAATGTCTCTTCAAGTCCTCTGCCCATTTTTTAAATTGGGTTGTTTGTTTTTTTGGAGTTGAGTTGAGTGAGTTTTTTATGAATTTGGTAGATTAACCCCTTATTGGATATATCATTGGCAAGTGTCTTCACCCATTCAGTAGGATCCCTTTTTGTTTTAGTGATGGTTTCCTTTGCTGTGAAAAAGCTTTTTAGTTTGATATAATCCTACATGTTTATGTTTTCTCTTACTTCCCTTGCCCGAGGGGATATATCAGTAAAATTCTTACTCCGGGTAATGTCTGTAAAGACTCTTTGTATATTTTCTTCTAGGAGTTTTATGGTTTCATATCTTACATTTAAGTCTATAATCCATTTTGAATTCTTGTATAGGCTGTAAGGAGGGAGGTGGTCAAGCTTCCTTTTTTGCATGTGTCTGTCCAGGTTTCCCAGCACCATTTATTGAATAGACTGTCTTTACCCCACTGTAAATTCTTGCTTCTGTTGTTGTAGATTAAATGGCCATATAGGCATGGATTTATTTCTGGGCTCTCTATTCTATTCCATTGACCTACATGTCTGTTTTTATGCCAGTATGATGCTGTTCTGATTACTTTAGTCTTGTAGTATAATTTGATGTCAGGCATCGTTATACCTCCCACTTAGTTCTTCTTTCTCAAGATTGCCGAGGCTATCCAGGGTCATTAATGGTTCCATATAAATATTTTCTATTTCTGTGAAAAATGTCCTTTGTAGTTTGATAGGAATTACATTGAATTTATATATTGTCTTAGGCAGTATAGACATTTTAACTATATTAATTCTTCCTATCCATAAGCATGGTACGTGTTTCCCTCTATTTGTATCTTCTTTAATTTCTCTCTTCAGTATCGTATAATTTTCTGAGTACAGATCTTTTGCATCTTTGGTTAAATTTATTTCCAGGTGTTTTATAGTCTTTGATACAATTGTAAATAGGATTGTTTTCTTAATTTCTCCTTCTGATGTTTTATTATTGGTATATACAAATGCAACCGATTTCTGAATATTAATTTTGTATCCTGCTACTTACTAAATTCATTTATCCGTTCTAACAGTTTTTTGGTGGAGTCTTTAGGATTCTCTCTATATAGTATCATGTCATCTGCATATAATGACAGTTTTACTTTCTCCTTACCAATTTGGATGCCTTTTATTTCTTTTTCTTGTCTGATTGCTGTGGCTAGAACTTCCAGCACTATGTTGAATAGAAGTGGAGAAAGTGGGCAATCATACCTTGTTCCTGGTCTTAAGGGGAATGGTTTTAGCTTTTCCCCATTGAGTATGATGTTAGATGTGGGTATATCACATATGGCCTTTATAATGTTGAGATATGGTCCCTCTATTCCCACTCTCTTAAGGGTTTTTACCTTAAATGGCTGCTGGATTTTGTCAAATGCTTTTTCTGCATCTATTGATATGATCATATGATTTTTATTTTTCATTTTGTTAATGTGGTATATCACGTTAATTGATTTGCAGATGTTGAACCACCCCTGCATAACAGGGATGAATCCCACTTGATCATGGAATATGATCTTTTTAATGTAGTGCTTAATTCTGTTCACTAATATTTTGCTGAGGATTTTTGCATCTGTATTCATTAGGGATATTTCCCTGTAGTTTTCTTTTTTGTAGTATCTTTGTCTGATTTTGGGATCAGGGTGATAGTGGCCTCTTAAAAAGTGTTTGGGGGCCTTCTCTCCTTCTGGATTCTTTGGAAGATCTTGAGGAGAATAGGTGATAATTCTTTTTTGAATGTTTTGTAAAATTCACCTGTAAAGCCATCTGGTCCAGGGCTTTTGTTTGTTGGGAGCTTGTTGATTACTGATTCAATTTCCCTGGTGGTCATTACTCTTTTAGGTTTTCCGTTTCTTCTTGAGTTAGCCTTGGATGGCTGTATGCCTCTAGAAAATTGTCCATTTCTTCTAGATTGTGTAATTTGTTGGCATATAGTTGCTCATAGTAATTTCTTAAATTTTTTTTCATATTTTTGTGGTGTCTGTTGTCACTTCTCTTTCATTTTTGATTTTATTAATTTGGATCCTCTTTCTCTTTTTTCTGATGAGTCTGGGCAAAGGTTTGTCGATTTTGTTTATCTTCTCTAAAAACCAGCTCTTGGATTTATTGATCTTTTGTATTGTTTTTTGTCTCTATTTCATTTATTTCCGCTCTGATGTTTATTATCTCCTTCCTTGTACTCCCTTTGGGCGTATTTTGCTGTTCTTTTTCCAGATCGCTTAAGTGTGAAGATAAACAGTTCGTTAGCGATTTTTCTTATTTCTTTAGGTAGGCCTGTAATGCTATGAATTTCCCTCTTAGGACTGCTTTCGCGGCATCCCATAGATTTTGGGTCGTCATGTTCTCATTTTCATTTTCTCGAGATATCTTTTGATGTCTTCCTTGATCTCCTGCTTGACACATTCATTATTTAGTAACATGTTATTCAGCCTCCATGAATTGGCATGTCTTCCAGTTTTTTTTCCTGTAGTTCATTTCTAATTTCATAGCACTGTGGTCAGAGAAGACAATTGGTATGATTTCAATTTTCTTAAATTTATCAAGACTTGTTTTGTGGCCTAACATATGGTCTCTCTTGGAAAATGTTAAATGTGCGCTTGAGAGGAATGTTATTCTGCAGCTTTGGGGTGAAATGCTCTGAAAATAGTGATTAAATCCAAGTGGTCCCATGTGTTATTTAAGGCTGTTGTTTCCATATTGATTTTCTGTCTGGAAACCCAGTCCCTTGCTGTCAGAGGTGTGTTGAAGTCCCCTACTATGATAGTGTTACTGTTGATCTCTGTCTTTATGTCAGTCAATATCTGTTTCATATATTTAGGTGTTTTTATGTTTGGTGCATAGATGTTTACTAGGGTTATGTCCTCTGGTCGGATCCATCCCTTTATTATTATATAGTTCCCATCTTTGTCTTTTAATATGTTCTTCATTTTAAAGTCTATTTTTGTCAGATATAAGTATTGTAACTCCAGCTTTTTTCTCATTTCCATTTGCTTGAAATATCTTACTCCCGCCCTTCACTTTCAGCCTGTGTGTGTCTTGTGATCTGAGGTGAGTCTCTTGTATACACATATACAAGAGTCTTGCTTTCTTATTCACTCAGCCACCCTATGTCTGTTGACTGGAGAATGTAATCCATTTACATTTAAAGTGATTATTGATAGGTACATAGTTATTGCCATTTTTAAATTTGTAGTTAGATTTTTTTCATCTTTCTTCTATTTACAGAAGTCCTTTTAGTATTTCTTGCAATGCTGGCTTGGTGGTAATAAATTCCTTTAGTTTACTCTTTTTTGGGAAACTCTTTATCTCTCCATCAACTTTAAATGATAGCCTTGCTGGATAAAGCAATCTAGGTTGTAGGCCTTTGTTTTCCATCACTTTGAGTATCTCCTGCCACTCCCTCCTGGCCTTCAATGTTTCTGAAAAGTCATTTAATAGTCTTATGGGAGTTCCCTATGTAACCGTCTGTCTTTCTCTTCCTGCTTTTAGGATGCTCTCTTCGTCTTTAAGCTTTGCCATTTTAACTATAATGTGTCTTGGTGTGGACCTGTTTGGGTTTATCCTGGTTGGAACTCTGCACTTCCTGGGCTTGTATGTTGGTTTCCTTCATTAGGTTAGGGAAGTTTTCAGACATTATTACTTCAAAATGTTCTCAATCACTAGCTTCCTCTCATCACCTTCTGGTATTCCTATGATGTGCATGTTGTTGCACTTGATGTTATCCCAGAGGTCTCATAAACCATCTTCATTGTTTTTTATTCTTTTTTCTTTCTGTTCTGTTTGGGTGATCTCTGCTAGGTTTTCTTCTAAGTCGCTGATTCGATCCTCTGCTTCATCTAACCTGCTGTTAATTCCTTCAAGTGAGTTCTTTATTTCTGTAATTGTGTTCTTTATTTCTAACTGGTTGTTCTTTATGATTTCTACATCCTTCTTTATGTCGCCTCTAAGCTCCTTAAAAATTCTTATTATCAGTGTTCTGAACTCTGTCTCTGATAGGTTGGTTACCTCTGTTTCATTTGGTTCCATTTCTGGAGGTTTTTTCTGTTCTTTTATTTGGGACATGTTTCTTTGTTTCCCCATTCTGGCTGACTCTCTGTGTTTGCTTCGATGTATTAGGTAGATCCCCTAGAATTCTCAGTTCTTGCTGGGTTATCTTATGTAGTATGTGTCCTTTATATTTGACTTGCACTACTTCGTTCTTTTCCTCTGCGTGTGCTCCAAAGGTGACTCTTGTGTTGTGTATATTGTCCTGTTAAAGATGATCTTTAATTGCTTTTCACTTGTGAGTAGGTGGGGTTAACTCCTAGGCTGACTAGTTGTGAGATGTGGCCCTGCCCACCACAGGGTGTTCTGTTGCGTGAGGGTTGACCACTTAAATATGGTTTGGCCTCTGTGGGCTCTTGTGCCTGTAGAGAATTCCCTTTGGGTGTGTGACTTGTAGGTCAAACCTGGTAGTACTCTGGTTTGGTCTAGAGTTGGCCTCTTGGTGCGTTGAATCTTGTGCTTCTTAAGCTGGTCCTGGTAGGGCAATTTTAGAACAAAGCAAATCACCAAGAACAACAACAAGAACAACAAGAAAGAAAAAATCAAATACATTCACATGTAAAAACAACCGACAACCCACACTCAACACAGGCAAAGATATCAAAGATATAAAGAGAAAACAAAAGAAAACAAATCAAAACAAAAAGCAGCACCAGTCTTGGCTTTAGCCCGCCAAGTAATCTCTAGGTTGTCCTCTGCTGTACCAAAGAGTCCTCTGCATAATGTGCAGGCAGAGCTTGTCACCTGGTGTCCAGTGTGACGTTGGAACTGCAGATTTTGATGCGTGGGGCTGAGGGGTCTGGATGGTAGTTTTTACAAAGTCAGTGCAGTTTCTGCCCTTTCCTTCACATATGCACACTGAGAGTAACACCACCAGACCTGTGTCCAGTTCTCCTGAGTCTTAGGGCACTTCTTCCGTGTGTGTCTGCGTGTGTGTGTGTGTGTGTGTGTGTGTGCTTGTGTGTGTGGCGGGCAGGAGATTTCTGAGCTGCTGAAAGCCCAGAGCTGCATCTGCCACTTACTGCTGATCCCTGGGAGTGCCTCTGCAGTTGTAATTGTCCTGCCCTAGGCAGGCCAGAAAGGGTGGGGGCTGGGGATGGAGGGGTCTTCTCTTTCCCAGCCCAGCCCTGTCACACTCTTCCCACAGGCCAGAAAAGTTGGTGCCTGGGGGTGGCGGGGTCTCTTCTCTCCTAGCCCAGCAAAAATCACACTCTTTCCAGACTCTTCCCTGGGTCTGAGCTTCACGCTAGTATTCCCAGAGTCTGAGCAGTAAGGCTCCTCTGTAATCTGACACTACTCCTCAGTTCAGGGGCCAGTTTAAGTCTCTGGAAGGGTGGGTTTAGGATTGGAATAGCGGGGAGTGGGGCCCAGGTATGGAGTTTGTGTACTTTGTCTGGCCTAGGTCCCAACTGGAGCAATCAGCTGAGGTTATTGCATCAAATGCTGGATATGTTGTCCCCTTGGTGGGAGAGATCAGCTGTGGGATGCAGGGAAAGAGCCCACCTCCTGGCTTTTGTGTTCTCTGTTCCGTCCTGGCATCCCCTGCATCTCTGCATCTGCGGATGCCGGCTGCGTTTCCACCACTGCAGATGCAAGCCTCGTCTCCACTCTGCTCCCTTCCCTCTTCCCCTGCTTGCCCAATTTATCCACCTTCAAGTAATCCTTGCACGAGTCTCTTAGGTGTTCTGCATGATGAGCAGAGAGTCCTGTGATGGGTTATGGATGTCCCGTGTGTGATAAGATCCAGAGGAGAACTCAAAATGTGTGCCCTGCTTCTGCCATTCCTATGATGTCACTCCCACATACTCTTTATTAAACCTTTCCATCCCTCCTCACCCCATCCTATCCCACTCCCATCCCTGGAACAAATCCAAGGCCACACTCCACAGGATGGGAAGCAGGACATTCATATCCTGACCACACCTCTTAATCTTTACCTCCCATCATATCTCACCTCACTCTTAAATCCAGAGTAACTCTTAACTGCTGAAAAGACCATGTTTCCTCACACCTCCTTGCCTTTGTTCACACTGTTGTCTCTTCCAGGAATGCCCTTTCCTCACCTCTTCACTGGAATAACTACTTCTCCTTCAAGACTTAACTCTAGGTATCATATCCTCTAAGGTCTCAACTGAAAGCTGGTTTGCGTGCTTCTGCTGAGATTCAGAATCACCCAATGTATATGTCTAAAACCATACTACACTTTTTAAAACTTTATGTACAAGTCTCCTCTGTGTGACTACAAAATCTCCAAGTGCTAGGATGGTGTCTTACAACCTTTATATTCCCAGAACATAGCACAATGCCCAACATACAGAAAGTGGTCAAGAACTGTAAAATTCAGAAGAGTGTGTGCCCATCACTCATTCAGAGGTTAATCCCTTTGAAAACAATCCCACACCAATCAGAAAATTAGGTAGCTCATTGCTGCTTTGATAACTTTCTCCAAGATGAGCAAGATCCACGAAATCATTGTCCTGCTATATAGAGCATCAATCAGTTCCTCTTAGAGAAGTCCAACCAGCCCAGGTTTCTGAACTGTTAAGGAAACCTGGAGACGTACAGAGAAGTCACAAAAATCATTAAAGGAGTAAAAGACAGTACTCCAAGCAAATATTACAAAATAATAAAGATATGGTGTCCTGTAACATGCAATCACTTGGCCAGTCTCCTTCCTGTTAGGGAAGGAAAAAGCCACAAGGGGAGAGTATAAAATGACCTTGGGAAGAACATGGATAAACATGAAGACTTGCCATTTGAAGAGCTGCCGGAGGAAAGTCTGTCCTTCTTTAGCTCCTCAGGACCTTCAGGCTACCATCATGTCTGGCTGGAAAACTTCAGCATTCAAAAGCAAAAGTACAGTGGGAAAGGAGAGGAATTAAGAAATGAGCTGGAATTAGGAAATGAACTTGGTAAACTCTGTGATGCACAAAATGTTGTCTTATAAGCATTACAACAAATACTTGTAAAAACACTTTAACTTAATGTAAAGATTTTCTCCGTTGGAAAGAACACAGCGTGAAGTTAATACCTGGGTCTCATTAATATGCATGACAACCTGTTTCCAAGATAAACAACAGCATTCATGTAAACCATTTAATATAAAAGCCATCACACAGAGCTATAAGCCATCTAATTCATACTGAGTTTAATTTAAATTTAGTCTATAATTGGGCTGTTTAAACTGAACATCAAAAAAATTTAAACATTTCAGTGTACATATTTTGGTTGGAACTTATGGAACTGTAAGTAACATTTAGCTGTGAAATTGGGAAATGACCTAAGTTTAGGGGTAGGGAAAAGCTTATGTCCAAGCTAATACATGATATTCCAACTCAGAAGGACAATATGTTGAACCTCAAAGGGTTAAAATATCCAGCCAATCCCTTGTGAGTCAGTCACACCATGACTAATGTAAATGGTGTTGGACATGACCAGATCTGGCTCTCATTCATTTAGCACATTTCCCCTTATGTAACAGGCTGCCTCTAGCCAGTTAGTTCTGCATCATATTAATGAGGCTAATAATAGCAATAATGGTTCTTGTTGAATAAACAGCATGCCATTCGTCATCCTTCCCAGGTTCTGTTCTGTATCAAGGGTGGGGCCCAGAGGGTGGTGACCTCTAGTTTCTAGCTAGATCAGGCAATGAGAGATATTGGAGGGAGGCTGTTACACAGCAGGAAGGGAGAAACTAGAATATTTCTCTGCCTCCCTCTCCACCTAGGGTGGCATCTCCTATAGCAGCTGAATCTTCCCTATGGATTCAGTTCCTGACAGACAAGTGTATTAAGTTTCAAGCTTACCTCTGATGACCAAGTATTTGGGCTCTGGTAACACCACCTCCTCTTACTGTCCCTCCAAGCCCTAGCTTTCTGTTGTTGTTAATCTATGGATTACCTTACCTTCCCCTGTTTGGATTCTCAACTACTTCATCCCCTTTATTACCAATTCCCTGCATTAAATTCCTTCTATTATCAACCCAGGAAGTGATTTCTGCTTCTAAACCTTGACTGAGGCAAAACTACCACGTGTTAGGCAATATACTAAGTGTTTTACATGCACCATCTCATTGAATCCCCACAATTTGCCAAATAAAATAAGTCACTATTATATGTATGCATTTTACAAAGCTGGGATCATATTAAATACATTGTTTTGTAACTTGCTTTTTTTCACTTAAAGTTATATGGGGAATATTATTCCGAGTTATTAAATATTATTTTACAAAATAATTTTAATAGCTGTATAGTATTTTGTTAAACTTATGGGTCCACTATTACCCCTCTTCTATTGTTAGACATTTATTTTTTGTACTTGTTTCACTGTTATGTATAATGCTGTGATAATCTATTCCCTACATTAATATTTATGTACCTTATTGATTATGTTATGTTGGATGAATTCTTAGAGGGGGAATTGCTAGAAAAAAGGGACTGCATATTTTAAAGAATCGTAATGGATTTTGCTAAATTGTCCTCTAGAAATGTTAATTCATTTCTTATTTCACTTATTATAAATGTTAAAAATGCTGCTTGTTTCTCCATCTTTTTTGTAAATTTTGTAAGTGAAACTGGTATCTCATGTGTTTTAATTATTTAATCACTAATGAATTTTACTATCTTAAGTCTGTAAGTCATTCATATCTTTTTAAATTAAATTTATTGGGGTGACATTGGCTAGTAAAGTTATATAGGTTTCAAGTGTACATTTCTATAACACATCACCATATATTTGATCCCCTTTTCCCTTTTCTACCACCCTGCCTCCCCCCTTACCTTCTGGTAACCACTAAACTGTTTTCTGTGTCTATGAGTTTTTGTTTCTTTGCTTGTTTGTCTTGTTCCTTTGTTGCTTTCAGTTTTATATTCCACGTATAAGTGAAGTCATATCGTTCTTGACTTTTTCTGCCTGACTTTTTTTGCTTAGCATAATAATTTCAAGATCCATCCATGTTGTTGCAAATGGCAGTATTTCATCTTTTGTTATGGCAGAGTAGTATTCCATTGTGTATATGTATATATACATCTTCTTTATCTAATCATCTATTGAAGGACAACGGTTGTTTCCATGTCTTGGCCACCGTAAATAAAGCCGCAATGAACATCAGAATACATATATCTTTACGGATCAATGTTTTCAGATTTTTTGAGTAGATGCCAAGAAGAGGGATTCCTGGGTCATATGGTAATTCTATTCTTAATTTTTTGAGGATCCTCCATACTGTTTTCCATAGTGGCTGTACCAATTTACATTCCCACCAATACTGTATGAGAGTTCCTTTTTCTCCATAGCCTCTCCAACACTTGTTATTGTTTGTGTTGTTGATGATAGCCATTCTAATAGGTGTGAGGAGATATGTTATTGTGGTTTTGATTTGCATTTCCCTAACAGCTAATGAAGTTGAACATCTTTTCATATATCTGTTGGCCATTTGTATGTTGTCTTGGGAGAAGTGTCTATTCAGGTCCTCTGCCCATTTTTTAATTTGTTTGTTTGTTTTTTTGTTACTGAGTTGTACGAGATTTTTATATATTTTGGATATCAGCCCCTTATCAGAGACGTTGTTCGCAAATATCTTCTATTCGGTTGGTTGCCTCTTTGTTCTGTTGATGGTTTCTTTTGTTGTGCAGGAGCTCCAGTTATTTTTTTTTATTTTTTGTTTATGGTATTTTTATATATATTTTGGTGTAGTCAAATCTTTATTTCATTAGGGTTTCTTTTTTACTTTCATCCTTAGAATAAAAAATGTTTCCATGTCTCCACTCTATGATTAGATATTCTCCCATAATTTTTTATTAAAAATATTTAACTTTCTAGTCTATATGGAATTTAGTTGATATATATTGTGATAAAGGGGTCTAAATGTTTTTTCAAATACTATGTCAATTCGTCCAGTATTATTTATTGGTAATAACATTGAATAATCAATCCATTACTCTCTCATACCAAAATGATATATTTGTGGTGTATTGAACACTCATATAAATCCATATCTTTCCATGGACTTGTTATTCTCTTGCTTTGAAATGTGTGTTCTGGCACCAGTGTCCTTTATAATTATTGTTGTTTTGTAATATGTTTAATATCTGACTGTATGTTTTTCCTTAAAAATCTTATTTTAAATTTTTAGCTATTCTTCCTGTTTGTTATCACATATGACCTTTAAATGTATTTTGTCCACTTCCCAAAGAAAAATCCAATCGTGATTTTAATTGGAATTAGGTACTTTTATAGGTTAAGGAGAGAGGAATTGATATCTTCATAATATTTGGTTTTACCATCTAAAACATCATAGATAAACATAAAACATCATCTTAATTCGTCTCTATTTATATGAATTTAAAAAAAATGTATACCCTCAGAACTCAGTTTTGAAAATGCTTTGTAGATCTGACAGGCATGTAGAACCCACATCTTCACGTTGAGGATTAATTGGTTTATCATCCAACATGATTGGGCAATTTGACAACTGCAAACACAAGGAAAGGAAACAGCAGTAGAAAATTGGTAAGGCCCTTTCAATATTTAGCCCCCAGTGTTCTTCAGATGTTCACATTTACACATATTCTCCTAGGTCACTTTGTGCGTTTATCTTGAGGGAAGCGCTCTGCTTCAGTTTTCTTACTGTTACGGAAGAACCTGGAGTCTCTCTCGTGAGTAGCAATATGTCAACACTTCACTAATTAGAAGAGACCTTACAACTAAAAGGAGTCGGGGAAGGGCTGTGATTTCGAGCAGAGACTTAATTTTAAAGCAAAAATGTAGCCAGAGAAACTCATAATTGGTAAGATTCTCTGACTGGGTTGTTAGCATTCCAAGACACACCCACTCAGTGTCAGGCACACACACACACACACACACACACACACACACACACACACGCTTTGCTGTTTGAGTTGTTGAAGTAGGAACATTTTCATTGTTCAGAAGAAAAAAAATGTAACTTACATTACTACATCATTTCATCTTTTTTGAAAATTGGAGACGTTAACAAAGTTTCCTTATTCAATTAAGGAAATATGAAGATTATTGGGCTGATAGCCTTTGGAGATAAGTTGAAAGTGAGAAAACCCAAATTCTGAAGTAAATAGCTAGCAGTGGTAGAGGAAATATTAATGGTTACTTCAAAGAGTAGAATTCCATTGGCTAGATTAATTTGGATATGTTTTGGGGTAGCATAATTAAATTCATAAAGGACCTGTACAGTAATAGCCTGATGAGACAGGATTAATCTGCAACATAGAGTTTATAATAGGTTTCATTTTATGTGAAGAAGTATAAGATTCTTGTTTGAGCTCTGTGATACCATGGTATAGGTGCTGACAGGGATAGAACTGGTTAAGAAGGGATAAACAAGACTTTTGGAGTGAAGTAAGAACCTCCATAAATCTGGATGTACCTTGAAAACATTATGCTAAGTGAAAGAAACCAGTCACAAAGGACCGCATATTATCTGATTCCATTTGTATGAAATTTCCAGAATCTGAAAATCCATAGAAATAGGAAGCAGACTACTAATTACCTCACATTTGTTCTAATAATTAAATGGTTGCCTAGGTTTGGGGCAGTGTTTGGGGTGAGAATGGTGACTGACTGCCTATGTGTAGGGTTTCCCTTTAGGGATGATAAAAATTTTCTAAACTGAGGTTGTGGTGATAGTTTCACAATTTGTAAATATAGCAAAAACCAATGTGAATTGTACATATTGGGTGAATTTTATGGTTTGTGAATTATATATCAGTAAAGCTTTTTTTTTTTTTTTAACAGGGTACAGAATAAGAATTTAGCAGAGCAGGAGTGATTCAACTGATTTCATAAGAGACTTGAAAAAGTACCTAATTCTTCTGGGCCTTATTTTCTTCATCTATAAAAATAAGAGTAATAATATCAACATTAGAGAGTTGTTCTGATAATTAAATGTGGAAACTTTAAAGCACTTAACTCCTTTGGCACTTAGTAGCTTTCTGAGCCATAAATAAATATATCAAATTCCAAGTTACCAGTTGCTAAGGAGGAAAAAAAGCAGTTGCAGTAGATTCAAGTGGGCAATAAAGATCAAGGGTCCTGGAAGTCAGAGAATCAGCAGAAATAACACACATGAGGGTTGGTGCCCACCAATCCCTAGAATAAGTATCTTTTGTGTTTTCCTATTTTTATATTGCTTTCTGAGTTGGGTAACCTTGAGGGAACCATCAGATAGTAATTTCAATTAGATAGAGAAAAGGGACTAGCAGCTGAGTTTGCCCTTATGTGACACCTGTGGAAAAGATACTAGTGTTATCTTACACAAAAGTCCTGTTTTGTTTTTTTAAGCTAATTTTCCCATCAGATAGAAAAATGCAGCATCTGCCATATATCTTCCCTTCGCATTGTCAACAAATTAAGAAGCTCTGAATTTTCATAAAATGAAACAAAAAAGTTACAATTTCTGAGCTGAGAGTTGGTTTGGGACTATGTTTTCCCACGGCTGGTGGGGAAATCAATCCTCATTTATTAGTCATCCCTTTGCCTCTCCTAGAAATGAAAAGTATTGGGCCATCGTCCCCATTCTTGGAGCCATCTGATCTATCCACTTGGTTTTCTAATCACAGCTGCTTGCTTGGTCAGCTTCTGCTATGCAGTCTGAGGGAATTGGAGCATCATTGAACACTTGTCCTTGAGCACTTGTCTGAAGCCAACGTAGCTCTCCTTTGCCAATTAATTTAATGAGCCTCTTCAGAAGACTCCACTGAGGTTTGGTAAAAGTGAGAAGGAATATTGAAACCAATTAATCATCATTGTTGGAAGAAGAATCATAACTGGTGGACTGAGTGTTACCACCAGAGACAGAAGTACCTCAGAGCCTTTCCCATGAAGGATCATATCACAGCTGGAGGGGAAATGGGAGGTAGGTGGAGTCTTTAAGCTTTGCAAGTCTGAGGCAAAAAGCCTACTAGGCAGACAAGTTTGGTAAATAACTTTCACCCTGCCCACAGTGGTGCTTATAACGTTGACTTCTAGGCACCAAAAGTGGAATTTATGCTGCCACGCTTTATCATTGTTGGGATAAAATGGGTCAGGAATTTTGGGATTATTTATTTATTTATTTATTTATTTATTTATTTATATTTTAAAATTTATTGGTAAATAAATTACATAGATTTCAGGTGTACAATTCTGTATTACATCATCTATAAATCCCATTGTGTGTTCACCACCCAGAGTCAGTTCTCCTTCCAACACCGTATATTTGATCCCCCTTACACTCATCTCACACCCCCGATCCCCCTTACCCTCTGGTAACCACTAAACTATTGTCTGTGTCTATGAGTTTCTGTTTCTCATTTGTTTGTCTTATTCTTTTCTTGTTTTTGGTTTATATACCACATATCAGTGAAATCATGTTGTTCTCTGCTTTTTCTGTCTGACTTATTTCGCTTAGCATCATACTCTCAAGATCCATCCATGTTGTCACAAAAGTTCCTATATCATCTTTCCTTACCGCTGAATAGTATTCCATTGTGTATATGTACCACAACTTCTTTATCCATTCATCTACCGAAGGACATTTTGGTTGTTTCCATGTCTTGGCCACCATAAACAAAGCTGCAATGAACATTGGAGCACACATGTCTTTATGGATAAATGTTTTCAAATTTTTGGGGTAGATACCCAGGAGAGGGATTGCTGGGTCATATGGTAATTCTATTCGTAATTTTTTGTGGATCCTTCACAATGCCTTACATAACGGCTGGACCAGTCTGCATTCCCACCAACAGTGTATGAGGGTTCCTTTTTCTCCACATCCTCTACAACACTTGTTACTCTTTGTCTTGTTGATGATAGCCATTCTGACTGGGGTGAGGTGATATCTCATTGTGTTTTTTATTTGCATTTCTCTGATGATTAGTGATGTTGAGCATTTTTTCATATGTCTATTTGCCATTTGTATGTCTTCTTTGGAGAAATGTCTCTTCAGGTCCTCTGCCCATTTTTCAATTGGGTTGTTTGTTTTTTTGTTGTTGAGCTTCATCAGTTCCTTGTCTATTTTGGATATTAGCCCATTATTGGAGGCACTGTTTGCAAAAATCTTCTCCCATTCAGTTGGTTGCCTCTTCATTTTGTCGATGGTTTCTTTTGCTGTGCAGAAGCTTTTAAGTTTCATATAGTCCCATTCGTTTATTTTAGCTTTTACTTCCATTGCCTTTGGAGTCAAATTCATAAAATCTCTTTGAACCCAAGGTCCATAAGTTTAGTACCTATGTTTTCTTCTATGCAGTTTATTGTTTCAGGTGTTTGGCTTAAGTCTTTGATTCATTTTGAATTAATTTTGGTACATGGTGACAGATAGCAGTCTCGTTTCATTCTTTTCAATGTGGCTGTCCAATTCTCCCAGCACCATTTATTGAAGAGGCTGTCTTTCCTCCATTGTATGTTTTTAGCTTCTTTGTCAAACATTGTCTGTCCATATTTATGTGGTTTTATTTCTGGGTTCTCAATTCTATTCCATTGGTCTATGTGTCTGTTTTTCTGCCAATACCATGCTGTTTTTATTATTGTAGCCCTGTAGTACAAGCTAAAGTCAGGGAGGGTGATAACTCCAGTATTGTTCTTTTTTTCTTAAGATTGCTTTGGCTATTCGGGGTCTTTTGTGGTTCCAAACAAATCTGATGATTTTTTGTTCTATTTCTTTCAAAAATGCCATTGGGATTTTGATGGGGATTGCATTAAATCTGTATATTGCTTTCGGTAATGTGGCCATTTTAACTATGTTGATTCTTCCAATCCATGAGCACGGAATGTCTTTCCATTTCTTTCTGTCTTCTTCAATTTCTATCAAAAATGTCTTATAGTTTTCAGCATGTAGGTCCTTCACATCCTTGGTAAATTTATTCCTAGGTATTTTATTCCTTTTGCTGCAATTGCAAAGGGAATTGGTTTTTGTATTTCTTTTTCTGAGATTTCATTGTTAGTATATAGGAATGCAATGGACATTTGTACGTTGATTTTGTAGCCAGCAACTTTACTGTATTCATGATTGTTTCTAACAGATTTTTGGTGGAGTCTTTAGAGTTTTCTATATATAGCATCATGTCATGTGCAAAGAGTGATAATTTAACTTCTTCATTCCCAATTTGGATGCCTTTTATTTCTTTCTCTTGCCTGATTGCTCTGGTAAGGACTTCCAACAGTATGTTGAAAAGCAGAGGTGATAGGGGACAGCCCTGTCTTGTTCCTGAACGTAGAGCAAAGGGCTTCAGTTTTTCACCATTAGTTTTGAGATTAGCTGAGGGCTTGTCATATTGGCCTGTATTATGTTAAGGTATTTTCTGTCTATACCAATTTTATTAAGTGTTTTAATCATAAATGGATGTTGCATATTGTCTAATGCTTTTTCTGCATCAATTGATATAATCATATGATTTTTGTCTTTTATTTTGTTTATGTGATATCACATTCATGGATTTGCTGATGTTGAACCATGTTTCTGCCCCGAGGATGAACCCTAGTTGATTGTGATGAATAATCTTTTTAATGCATTGTTGTATCCAATTTGCTAGAATTTTGTTTAGGATTTTTGCATCAGTATTCATCAGAGATATTGGTCTGTAGTTTTCTTTTTTTGTGTTGTTTTTACCAGGTTTTGGTATCAGGCTAATGTTGGCCTCATAAAATGAGTTAGGAGTACTCTCTGTCCTTCAATTTTTTGGAAGAGTTTGAGCAGGATTGGTATTAGATCCTGTTTGAAGGTTTGGTAGAATTCACTAGTGAACCCATCTGGTCCCGGACTTTTGCTTTGGGAAGGTTTTGGATGACTGATTCAATTTTGTTACTGGTGATCGGTCTGTTTAGATTTTCCAGTTCTTCATGATTCAGCCTTGGAAGGCTCTATGTTCCTAAGAACTTGTCCATTTCTTCTAGGTTATTGAATTTGGTGGCATATAGTCCTTCATAGTATTTTTGCATGATCCTTTGTATTTCTGTGGTGTCCGTGATAATTTCCCCTTTTTCATTTCTGATGTTGTTAATTAGTGTCTTTTCTCTTTTTATCTTAGTGAGTCTGTCCAAGGGTTTGTCGATATCGTTATTTTTTTCAAAGGAACAGATCTTTGTCACATTAATTTTTTCTATTGTTTTTTTGTTCTCTATTTCATTTAGTTCTGCTTTGATTTTGTTATTTCTGCTGACCTTGGGTTTTGCTTGTTCTTCTTTTTCTAGTTCTTTAAGGTTTAACATGAGGTTATTTATTTGGGATTTTTCTTGTTTCTTGACATAGGCCTGTAATGATACAAATTTCCCTCTTAAAACTGCTTTCGCTGCATCCCCAAAATTTTGGAAGGATGTGTTTTTATTGTCATTTTTTTCTATGTAACTTTTGATCTCTCCTCTAACATCCAATTTGATCCAGTCGTTCTTTAAAAGTATGTTGTTTAATCTCCATGTATTTGTTTTTTGTCTTGCTTTCTTTTTGCAGTTTATACCCAATTTCAAAGCCTTGTGATCAGAGAATATGCTTAGTATGACTTTAATCTTCTTAAATTTGCTGAGGCTGATTTTATGTCCCAGTATATGGTCTATCCTTGAGAATGTTCCATGTACACTTGAAAATAATGTATAGTCTGATGTTTTAGGATGAAGTGCTTTATATATGCCAATGATGTCCATTCATCCAATGTGTCATTTAGGGTTTCTATTTCGTTATTTATTTTTTGTTTGGATGAGTTATCCATAGCTGTCAGTGATCTATTTAAGTCCCCTAGTATAATTGTGTTTTGGTCAATTTCTCCCTTTAGTTCTGTTAGTATATTTTGGTGCTCCCTGATTGGGAGCATAAATATTGATGACTGTTTTGTCTTCTTGTTGTATAGTCCCATTTACCATTATGAAATGTCCATCTTTGTCTCTTGTTACCTTTTTCACACTGAAATCTCTTTCATCTGATATCATTATGGCTACACCTGATTTTCTCTGGGTACCATTTGCTTGAAGTGTCAATTTCCACCCTTTCACTTTGAGTCTATGCTTGTCCTTGTAGCTGATATGTGTCTCTTGGAGACTGCATATGGTTGGGTTTAGTGTTTTGATCCAATCTGCTACTCTGTGCCATTTTATTGGTGAGTTCAGTCCATTTATATTTAGGGCAATTATTGATATGTGAGTATTTCCTGTCATTCTATCTTTACTTTATGGTAAGATTGTGTCTCCATGGTTTCTTTGCCTTTTTGTTGTTGTCTGTTATTTCTGTGTGGTGGTATTCTATGATATTTCCCTCTGTTTCTTCTTTTATTACAGTATATATTTAAGTTCTGGATTGTTTTTGAGTGGTTACCCTTAAGTTTATGTAAAAGAAAGTTTGATATTTAGAGTGTTCCTTTTTCTTCACCACGCTTGCTTTCTCCATTCCCATATTCCGATTCAGGCCTTTACTCTCCCCCTTTTTAGGTTGCCACAAATTGTCCATGTTGATGGTGGTCGAATAGCCTCCTTTATTATTTCTTGTAGAGCAGGTTATGTATTAGAAAATTCCCTCAGCTTCTGTATGTCTGGAAAGGTCTTTATTCTTTCTTCATATCTAAAGGATATCATTGCTGGTATATTATTCTTGGCTCATAATTTTTCTCGTTCAATAGTTTGAATATTTGGTTCCATTCCCTCCTGGTTTGTAGAGTTTCTGCTGAAAAATCTGATGATAATCTAATGGGCTTTCCTTTGTATGTTACCGTCTTCTTTTCTCTGGCTGCCTTGAGGATTCTTTCTTTATCGTTGATTTTCGACAGCTTTAATACAATGTTCCTTGGAATAGGCCTGTTGGGATTGAGGTAATTAGGTGTTCTATTTGCTTCTTGGATACGAGAATCCAGTTCTGTCCACAAGTTTGGGAAGTTCTCATCAACAATTTGTTTGAATATATTCTCTGTTCCCTTCTCTCTTTTTTCTCCTTCTGGTATGCCCATTATTCTTATATTGCTCTTTCTGATAGAGTCTGAAAGTTCTTGTAGAGTTCTTTCATTTCTTTTAAGTCTCAAGTCTCTTTCTTCTTCTATCTGTGTAATTTCCAGGTTTCTATGTTCGATGTTACTGATTCTTTCCTCCATCTGGTCAACTCTACTACCTAAGCTGGATATTTCATTATTAATTTCTTCTATTGAGTTCTTAATCTCCAGAAATTCCATTTAGTTCTTTTTTAAAATTTCAATCTCTTTCGTAAAATTCTCATGTTGTTCTTTGATTGCGGTTCTGAATTCATAAAATTGCCTTTGTGTGTTTTCTTGCATCTCTTTGAGTTTTTTCAGAACTGCAGTCTTGTATTCTCTGTCATTTAAGTCACATATTTCCATATCTTTAATTTCCTTTTCTGGTGACTTTTCTCTTTCTTTCTGAGCTGTCTTGTTGCCTTGGTTATTCATGGCAATTACTATTTATTATTTCTCTTCCTAGATATTTACAGGAGTGGCTTCTGCAACAGGTTGATAAGAAGAGGTCTTTCTTTTGTTTTCCAATACTTGTTGGTAGAATGTTTTGTTTTCTTTCCAACTGCAGCCTTTTTTTCCCTCTCTCACACAGTAGTGCTATGTTTTCTCTGCACTATTCCAGCTTCTCAGTCAATGGGGGGATTCCCTGGGAATCAGGCTTCTCCTCTGTTAACAGTTCGCCTGGGTTATAGGACACCACGTCCCTGTGGGGATTCGGAGAGCTTTTGAAGTTCCAAAGCTCTTTCTGCACCAGGTTCAGAGCACATATGTTTCAGCAGTTCTGTTTATTCCTGCAGGGATCTACCCAGATAGGTGGGGCCAGGGCGGGGTGAGTGTTGAGAGGTGGTGCAGAGCAATGGTGGCGACCACCACCACAGCCGGTCCTGCTTCCACAGCTCCCCCCCACCCGCCACTGGAACCAGTTGGGCTGCGAATCTGTGTGTTCGGTCCACAGTTCTCAGAAAAGCAAATATTCTGTTCTTTTTATCCAACATTGCCACCGCTCCGCCTCCAAAACCAGGCAGGTGGGTGCCAGGCGAGTTCAGGGAGGGTAAAGAGGGGGCGACCAGTCTCAGTGCCCAAGGTCTCCGTTCTCTGCTCGGCAGTATGGGCTCAACCACCGTTTTCAGCCCTCTTCCCTCAGTCTTCTCTCCGAGGTCTCTGCCGTGAGCTTTGGGTTCAGCCGTGTTATATGCTGCTCCCTCAGCACTGTGGGCCATAAGCGGAGCCCTAGCAGTCTGAGTTCCTCCCTCTCCCGCAGCTACGGTAGTTCCGGGATGTAGCAAGCTCGGAGCACAGAGCCAGGTTTGTGTCCTGCGCCCACGCGGCTCTGTCTCTGCACTTCTCCCTTCCCTCCTCCCACGCGTGTGCCATTATCCTACCTTTAGGTGAATTCAATAGTGGGCCTCTTTGTCCTGCCTGTGCTGTGCAGGGAGTCCTTTGTGGAGTTATTTTTGTTCGACTAGTTGTAAACTCCAGGGGAGCTTTACAGAGGCTCACCTCACGCCGCCATTTTGATGACGTCTCTCTGCCATAACTTTATTTACAGACATATCTAGTATGTTGTATTCAACAGTTTGATCCATTTTTCAAAGTGACTGCACCTCTTAAAATGCTCTCTTTCATATCTGTTTCATGGATGGAGTAAAACATACTCCTTAAACAGTTGGTGTCTTACTATAAAGAAAGGTGTGGCAAATCCAGATTCAAAGTACAGAGTCATCATATCTAGCAATCACCCTTAGTTTTCCACTGAAAATGGCACATTCTTCCCTGGGCCTTCCTCACAGTGGCTCCTATGGACAACAGAGGTTGTGAACTTCCGGATGTTGTGTTCCAACGTAGTGCTGTTGGGAGGCCCGAGAAAGGTGCAGAGACCGAAAACAGAGGAAGTGACGGTTCCACAACAACTCCTACCTATTTATTTCTTAAAGACCATCTCCCGCTTCCTCAGTCTCCACTGTACCCTGGGCAGTCTTTCATGATTACACTCTATTCATCTGTTTACATATTTATTTCCTCTTACCAGGCTTTAATCCTATTGAGGGCAAGTACTAGATTTTATTTTGTGTACCCTGTACTTAACAGCATACTTGCTACTTAACAGGAGCTTAATATATATATGCCTAATGAAAGAGCAAATGAAGAACTTTCCAATATTTTGGTAGCTGTAGTGCTGCCTGTTTTTTTTTAGACCCTGAAAACTGGTAATTTAGCTGAAGTTATAACCACTTGTCCGGTTTCCTTAAGGTCCTATTAAGACTTTCAAAATTTAGGGTGGATTTTCTCTTGAGTCTTTGCAATACCATCTTTAGTTATGGGGAGATACTGTGGGGCTTGATCAAGATCAGATTTGGGAAACACTTGCTTAGATGGGCATTGGCTAAAGCTACCACCCCACCTTACTAAGAAGAATGGCTCATCTCTCCCGTTTGATATGAAAATACAAAATCTCATAGGTACAAAGTGCTAAGTCAAGTAGCAGAGGAGAAAGGCAAGAGTGTTGTCTAGAAACTGAACATGTGTACCATACACGATATTTGTTTTTCTGTGTGACAGAGGTCGGAGAGCTAGCTAACATGCTGAAGAAATATGGTGACAGCCCTTTGTACCCAGAGATAAGAAAATGAAATGTGGTCAGGATGTACGAAAGGTGCTGAGAATGATTGAAAGTCTGTGAAATTGCATGTTTTCATGTGTGTCAGCAGGTATTTTTTTTCCTTCCTTCAAAGCACCAGCCTTTTCATAAATAGTCTTTATTCATCAGACCCTTTCAAAAAAACAAACAAACAAAAAATCAACCTGGCCTTTAATAGCTTTTGCTGAGAAAGAAGTGAACACATTCCAATGTGTCAGATACCCATTTAACCTTGCTTGGCAGAAGCTCACACTTAGAAGGCTGCCATAATGGATCTGCAGAGCTTTGGCTGCCCAAGGATTTCATAGGCTTTAATAGTCCTGCCTCATTGTTTTCTACCAATGTCATCATCTTCAGCAAAAGAAACAGGGGTCCCAGTGAAGCTTTCTGGCCTTGCTCTTCACTTCTGCAGGTTTCATTGTCTTTTGTCCCTGCTCAGTCTTTACCTCCTGCAAAAGCATTCATGTCAGCTAATTCTCCTTTTGGTTGGATGGAGGCAGTGCCTTTTTTCCTCCAGTGATGGAGGTGTATCCAACTGTGATGGTCAGGACTTTGAAAAGAGCTGGATATTGGAAGAAAGGTGGAGCTTAGGGAAAAAGACATAAGACCAAATGCTATATCTGCTTCTTTTTCAACATTTGACCTTCAAATCTTACAGAAGTCCTTGCCACAGCTTAAAATTGCCAAAGCCTCAGACTCTAAAGAAGCTTTTTGTGGGGTTTTGTTTACAAGGATTTGAGGACTTGATTTCAATGAGTCACAAATTGCGTATACTGGATCTTTCACTTACTACTTGAATTTTTGCAAAGCCATAATTATTACAAAGGCTGGCTCCATCGTTCTCAGCTCTTCTCTTCTAGTCAGCTTTACAAGGTAACCAATAACTACCATTGCCTTTGAGATTTTGAAAGTGCTTCTTAAAATCTTACGAGCAGGTGCTGCCCCACAAAAGCCGTTAACAGAACTTAAAATAGTTTAACAGCACAAGCTTGGGAGATGAATAGGATGCTGAAGGGCAAGGCAGATATATAGAGGGGTGGTAGAGTGATGGGGATAACTGACTTCCTCTAAAAGGTTGGTTAATGAAGGGAATTAGGAGAGGATGGGATTTGACAAGAAGTACATGAGTTCCTGAAGGGAAGGGAAATGATTTTTATAAGGATGCTCCAAAACACACTCATTAGGGTCTTAAGACTCACTGTAGAGTTTTGCAAACACAAACAAATATGAATATATGATTATCTCCACCTTTTTAAAAATACAAATAGTAGTATAGTACATGTAACATTGTGCACTTAGCTTTTTTACTTGACAAGATATATTTTTTTATTTATTTTTATTAGTTTCAGGTGCACAAGACAAAGTAATACTTAGATGTTTATCATTTATATCCCTCACACTGTGTGAACCTCCCTCCCCCATCCACTATCCCTCTGACATCGCACAGAGCCATTACATTTCCACTGTCTCTATTTCTAATGCTGTACTCCTCTTTTTGTAATATATACAAACATATATACATATATATATATAGATATAAAATTGCAGTTGACATTCATTATTGTTCAGCTTCAGTTGTACAGTGCAGTGATCAGGCATCTACATCATCCCTGAGGTGTTCTACCAAATGGGACACGTGTCCATCGGATATCCTACAAAATCTTTACAAAATTATTGATTACGTTCCCCAAATTAATATTCAAAACCCCGTAGCCATCTTGTGTTTACCGACTATTTTCTTATCCCCACACCCCCGCCCATCTAGTGACCCTCAGTTTTTCCTCTTTGTCTCCAAAACTGTTTCTGATTAGTTCATTCACTTATTCTTTAGATTCCGCATATAAGTGAGATCATATGGTATTTGTCTTTCTCTGTCTGACTTATTTCACTTAACATAACGTTCTCTAGGTCCATCTATGTTGTTGCAAATGGTAAGATTTCTTTCTTCTTTATGGCTGCGTAATACTCCATTGTATAAATGTACCACAGTTTCTTAATCCAGTCATCTACCGATGGGCATTTCGGTTGTTTCCATATCTTGGCTATTGTGTATAGTGCTGCCATAAACATAGCAGTGCATAAAGATTTTTGAATTGGAGTTTTGGATTTCTCCGGATAGATACCTAGGAGTGGAATTGCTGGCTTGTAAGGTAGTTCCATTTTCAAATACCTGAGATACCTCTAGACTGTTTTCCATAGAGGCTGCACCGATCTGCAATCCCACCAACAGTGCACAAGCGTTCCCTTTTCTCCACATCCGCGCCAGCACTTGTTGTTTGTTGATTTATTAATGATAGACATTTTGACTGGGGTGAGGTTGTATCTCATTGTGGTTTTTATTTGCATTTCTCTGATGGTTAGTGAGGTTGAGCATTTCTTCATATGTCTGTTTTCCATCTGTATATCCTTTTTAGAAAAATGTCTCCTCATGTCCTCTGCCCATTTTTTATTTTTTTATTTATTTTTATTTTTATTTATTTTTATTTTTTTTTATTGTGACAATATTTTTACTTCCAGGTCTGTGTGGCTATGGAAATCTGTTAAAAACACTTGCTCATTTTTTTTTTTTAGTTTTATTTTATTTTATTTTTACATCCCTCACACCGTGAACCCCCCTCCCCCCATCCACCACCACCCCGACCTCACACCGAGCCATCACATTATACACATAAAATTATAGTTGGCATTCATTAATGTCCAGCCTCTGGTGTACAATGCCATGACCAGGCATCCACAGCATCCCTGAGGTGGTCTCCCAAACAGGACACATGTCCATCGGACACCCAACAAAATCCCCAAACACTATTGAATAAGTTCCCCAAAGTAATTCTCAAAAAACTCTGAGGCCATCCTGTGGTCACCAGCCGCCCCCCAATCCCTTCACCCTACCCCCCATTCCCAACCCCCTCTCCCCCGCCCATCTAACAACTCTCGGTTTTTTGTGTCCCCAAAACTGTTTCTGATTAGTTCATACACATATTCTTTTCTTTAGATTCCGCATATAAGTGAGATCATATTGTACTTGTCTTTCTCTTTCTGACTAATTTCACTTAACATAATGTTCTCTATATCCATCCATGTTGTTGCAAATGGTAAGATTTCTTTTTTCTTTATGGCTGCGTAATACTCCATTGTATAAATGTACCACAGCTTCTTAATCCAGTCATCGACCGATGGGCATTTCGGTTGTTTCCATATCTTGGCTATTGTGTAAAGTCTCTGCCCATTTTTCAATTGGGTTGTTTGTTTTTTTGAGTTGAGTTGAGTTTTTTATAAATTTGTGATATTAACCCCTTATTAGATATATCATTGGCAAATATCTTTTCCCATTCAGTAGGATCCCTTTTTGTTTTATTGATGGTTTCCTTTGCTGTGAATAAACTTTTTAGTTTGATGTAATCCCACATGTTTATTTTTTCTCTTACTTCTCTCGCGTGAGGGTATATATCAGTGAAAATCTTACTCCAGGTAATGTCCATGAAGTTTCTTCCTATATTTTCTTCTAGATATTTTGTGGTTTCAGATTTTACATTTAAGTCTTTAATCCATTTTGAATTTATTTTTGTATATAGTGTAAGGAGGTGGTCCAGCTTCATTTTTTTGCATGTGTCTGTCCAGGTTTCCCAGCACCATTTATTGAATAGACTGTCTTTACCCCACTGTAAATTCTTGCTTCCATTGTCGTAGATTAAATGGCCATATAGACATGGATTTATTTCTGAACTCTCTATTGTGTTCCATTGATCTATATGTCTATTTTTATGCCAGTACAATGCTGTTTTAATTACTGTAGCCTTGTAGTATAATTTGATGTCATGTATTGTTATACCTCCCACTTAGTTCTTATTTCTCAAGATTGCTGAGGCTATCCGGGGTCTTTTATGGTCCCATATAAATTTTAGGATTATATGTTTTATTTCTTTGAAAAGTGTCGTTGGTAGTTAGATAGGAATTGTGTTGAATGTGTATATTGCCATAGGCAGTGTGGACATTTTAACTATATTAATTCTTCCTATCCATGAACATGGTATGCGTTTCCGTCTATTTTTATCTTCTTTCATTTTCTTTCATCAGTGTCTTATAATTTTCTGAGTGCAGATCTTTTACTTCTTTGGTTAAACTTATTCCCAGGTATTTTATAGTCTTTGGAGCAATTGTAAATGGGATTGCTTTTTTTAATTTCTCCTTCTGATGTTTTATTATTGGTATATACAAATGCAACTGATTTCCGAATATTAATTTTGTATCCTGCTACTTTACTAAATTCATCTATCAGCTCTAATAGTTTCTTGGTGGAGTCTTTAGGGTTCTCTCTATATAGTATCATATCATCTGCATATAATGATAATTTTATTTCCTCCTTACCAATTTGGATGCCTTTTATTTATTTTTCTGGTCTGATTGCTGTGGCTAGAACTTCCAGCACTATGTTGAACAGAATTGGAGAAAGTGGACAACTTTGCCTTGTTCCTGATCTTAGGGGGAATGGTTTTAGCTTTTCCTCATTGAGTATGATGTTAGCTGTGGGTTTATCATATATGGCCTTATTATGTAGATATATGATCCCTCTATTCCCACTTTCTTAAGGTTTTTTTTTATCATAAATGGCTGCTGGATTTTATCAAATGCTTTTTCTTCATCTATTGATATAATCATGTGATTTTTATTTTTCATTTTGTTAATGTGGTGTATCACATTATTTGATTTGCACTTGTTGAACCACCCTTGCATACCAGGGATGAATCCCACTTGATCATGGTATATGATCTTTTTAATGTATTGCTGAATTGTGTTTGCTAATATTTTGTTGAGGATTTTTGCCTCTATATTCATTAACGATATCTGCTTGTAGTTTTTTTTTTTTTTATGGTGTCTTTGTCTGACTTTGGTATCAGGGTGATAGTTGCTTCGTAAAAAGTGTTTGGAGTCTTCTTATTTTCTGGGTTTTTTGGAAGAGCTTGAGGAGAATAGGTGATAATTCTTTTTTGAACGTTTTGTAAAATTCACCTGTAAAGCCATCTGGTCCAGGGCTTTTGTTTGTTGGGAGATTGTTGATTACTGATTCAATTTCCCTGGTGGTAATCAGTCTATTCAGGTTTTCTGTTTCTTCTTGAGTTAGCCTTGGAAGGTTGCACCCCTCTAGAAAATTGTCCATTTCTTCCAGATTGTCAAATTTGTTGGCATATAGTTGCTCATAGTAATTTCTTACTTTTTTTTTTTTTTTTGTATTTCTGCAGTGTGTGTTGTCACTTCTCCTCTTTCATTTCTAATTTTATTAATTTGGGTCCTCTCTTTTTTTTTTAAAATGAGTCTGGCCAAAGGTTTGTCAATTTTGTTTATCTTCTCTAAGAACCAACTCTTGGATTCATTGATCTTTTGTATTGTGTTTCTGGTTTCTATTACATTTATTTCCACTCTGATCTTTATTATCTCCTTCTTTGTACTTCCTTTGGGATTATTTTGCTGTTCTTTTTCCAGATCTCTTAAGTGTGAAGGTAAACTGTCAATTAGTGATGTTTCTTGTTTCTTTAGGTAGGCCTGCAATGCTATGAATTTCCCTCTTAGGACTGCTATCACGGCATCCTATAGATTTTGGGTCGTTGTGTTTTCATTTTCGTATGTCTTGAGGTATCTTTAGATTCCTTCCTTGATCTCCTGCTTGAACCATTCATTATTTAGTAACATGTTATTCAGCCTCCATTAATTGGTGTGTCTTCTAGTTTTTTTCCTGTAGTTCATTTCTAATTTCATAGCACTGTGGTCAGAGAAGACAACTGGTATGATTTCAATTTTCTTAAATTTATCAAGACTTGTTCAGTGGCCTAATATATGGTCTATCTTGGAAAATGTTCCATGTGCACTTGAGAAGAACGTGTATTTTGCGGCATTGGGGTGAAATGCTCTGAAAATATTGATTAAATCAAGTGGTCCAATATGTCATTTAAGGCTGTTGTTTCCATATTGATTTTGTGTTTGGAAGACATGTCCTTTGTTGTCAGAGGTGTGTTGAAATCTCCTACTATGATAATGTTGCTGTTGATCTTCGTCTTTATGTCAGTCAATATCTGTTTTATATTTTACGTGCTCCCATGTTGGGTGCATAGATGTTTACCAGGGTTATGTCCTCTTGTCGGATCCATCCCTTTATTATTATATAGTTCCCATCTTTGTCTTTTAATATGTTCTTCATTTTAAAGTCTATTTTGTCAGATATAAGTATTGCAACTCCAGCGTTTTTCTCGCTTCCATTTGCATGAAATATCTTACTCCAACCCTTCACTTTCAGCCTCTGTGTGTCTTTTGATCTGAGGTGTGTCTGTTGTATACAGCACATACAAGGGTCTTGCTTTCTTATCCACTCAGCCACCCTATGTCTCTTGATTGGAGCATTTAATCCATTTACATTTAAAGTGATTATTGATATGTACATAGTTATTGCCATTTTGAAATTTGTAGATTGTTTTCATCTTTCTTTTATTTACAGAATTCCTTTTAGTATTTCTTGCAATGCTGGCTTGGTGGTAATAAATTCCTGTAGCTTATTCTTTTCTGGGAAGGTCTTTATCTCTCCATCAACTTTAAATGATAGTCTTGCTGGATAAAGCAATCTAGGCTATAACCCTTTGTTTTCCGTCACTTTGAGTATCTCCTGCCTCTCTCTCCTGGCCTTCAATTTGATAGTCTTATGGGAGTTCCCTTGTATGTAAGCCTCTGGCTTTCTCTTGCTGCTTTTAGGATTCTCTCTTTGTCTTTAAGCTTTGCCATTTTAACTATGTGTCTTGTTGTGGACCTATTTGGCTTTATCCTGGTTGGAACTGTCTGCACTTCCTGGGCTTGTATGTTGGTTTTCTTCATCAGGTTTGGGAAGTTTTTGGACATTATTAATTCAATATTCTGAATCCCTTGCTTCCTCTCTTCACCTTCTGGTATTCCTATGATGTGCATGTTGTTGAACTTGATGTTATCCCAGAGATCTCTTAAACCATCTTCATTGTTTTTTATTCTTTTTTCTTTCTGTTCTGTTTGGGTGATCTCTGCTAACTTGTTTTCTAAGTCGCTAATTCGATCCTCTGCTTCATCTAACCTGCTATTAATTCCTTCAAGTGAGTTCTTTATTTCAGTAATTGTGTTCTTTATTTCTAACTGGTTGTTCATTATGATTTCTCTATCCTTTATGTCGTCACTAAGCTCCTTAAACATTCTTATCACCAGTGTTCTGAACTCCGTCTCTGATAGGTTGGTTACCTCTGTTTCATCTGGTTGCATTTCTGGAGGTTCTTTTCTGTTCTTTTATTTGGTACATGTTTCTTTGTTTCACCATTCTGGCTGACTCTTTGTGTTTGCTTCGATGTATTAGCTAGATCCGCTAGAGTTGTTAGTTCTTGCTGGGTTATCTTACATAGTATGTGTCCTTTATATTTGACTTGCACTACTTTGTTCTTCTCCTCTGCATGTGCTCCCAA
This sequence comes from Rhinolophus hipposideros, assembly GCF_964194185.1. NCBI lineage: Eukaryota > Metazoa > Chordata > Mammalia > Chiroptera > Rhinolophidae > Rhinolophus > Rhinolophus hipposideros. The sequence continues at coordinate 53,680,446 of NC_138046.1, read as the reverse complement.
GGTGACTCTTGCATTGTGTATATTGTCCTGTTAAAGAAGATCTTTAATTGCTTTTCACTTGTGAGTAGGTGGGGTTAACTCCTAGGCTGACTAGTTGTGAGATGTGGCCCTGCCCACCACAGGGTGTTCTGTTGCGTGAGGGTTGACCACTTAAATATGGTTTGGCCTCTGTGGGCTCTTGTGCCTGTAGAGAATTCCCTGTGGGTGTGTCATTTGTAGGTCAAACCTGGTAGTACTCTGGTTTGGTCTGGAGTTGGCCTCTTGTTGTGTTGAATCTTGTGCGTCTTAAGCTGGGTCCTGGTAGGGCAATTTCAGAACAAATCAAATCACCAAGAACAACAACAACAACAACAATAAAGAAAATATCAAATACATTTACATGTAAAAACAACCGACAACCCACACTCAACACAAGCAAAGATATCAAAGATATAAAGACAAAGCAAAACAAAACAAAACAAAAGAAAACAAAACAAAAGTGCAGCGCCAGTATTGGCTTAAGCCCACCAAGTAATCTCCAGGTTGTCCTCTGCTGTACCAAAGAGTCCTCTGTGTATTGTGCAGGCAGAGCCAGTCACCTGGTGCCCAGAGTGACCTTGGGACTGCAGATTTAGATGTGTGGGGCTGAGGGGTCTGGGTGATAGTTTTTACAAAGTCAGTGCAGTTTCTGCCCTTGCCTGCACCTATGCGCACTGAGAGTAGCACCACCAGCCCTGTGTCCTGTTCTTCTGAGTCTTAGGGCATTTCTTCTGTGTGTGTGTGTGTGTGTGTGTGTGGTGGGCGGGAGATTTCTGAGCTGCTGAAAGTCAGGGAGCTGCACCTGCAGGTTACGGCTGATCCCTGGGAGTGCCTCTGCAGTTGTAATTGCTCCGCTCTAGGCAGGCCAGAAAGGGTGGATGCTGGGGATGGAGGGGTCTTCTCTCTCCCATCCCAGCCGTGTCACACTCTTCCCGCAGGCCAGAAAAGTTGGTGGCTGGGGGTAGAGGAGTCTCTTCTCTCCTAGCCCAGCAAAAATCACACTCTTCCCAGCCTCTTCCCTGGGTCAGAGCTAACTGCCAATCTTCCCAGAGCCTAAGCACTAAGGCTTCTCTGTAATCTTACACTACTCCTCAGTTCAGGGGCCAGTTTAAGTCTCTGGAAGGGTGGGTTTAGGATTGGAAGAGTGGGGGGTGGGGCCCAGGTATGGAGTTTGTGTTTTTTGTCTGGCCTAGGGCCCAACTGGAGGACCCAGCTGAGGTTATTGCCTCAAATGCTGAATATCGTGCCCCCTCAGTGGGAGAGATCAGCTGTGGGACGCAGGGAAAGAGCCCACCTCCTGGCTTTTGTGTTCTCTGTTCCGTCCTTTGATCCCCTGCGTCTCTGCAGTTGTGGATGCTGGCCGCATTTTCACCGCGATAGATGTGGGCCGTGTTTCCACCGCTGCAGATGCCGGCCGCGTTTCCACAGCCGCAGATGTGGGCCGTGTCTTCACAGCTGAAGGTGCGGGCCGCATCCCCACAGCCACAGGTGTGGGCCTTGTTTCCACTGCTGCAGATGCAGACCGGGTTTCCACTGCTGCAGATGCAGGCCACATCTCCACTCCGTTCCTTTTCATCTTTCCCTGCTCGCCCAATTTGCTCACCTACAAGTAATCCTTGCATGGGTCACTTAGCTGTGATGAGCAGAGAGTCCTTTGATGGGTTATATGTCCTGTTTGTGATAAGATCCGGAGGAGAACTCAAAAAGTGTGCCCCGCTGCCGCCATTCCTATGACATCCCTCTTGACAAGATATCTTGGAATTATTTTGATGCCAATATAGAGAGAGCTTCATTATTCTTTTTTATAGCTGTATAATAGTCTATTTAACAAGTATGCCTTTTTTTTTCTGACTCAATCCCTATCAATGGAATTGCTTTCTTTTTGTTTTTTTCCCCTAACCTTTTGCCTTCATGTGTTTGCAAGCATATCTGTAGGATAAATTGTTAAAGACAGAATTCCTGTATCAAAGAGTAAATGCATTTGTGATAAATATGTTCTACGTGTTGCCAAATTGCTCTACAGGGAAGTGTAGTAATTACACTCCTACCAGCAATGTATGAGTTTGCCTTTCTCTGTAGCCTCACCACATAGCGAGTTACCAAATTTTTAATTTTTTGCTAATCTGATAGAAAGTATATTTAAGGTGTTTTATTTTGCAATTATTTTATTATTAGTGAAGTTGCACATATTTCTATATGTTTAAGACCCATTTGAGTTTCCTTTTCAGTGAACTGTTGCATTCTTTGACTGTTTTTTTCTGTTGGGTTGTTGGCCTTTAAACATAATGTCTAAGAAGCTTACTTCAGTGATGTACTAAATAGGATTCAGAACCCCATTACATTCAGTGTAAAATACTGGGCTTCACATTGTCAGAAGGAGAGCTGTGTTGAGGTAAGAGGAACAAGGGGAGAGGTTGCTCCCCATGAACACGATTACCAAAAGAGGTGCCTTTTCGACAAATATTTTAAAGGTTTTATACTGATATGATGAAAAGACACCAGAGGAAGCAGTGTGAAAATGAGACACATAAGAAAGGTAGCCAAGGATAGAATGTGTCTACGCCCTCCAATAAGTACTAACCCAGGCCAACACAGCTTCCCTCTGGCTCAACCCCTGACCCTAGCTGGAAACTGACTATACCCCTCTTCACTGATGGCTGATGACTAGTTCTGTGATGGTGTGTTTCTATGAGGTTTAGCTCAATACAGGTTCAATTCATAGAGCTCACTCTATGAACACATGATTTTCTTTAGGTTTTCAATTACAATAGTGTATTTTATTTAACCCAATATATCCCAAATATTATCATTTCAACATGTAATCAATCTAAAAAATTGTGATATATGTTATATTTTTGTTTTTCATGTTAAGTCTTTAAAATCCAGTGTGTATTTTATACTTATACCATTTCTCAATTTATACCAGCCACATTTCAAGTGCTAGATAACCAAATGACCTGGTGGCTACCATATTGGATATCACAGTCATAGGCAATGGAGAGCTAATGAAGCTTTTCTTTTAAAATCAATAACTCTACTTTTAAAACATTTTACTTTGAAATAATGCCCTGTACCCAGTTTCCCCTAATCTTAATGTTTTTATTTTTCCTCTTTATTTTACAACTTTGTCTCTTTTCTACTTTTTGAGAGATTTTCTCTATTTTCTCTTTAAAACCTTCTCTTGTATATTTTATTTCATACTTTTAATTTCTAAGAGCTTTTACTTATTCTCTGGTTATTCCTTTTTTTAGTGTTGTTGCTTCATGGATACAATATCATTTATCTCTCCGGAGATACTAGTCATAGTCTTTATCTACTACTTCCTGGATTAGGAGTTGGAGGCACAGGTGAAGCTTAGAGCCAAAACAGATAGTTTTAACAGGAAATCCCTGCATAAAGCTGGGAATCCAAAGAACACACCCTCAATGGGATGGTGCAAGATAACTAACTAATCCCATAACTATTAAAGACATAAAATCAGTAGTGTAAAATCATCACAAATGTATGGTGATGGAAGGAGAACTGACTCTGGGTGTGAACACACAATGCAATAATATATAGATGATGTATTATAGAAGTGTACATTTGAAACCTATATAATTTTACTAACCAATGTCACCACAATAAATTTAATAAAAGTTAAAAAAGAAAAAATCATCACATAATGAGAACACCAGCCTCAGATTATTTAAAGAAGAGGTAATTTCAATTTTATACAAATTATTCTAAGAAAGTAAAATGAAATATATCTCAAACTTTTCTATGGAGCCAGTAAAACCTCAGTAACAAAATCAGATAAAGATAATTAAAAAGAAAGTAAAATTACAGGACAAAGTCACTCATGAACACAAATGTAAAAACCACAAAATACTGTAAAATTAAATCCAAGAAAGTGTAAGAAAGGTGATATTTCACAACCAAGCAAGGGTAATTCCAGAAATGTAAGGTAGTTGTAACATTAGAAAATCAGTTAATATAATCATATAAGATGATCTCAATAGATACAAAAAGGCACCAGGCAAAATACAAATTGCATTAATAATAATAATAATAATAATAATAATCATTTCCAAACTAGAAATAAAAGGAACTTCTGTCTTGATACAGGGAATCTGTAAAACTCTTACATCAAACATCATTTCTGATGGAGGAATACTAAAAATATCCCCTTTGAGTTAAGAAAAAAGATAAGGATGCTGATTCTCCTTAGTCCTATTCAGTATTATGCTAGAAGTTCTAGCTATTGTATAAAGAAAAGAGAAATAAATAAAAGATGTAATAATTGGAAAGGAAGCAATAAACTATCATTATTTGTAATTCTTTCTACCATAAAGAGCTTAAAGTAGACAAAGATAAAATTTTCAAACTAATAAGAATTTAGTAAGATTGATGGATTAAAAAATCAACATACAGAAATCAACTCCATTTCTATTCATCAGGAACAATTATTAGAAGTGTTAGAAGTATAATTTCGACTATGCTAGGTACCTCATATAAGTGGAATCATACAGTGTTTGTCTTTTTGTGACTGGCTTATTTAACTTAGCATAATGTCCTCAAGGTTCATTTGTGATGCAGCTTATTGCAGAATGTCCTTACTTTTTAAGGCTGAGTTTTCCATTGTCTGTATGCATGAGTACCACATTTTCCTTATCCACTCATCTGTGATGGACATTGTGTTGCCTCCATGTTGTAGCTATTATGAATAATGCTATACAAACATGGGTGTAACAAATATCTCTTTGAGACTCTGATTTCAATGCTTCTGAGTTTTTATATCACTAACTTATTGTTTTAACCAAGTTATTGTTAAGCAGTGAATCTTCCATTTACTTTACATTGGCTATAATCTTAGTTTTGGAGTTTTTTGGCTATTTTTGTCATCACCCACTTTTCAGCAGTTGCTTACTGCAATAGATGAGTTTAAAAAAGACAAAAAAGTGAAACAAAAAACTCCTCAGATTTCATGCCTTTCTGGTGGCTGCAGGTGACTGAAAACTGACATTGAAGCAAATGGGGGTCTTGAGATAGGAACAGCACATTTACCTGCCTCACTTGGAATTTTGTGACTACAAGTTAGCGACAAAGACGTCAGAGCATCAAGGAAAGTAATAGTCACAGTGCCATGCAATTTACACTACAGGAGACGTGTGGAATGAGTTTTAAGCCAGATTTAGATTTATTGATCTAGAATTGTATGAAATTGAGGATTACTTCTTCCTCACTATGGGCAGTTACCTTTCTGCATATAAACATGTTTACATCTCTTCCATCTTGAAAATATTCTTTTGATCTGAGGTCCACTACTGGCTAATGCCTTATCATTCTCCATTATATAGCTATGGTTCTTGAAAGGATTGCTTACATTCCTTTTTAGCTTACTTACTCCCCTTTCACCCGCTCAACCCACTGCAGTCTGTTTTCACTGCCATCACTTTACTAAATTGGCACTCACTAAGGTTACTGGTGAACTTCCTGTCACTAAATTAGATGGACAGTCTTCTGTGCTTATATATCTTTGACCTTCCTTGCAGTGTTTGTCCCTGTGGATCACTCCTTTCTGAAGAATGTGTCCTTCCTTGACTTCTGTGAGTCCTGATTTCTATCATCTCTCTCCAGCCACTCATTTCCTATTTTCTTTGTAGTGGTCATCACTGCTTAATATTATATATTATTAGGTTGTTGCAAAAGTAATTGCGGTATAACAGGTTAAAAATAATTGCTAAAACCACAATTACTTTTGCACCAACCTAATAATTTGTTTCCTTATTTATTGTTTGTCTTCCCCTATTAGATTGTAGCTTCCTGAAATCTTTTTGTCTTTAAGAGTCTTATTTGAGGCAACGAAACGTCTAGGTACTGATGAGGCATAGAAATAGTGATGTCAAGTAGGTGGTTGAATCTATTTAGGTAAGATGCTTAGGCTAGTGCCTGACACATAGTACACACCCAATCCCTGTTGGCTGCAGCAACAGCACCACCACCCATCATCCAAGTCATTGATTGAAAAGGTATTTGATCAGCGTTGATCTTATGTCATCACAATAAACAACTAACTTGATTGAACTAAATAGCTCTTTTAAACTTCTTAAGCCAACTTTCAGATAAAAATTAACTGAGGAATTCAGGAGCTCTCCAGGATTTGTGTTGCAGAAATGACTGCCTTTTTTAGGGTTGGGGGATGCGCCAGCTTTGGTGTCCTTCAAGAAAACTAACTCAGAGATAATTTGGGTGACATTTAGAAACTCTTCTTCCCACAGCAGTGTTGCTACCAGACAGATGGAATGATGTGTTTTGAGGTTGTGCTTGTGTTATCCTTAGGCAGTGGCAATTTGTAAAGGATGTTCCTTTCACAGATCTTGTTATTGCTTATAAAAATTCTGTCAGTTTCTTCCCTTTGCTTTCAATTACATATTATCTTTCCTTTGTGTTGGTGATACCTGTATTTATACAAAGCACTAGATAAAATAGGAAATGTATGGATATATCAGCATATTTTCAATACTTTAAAGAAGCCTAATAAATCCCAGTAAACTTGTCCTTTCTCATGACATTTATGCTTAATACAGTAATAAGTATGAAGTCATGTCTCTATTATCTTTCTAGGAACAGTTGCCTCAGAATATCCTGGAAAACAAGAAGAAAATAGTCCATCCATCCATGCTGAAGCCTAATCAGCAATGTTTACCTACTTTCCAGCAAAGCAGAGGCAGAAATAGATAGGTAGAACTCAGGGGTCAGGGTGTTGTAGGCAAACATTATAATAGAAGGAAATGGCATCCCATGAAGCTTCATTATTTTAGTGCCAGATTGCAGTTTCTGACACAGATTTTGCTCTGTGAACTTGGAATGCTATTTAAATTTTCTGGACCTCAGTTTCCTTATTTACAATGTGAGAAATAATCCTTACATCTTGGGCTTGGAAGGATAAGTGATATGGTGATATTTGGGAACTGTAGGAATAGAATCTCTATGAGAAGCTTTTTTTTTTTTTACTTTTTCTGTCTATTCGTCTCTATGACTTTCTTTCTTTCATATATCCCTTGACTTCTGTACCCACCTTACAGGTCTCCCAACAATCTTATTTCCTGTAGGTAGATGGCCAGGACAACACCTTCACTTCCTCGCCAACTATATAATTCCTCTCTACTCCACTTCAGCCAACCACAACCACACCTTGGACATTCCTGAACTTTGAATTATTTCATCTTTGTGATCTCAAATTCAGAGCTGCTACCCCCATCTCTCTCCATAACCTCTGATCCTTTAACTTTTACTTTTTCATTCACACTGAATCAGCTATTTCCCCCCATATCATAACTCTAGATACTCAACTCGTCCTAGTTCACAATGTCCTTCCTGCCTGTCCTTACCTTCCTGCCCACCAGAGACCCCATGGCCAGCCATGTCATTGATGGTTGCTACAATATCCTTGAATTCTACACTCTTCGACAGACACATGCTCACCAGGGCTGTCCCTACCTTGGGTCATCACTGTTTTCTGCTTTCTCAGAATTGGTATGCTGATAGTTGTGGGAGAAAGGCACAAACATTTGTTGACTAGGTGGCCTACAGAATGATGCTATCGGTTCTTATCCCTTTATACCTTATCTACTCTCTACCATTACAGTTTCATCAGCAATTAGTCTATTCATCTTTGTTGACATCCTATCATATTCACTACAATGGATGTTCCAGATATTTTCTGTGTATAAACTCTTAATTCTGTTCCCCTACACTCTCAGCAGATGATCTTGCTTAGTACCTCATGAAAAGACAAAGGCTATCCACCATGGAACACCAGATACTTCCTGCTTTCCTTATATTTTATTTATACTTTCATCACCTACTCAGAATTTCTTGGTATCTTCTGTTTCCTGTCATTTTCCCCTCTTGACTCAGCCAAAGAATTGTTCCTCTTCTTTAAAGGCTAGTCCCTCCACCTGAGTTTTAAATTTTCCTTTTCCTTCCTAAAGTGAGGCTATACTCCATCAATTTCTGCTGTTTCTCTAATGTCATTTTGATATTAGAGACATTCTCTCTTCATTACCTTCTACTCATATCTTCTCTAGGGTGAAATAAAAGTCTCTCAATCATTCAGAGCTACTGTTTGATCTCTTTGCTTCTTTTCAAGCTCTGAAAATAGCAGCCATACTGTCTGCCTCTATTTTCTTACAGCACACTCAGTCTTTCTCTTTTTAATCTGACTTCTCTGAATGTTACTTACCAACCCAGAGGGGTCTTCTTTAAGCATGCTGTTTAGTGGGATCTTTCCATTATTCCCCACTCCTGCATACTGTTTTTAAAATAATAATTATATTTGATATGCATTTATTTGATTGTTTATGTGTTTATTGTCTATCACCTCCACTAGTCTGTAAACGCTAGGAAAACAATAAGCATTTGATTTTATTCATAAATGTATTACACAGAATGCCTGGTCCATAGTAGACCCTTAGCAAAGGTTTGTTGAATGAACTACAAATGGATGAATACTCAACTAAAATTTTCCTTCTGCATGTTGCCAGGTTTTCATTCCAATGGCTTTCTCTCAATTTTCATCTGAATAGATTTTTCTTTTTTTTTTTTAATTTTTTTAATTAATTTTATTGGGGTGACAATTGTTAGTAAATTTACATAGATTTCAGGTGTACAATTCTGTATTACATCGTCTATAAATCCCATTGTGTGTTCACCACCCAGAGTCAGTTCTCCTTCCATCACCATATATTTGATCCCCTTTACCCTCATCACCCACCCCCCACCCCCTTACCCTCTGGTAACCACTAAATTATTGTCTGTGTCTATGAGTTTTTGTTTCTCATTTGTTTGTCTTGTTCTTTTTGGTTTATATACCACATATCAGTGAAATCATAGGGTTCTCTGCTTTTTCTGTCTGACTTATTTCACTTAGCATTATTCTCTCGAGATCCATCCATGTTGTCACAAATGCTCCTATATCATCTTTCCTTAACGCCGAATAGTATTCCATTGTGTATATGTACCACAACTTCTTTATCCAGTCATCTATCGAAGGACATTTTGGTTGTTTCCATGTCTTGGCCACCGTAAACAAAGCTGCAATGAACATTGGTGTACACGTGTCTCTATAGAGAAATGCTTTTATATTTTGGGGGTAGATACCCAGGAGAGCGATTGCTGGGTCATATGGTAATTCTATTCGTAATTTCTTGAGGAACCTCCACACTGCCTTCCATAGCGGCTGCACCAGTCTGCAGAATAGATTTTTCTATAGCATGATACTGTTAAAGCTCTCTTCTTTCTCCAAGACGTCATCAAAAGGGCAGCGTGAGGTGAGCCTCTGGTAATCTCCCCTGGAATTTACAACAAATTGAACAACTACAACTCCACAAAGGACTCCCTGCACAGCAGACAGGCAAGACAAAGAGGTTCACTATTGAATTCACCTAAAGGTAGGCAAATTGCGTGAGCAGGGAAGGAGGGAAAGGAGAAGTGTAGGGCCAGAGCCGTGAGGGCGCAGGACGCAGACCTAGCTCAGTGCTCCAAGCTTGCTGCATCCTGGAGCTATCACAGCAGCGGGAGAGGGAAGAACTCAGAATGCTAGGGCTCCATTTATGGCCCACAGAGCTGAGGTGACAGCATATAACACGGCTGAACCCAACGCTCACAGCAGAGACCTCAGAGAAAAGACTGAGGGAAGAAGGTGGAAAATTGTGGTTTAGGCCCTCACTGCCAAGCAGAGAACGGAAGCCTTAGGCACTGAGACTAGCCGCCCCTCCCTTCCCTCCCAGAGCTCGCCCTTCTCGCACGTGCCCAGTGCTAGAAGCAGCACAGTAGCACTGTCAGATGAAAAGAACAGAATATTTGCAGTTGTGAGAACTGTGGACCACAGACATAGATTCGCAGCCCAACCAGTTCCGGCAAAGGGGAGGGAGCTGTGGAAGCAGGACTGGCTGTGGTGGTGGTCGCCCCCATTGCTCTGGGCCACCTCTCACAACTCACTCAGCCCCGGTCCCCACCTATCTGGGCGGATCCTTACAGGAGTAAACAGAATTGCTGAGATACACAGGCTCTGAACCTGGTGCAGGAAGAGCTTTGGAACTTCAAAACTTCTCCACATCCCCTCAGGGATGTGGTGCCCTATGACCCAGGTGAACTGTTAACAGAGGAGAAACCTGCCTTCCAGAGAATCCTCCCATTGTGTGAGAAGCTGGAATCGTGCAGAGAAAACATAACACTACAGTGTGAGAGAAAAAAGGATGCAGTCGGAGAGAAAATAAAACATTTTACCAACACGTACTGGAAAACAAAAGAAAGACCACTTTCTATCAACCTGTTGCAGAAGCCACTCCTGTAGATGTCTAGGAAGGAAATAATATATCAGTAATTGCCATGAATAACCAAGGCAACAAGACAGCTCAGAAAGAAAGTGAAATGTCTCCAGAAAATGAAGTTAAAGATATGGTAATATGTGACTTAAAAGACAGAGAATTCAAGATTGCAGTTCTGACAAAACTCAATGAGATGCAAGAAAACACAGAAAGGCAGTTCAATGAACTCAGAAACACAATCAAGAAACAACACGAACATTTTACGAAAGAGATTGAAATTTTCAAAAAGAGCCAAACAGAATTTCTGGAGATTGAGAACACAATAGAAGAAATTAGGAATGAAATAATCAGCTTAGGTAGTAGAGTTGACCAGATGGAGGAAAGAATCAGTGACATCGAAGATAGAAACATGGAAATTACACAGATGGAAGAAGAAAGAGACTTGAGACTTACAAGAAATGAAAGAACTCTACAAGAACTTTCTGACTCCATCAGAAAGAGCAATATAAGAATAATGGGCATACCAGAAGGAGAAGAAAGAGAGAAGAGAACAGAGAATATATTCAAACAAATTGTCAATGAGAACTTCCCAAACTTGTGGACAGAACTGGATCCTCGAATCCAAGAAGCAAATAGAACACCTAATTACCTCAATCCCAACAGGCCTTCTCCAAGGCACATTGTATTGAAGCTGTCTAAAATCAACGACAAAGAAAAATCCTCAAGACAGCCAGGGAAAAGAAGACGGTAACATACAAAGGAAAGCCCATTAGATTATCATCAGATTTTTCAGCAGAATCTCTACAAGCCAGGAGGGAGTGGACCCAAATATTCAAACTATTGAAAGAGAGAAATTATGAGCCAAGAATAATATACCCAGCAAAGATATCGTTTAGCTATGAAGGAGCAATAAAGACTTTTCCAGACATACAGAAGCTGAGGGAATTGTCTAATACACGAACTGCACTACAAGAAATACTAAAGGAGGCTATTTGACTGTAGTCACACAACAACCTAGCCAACTGTCCCTCCATGTCTTTCCTTAAAGAAAGAAGAGTTTGTGAGATTGTGCCTTTCTGGGACTCTGTTCCATCCTTGTGTTTACACCTTATGTCTGTCTGTCTGGTCTCCAAAAGATGGTTTGCAGCCAAAGACGGGTAAGATGTCTCATGGGAGATACAACCTAAGCCAGGCGGAACTGAGTGGGGATCCCCAATGAGCTGCCTTAAACAAATATGGGAAAGGGCCTTGCCTCACCTTCCCCCTGCTTGGGAAAGTCTATTGCCGGCTCTTGCTTTTCCCATGCACCTGTTTCCACTTATCTCAACGGAGTTGTTACAATGTGAGAGACTTGACCCTGAAAAGGTACATACTTTAAGTAAAAACATCATGGGACCTTGTGCTTCCGCTGTTTACAGACAAAGGGTGATTGGAATAAACATTTTTCTGTTATGATCTCTGAGTATCACAGACCGTGTAAGAAACAATGTTACTTTCTTGTATTTGTATACCTCTCAATAAAAGCCTCCAGCCGGCTTTATTCTGGGCTCCAGTCCTCTGAGACTGAGAGACCCCTGGCCTTCTGAGAGATTTAACTGCATTAAGTCTCTGTTGGTTTCTTTCTTAAAAACTTAACCCAAACAGCCCCTTCTTGCATCCTCACTGCCCTTGCGTGGGACGCAACGTTCGACCACCATCAACAGGGACAATTTATGGCAACCAAAACATAAAAAGGGGGAGAGTAAAGTCCTGAACTGGAATACGGGAATGGAAAAAGTAGGCATGGTGAAGAAAATAGAATACTCTAAATATCAGACTTTCTTTTACATAAACTTAAGGGAAACCATTCAAAAAAAAATCCAGAACTGAAATATATACTGTAATAAAAGAAGAAACAGAGGGAAACATCATAGAATACCACCATGCAGAAATAATGGCAAAGAAACAAAAAGGCAAAGAAACGATGGAGACACAGCCTTAACAGAAAAATGAAGATAGAATGACAGGAAATCCTCACATATCAATAATCACCGTAAATGTAAATGGACTGAACTCACCAATAAAAAGGCACAGAGTAGCAGATTGGATCAAAAAACTAAACCCAACCATATGATGTCTCCAAGAGACTCATCTCAGATACAAGGACAAGCATAGACTCAAAGCGAAAGGGTGAAAACTGACACTCCAAGCAAATGGTATCCAGAGAAAATCAGATGTAGGTATACTGATATCACATGAAACAGATTTCAGGGTGAAAAAGGTAACAAGAAATAAAGGTGGACATTTCATAATGGTAAAAGGACTATACAACAAGAAGACATAACAGTCATCAATATTTATGCCCTCAATCAGGGAGCACCGAAATATACCAAGCAACTACTAACAGAACTAAAGGGAGAAATTGACCAAAACACAATTATACTAGGGGTCCTAAATACATCATTGACAGCTATGGATAGATCATCCAAACAGAAAATAAATAATGAAATAGCAGCCCTAAATGACACATTAGATGAAATGGACATAATTGACATATATAGAGCACTTCATCCTAAAACATCAGATGATAAATTTTTTTCTAATATATGTGAAACATTCTCAAGGATACACCATATATTGGGATGTAAAACTAACCTCAGCAAATTAGGAAGATTGAAATCATACCAAGCATATTCTCTGATCACAAGGCTTTGAAATTGGATATGAACTGCAAAAAGAAAGCAGGAAAAACCACAAATACATTGAGATTAAACAACATAATTTTAAAGAATGACTGAGTTCAAGAAGAAATTAGAGGAGAGATAAAAAATACATAGAAACAAATGAGAATGGAAATACATCCTTCCAAAATTTTTGGGATGCAGCGAAACCAGTTTGAGGGAAATTTATATCATTACAGGCCTATCTCAAGAAACAAGAAAAATCCCAAATAAATAACCTCATGTTACACCTTAAAGAACTAGAAAAAGAAGAACAAGTGAAACCCAAGGTCAGCAGAAGAAAGGAAATAACAAAAATCAGAGCATAACTAAATGGAATAGAGAACAAAAAGACAATAGAAAAGATTAATGTGACAAAGAGCTGGTTGTTTGAAAAGATTAACAAAATTGACAAACCCTTGGCTAAGCTCACTAAGACAAAAAGAGAGAAGACAATGATAAACAAAATCAGAAACAGGGGACCTTATCAAGGATGCCTCAGAAATACAAAGGTTCATCCAAGAATACTATGAGGACTATATGCCACCAAATTCAATAACTTAGAAGAAATGGACAAGTTCTTAGAAACATATAGCCTTCCAAGGCTGAATCATGAAGAACTGGAAAATCTAAACAGACCGACCACCAGTAACGGAATTTTATCAGTCATCCAAAACCTTCCCAAAAGCAAAAGTCCAGGACCAGATGGCTTCACTAGTGAATTCTACCAAACCATCAAAGAGGATCTAATACCAATCCTGCTCAAATTATTCCAAAAAATTGAAGAAGAGACAATGCTCCCTAACTCATTTTATGAGGCCAACATTTCCTTGATACGAAAACCTGGTAAGGACAACACAAAAAAAGAAAACTACAGACCTATATCTCTGATGATTACAGATGCAAAAATCCTAATCAAAATTTTATCAAATCGAATACAACAATGCATTAAAAAGATTATTCATCACGACCAAGTGGGGTTCATCCCCGGGGCACAAGGATGGTTCAAGATCCGCAAATCCATCAAGGTGATACATCACATAAACAAAATAAAGGACAAAAATCATATGATTCTATCAATTGATGCAGAAAAAGCATTTGACAAGATACAACAACCAGTTGTGATTAAAACACTTAATAAAATAGATATAGATGAAAATAGCTTAACATAATAAAGGCTGTATATGACAAACGCTCAGCTAATCTCATAATTAATGTTGAAAAACTGAAGCCATTTGCTCTACATTCAGGAACATGACAGGGCTGTCCCCTATCACCTCTGCTTTTCAACATAGTGTTGGAAGTCCTCGCCAGAGCAATCAGGCAAGAGAAGGAAATAAAAGGCATCCAAAGTAGGAATGAAGAAGTTAAATTGTCACTCTTTGCAGTTGATGTGATGCTATATATAGAAAACCCTAAAGACTCCATCAAAAGCTGTTAGAAACAATGAACCAATACAGTAAATTTGCCGGTTATAAAATCAACGTACAAAATTCTACTGCATTCCTATATACTAACAATGACATCTCAGAAAAAGAAATACAGAATACAATTCCTTTGGCAATTGCAGCAAAAAGAATAAAATACTTAGGAATAAACTTAACCAAGGATGTGAAAGACCTCTATGCTGAAAACTGCAAGACATTTTTAAAAGAAATTGAAGAAGACACAAAGAAAGGAAAGGCATTCTGTGCTCATGGATTGGAAGGATCAACATAGTTAAAATGGCCATATTACCCAAAGCAATATACAGATTTAATGCAATCCCCATCAAAATCCCAATGGCATTTTTTAAAAGAATAGAAGAAAAATCAGATTTGTTTGGAACCACAAAAGACCCGAATAACCAAAGCAATCTTAAGAAAAAAGAACAATGCTGGAGGTATCACACTCCCTTTAGCTTGTGTTACAGGGCTACAATAATCAAAACAGCATGGTATTGGCAGAAAAACAGACACATAGACCAATGGAATAGAATTGAGAACTTAGAAATAAAACCACATAAATGTGGACTGATAAGTTTTGACAAAGAAGCAAAAAACATACAATGGAGAAATGACAGCCTTTTACATAAGTGATGCTGGGAGAATTGGAAAGCCACATACAAAAGAATGAATCTGGACTGTTATCTGTCACCATGTACCAAAATTAATTCAAAATGGATCAAAGACTTAAGCATAACACCTGAAACAATAAACTGCATAGAAGAAAACACAGGTATTAAACTTATGGACTTTCGGTTCAAAGAGCATTTTATGATTTTGACTCCAAAGGCAAGGGAAGTAAAAGCTAAAATAAATGAATGGGTCTATATCAAACTTAAAAGCTTCTACACAGCAAAAGAAACCATCGGCAAAATAAAGAGGCAACCAACTGAATGGGAGAAGATTTTTGCAAACAGTGTCTCTGATAAGGGGCTAATATCCAAAATATACAAGGAACTCATGAAACTCAATAACAAGAAAACAAACAACCCAATTGAAAAATGAGCAGAGGACATGAAGGGACATTTCTCCAAAGAGGACATACAAATGGCAAATAGACATATGGAAAAATGTACATCACTTATCATCAGAGAAATGCAAAGAAAAAGCACAATGAGATTTCACCTCACCCTAGTCAGAATAGCTATCATCAACAACACAAATAGTAACAAGTGTTGGAGAGGCTGTGGAGAAAAAGGAACCCTCATACACTGCTTGTGGGAATGCAGACTGGTGCAGCCACTATCGAAGGCAGTGTGGAGGTTCCTCAAAAAATTATGAATAGAATTACCGTATGATCCATCAATCCCTCTTTTGGGTATCTACCCCAAACATGGAAACATTTATCCATAAAGACATGTGTGCTTCAATGTTCATTGCAGCTTTATTTACGGTTTCTAAGACATGGAAACAACCAAAATGTCCTTCGATAGATGAATAGATAAAGATGTTGTAGTATATATACACAATGGAATACTATTGGGCGGTAAGAAAAGTTGAAATTGGACTATTTGTGATAACATGGATGGATCTTGAGACTATAATGGTAAGCAAAATAAGTCAGACAGAGAAAGCAGAAAACCATATGATTTCACTGATATTTGGTATATAAACCAAAAACAACAAAAGAACATGACAAACAATTGAGAAACAAAAACTCATAGACACAGACAATAGTTTAGTGATTACAAGAGGGTAAGGGGGTGGGGGATGGGAGATGACAGTTAGCGGGATCCTATATATGGTGATGGAAGGAGAACTGACTCTGGGTGGTGAACACACAATGGGACTTATAGATTATGTATTACAGAATTGTACACCTGAAATCTATGTTAACTTTGCTAACAACTGTCACCCCAATAAACTTTAATTAAAAAGAAAAAGAAGCTGTTGTCTTTGTCCTTTCTTGAAACAGTCCCTTTCTTGACTTCTGTGGCATCACACTGGGCTGGTTGTTCTCTTATTTAGTTTCTTCTTCCTTCTTTTCATTTTCAAGTATGTTTCTCCTGAACCCCTATCTATGGCTGTTTCCTAAGAAGCTTATGTTGGCCATCATCGTTATCATCATAGTTGTGATCGTTGTTTCTCCTCCTCTTTCTCCTCTGTCACTTCTTCCTACTTGCTCAATCCTTTCCACTGACTCTTCTCCATTGTGACCTAAGCAGTCAATCATCCAGTCTTCTAGAATCTTCTTCCTTTCTCAGTATCTCTTATACTCATCTACTTCCAGTCACACCTGTATTATCATATTTTAGTGACTATTAGTAATTAAGAGTGGAGGGGGATTGTCACTGTGTGAGGGATATAATGATAAATGTCTAACTATTACATTGTTTTGTGCACCTGAAACCAATAAACATATGTTATAAAAAATAAAAGAAAAGCAGGAAAAAAATTTTATTTAGTTATTAATTAATTTAAATTTAAATAACCTCTAGGGGGACAGTCTAGATAATACTCCCTTTTGGTGCAGTGCATGTGAGTCCGTGCCAATAGATGTTGTTGGTCAGATATTCAGGTAGGCTCAATAGGGTACAGGGCTGTGGAGCCTTAGTCAGGAATGTAAGAAATTTGAGTGGGAAGTGGGGGGAGTGGTGAGGAAGGGGCCACGACATATACCCAAGAGTTGGACTGAGTCCAGGTACAGTAGGAAAATTTTTTCCTAGAGAGGTGAATTGAATCAACAAAAGTTTATAATCAAGTGATACTTTTTGTGTGGAGTCTGAGAGCTATGAGGTTATGTTAGTGTTTTTCAATTTTAAAGGGTTCTAGACTGTTTGAAGAACAGGATAAAAGTGATATGGACCTATCCAATATGTTTTCTGTGAGGGAAGAGGAGAAGGGAGGGGAGGGCAGAGGAGAGTTGAGGAGAGAAAATGAGAGACTAAGATGACTCTTGGGTTTCTGTATTTAGTTTGCGAGGATGGTGATAGCACTGTTTTAAGAATTCAGGAGGAGGAACAAGCTCTGAGGGGGTGGTATTATATTTTCAGTTTTGTTATGTTGAATCGGCAATAATAATAATAAGTAGCACCAATAATTCACATGCACTGAATGCTTACTATATATCAGGCTCTGTGATGAGCATATTATGTCCAGTGTCTCATTTAATTCTCACAGGTAGGTACCGCTGTCATTCCCATTTTACAGCTGAGGCATTAAGAGGTCAAATTGCTTGCTCATGGTTATAAATGACAGAGCTAAAACTTGAATCAGAGTCCACACTATAAACTAGTAGATTACACTGCCTTTCAATGTGGAATATTTCAAGTGATGGTATCTAGCTAGTATTTACATGCATGAATATAAAATTTATGGGAAATACCCGGGCTTGAGATTTAGATTTGGGAGTCACAAGCATATAGGTTGACTTTGGGAGTCAATGAGACCTCCCAGGGAGAATAAAACACGAGAGTCTTGGGTGGAATCCTGAGGAAAAGCCATATTTAAACATGGCTAAAGTAAGGAAGCCAGGAAAGAAGACTGAAAAAGGCAGTCAGAGAGGTGGCATAATGAAAGCCAAAGGAAGAGGAAACATAAAGATGGAGAAAGTTGTCAAGCATCACATGCTCCTGAGAGGTGAAGATAAGAACTGAGAAGGTCCATGTATTTGGGAAATAAGGAGGACATTGGTGACTTGAGTGAGAACAATTTCAGGAGATCAGTGAGAGTGAAAGCCAAGTTATAGGTTGAAGAGAGTCTGTGTTGAGAAAGTAGAGATAACAAGTATAGATTACTTGCTTTAGAAGCTTGTCATATAAGGAGAGATGATGGATAATATCAAGAAGGGATAGAGTATCAAAGAAGGTAAGTGTTTGTGTGTTTATTTACATTGAGATTTTTCAGATTTTTATTTGCGGAGGGGAAGGAGCCAATTAAATGTTAAAGATATGGGACAGATAAAGGCTAGTCATTGGAGCAGGATTCCTAGGGAGACAGAGGTGAGATTAAATGTTTGGGTGGGGGCTTGGCTAGAGTTATGAGCAGGTCCCCTCCTTCCTTGTAGGAGAGACAAGAAGGTAGGTACTAGTACAGATACAGAAAAGTGTGTAGGGAGGGGCCCAGGAAGTTGTGAGTTTATACCCAATGTTTTTTTGTTTTATCTGGGCCAGGAAACAGACCATCTGCTGAGAGAAACTTATTGGGAGAGAATTGGGGGAACTTTGTACTGCAAATCTTCAATCATCAGTTTGGGATCAGTGTTTACCTAGCAGCTGAGCAGGGAGGCCTCAGCAAATATGTAGTACGTGGCCCATGTTGTCAGTGTTGATCAAGAAACATCATTTCCTGATCTCTTAAGAAGGCCATGGCCTATAAGCTTTGAGAACCGAGTATAAGTCAGTATTACCTGTCTATCTCCTCCAACTGGGACGAAATGCCTTTTACCTTAGTTAATCAGAAACAAGTTTGGATTTCTTCAAAAGGAACCTTTAATAGAAAGTTTGTGGGAGAGGGCAAAGAACACAGAAGTGAACAGCCTTCAAGAATATAGATAGATTCCTTATTTCAACTACTTCTGACATGGTGTGAAAGATCAATTTGGTTGGCCCAAATTTCAGGGTCCCCATCAGGTTCCTTTTCCTCTCCTGGCCAATTTTCATAGACTTTCAGTGGCTCTCACGTCCACTGCGGTCGGATCATATCAGATAGTCCCTTTTCCTGCATAGTGAGACATATAATCTCCATCATATCATTTGTAGCTTTCACATTCCTGTTGGGCACGTCCGGAGGAATGAGTCCCAGGAGATCAAGATTGGTCTATTAGAATTTATTGGGTGTGTTTGAGCTGAGGGAGGTCAGGCGAGAGCAGAGGGAAAAGATCATAACCTCTCTGAGCAAAGAGGGATATGGAGTTTTCTAGGAGGGGGTAAACTAGTCTTCCCCCTTCAATGCTTCAGGGGGTTTTCATTGACAAAGGGTTTAAGGACGTGACCAAGCTCTCCAGCTACACACCCTGGCCCCAGGTTGCCGTCCTGTCTGGACCCGCCCAGGCCCGCTGATCACAGGCCCCTAGGAGATAAAGGCAATAGAGCTTTTATGATAAGGTTTCTGCTTCTGGCCTAAATATGGCTTAACAATTCCTTGTTCCTCCACTGTGGAAGACCCACTTCCTTTCATCTAGCCTAATATTGCTTATTGTGATGGTTAATTTTAGGTGTCAGTCAGTACTAAACATTATTATACATAATGGACGCCAAGATTAAACATTATTGCTGAGGGTGTATAACAGGGTGTTTATGAATGAGATTAGCATTTGAATTGGTGCACTCAGTAAAGTAGATTGTTCTCCCATTGTGGGTGAGCCTCATCCATCTCTTGAAAGCTGAATAGAACAAAAGGTAGAAGGAGGAGGTATTCATCTCTTTTTGCTTCCTGCCACATTGCTTGACATCTCATCCCTTCTTCTGTGGCTCACAGTGATATTTAAACCATTGGCTTCCCAGATTCTCAGGCCTTTGGTCTCAGACTGAATTATACCACCAGCTTTCCTAGGATTCCTGTTTTCAGACAGCACATTGTGGGTCTTCTCAGGCTCCATAATTGCATGAGCCAATTCCTCATAATAAATCTCCTTTAAAAATTATCTATCTCTCTGTCTGTCAGTTTGATCTTTTATTGGCTCATTTTTCTGGAGAACCCTGACTAAAACACATATTTTAAGTCTTTGATAAGCATTCGCTTTCTCTCAGAAGCCTTTCTGACTAAGTTTATTCTGTGGTAATCTCTTAAAGCTGTTCAGTACCTTAAAGCAGTGATGTTTGATTCTCACTAATCATTGTAATCACTCAGGGAGCTTTTAAAATACTGCTGCCTGGGTTCCACCCTAGAGATTCCAATTTAGTTGGTCTGTGGTGGAGCTTGGGCTTTGGTACAAGCTGATTTTAATGGTCAATCAATGTGAAGACGGCTTTTGTCTTAATGGCTCTTTGGAGAATAGAAATCAAGCAAGTTGGAAAAGCAGCTAAGCTGCCAGAATTGTTCTTTTGTTCCTTAACCCCTTGCATGACTTTTGACAATCACCTTGACATTATCTTTGACTTCCTTTGGTATTCTTCCTGCTGCTTTGCCTTAGTCCTGTTTGATAGACCATCCCATAATTGCCTGGTTTGATCTGCCTTGACTTTCAGGTTCTTGTTACCATGTCTGCCATTCTCTCTTTGAATCAGGCTCCTTCTCTGACTCTAGGGTTTAGCTATGATCTTCCCAGCTCCCATACTTGTCTTCACCTGGAATCTGATTCCATTTTCGGGCTTCTGACCCTGCCATGTCACATGGATCCAGTCCTTTGCCCTACTTCCTCCCAGCAACTCAAATTTGAGACTTGAAAACTCCATGATTTGGGATTACCTCAGTGTCCTAGGTTGTTCTCTAGATCCCTGGATCTTACCCTTGTTCAACTGGTGTGTTAAAACAAGTCTCCTGTGTTTGGTACAAATATATCTAATCATCTCACCTCCATCACAAGCTACTTGAAGGCAGAGCTCAGGCTTTTGCTGCCTGATTTTCCCTTCTAGCACCCACAACAGAGTTTGACACCTAGTGGTCACTCAGTAAGTGCAGAGGGTTTAATTTACAGACCTGTAAACTTGTGACATTGGAGAAAGTTTGGGTTCCAGAGATGGTGAAGGTACCTGGCTTGCTGTCCCTCTATCAAGACGTCTTCATTGTCCTTATCTAATTCTAGCCCATGTTTAATTATCTGAGCAAGACTTGTTGCTGTTTGATCTAACATTGTCTTTTCAAGTATTGATCAGATTGTTCCATCAGCATGCAACTGTGCTGACATGAGGAAGGAGAGAAGGTTCTTTTTAGGAGAAATCGAAAAGGCCCACGCTCTTCTACCTGGTAGCAAACTGTTGGAGAAAGTGGCAAACTGATGATGATGGGAATCCTATCTTTCCATGCCATGCCCAAAGTCCCTGCTGGTACCCTGCTGCTCACAAGCCCTCTGACTAGGGTCTGCCCTGCTTGGTGGCATCCCAAAGTAAGACACTAACTTTTCCTTTTTAATTTCGTCTTCCTTCTAATAAGCTTACAGTTTCTTGGTTGGTGGCAGCTTAACATGTCACTCCTTCCAGTGTGATGCACATTTTTTAAAAAAAGTTGCTCAGAGGCAGCAAAACAGCTGGAAATTCTGGCAATAAGGCAAGCAAATAGGGAAGAATCTATTTTTTTCCTTTAGAAGGAGGGATAGTGGTCTTCTGTCATGCAGGGTCTCAGCTCCCACTCCCTGCACAAGAACACAGGATATGGTGAGGCCAAAAAGGAACAACAACGGAGCCATAGATAGGGGAGTCATACCACTATATTCTCGATGGTGGCTGGTCGAGACACAAAAGCAAACATCTGACAGTACCCCATTGACGGGTCTTCCTGTACCCCCGTCTCACCAGCGGCCGGGCGAGACACAGGACGTTGGATCAACACCATTCGCAATCCACAATTCTCTTGCTACCCGCACTTGCTAGCCGCAATCCGCTGTCCACTTCTCTACCAATCAACCAACAATGATCTTTGCCAGCATATCCATGGCAGTTATATTAGTGGCTAATGGCTAACCGGTAACAACTGATGGCCAACTAGCCACAGCTGATGGCCGTCTACTACCTGAGCCAGCACCTTTCCACGTGAGGCCGAGAGCCTGGAAACTGCTCTCTGGGACTCTGTCCCCATAGATGTTCCTGTTGGAATCTAGAACAAAGTGTCACAAGAATGCATGCTAAGGACAGAGTAGAGCAAGGAACTGAGCTGAATTGGTCCTGCCTGGCAGCTGGATTAATGACGTGCCCATAAAAAGGAGAAAGGAGTTGCAAAAGGCCTGAATTGAAAGTCACGGTTAGACTGCCTTTTCAAAGTCTTCTAAGTAAGTGCTGTTCGCTTAGGCTTAGGAACGGAGTTTCAGAGGAGACTTCTTTTTGAATTGAGCCAGACCACATGGACAAAGCTAGATAGTATATATGGGTGTCTGAGAGGCCCATTTTCTAGTTCCTTAAGCAGGTCAAATAACAGGAATTTCCATTTGATGGATTTCTGAAGTGTTCTCATCATATTGTGGGTTCCAAGCAGACCAAGCCATCTTATACAATTTAAATTGCTTGCTGTAGTAGAGCAGCAGCTGGGGTCTGTTTCTGTCACTAATTTTTTTTAAAATTAAATTTATTTAGGTAACATTAGTTAATCATGTTTTATAGATTTAAGGTGTACAATATTATATTTCAATATCTGTATACTCTATTAGGTGCTCACCAGCCTGAATCTAGTTTCCATCACTTTTGAGGAGTGGACTAGATTGGGAGAACCCTAATCCCTCCTTTGCCCTTCTGGTTCAAGGAGAGTGTGGTAGAGGTACAAAGTCTCAGGTGTGATTTTTTTTTTTTTTGAACAATGAAATTTATAGTGATGGATAAAGACGTTAAAAGACTTTTAAAACTTTGGTGAAGATACTACCCAGGAAATATCTAAGGCATTTGCCCTGATGCTTCTATTTTCCCTGCTTACGCCTCTCTTTCTCATTGTTCTTCCTACAGCATCCAATCACAGCCATGAGACTGCAGACAACCTCCGAATGTCCAGCTTTCTGCAATGAACATATAGGAACATATCCCTTTGACCCCTGCACTCTACTTTGCTAGGTTATAAGGTGTGTTAGTACATTGTACTCACTGGGTCTATTTCAAATCCACTAAATGACACTGAGGCTGAGCTTCTAATACCTTTCTCTTTTTGGAAGCACAGGGAACAGCAAACTGGTTGCCAGGGAGGGGAAAGAGGCAGGATGGCCTTCCCTGGCAATCTCAATCATATTCATCCACACATTGTTCTAGAATGTCTGATATAGGAATCCTTCAGGAGTGAAACAAAGGCTTCCTTGACTGGGTAAAGTAGCACACCATCTCTTGTACTCAGCTGGTGAACGAAGTCAAGTAAGGCTGGATAAGGAAGGGAAAATATGGGAACAATATTGCAGCAAAATCTGTCTTTTTGAACAAGATTCTTATTTACAGTATCACATTGTGTGTGGAATGCTGTGAGTGCTGCCACCAAGGAAGAGCAGATGGGGGAGTGACATAGATCTCAGCAACTAGGGCTAGATATAGAAATATATAGAAGAGCCTAGAGGTGGTTTTGTGAAGTCAGCATGAAACAAAATTTATTTAGAAGCACACCCAAACTTTCTGAGATTTTGGAACAGATGAAGCAGAAAAGGTGCTGAGCAGTTGCTCTAAACTGTCAATAACAGTGAATCAAACATTGATGAATTTAAAATCAGAATAAAGTCTATAGACTTGAGGCTGAATCTGAACTAGGGCTAATATCCAGTTCAGAGAGTTGCTTCTGCTAGACTCGTCCTTAAGCTACCAAGACCTGAAATTGGTTGTGTGTATCCATGGAACTAGGCACCTGGTTTAAAGTACAATTTCAACCTTTCTTTCTTCCTTCTTTCTTTCTTTCCTCCCTCCCTCCCCTCCTTCTTTTTTTGTGACTTGGTTTACTGAAATGATGGTGCCTACTCTGCAGAAAGTGAGCATGGATTTACACCAGGGCCTGTCTATTAGTTTTATTCTATTTAGAAACCTTGATAGAATTTGAAATAAATGACACTACAGTAACCTATTAGAAATGCAAAAAGAAAAAAAAAGTAAAAGAAAAAATTTTAAACAAGTTCTTGAGTAGTTTAGAAGAGTGAGAGGGGAATGCTTTCCTGACCTTCAGAATGTCTGGCATCTTTGAATTAATAATAGCAATCATCTTGGCCAAATCCCTGAGTGATATGCTCTGTTTAACAAAGGGGATTTATCACTAAGACTTGGAAGAAGAAAAGAATCTGTAGGGAATGGATTCTAGGAAGGGTCCAGCAACCCCTTTAGCTCCAAGGGCTCCAAGAAGAACTAACACAGAAGTCTGTGTGAAGCTACAGGCATGCTGGATGCATAATTAGAGAAGAATAAAGCTAGGGAATGAGAACAACAAAATAGGGAAGGAGAGAGAGACCACAAAGAAGAAGCAGAGAGAAGGCAGTGCAAATGGATCAAGGACCACCCAAAGTGCTGACAAGTTAGATTTTCTTTCTTTGTTTTATAATTTTGGAGGCATTTGGAGCTTGTAAGTGGGCTGAGACCTTGATATTCTTTAAATGTTGATAGCATCTGCCATCTGCCACTTTATACCACCAATACCACCACCACCCCCACCACCCCAGCTTGCTTTGCTCATTCATTCAACATATTTGTGAGGTGAACATCAATTAACAAACAGACGAAAATCCCTCTTCTAGTGGACTTTATATTCTGGAGAGGGAGAAAGATAATTAATACATAACACAAGATAATTTCAAGTAATGGTAAATGTTATGAAAAAAACAGGAGTATATGGTAAACTGACACAATGCATGTGTATGTGCACATACCTGTACTGATTTAGTCTGGATGGTAAGAGAAGGCATCATCAAGGAGGTGACATTTTAGCAGAGACTTGAATGACAAGAAAGAGCCAACCAATCAAAGACTTGGTGGAAGAACATTTATATGTATGGAAGAGCAAGTGCAAAGGCTCTGAGGCAGAAACAAGTACTCTGTGTTTGATGAACAGCAGGAAGGCCAGTATAGCTACAGTATGTTAAATAAAGGGGAGAGTGGCAGGAGATGAGGTCAGAGATATGGGCAGAGACAAGAACTAAGAACTTGTAGGGTCTGAGCTACTCTAGAACTCTGTAAGCTCAGGAACCAATTTACATTTTATGCTGAGATCAATGGGAAGCCATTGGTAGATTTTAAGAAGTGGTGTTACATGATTCAATATACATTTATTTTAAATAATGCTCCATTTACTGTATGAGGAATGAATTGTAAGAGGACAATACCACAGTCAGAAAGACCAATTGTAAGCTATTGGAAAAATCCAGGCAAGAGATTACGGTGACTTGAATTAAGGTGATGGTAGTTAGAGATGGATATGGAAGGATACAGGACATATTGTGAATGTACATTTGACAGGACTTGCAGATGAATTATACATTAGATATGAGGGGAAATAAAGAGTCGATGATGAACCTATGCAACTGGGTAACTTGTGGTACATTTACCGAGATAGGAAAATCACCCATCTCAGTAGTGGGTTTTTGGTTTTGGGTGGTGGTGGGGGGTTGGGACCAAGAGTATATTTTGAACATGTTAAGGATGAGATTTGTGTCACTGAGAAATATAAATTAGGGTGTATAAATTCAGGATTCACTGAAGATGTCAGGTCTGGGGATATAAATTTGGGAGTTGTCATTGAAAGCCAAATAGATGGATAAGGTTGCCAAGGGACAGAAAGTAAATACAGAAGAGAGTCAACTGGAACCAAGCCCTGGGCAATGCCTTCATTTAGAGGTTGAGCAAAGGACAACAGCACGCAAAGGAGACTGAGAAAGGGCAGTTACTGGGGTAGGTGGAAAACCAGGATGGCATCCTGGATACTAAGGGAAAACCATAGTTCAAGAAGAGATTGTATTTCCCAAAGATGGCCATAGTGGTAACTTCCATCCCACATGCTTTTATTACAATGTAACCTTGCCTCTACCTCATTAAGAAGTGGATTCTATATCCCCTCCCTTTGAAACTGGATGGACATTTGTGATTTCCCTCACCAACAGAGTATGATAGAAGTGGCATTATGTGACTTCTGAGACTAGCTAATAAAATCTAATTCAGATTTTAACTGATTCTCTGTCTTTGTCTTTCTCAGAACATAAGCCTTTGGGGCTCCGAGCCATCATGTCAGAAGAAACCAGGTAAAGAGACCACATAGAGTTAGGGAGAGATGTTCAGGGAACCCCAGGTGTTCCAGTCTCCAGTTGTTTGAGCATCCACAGAGCAGGCACTAGACATGTGAATAAATAAGCCTTTAGATGATTCCAGCCCTAACCCTTATCTGACTGCAACTGTGTATAAGACATGAGAACTAACAGAGTTGTTTTCAAATACCTGACTCTCAGAAATTGGGAGAGGTAATAAATGATTGTTGTGTTAAGCCACTAAGTTTGGGGTGATTTTTTATGTGCAGAAATAGGGATGAAGAGAAAAATAATGTCTGTTGTATTTGGCAATATGGAGATCATTGATAACTTAAGCAAGACCAGATTCAGTGGAACATAGAAATGGAAGCCCAAATAGAGGGGATAGAAGAGAGAATGGGAAGCAAAGTAGAAACAGTGACTGTAAATGATTCTTTCAAGATTTCAGTTAAGGGGAATGGAGACATGGGACAGTGGTTAGAGAGATCAAGGGAAGGTTTTTCTTTTAAAACATGGCAGATACTTGACATTTGTTATAGAGAAAACTCAGAAGAAAGAGAAATTAATTATATAAAAGGGAATGACTCAGTTCCTCATTACCTCTTACTTGAACTATTGCAATATCTCCCTAAAGGATCTGTTTGTCTCTGATTTCTTCCTATTATAGATTTTCTTGCATATTACTAGGTACTTAATTTTCTAGATTCAAGTATGCCTTTCATCAGATACCCTGTTCAAACAAAAGAAAAGAAAACAAAACAAAACAAATCTCAGTGGTTATCCTTTGCCTTACACATCAAGTCATAGAGTCCAACAGCTGGAAGAATACAAAGATAAGCTAATATATATATTTTTAAGGTACAGAATGGGTGATGACTTGCTCAAAGTCAAACAACTGCTTAGTGAGGTAGAGCTACGGCCTACCTTTACCCCTAGCTCTAGACCCATCTAGACCCATCTAGAGATGGGTCAAACTCTAATGTTTTGGGGTAGCCATGGCCTTAGTAATGGCAGCCAAAAGTCGTAGATCAGAGGGGCTAGGGTCTGGATGAGATTTTCCCTCTCGCAAAAGTCTACTCTGACCCTTTCTTTACAGTTCCACAGCTATCACCTTAGTTCAGGGCCCCATCACTTCTCATTTGTACTATCACGATAATTTCCTGACTATTTTGATTCTTGGTTCTCTTTAGAAGGCAGCATAGCATAATGGTTAAGAGCATAGGCTGCACTCTTAATACTCCTATAGAGCATATTCTGGAATTCAAGTGTTACCTCTACCATTTACTAGTTAGGTAACTTTGGGAAAGTTAAATAACCCTCTTGAACCTCAATTCCTTTATAAAATGGGATTTCGGTCACAGCAGGGCAGATTTTTACCATAGCCCCACTGTTTTATAAACGCTAAAATCAGGACAAGAGTACAATGAAGATCCATGGACCTTATGTCTAAATATTTAATAGTTATTAATCAAGTTAACAAATGAAATTTGTTCTAGCCTTCTACTTTGTCAGTAGAAGGCATTATGACTACCTTCATAATGACAGAACTGAAAAAAATATAAAATGTTTTCATATGACTGAAACTCAGCAAAATATCAAGATAACTGGATTTAATTATCATGGTACATATCTAGGTACTCTGTGGTAGGCTGGTAATGTTAGAATGAATAATAAAATATAATTAATGCATTATTGTATATTCCATAAAATTTATTTTCTTGACTTTTGTCAGTGAAATCATTGATTATATTTTTCTAATCAAGACTTCTACATAAATTATTCTATGGATAGTAATTATCTAAAGTTAAATAAAATGTAATTGTATTCAAAGTACAAAAATTGAATACATAATCATTAGAATGAAAAATAAACCATGTAGAAGTGAACAAAGTTAAAATTATTTATTTATTTATTTATTTGTTTATTTATTTATTTATTTGTTTATTTAAATATTTTACTGGGACAGGGAAACCAGACTTTATTGGGGGAACAGTGTGTACTTCCAGGACTTTTATTCCAGGTCAAGTTGTCCTTTCAATTTTAGTTGCAGGGGGCACAGGCCACCATCCCTTGCTGGAGTCGAACCGGCAACCTTGTGGTTGAGAGGACCCACTCCAACCAACTGAGCCAACTGGGAGCTCAGTGGCAGCTCAGCTCAAGGTGCTGTGGTCAATCTTAGTTGCAGGGGGAGGAGCCCACCATCCCTTGCGGGAATTGAGGAATTGAACAGGCAGCCTTGTGGTTGAGAGCCCACTGGCCCATGTGGGAATCGAACTGGCAGCCTTTGGAGTTAGGAGCACAGGAACTCCAACCGCCTGAGCCACTGGGCCGGCCCCAAAATTATTTTTCATATGTTTTAAAAAAGTAATTTTTCTTTAAAAATATTCAAGATTATCCTTTAAAATTCAAGACAAAATTATAGTTAACTATGATTAAATTTTAAACTTACTTACATGATGAGATTTTAATTTAATTCTTTTAATCTTTTATTCAATATTAAATGTCTTCAGAAAAATAAAATTATCAATTCTAATGTTCAGTGTCCATTTAGTTGTCAGTATGGGTATTGGTATCATGCTTGATGTGTGTTACATTTCGATCTTTGTGTATATATTAAGCATGGTAAGTATTGTTCAATATTGCAAAATAATCCTTAGTGGCCATGTGCAATTGTCACAAACACTGTGTTAATTAATGAATACCTTTGAAACTATGAACTGGAATACAAAGGGAAACAAGAAAATGGATGATTAGCATTACTTGGAAGTAATACTTCCTTATGCAAAAATCTGCTGTATTTATATAGAAAATTAATTTGACACACCCAAATTCTCTCCATATGCTAAGGCATTGTCAATCTTTAAAGTTGGCAGAGGTGCAACCTCCAAACCCCAACAGCATTTAAACTCGGTGGTGTTTTGTTTTGAGAACATAGGGCAAGAGATACAGATCATTGACTAAACAGTATTTGTCATGAGTTTGGATTTTAGGGTTATGGCTTCAGCGGTGACAGTGCTGAATCCTGGATCTGGAGTGA
This sequence comes from Rhinolophus hipposideros, assembly GCF_964194185.1. Taxonomy (NCBI): domain Eukaryota; kingdom Metazoa; phylum Chordata; class Mammalia; order Chiroptera; family Rhinolophidae; genus Rhinolophus; species Rhinolophus hipposideros. Next base: position 53,651,119 of record NC_138046.1, on the reverse strand, counting down.
CAGAAGCAGCTATGTATTTAATAAATGTAGTGTGTGTGTGTGTGTGTGTGTGTGTGTGTGTGTGTGTGTGATTTGCATAATCTTCTAAAGCACTGGGTCTAGGGCAGGTCCCCTCTTGTCCAGAACTAACAGTGGAACTGATTATAACATTTGTCCTACATAATGTTGCTTTGCTGATTTATCTCCCCCACTAGACTGTGAGCTTCTTAAGATGTTTATTCATAATTTATTTCGTGTCTCTATTTTATCCCTTTATACCACAGCTCAGAGTTCAGGCCATTATTATATCTTACCTGGATCAGTCTTTCTCATGGTCTCCATGTTTGCCTTCTTCAAGCCATATTCCACACTCTGCCTTCCACAGGGACATTTCTAAGATGTACAATCTCTGTGATAAGAAAATATTAGAGCTTCCGTTTATATTTGCTTTTATTCATTGTTTAACTTTTTATATTTATGTGTGCTATCACACAAATTCATAATATATTAATACGGGAATACTTGTATAATATATAAATTAATTAGTATCTCTGTAAATCAGAGATCCTTGCTCAAAATCTTTTCTGTCACAAGAATGATATACTGAATGTGCTAGAGTCAACTAGTCTCTGTGATCAAGGTCAAGCTCTTTAGCATGGCATTGGAGACCCTGCATGATCTGTTCCTGCCTCTTCTCTCACCAAGAGGAGGAACAAACCCTGGGGAGCATACAGTGCAGGTGACAGAAATAATTATGATCCATCAGGCAGAACACAATGCAATGAGGCTTGGCAGGTGGTAATTCTGGCACGTCCTCTGTGTCAGGGGCTTAAGTGCAAAGTAGTACAGATGTCTTGACAGGTGGGTGGAGCATGGTGACAGGAATTCAGGTTCAGATGCTAGAGACACAGACAGGCTGGCAGTTGGCCAGCCTCTAGGAAATCTGTCAGGAGGTAGGAAGACCCTACTTAGACTGGGTTGGGGCTTGGGACCAGGACTGCAGTTTCTGGGAAGGACGGAACTGGCAAGAGCAAGACAGTGTTCTAGTTCTTGAGGGATGGGAAGACTATGAAGGTTATTTGCACTGGGACTTATACAAACGGAAAAAGGCAGTAGCAAGAACTGAGGAAGGATTGGGGGACAACAGGGTCTCAAGAACAAGCAAAATGAATAGCTAGTTTTCAGATCTGGGACATGAGGTCAGGGCTGGCCCAGCAGAAAGGCTGACCTGAGGAAAAGTTCCAGGCAAGTATGCTGGGCAGGTATGGCTGATAGCTCTATGGTCAGGGTGAATCCTAGAGCCTGAGGCACATCTGAGTCTGCAGCTTGGAGTTTGTGGCCTCCAAAAAATAGCTCCAGTCAGGAGGAAGGAAGGAGCAACGGTTTAGGATGACACAGGACCTGACCCCATATTGTTCTCTTAGACTTCCATTCAAAGCAGTTCACAGTCTGTCTACACAGTAATGAGAACAGCTAATATCTGGTGAGCACTTCCAATGTGCCAGGCAGTACTCCTCAAGTTTATATGTATTAACTCGATTGAATCCTCAAAGCATCATTAGGACCATTCTGTTATTGTCTTCATAGTCAAGGTGAGTAGACTGACGCACAGAAATTTAGTAATGTGGCCAGGATTACACAGGAGCTAAAAGTCACACCTAGGGAGTCGATCTGGCACAAAAGCCCATGCTCATTTATTTATTTATGTATTTATTTATCTATTTATCTATTGTTTTCAAAGATCAACGTTAAATTTTATTTTATTTTTAAAATAAACATGGTTAATTTTATTTTTAAAAGATTTTCATTAAAAATATAGCTAACATACAATATTATATCAGTTTCAGGTGTACACCATAGTTGTTCCACATTTATATACCTAGAGAAGTGATCACCATAAGGCCAGCAGCCATCTGACACCGCTTATGCTATCACAGTATTATTGACTATACTCCCCATGCTGTATGTTATATCCTTATGACTTGCTTGTTTTATACTTGGAAATATAAAACAAGATTTATACCTGGAAATATACCTGGAAAACCTCTTACTCCCCTTCACTTTCCCCTGCCCTTTTAATCTTTCAATTACAGTTGACATTCGATATTATTTTGTATTATTTTCAGGTTTACAGCATAGTGGTTAAACATTTGTATAATTTAAGAAATGATCCTCCTGAATAGTTTAGTACCCACCTGGCAGTATACATAGTTATTACCATATTATGACTATATTCTTTATGCTTTACTTTACATCCCCATGACTATTTTGTAACTACCAGTTTGTATTTCTTAATCCCTTCACCTTTTTCACTCTGTTCCCCAATGCCTGATAAATCTAGGACCCATTTGACACCATAGATATTACAATATTATTGATTACATTCCTTCTGCTATACCCTATATCTCCATGACTACTTTGTAACAACCAATTTGTGCTTCCTTTTTTTTTACTAGTCATTAAATGCTTTATTAAAATATTTATATAGGTCATTTTATTTTGTCCCAACACAACCATTTTATTTTATTTTATTAAAATTTATTGGGGTTATAATGGTCAACAAAACTACATAGGTTTCAAGTGCACAATTCTATAATACATCATCTATATATCACATTGTGTGTTCACAAACAAGAGTCAGTTCTCCTTCCATCACCATATATTTGATCCCCTTTACCCTCTTCTACCATCCCCCTTGATCATTATGCTAAGTATTGAGCTATTTAATCCTAGGTACTCATTACCCTTATATTTAATCTAGTACAATCAACTGTATCTTTTTTTTAAAAAAAGATTTTTAATTACAATACAGCTAACATACAATATTATATTAGTTTCAGGTGGACATCAAAGTTATTCAAAAGTACCCACCTAGCTCTATACAGTGTTATTACCACATTATTGATTTTATTCCTTATGCTAAAGAAGTGATCACCATGATACGTCCAGCAACCATCTGACGCTGTACCATGCTATCACAATATTATTGATCTTACCCCCACTTTTAAAAAATTTCAATTAGAGTTGACATTCAATATTATTTTATATTAGTTTCAGGTGTACAGCATAGTGGTTAGACATGTATATAATTTAGGAAGTAATCCCCCTGACTTGTACCACCTGGCACTATATATAGTTTTTACCATATTATTGATTATATTCCCTATACTTTACATTCCCATGACTATTTTGTAACTACCAATTTGTATTTCTTATCCCTTCATCTTTTTCATCCTGTCACCAACCCCTTTCCCATCTATCACCCTGATAGAGCTAATAATACCTATCTGGAACCATACATAGTTGTTGCAATATTATTGACTATATTCCTTATGCTATACCCTACATCCCCATGACTACTGTGTAACAACCAATTTATATATCTTAATCCCTTCCCTTTTTCACCCATCCATAATCCCCTCCCATCTTAAAGAAGTCTCTCTAAGATTCCTTGTAATACTACTGGTTTGGGGTGATGAACTCCTTTAGCTTTTTTTCTTGTCTGGGGAGCCCTTTATCTGTCCTTCAATTCTAAATGATAGCTTTGCTGGGTAGAGTAAACTTGTTTGTGGGTCCTTGCTTTCAATGAGCATCCTTATAACCAGTGTTTGGAACTCTGCATCAGATAGATTGCTTGTTTCCATTTTGTTTAATTCTTTTTCTGGAGTTTTGTTCTGTTCTTTCATTTGGGACATGTTTCTTTATCTCCTTATGTTGGCTCCCTCCCTGTGTGTGTTTCTATGTGTTAGGTAGAGCTGCCATGTCTTCTGGTCCTAGTAGAGTGGCCTTATGTAGTACTCATTACCCTCACTTTTTAATCTAGTACAATCAACTGTATCTTTAAAAAAAAAAAACACAAAACATGTGCACAGTCTCTGGTCAACTGAGCCACACACTCCAGGTGTGTCCTTTGGGTGGATTGTGTGTGCCCTCCTCTTGTAGTTGAGCCTTGCTTGGTAATTGCACATCAATGGGAGGGACTGACCCTTGGGCTCACTGGTTGTGAGGACTGGCCTTGACTACAGTGGAAGAGTTGTTGGGCAGGGGCTGACCCTACAGAGCAGGATCTGTCTCAGCAGGATTCTGGTGTCTGCCCAATCTGCCCCTTGGGTGTGTCATACTTGGAGGTGGTTGGGTAATTTTGAAGCTGGCCACAGGGGGTCACCAGCCCCAGGACCACCTTGGAGGGGATCTGCTGTAGGTCAAGTTTAGCCACAGCTCGTGCTGACCTGGGGCCACCCAGCAGGAGCCACAAAGAAATACGCAGATGGCTGCCACCTGTGCGATGTTTGGATGCACCTTGAGAGGCCAAGCCGTGAATCAAGGCTGGCTGCTGCTAGTATCTTCGGGCTGCTCAGACAGAGATACAGGACACGCTCAAGCCAGATGCTGCTTGTGTGGGTTCTGTGAACTGTTTAGATACCCTGGGAAAATCTGCAGCATGAGATAAGGCAGGTGGTTTGTGTGAAAAATCCACTGGAAGCAGCTTGGGTGTGCCTGAAAGTTGGGCAGGGTGGGGCCTTGGATCACCAGGGTGTGGCAAACAAACAGTGGAGACTCAGATATGACAGCCACTTGTGTTTGTAGGCCTGTCACGCAGGGAACCCTGCTCGCTGCGCCATTTGTCGTGCAGGGTCTCAGCTCCCACTCTCCACCCAAGAACACAGGACACGGTAAGGCCAAAAAGGAACACCCATGGAGCCATAAGTAGGGGAGTCAAACCAATATATTCTCGCTGGCGGCTGGGCTGGAGACACAGGAAGCAGGATCTACATAATCTGCCTAACAGCAGTCCGCGCTTGCCAGCCACCACCTTCTTGCTAGCCCCCATTCCTTTTCCTGCTAGCGTAGCCACAGCCGTTATATTAGTGGCCAATGGCCTACGGGTTACAGCTGACGGCCAACTAGCCACAGCTGCTGGCATCTGATCACAGTTGATGGCCATTTACTACCCGAGCCAGCACCTTTCTATGTGAGGCCGAGAGCCTGGAAACTGTTTTTTGGGGTTTTGTCCCCACACTCCACCCCTACAGGGTCTCGCCTCACAATCTACGCGACAAGTGTCTTACGCGAGGGTCCCTGTGTGAGGAGCCTGGAGGTGAATGCAATATCTCCGACACAGCCAGGCTCTCTGGGCACAGCCAGGGTTTCTCAGGGCACCACCAGTACTTCTGGGCACAGCCAGACATCCTGGGCTTCTTAGGGTACCACCTGTTTTCCCTGGGCACAGCCAGGTTTTCTCAGGGCACCACCACAGTACTTCTGGTCACAGCCAGACTTCCTGGGCTTCTTAGGGTACCACCTGTCTCCCCGGGCACAGCCAGAGTTTCTCAGGGCACTGCCACTCTCTCTGGACACAGCCAGACTTCCTGGACTCAGCCAGGGCCTCTCAGGGCATTGCCACTCTCTCTGGACACAGCCAGACTTCCTGGACACAGCCAGGGCTCTCAGGGCACTGCCACTCTCTCTGGACACAGCCAGACTTCCTGGACACAGCCAGGGCCTCTCAGGGCACTGCCACTCTCTCTGGACACAGCCAGACTTCCTGGACACAGCCAGGGCCTCAGGGCACTGCCACTCTCTCTGGGCCTCTCGGGGTACTGTGCTGGAACAACAGCGGCTCACATCAAGGTGCTTACATATTATCAATGGCGGCCAGTCAAGACACAAAAGCAAACATCCGCCAGTCCCACTACATAGTATGTTCCCAAACAGTCAAGCGTCCAATAAATTAGGGATGGAAGGCAATTCCCCATAGTCCATAGTCATTCGCCAGGGCTGTCCAAGGGTGAGGGATGACCTTGACCTCACCCTCATCTCCCAAGGAGGACTCAGCATGCATTTCCTCCTGGGACAAGTCCCGCATCCAGGCTGCCTCAGCAAGCAGTTCCCAGCCCACAGGGCGGCAACAACCTTCGCTTTCTCCGCTTTCTCCAGCCTCTGCTGGTTGGGGAACCATCCACCTCTTTCCACCCCTCCACGGGAATCGAGCTCTCCAGCAGCTGCTCCTCCTGGTCTTCCTCAGACTCAGCTTTCATACGCACAAACTGCTCCGCTGCCCTTCGGAAAGCTTTGGCCAGCACCGTATCCTGCCGACTACGCCATGTGTCACGCAGGGAACCCTGCTCGCTGCGCCATTTGTCGTGCAGGGTCTCAGCTCCCACTCTCCACCCAAGAACACAGGACACGGTAAGGCCAAAAAGGAACACCCATGGAGCCATAAGTAGGGGAGTCAAACCAATATATTCTCGCTGGCGGCTGGGCTGGAGACACAGGAAGCAGGATCTACATAATCTGCCTAACAGCAGTCCGTGCTTGCCAGCCACCACCTTCTTGCTAGCCCCCATTCCTTTTCCTGCTAGCGTAGCCACAGCCGTTATATTAGTGGCCAATGGCCTACGGGTCACAGCTGACGGCCAACTAGCCACAGCTGCTGGCATCTGATCACAGTTGATGGCCATTTACTACCCGAGCCAGCACCTTTCTATGTGAGGCCGAGAGCCTGGAAACTGTTTTTTGGGGTTTTGTCCCCACAAGGCCGGACAATGGGAGGCCTCAACAAAGAAACAATGGCCTCCACCAGCTCCTCCGTCGAGGAGAAAGCTGCCTCTCCAGCCCCCGTCCCAAGCCAGACAACCATATGTCGCTGCCATCTTTCCAGGTGCTGCTCCCTCCCAATCTTCAGTGGTCACACACAGGTGTGGGACCAGCTCGTTCTGCGTATCTGCCCCTCCTACCAGTCTTGAAGTGGTGTGGGGACAGTCCCAGAGAGCAGTTTACAGGCTCTCGGCCTCACGTGGAAAGGTGCTGGCTCGGGTAGTAGATGGCCATTAGCTGTGACTAGTTGGCCATCAGCTGTTACCTGTTAGCCATTAGCCACTGATATAACTGCCGAGGCTAAGCTAGCAAGCACGGATTGCAGTTAGCAAGTAGGATTGGTTGGCAGAGAAGCAGATGGCAGATTTCAGATCGTCTGGCTCCTGCTTCCTGTGTCTCCAACCCAGACACCAGTGAGAATATGCTTAAGTCTTTGATCCATTTTGAATTAATTTTGGTACATGGTTACAGATAGCAGTCCAGTTTCATTCTACTGCACGTGGCTATCCAATTCTCCCAGCACCATTTATTGAAGAGGCTGTCTTTCCTCCATTGTATGTTTTTAGCTTCTTTGTCAAAAATCAGCTGTCCATATTTATGTGGTTTTATTTCTGGGTTCTCAATTCTATTCCATTGGTCTATGTGTCTGTTTTTCTGCCAATACCATGCTGTTTTGATTATTGTAGCTCTGTACTACAAGCAAAAATCAGGGAGTGTGATACCTCCAGTATTGTTCTTTTTTCTTAAGATTGCTTGGGCTATTCGGGGTCTTTTGAGGTTCCAAACAAATCTGATGATTTTTGTTCTATTTCTTTAAAAAATGCCATTGGGATTTTGATTGGGATTTCATTAAATCTGTATATTGCTTTGGGTAGTGTGGCCATTTTAACTATGTTGATTCTTCCAATCCATGAGCACAGAATGTCTTTTCATTTCTTTGTGTCTCCTTCAGTTTCTTTCAAAAATGTCTTATAGTTTTCAGCATATAAATCCTTCACATCCTTGGTTAAGTTTATTCCTAGGTATTTTAGTATTTTGCTGCAATTGCAAAAGGAATTGTTTTTTTGTCTTTCTTTTTCTGAGATTTCATTGTTAATATATAGGAATGCAATGGAGTTTTGTATGTGGATTTTGTAGCCAGCAACTTTACTGTATTCATTGATTGTTTCTAAAAACTTTTCAGTGGAGTCTTCAGGGTTTTCTATATATAGCATCATGTCAACTGCAAAGAGTGATAATTTAACTTCTTCATTCCCAATTTGGATGCCTTTTATTTCCTTCACTTGCCTGATTGCTCTAGCAAGGACTTCCAACACTATGTTGAAAAGCTGAGATGATAGGGGACAGCCCTGTCATGTTCCTGAACGTAGAGCAAAGGGCTTCAGTTTTTCAACATTAATTATGAGATTAGCTCAGGGGTTGTCATATATGCCCTTTATTATGTTAAGGTATTTTCCTTCAATACCTATTTTATTAAGTGTTTTAATCATAACTGGATGTTGTATCTTGTCAAATGCTTTTTCTGCATCAATTGATAGAATCATATGATTTTTGTCCTTTATTTTGTTTATGTGATGTATCACATTGACGGATTTGCGGATGTTGAACCATCCTTGTGCCCCGGGGATGAACCCCACTTGGTCATGATGAATAATCTTTTTAATGCATTGTTGTATTCGATTTGATAAGATTTTGTTTAGGATTTTAGCATCCGTATTCATCAGTGATATTGGTCTGTAGTTTTCTTTTTTTGTGTTGTCCTTACCAGGTTTTGGTATCAGGGTCATGTTGGCCTCATAAAATGAGTTAGGGAGCACTGTCTCTTCTTCAATTTTTGGAAGAGTTTGAGCAGGATTGGTATTAGATCCTCTTTGAAGGTTTGGTAGAATTCACTAATGAAGCCATCTGGTCGCGGACTTTTGCATTTGGAAAGGTTTTTGATGACTGATTCAATTTCGTTACTGGTGATCGGCCTGTTTAGATATTCCATTTCTTCATGGTTCAGCCTTGGAAGGCTATATGTTTCTAACAACTTGTCCATTTCTTCTAAGTTATTGAATTTGGTGGCATATAGTCCTTCATAGTATTCTTGGATGATCCTTTGTATTTCTGTGGTGTCCGTGATAACTTCCCCTTTTTCATTTCTGATTTTGTTAATTAGTGTCTTCTCTCTTTTTATCTTAGTGAGTCTAGCCACGGTTTTGTCGATTTTATTAATTTTTTCAAAGAATCAGCTCCTTTTCACATTAATTTTTTCTATTGTCTTTTTGTTCTCTATTTCATTTAGTTCTGCTCTGATTTTTGTTATTGCCTTTCTTCTGCTGACCTTGGGTTTCACTTGTTCTTCTTTTTCTAGTTCTTTAAGGTGTAACCTGAGGTTATTTATTTGGGATTTTTCTTGTTTCTTGAGATAGGCCTGTAATGATATAAATTTCCCTCTTAAACCTGCTTTCGCGGCATCCCAAAAATTTTGGTAGGATGTATTTTCATTGTCATTTGTTTCTATGTATCTTTTGATCTCTCCTCTAATTTCTTCTTTGACCCAGTCATTCTTTAAAAGTATTTTGTTTAATCTCCATGTATTTGTGTTTTTTCCTGCTTTCTTTTTGCAGTTGATATCCAAGTTCAAAGCCTTGTGATCAGAGAATATGCTTGGTATGATTTCAATCTTCTTAAATTTGCTGAGGCTGATTTTATGTCCCAATATATGGTCTATCCTTGAGAATGTTTCATGTACACTTGAAAAGAATATATCGTCTGATGTTTTAGGATGAAGTGGTCTATATATTTCAATGATGTCCATTTCATCTAATGTGTCACTTAGGACTGGTATTTTGCTATTTATTTTCTGTTTGGATGATCTATCCATAGCTCTCAATGATGTATTGAATTCCCCTAGTATAATTGTGTTTTGGTCAATTTCTCCCTTTAGTTCTGTTAGTAGTTGCTTGGTATATTTTGGTGCTCCATGATTGGGGGCATAAATATTGATGACTGTTTTGTCTTCTTGTTGTATATTCCCGTTTACCATTATGAAATGTCCATCTTTGTCTCTTGTTATCTTTTTCACCCTGAAGTCTGTTTCATTGGAAATCATTATGGCTACACCTGATTTTCACTGGGTACCTTTTGCTTGGAGTGTCAATTTCCACCCTTTCACTTTGAGTCTATGCTTATCCTTGTAGCTGAGATTTGTCTCTTGGAGACAGCATGTGGTTGGGTTTAGTTTTTTTAAACCAACCTGCTACTCTGTGCCTTTTTATTGGTGATTCAGTCCATTTACACTTAGGGTGATTTTGATATATGAGGATTTACTGTCATTCTATCTTCAGTTTTTTTGGTAAGTCTGTGTCTCCATTGTTTCTTTGCCTTTTTGTTGTTGTCTATTATTTCTGTGTGGTGTTATTTTCTGATGTTTCCCTCCGTTTCTTCTTTTATTACAGTATGTATTTCAGTTCTAGATTTTATTTGAGTGGTTACCCTTAAGGTTATGTAAGAGAAAGTTTGATATTTTGAGTATTCCTTTTTTTTTTCAGTACGCTTACTTTCTCCATTCCCATATTCTGGTTCAGGCCTTACTCTCCCTCTTTTTATGTTTTGGTTGCCACAAATTTTCCCCGTTGATGGTGGTCGAATAGCCTCTTTTAGTATTTCTTGTAGTGCCAATCACGTATTAGAATATTCCCTCATCTTCTGTATGTCTGGAAAGGTCTTTATTCCTCCTTCATATCTAAAGGAGATCTTTGCTGGATATATTATTCTTGACTCATAATTCCTCTCTTTCAATAGTTTGAATATTTGGTTCCACTGCATCCTGGCTTGTAGAGTTTCTGCTCAAAAATATGATGATAATCAATGGGCTTTCCTTTGTAGGTTACCTTCTTCTTTTCCCTGGCTGCCTTGAGGATTCTTTCTTTGTCATTGATTTTAGAGAGCTTCAATACAATGTGCCTTGGAGAAGGCCTGTTGGGGTTGCGGTTATTAGGTGTTGTATTTGCTTCTTTTATTCGAGGATCCAGTTCTGTACACAATTTTTGGAAGTTCTCAGCGACAATTTGTTTCATATGTTCTCTGTTCCCTTCTCTCTTCTACTTCCTGTATTCCCATTATTCTTATATTGCTCTTTCTGATGGAGTCAGAAAGTTCTTGTAGATTTCTTTCATTTCTTTTAAGTCTCACGTATTTTTCTTCTTCCATCCATGTAATTTCCAGGATTCTATCTTTGATGTCACTGATTCTTTCCTCCATCAGGTCGACTTTACTACCTAAGTTGGCTATTTCATTCTTCATTTCTTCTATTGAGTTATTAATCTCCAGAAATTCTATTTGTTTCTTTTTGAAAATTTCAATCTCTTTCGGAAAATGCTCATGTTGTTTCTTGATTGTGTTTCTGAGTTCATTAAACTGCCTTTCTGTGTTTTCTTGCATCTCGTTGAGTTCTTTCAGAACTGCAATCTTGAATTCTCTGTCATTTAAGTCAATTATTTCCATATCTTTAACTTCATTTTCTGGAGACTTTTCACTTTCTTTCTGAGCTTCTTGTTACCTTGGTTATTCATTACAATTAGTGGTTTATTATTTCTCTTCCTAGACATCTACCAGAGTGGCTTCTGCAACAGGTTGATAGGAACAGGTCTTTCTTTTGTTTTGCAGTACTTGTGTAAAGAATTTTTTATTTTCTCTCCGACTCCAGTTTTTTTCTCTCTCACAGGGTTGTTATATGTTTTCTCTGCACTATCCCAGCTTCTCACACAATGGGGGGATTCCCTGGGAGACGGGCGCCTCCTCTGTTAAAGTTTCACCTGGGTCACAGGGCGCAGTGTTAGTGTGGGTTTGTGGAAAGCTTTTGAAATTCCAAAGCTCTTCCTCCACCAGATTCAGGTCCGGTATGTTTTAGCAGTTCTGTTCACTCCTTCAGGGATCTGCCCAGATAGGTGGGGCCAGGAGCGGGGTTAGTTTTGAGAGGTGGCTCAGAGGAATGGCAGTGACCACCACCAAAGCCGGTCCTGCTTCCACAGTTCCCTCCCCTTTGCTTAATTAGGTGGGCTGTGAATCTTTGTCTATGGTCCACAGTTCTAAGAACAGCAAATATTCTGTTGTTTTGATCTGACACTGCTACTGTTCCACTTCTAGCACTGGGCAGGTGGGGGCGGGTTTCGCTCTGGGTGGATAGGGAAGTGGCGGCTAGTCTCAGTGCCTGAGGCTTCCGTTCTCTGCTCGGCAGTGAGAGTTTAAGCCACCTTTTTCAGCCTTCTTCCCTCTGTCTTTTCTTGAGGTCTCTGCCGTGAGCGTTCGGTTCAGTCGTGTTATATGCTGCTCCCTGAGCCTTGCAGGCCATGAGTGGAGCCCTAGTACTCCGAGTTTTTCCCTCTCCCACAGCTGTGTTAATTCCTGGATGCAGCAAGCTTGGAGCACTGACCTAGGTCTGCGTCCTGCGTCCATGTGTCTCCGTCTCCACACTTCTCCCTTTCCTTCCCCCCCCCACCCCCCACGCGATTCGCCCACCTTTTGGTGAATTCAGTGATGGGCCTCTTCATCTTGTCTGTCTGCTGTGAAGGGAGTCCTTTGTGGAGTTATAGTTGTTCGATTAGTTGTAAATTTAAGGGGAGATTTACAGATGCTCACCTCACGCCGCCATTTTGATGATGTCTGCAATTTGTTTTTAATTAATAAACAAATTGTGTATATTTGAAGTGATGATTTCATATACGTACACTTTGTGAAATGATTACCACAATGAGGTTAACACAGCCATCATTTTGCAAAGTTGCCCTTTTGTGTGTTTATGTATGGTGAGAATGCTTAAGATCTACTCTCTTAGCAAACTTCAAGTATGCTATATAGTCATTAGCTATAGTCACCATGCTGTTATATTAGATCCTTAGAACTTATTCGTCTGATAACTGAAGGCTTGTACAATTTAACTAGCATCTCTTTATTTCCCTCCTTTCTTCATCCCTTGGAAACCACTATTGTACTCCCTGCTTCTATGAGTTCGACATTTTTAGATTCCAAATATAAGTGAGGTCATACAGTATTTGTCCTTCTCTGTCTGAGTTTTTCACTGAGGATGATGTCCTCCAGGTTCATCCATGTTTTTGCAAATGGAAAGATTTCCTTCTTTTTATGGCTGAATAACAATCCATTGGTGATGAGTAATAAAAATTGTAGAAAATTAAGTTCTCAAACTCTTTCTAGATAAATTGCTACATACCTCATTGCAGAAAATCACTACAGTCACCTTCGATGTACTCTCCTTGGGAAGATATGCACTGATGCCAGTTCCTAGTCCACCCGTTAGAGCAATTTTGGAACTCTTTTACTGGAATGGCCATCAGAGCTTTTGTCATATTACCCTTGATGTCTTTAATGTTATCAAAATGTCTTCCTTTCAATATTTCCTTTATCTTCTGGTAAAGAAAGAAGTCACTGGAGGCCAGACCAGGTGAGTAGGGAGGGTGTTCCAATACAGTTATTTGTTTACTGACTAAAAGCTCCCTCACAGACAGTGCCATGTGAGCTGTTGCATTGTCGTGATGCAAGAGGCATGAATTGTTGGCGAAAAGTTCAGGTTGTCTAACTCTTTCACGCAGCCTTAACACTTCCAAATAGTAAACATGGTTAACTGTTTGTCCAGTTGGTACAAATTCATAATGAGTAATCCCTCTGATATCAAAAAAGTTAGCAAAATCATTGCGACAAGTTCGCAAATTTAATTGTCAGGCCTCGTATACATACTATTTAGAGATGCATACTGAAGTATGTAGAGGCGAAAACATGCTTTAGATTTGCTTTAAAATGCTTTTGAAATAAAGAAAAAAGAGATAACTATGTAATATATCTATATTTGTATCTATATCTGTATCGATCACATTTTCATTATCCATTAATCTGTCATTTGTCAATCAACAGACATTTAGGTTGTTTACATATCTTGGCAATTGTGAATAATGCTGCAGTAAACATGGGAGTGCACATATCTCTTCAAGATCCTGATATCATTATTTTTGAATATATACCCAGAAGTAGGATTACTTCGTCATATGGTAGTTCTATTTTAAAAATTTTTTAACAGTAACCTCCATACCGTTTTCCATAGTGGTTGTACCAATTTACATTCCCATCAACAGTGTGCAAGGGTTCCCTTTTCTTTACAATCTTGACAACACTCATCTTTTGTCGTTTTGGTAATAGCCATCTTAACAGTTGTGAGGTGATATCTCATTGTGGTTTTGATTTGCTTTTCTCCGGTGATTAGTAGTGTTGTGTACCTTTTAATATACTTGTTGACCATTTTTATGTCTTCTTTGGAAATATGTCTATTTATGTCCTTTGTCCATCTTTTTTGTTTCTGTTTTGTTTGTTTGTTTTGTTCTTGAGTTTCCACATATAAGCGAAATCACATTACATCTGTCTCTCTCTCTATCTTACACTCCATTCAGCATGGTACCCTCTAGGTCCATCCATGCTGTCACAGATGGCAAGAACCCATTCCCTTCCATGATGGAGCAATATTCTACTGTATATAGAGGGTACAAAAAGTGTATGCATATTTTATGAATGGAAAAAAACTGTATTAAAATGGTAATACTCAATATATATTGATAACATAAGATGAATACTAGTCACGTGTATACATTTTTTTGTCACCCTGGGTATCTGTACCACCTACTCTATCCATTCTTTCATCGACAGACACCCAGGATGCTTCCACATCTTGGCTATTGAAAATAATGCTGCAGTGAGAATATGGATGCACATGTCCCCTCAAAGTAGTGTTTTGGTTTCTTCGGATAAATACCCTGAAGTTGGATTACAGGGTCCTTCTATGTCTCTTGTTATAGCCTTTGTTTTATAGTTTATTTTGTCTGGTATAAGTATTTCTACCCCAGATTTTATTTTTATTTTTTCATTTCCATTTTCATGACATATCTTTTTCCATCCCTTTCCTTTCCATCTGTGTGTGCCTTTCAATCTGAAGTGATTCTCTTGTAAGCAGCATATGTAAGGGTTTTTTTTTTTATCAATTCAGCCCTCCTATGTCTTTTGAGTGGAACATTTAATACATTTACATTGAAAGTAATTGTTGATAGATATGTAGCTATTGACATTTTATTATTTATAATTTTGATTTTACTTTTCATCTTAAAGAAGTCCCTCTAACATTCTTTGTAATTCTGGTCTGGTGGTGATGAACTCCTTTAGCTTTTACTTGTCTGGGAAGCTCTTTATCTGTCCTATTCTAAATGATAGCTTTGCTGGGTAGAGTAATCTTGGTTATAGGTCCTTACTTTTCATCATGTTGAATATTTTGTGTCAATCCCTTCTGGTCTGCAAACTTTCTGTAGAGAAATAAGCCGACAATCTTATGGGAGCTCCCTTATAAGTTGCTATCATGTTTCCCTGAAAGTAAGACATGGTCTTATATTAATTTTTGCTCCAAAAGATGCATTAGGGCTTATGTTCAGGGGATGTCATCCTGAAAAATAATGCTAGGGCTTATTTTCTGATTAGGTCTCATTTTCAGGGAAACATGGTAGTTGCCTTTTTCTTGCTGCTTTTAGGATTCTCTCTTTGTATTTAACTGTTGCCATTCTAATTATAATTTCTCTTGGTGTGGAACTGTTGGTGTTCATCTTGTTTGGAACTCTGCACTTTCTGAGCTTGTTTTTCTGGTTTTCTTGCCAGGTTAGAAAAGTTTTCAGTCATTATTTCTTCAAATAGGTTCTCAATCCCTTGCTTTTCCTCTTCTCCTTATGGTACCACTCTGATGCGAATGTTGTTATGCTTAATGTTGTCCCAGAGGTCTCTTAAACTATCCTCAGTTTTTGGATTATTTTTTCTTTTTGTAGTTCCAATTGGGTATTTTCTGCTACCTTGTCTTCCAAATCGCTGATTTGATATCTACTTCATCTAGTCTGCTGGTGATTCCTTCTTGTGTATTCCCCATTTCAATTATTGTATTCTTCAGTTTTGACTGATTCTTTTTTATGGTTTCTATATTCCTTTTTATGCTTGCTATCTCTTTGTCAAAGTTCTCACTAAGTTCCTTTAGCATCCTTGTAACCATTGTTTTGAACTCTGTCTCTGGTAGGTTGCTTGCCTCCATTTTGTTTAGTTCTTTTTCTGGAGTTTTCTCCTGTTCTTTTATTTGAGACATATTTCTTTGTTTCCTCATTATGGTTGCCTCTCTGTTTGTTTCTATGTATTAGGTAGATCTGCTATGTCTCCCAGTCTTGGCTGGTGACCTTATGTAGTAGGTGTCCTGTGGGGGCCCTGGCACAGTCTCCCTGCTCACCTGCTTTGGATGTTCCTGGAGTGTCCCTTGTGTGGGTTGTGTTTGACCTCCTGTTATATTTGAGCCTTGATTGCTATTGGGACATCAGTGGGTAGGATTGACCCTCAGGCTGATTGGCTATGGAATTTAGCTACATCCACAGCTTGCATGCTGCTCTGCTGGGGATTTACCCCATGGAGTGCTATTCACCCCAGCAGGCTCTGGTACCTTTGAGACCACTCTTTGTGTGTACCAATTATGGGGCTAAATGGGTGGTGCTCTGCTATTGTCTGAAGCCAATCCCCAAGTATTTTTGGGGGGGCCTCTTGTGAGGTGCTCCAGTGCAGGCCCAGTTCACCCACTGCCTGTGACCATCCAGGGACTACCTGGTATGAGCTACAAAGTGATCCATGATTGTTCCCTGCCTATGCTA
The DNA here is from genome assembly GCF_964194185.1 of Rhinolophus hipposideros. NCBI lineage: Eukaryota > Metazoa > Chordata > Mammalia > Chiroptera > Rhinolophidae > Rhinolophus > Rhinolophus hipposideros. The sequence goes on along the minus strand of NC_138046.1, from coordinate 53,634,833 downwards.
ACTGTGGAGGTGCATGAGAGAGGCCACACTGTCACCAGTACCAGGTCTGGGGTAGCTCCTCAAAAAGCAAGGGCACCCCACCTGCCAGCTCCCTTAGGGTTCAGCCACTAATAAAGCTTTTTGTGGTACATGAGTTGTGTGAGGCAGGGTCTCAGGGAGGCAGTAGAGGGAAAAGAGTTGTGGTCACCAGGTTAATTTGGACTTTGGTTTGGTGCTAGTGCTGAGTCTAGAGCTTCTCAGCAAAAGTCTCAGAGCACACAGAGGCCAGCTGCCACCTGCCTGGGTCCTGCATTCTCTGATAGATTTTCAAGAAAGAGTACAATGCAGGTTGGGCTAGGTCCTCTTCGAAAAAGTGCTTCTGGTGTTGGGCAAGTTGGGTGGAGGTGGTCTCAGGGAGTCAGCATGGTGGAGCAGCAGAGCTCAGTCCAATCAGATTCAGACTTGGCCTCTGGGGGAGGGCTCAACACAGGAAAGATGGTGCCCACCTGCTGGCTGCATGAGAGGAGGACCCCACATAGGGAAAATGTGACTGTCCTGCCCTTGCTGCAAAGCCACACTCCTCAGTCTGTCCCCTGTATGCCTCTGAAACCCATCGAGTTACTGTCCGTCTGCCTGAGCCCAAGGTGAGTGCCTATGAACAAGTTAGGCTGTGTATGGGCCCTTTAAGAGGACATTTGGGTTTCTTGCAGCCTGCTGTCCCACCCGTTTGGTTGGAATCCCCACTGTTTTTCACTGCCAGATGTTGTGGGGGTTCCTTTTCCTGTCACCTGTACTCTGGGCTGGGGAGGCCGGTGTAGGGCTGAAGTCTGTTGCTCATCTGGAGGGAACCTCTGTGGTTGAGATATCCCTCCATGTTCTCAACCATCACATGGAGGTTTGGGGTCAGCCCATTTCGCGTTTCCACCCCTCCTACCAGTCTCAACGTGGCTTCTTCTTTATATCCTTAGTTATACAACTTTTGTTCAGCTAGTTTTCAGACCATTCTCCAGGTTCATTGCTTTATAATTTAATTGTAATTGTAATGTGTTCATGCAAGGAAGCAGACACAGTGTTTATGCCGCCATCTTGGATCTCTCTCCTCCTTTATCCATTTTTAAATTGGATTATTTGGTTTTCTTTGCTATTAAATTACGTAAGTTCCCTATATATTTTTGAATATTACCTCCTTACAATTATATGGTTTGCAAATATTTTCTCCCATTCTGTAAGTTGCCTTTTCATTTTGTTGCTCATTTCATTTCCTGTGTAGAAGCTCTTTAGCTTGATGTGATCCCACTTGTTGATTTTTGCTTTGTTTCTTGTGCTTTTGGTGTCATATCTATGATATCATTGCCAAGACCACTGTCAGAGAGTTTTTCGCCTGTTTTCTTGTAGGAATTTTATATTTTCAGGTCTCACATTTAGGTCTTTAATCCATTTTGAGTTAATTTTCGGGAATGGTGTAAGACAGCTGTCCAGTTCTATTTCTTTTGCATGTGTCTATCAGGTTTCCTACCATTTGTGGAAGAGACTGTCCTTTTCCCATAGTGTGTTCTTGGCACTTTTGTCAAAATTTAGTTGACCATTTTTGTGTGGTTGTATTTCTGGGCTTTCTCTTCTGTTCCATTGATCTACATGTTTGTTTTTATGTCAGTACCACAATTTTTAGATTGCTATAGCTTTGAAATATAGTTTGAAATTAGGACGTGATGCCTCCAGCTTTGTTGTTCTTTCTCAAGATTGTTTTTGCTATTCAGGGTGTTTGGTAGTTCCATATAAATGTGAGGATTGTTTTTTGTTTTGTTTTGTTTTGTTTTGTTTTGTATTTCTGTTAAAATTGCCAATGAAACTTTGATAGGAATTGCACTTTGGGTAGTTTGGATGTTTTAACAATAGTAATCCTTCCAATCCACGAACATGGGATATCTTTCCATTTATTTGTGTATTCCTCAATTTCTGTATGTGCATTTTGAAGAATGAAAACAGAGAGAAATAAAATGAGCACTTAAGTCTTCATCACCCAGCTTATGAAAATAAAAATTGCCAGTAATTGTTTGGTTACCTGTCTGCTTTTGATTGCATCCCCCTTTCTCCCACCCAGAGATAACTGCTAGCCTGAATTTGGATAAATCATTCCCTTGAATTTTATTACACATGTATGTAATCCTAAATATTGTTTCATTATGTTTTTGAAATTCATATAAAATAAATCATACTGTATCTTGTTCTTTTGTTGAACATTATGTTTTCAGATTCATTCATGTTGATATGTGTGGCAGTAGTTCCTTTTAACTTTTGTTTGATATTCAACCATATAATTATGTTAGGATTTATCTATTCTATTAATGCATATATGGATTATTGGCAGGGTTTTTTGATATTAAAGTATAGGTGCTGTAGACATTCTTATCCATGTTTGCCTTTGGACATGTGTAAGAGTTTCTCTAGTTATACAGCTACGGAAGGAATTCTGGGTTGGCTACATGATATGTACACATTCAACCTGAGTTCAGTTAAAATTCTTCCAGCAATGATTTGCATTTTCCTCTGTCAGCCTGGAGGATACTACTGTGTTTTCCCGAAAATAACATGGGGTCTTATATTAATTTTTGCTCCAAAAGATGTATAATGGCTTAATTTCAGGGGATTTCATCCTGAAAAATCATGCTAGGGCTTATTTTCTGGTTAGGTCCTATTTTCGGGGAAACACAGTATCAACCTTGAACCACTTGAAGTTGAAATTTTCACTTAAGGATTTTGGAAATGTAGTGTGAATCCAAACCTCACATGGAGGCCAGCTTGTGGTTACAACTTCTCAAGGAAATTCTTTTTAACCCCCCTGACCTTGTTTACTGTCCAGAGCTGTCAGGTAGTTGTTTTTTGGGGTTTATCAGGAGTTTATCATTATTATCTGCAGGAGTCAGGTTGTTAGGAGCTTACTTCTGTATATTGGCCATAACATATCATTGAGTGAAAAAAATTAAGGTACAAACTAGCATAAATGAAATGATTCTATAGTTAAATAAAATCTATAGACTTTTATAGTTGGATATACACAACGTTTATTTATAGAAAAGTAGCATTATGAAGGACGTTTATTATTTACTTTCTGTACATTTGCATTGTTTGAGTGCTTACAAATAACATGTGGTACTTCTATAATCACAGTGACAATAAAGATATTTCCACTTTCAAAATAGAAAACTCTTACTACCAGAATATGCTGTACTCTCAGTCATTAAAACCTCAATGTATGTATGCCCCTCCCAGGGGTAAATGCATCCTAAGGCATTTATCTCATTGCAAAGTGACAGGTCTTATCCCAGAGAAAAGAATCTTTGTCATAGGTCATCAAATGACAGCGTGAGGTGAGCCTCTGTAAAACTCACCTGGAATTTACAACTAATTGAACAACTATAACTCCACAAAGGACTCCTTGCACAGTAGACAGGCAAGACAAACAGGCCCACTACTGAATTCACCTAAAGGTGGGCGAATTGCGCTGGGGGGGGAGGAAAGGGAGAAGTGCGGAGACGGAGATGCGTGGATGCCGGACACAGACCTAGCTCAGTGCTCCAAGCTGGCTGCATCCTGGAACTACCACAGCTGTGGGAGAGGGAAGAACTCAGAGTACTAGGGCTCCGCTTATGGCCCACAGGGCTGAGGGGGCAGCATATAACACGGCTGAAACCAACGCTCACTGCAGAGACCTCAAAGAAAAGACTGAGGAAAGAAGGCTGAAAACGGTGGTTTAAGCCCTAATTGCCAAGCAGAGAATGGAAGACTTAGGCACTGAGATTAGCTGCCTCCTCCATACCCTCCCAGAACTCACCTACCCGCACCTGCCACATGCTAAAAGCGGAAAAGTAGCAGTGTCAGATCAGAAGAACAGAATATTTGCTGTTCTTAGAACTGTGGACCGCAGACACAGATTCACAGCCCAACTAGTTCCAGCAAAGAGGAGGGAGCTGTGGAAGCAGGACTGGCTGTGGTGGTGGTCGCCGCCATTGCTCTGAGCCACCTCTCACAACTCACCCCACCCCTGAGCCCACCTATATGGGAGGATCCTTGCAGGAGTAAACAGAACTGCTGAAACATACAGGCTCTGCATCTGGTGCAGGAAGAGCTTTGGAACTTCAAAAACTCTCCGCATACCCACCAGGACACTGCGCCCTGTGACCCAGGCGAACTTTTAACAGAGAAAAAGCCCGTCTCCCAGGAAATACCCCCACTGTGTGAGAAGCTGGAATAGTGCAGAGAAAACATAGCACAACCGTGTGAGAGAGAAAAAAAGGCTGCAGTCAAAGAGAAAATAAAACATTCTACCCACCAGTACTGGAAAACAAAAGAAAGACCTCTTCTTATAAACCTGTTGCAGAAACCACTCCTGTAGATGTCTAGGAAGAGAAATAATAAATCAGTAAATGTGATGAATAAATGAGACAACAACACAGCTCAGAAAGAAAGTGAAATTCTCCAGAAAAGGAACTTAAAGATATGGAAATATGTGACTTAAATGACAGAGAATTCAAGATTGCAATTCTGAAACAACTCAATGAGATGCAAGGAAACACAGAAAGGCAGTTTAATGAACTCAGAAACACAATCAAAGAACACCATGAGCATTTTCTGAAAGAGATTGAAATTTTAAAAAAGAACCAAATGGAATTTCTGGAGAATAAGAACTCAATAGAAGAAATGAAGAATGAAATATCCAGATTAGGTAGTAGAGTTGACCAGATGGAGGAAAGATCAGTGACATCGAGATAGAAACCTGAAAATGACATGGATGGAAGAAGAAAGAGACATGAGACTTAACAGAAATGAAAGAACTCTATAAGAACTTTCTGACTCCATCAGAAAGAGCAATGTAAGAAGAATGGGCATACAGGAAGTAGAAGAGAGAAGGGAACAGAGAACATATGAAACAAATTGTTGATGAGAACTTCCCAAACTTGTGGACAAAACTGGATCCTCGAATCCAAGAGGCAAATAGAACACCTAATTACCTCAACCCCAACAGGCCTTCTCCAAGGCACATTATATTGAAGCTGTCTAAAATCAACGACAAAGAATGAATCCTTAAGGCAGCCAGGGAAAAGGAGACAGTAACCTACAAAGGAAAGCCCATTAGATTATCACAGATGTTTCAGCAGAAACTCTATAAGCCACAAAGGAGTGGAAGCAAATATTCAAACTATTGAAAGAGAGAAATTATGAGGCAAGAATAATATATCCAGCAAAGATATCCTTTAGATATGAAGGAGGAATAAAGACCTTTCCAGACATACAGAAGCTGAGGGAATTTTCTAATACACGACCTGCACTACAAGAATACTGAAGAATTCGACCACCATCAACAGGGACAATTTGTGGAAACCAAAACATAAAGAGGAGGAGAAAAAAGCCAGAACCAGAATATGTGAATGGAGAAAGTAAGCGTGCTGAAGAAAACGGAATACTCCAAATATCAAAGTACTTTCTTTTACGTGAACTTAAGGGTAACCATTCAAAAAAAATCCAGAACTGAAATATGTACTTTAATAAAAGAAGAAACAGAGGGAAACATCAGAGAATACAATCACATAGAAATAATAGACAACAACAAAAAGGCAAAGAAACAATGGAGACACAGCCTTAACAGAAAACTGAAGATAGAATGACAGGAAATCCTCACATATCAATAATCACCCTAAATGTAAATGGATTGAACTCACCAATAAAAAGTCACACAGTAGCAGATTAGATCAAAAAACTAAACCCAAACATATGCTGTCTCCAAGAGACACATCTCAGCTACAAGGACAAGCATAGACTCAAAGTGAAAGGGTGGATATTGACACTCCAAGCAAATGGTACCCAGTGTAGCCATAATGATATCAGATGAAACAGACTGCAGGGTGAAAAAGATAACAAGAGACAAAGATGGACATTTCATAATGGTAAAGGGAACTATACAACAAGAAGACATAACAGTCATCAATATTTATGCCCCCAATCAGGGAGCACCGAAATATACCAAGCAACTACTTACAGAACTAAATGGAGAAATTGACCCAAACACAATTATACTAGGGGACTTAAATATATGATTGACAGGTATGGATAGATCATCCAAACAGAAAATAAATAGCAAAATACCAGCCCTAAGTGACACATTAGATGAAATGGACATAATTGGCATATATGTATAGACCACTTCATCCTAAAACATCAGACTACACATTCTTTTCTAGAGTACATGGAACATTCTCAAGGATAGACCATATATTGGGACATGAAATTACCCTCAGGAAATTTAAGGAGACTGAAATCATACCAAGCATATTCTCTGATCACAAGGCTTTGAAATTGGATATCAACTGCAAAAAGAATGCTTGAAAAACACAAATACATGGAAATTAAACAGCATACTTTTAAAGAACGACCAGGTCAAAAAAGAAATTAGAGGAGAGATCAAAAGATATATAGAAACAAATCAGAATGAAAATATATTCTACCAAAATTTTTGGGATGCAACAAAACCAGTTTTAAGAGGTAAATTTATATCATTACAGGCCTAGCTCTAGAAACAAGAAAAAAAAAAACCCGAAATAAATAACCTCATGTTATACCTTAAGGAACTAGAAAATGAAGAACAAGTGAAACCCAAAGTCTGTAGAAGAAAGGAAATAACAATAATCAGAGCAGAACTAAATGAAATAGAGAACAAAAAGACAATATAAAAAAATTAATTTGACAAAGAGCTGGTTCTTTGAAAAGATTAACAAAACGATAAACCCTTGGCTAGACTCACTAAGATAAAAAGGGAGAAGACACTAATTAACAAAATCAGAAATGAAAAGGGGAAGATATCACGGACACCAGAGAAATACAAAGGATCATGCAAGAATACTATGAAGGACTATATGCCACCAAATTCAATAACTTAGAAGAAATGGACAAGTTCTTAGAAACATATAGCCTTCCAAGGCTGAACCATGAAGAACCAGAAAATCTAAACAGACCTATCAACCAGTAACGAAATTGAATCAGTCATTCATAACCTTCTCAAAAACAAAAGTCCGTGACCAGATGGCTTCACTAGTGAATTCTACCAAACCTTCAAAGAGGATCTAATACCAATCCTGCTCAAACTCTTCCAAAAAATTGAATAACAGACAATGCTCCCAAACTCATTTTATGAGGCCAACATTACCCTGATACCAAAACCCGGTAAGGACAACACAAAAAAGAAAACTACAGAATAATATCTATGATGAATACAGATGCAAAAATCCTAAACAAAATCCTAGCAAATTGAATACCACAATGCATTAAAAAGATTATTCATCACGACCAAGTGGGTTCATCCCCGGGGCACAAGGATAGTTCAACATCCACAAATCCATCAATGAAAATACATCACAGAAACAAAATAAAGGGCAACAATCATATAATTATATCAATTGATGCAGAAAAAGTATTTGACAAGATACAACATCCATTTATGATTATAACATTTAATAAAAAAGATTTAGAAGAAAAACACCTTAACATAATAAAGGCCACATATGACAAGCCCTCAGCTAGTTTCATAATTAATGGTGAAAAACTGAAGCCCTTTGCTCTATGTTCAGGAACACGACCGGGCTGTCCCCTATCACCTCTGCTTTTCAACATAGTGTTGGAAGTCCTTGCCAGAGCAATCAGGCAAGAGAAAGAAATAAAAGGCATCCAGATTGGGAATGAAGAAGTTAAATTATCACTCTTTGCAGATGACCTAATGCTATATATAGAAAACCCTAAAAACTCCACTAAAAAGCTATTAGAAACAATCAACGAATACAGTAATGTTTCTGGCTACAAAATCAACGTATAAAAGTCCATTGCATTCCTATGTACTAATAATGAAATCTCAGAAAAAGAAATACAAAAAACAATTCCCTTTGCAATTGCAGCAAAAAGAATAAAATACGTAGGAATGATCTTAACCAAGGATGTGAAGGACCTATATGCTAAAAACTAGAAGACATATTTAAAAGAAATTGAAAAAGACACAAAGAAATGGAAGGACGTTCCATGCTCATGGATTGGAAGAATGAGCATAGTTAAAATGGCCATATTACCTTAAGCAATATACAGGTTTAATGCAATCCCCATCAAAATCCCAATGGCAGATTTTTAAAGAAATAGAACAAAAAATCATCAGATTTGTTTGAAACCACAAAAGACCCCGAATAGCCAAAGCAATCTTCTGAAAAAAGAACAATGCTGGAGGTATCACACACTCTGGCTTTAGCTTGTACTACAGAGCTACAATAATCAAAACAGAATGTTATTGGCAGAAAAACAGACATGTAGACCAATGGAATAGAATTGCTAACCCAGAAAACAAGCCATATAAATATGGACAGATAATTTTTGACAAAGAAGCTAAAAACATACAACGGAGAAAAGACAGCCTCTTACAGAAATGTTGCTGGCAGAATTGGATAGGCACGTGCAAAAGAATGAAACTGGACTGCTCTCTGTCACCATGTACCAAAATTCAAAATATATCAAAGACTTAAGCATAAGACCTGACACAATAAACTGCGTAGAAGTAAACCTAGGTACTAAACTTCTGTTCCTTCGGTTCAAAGAGCATTTTATGAATTTGACTCCAAAGGCAATGGAAGTAAAAGCTAAAATAAACTAATGGGACTATATGAAACTTAAAAGCTTCTGCACAGCAAAAGAAACCATCGACAAAATAAAGAGGCAATCAACTGAATGGGAGAAGATGTTTGCAAACAGTGCCTCTGATAAGGGGCTAATATCCAAAGTATACAAGGAACTGATGAAGCTCAACAACCAAAAAACAAACAACCCAATTGAAAAATGGGCAGAGGACCTGAAGAGACATTTCTCCAAAGAGGACATACAAATGGCAAATAGACATATGGGAAAATGCTGAACATCACTAATCATCATAGAAATGCAAATAAAAAACAATGAGATATCACCTCACCCCAGTCAGAATGGCTATCATCAACAAGAGAAATAGTAACAAGTGTTGGAGAGGGTGTGATGAAAAAGGAACTCTCATCCACAGTTGGTGGGAATGCAGACTGGTGCAGCCGTTATGGAAGGCAGTGTGGAGGTTCCTCAAGAAATTACGAATAGAATTACCATATGACCCAGTAATCGCTCTCCTGGGTATCTACCCAATAAATCTGAAAACATTTATCCGTAAAGACACGTGTGCTCCAATGTTCATTGCAGCTTTGTTTACGGTGGCCAAGACATGGAAACAACCAAAATGTCCTTTGATAGATGAATGGATAAGGAAGTTGTGGCATATGTTCACAATGGAATACTATTGGGCGGTAAGAAAAGAAGATATAGGAACATTTGTGACAACATGGATGGATCTTGAGAGTATGATGCTAAGTGAAATGTCAGACAGAAAAAGCAGAGAACTCTATGATTTCACTGCCATGTGGTATATAAACCAAAAACAACAAAAGAACAAGACAAACAAATGAGAAACAAAAACTCATAGATACAGACAATAGTTTAGTGGTTACCAGAGGGTAAGTGGAGTGGGGGTTGGGAGATGAGGGTAAGGGGGATTGAATATATGGTGATGGAAGGAGAACTGACTCTGGGTGGTGAACACACAATGGGATTTATCGATGATGTAATACAGAATTGTACACCTGAAATCTATGTAGCTTTACTAACAATTGTCACCCCAATAAATTAAAAAAAAAAAAAGAATCTTTGTCATTTTGGATCAGGGTAATACCTTTCAGCAGTACCTTCCCTGACCTGAATAACTCTTTGGGCCTGACCCTAAATTGAGGTTATTTGTGCGTTGAGGCTTTTTAAGTAACTGATCTCTCTCCATTGAAATTATCACAACATTCCTTTAGTTCTGTTTAAACAGTAGCCTGGAACATATTAGCTGGAAGATGAATTATTTTTCCACTTACTCTCATAGAAATAACATCTTGCAGGACCCCATACTGGACTTTGAAAGTACAAAGTGGCTAAAAGTTTTCTTTTGGAAGGCCTCTAAACCCTTACACAGAGAGCTGTGTCCAGAATGCAGTGCCCTGGATTTTTTCCAGTGTATTGTCATATTCTCGTCTGTCTTCCTGGCATCACCCTGTCTCCTACAGTCTTCCAGACTTCTCTGCAGCTTTATTTCCTCAAGGTCCCGTGCTCCCAAGGTCATAGCAAGGTAGTCTCACACCAAGCTCCATGCAAATGTGGCTGTCACTGGGTACCCATATGTTGACAGGTGATCTCTCTCATTTCAACATATCTTCATAATATATAACAGTAGATCAAATAAGTGACTCTAATAGTTGGGAATTCAGGCACAGTGGCTGACTGTAGGGGAGAACGTTCTAGGTAAACAGGCAGGGAGGCAACATCGTCTAAACACAGTGGTGAAGTTTTAGCATATGGGGTAAGAGACGTGGGATTTAGAATGTTTTAGCCTGGTGTTAAAAGTTCCCAGAAGGCATGAGTGACTTCTAATAACTCTTTATGACCAGGGGTTGCCCTTTATGTAAATCCCACTACTCTAGTCCTTTCCTCTCCACTAGCAGGAAGACAGTTCGAGTACTGATGATTCCTACAGGCTGAAAAATATCACTCGCTTGGTTTTTCCTGTGGAAAAATGGCAGCTAAGCTGATTGCTCCACTGGGTTATTTTTCTCTATAGAGACTCTTGAAGCAGAAACCTGGAGAGCTGGGTCTGGTCAGATAGCATTTGCTTTTATTGAGGTCAGAGCCTTGCTCTTACTGTGACCAATGGTTCAGAAAATGCTTCAAGTGCCCCCTTGACTGCCCTTCACCAGGAGAACAGAAGGCCTTCTGTTGTCTCCTAGTCACCACCATCCCCAAAGCCCTTTTGAGCCTCATAATACTTGTCTCCTCTTTTGAGTCTCTTCATAATATCCTTAACACATCTCTATCACTATTTTGCCTCTTCTCGATATATCTCTTTGCATTCTTCCCTCATTCTGTATCCATGCAAAGGAAGAAGGAGCCCCACTCTTGCCTCCTTGGACAAGACTAATCTCCAAGTACTCTTTGGAACCTTCTCCTGATTTTGTTCCTTCTTTTTCCTATATCCTTAACCTTTCCAATTCCATAAGTTATTTTCCCTTGGCTTAAAAGAAGCCTCAAGGATTACTTAGTCCAAATAAAATAGATGCCTTCCCTAAAAATACCTTCCCCTGTTAGGGAGAATACAGGGAATTGTTATCCCCTAAAGCTGCTATTCTCCCCCTCCAAACTTCCCTTTGCCGACACATTTCTTAAAAGAGTGGCCTACATTTCCCGCCTCTATTACGTTCCCACCCACTCACCTCAGCCCACTGCAAGGTGGCTTCTGCCTTCACCACTCCACTGAAACTGCTCTTTTAAAAGCCACCAACGGCCTCCTGTGTGTTCAATCTAGTGGCTTCTTTTCCAGCCTTTAGTTTAATGAAAGTAGGTTTCCTAGGTACATTGATGTTCTCAGTCACTGGTCAATTACAAAAGTGTCAGTCTTGATTTCTGAGGAATAAAACAAAACTCATGATGATGGGGCTTGTTCCTGGAATGACACCACAGCATGCGGGTGGTGGAGGTCGGGAGGAGCTGTGCGCTTTTTTTCCTTGCTGTGATTAAAAATCAAATAGGCATTCATTCTTTCATTGATTTATTTGACATATACTTTTGTATATCTACCATGTGGCAGGATAGCAGCCCCAACTGTCTGGGATGTGCTGAGCCTTCTTTTTTGTTCCTCTAAGTACCAAAAGATGGGCAAACCCTCAAATTATCTTTTTTGTTAATTTAATTTAATTTAATTTTTTATTAAATTCATTGGGGTGACAATTGTTAGTAAATTTACATAGATTTCAGGTGTACAATTCTGTATTACTTGATATCTGAGTTACCAGTGACAGACCCTCTGTAGGCTCAGCAATCAATCAGTTGCCACACCTGCTTGCTACTCATCAAGAGCAGCGTTCACTTACCTGAGGATGAACTTTAAAAGCCTCACAATACAAAATTTCCACATTGCATCATTTTTTAAATACCACTAGGATGAGGCTGGAGGAATGATCTGAGTGTAATTTATTTGAAAACTCGATTCTAGCAAAGGGAATTTAAGTTAATGTTAATAACAGAGCCTCTTGAAAAGAAGTCAAGGTGGGTACATAGCTTTAAAAAATTGTTTCACGATCCTGTCTGTCTAGAAGGAGTGCATTTTGTCTGAAGGAGGAAAGGGAGAGCCATGGCTTCTGGTCCTTGCTTTGAACTTCTGAGCTTATTAGCAAAGGAAATCAATATTCAGGAAGATTTCACCACAAGTTGCAAGAACTTGTACTCTTGGTTCAATGCGATTATTTCCTACCCCCTAGCTGTCCATAAGAGAAGCTCTTAAACATGCTGTTCAGGCCTGATGAAAACATTAGCCAAGACTTATGATGTTTGGATATGTTAGGCAACATTGGCATCATTAATGATGGTGTTACTGACAGATGCTAAGTACAAGCATCTGTATGTTAAGATTTTTCTTTTACTGATCAACACATAACAGGGCCCAAAGACTGGGGGAAGAAAGGATAAAGTACATTTGGGGATGTGTGATGCATGCGGATTTGACCCAGATTCAGGAAGCAGAAAATAAATGGGAATCTTGACATTATGAACTACATTTGAAGAGTACTAAATGTCTTAATCAAGGGTGTCAAACTGCGGCCCGCGGGCCAACTGTGGTCTGCAATCCATTGCTAATTGGCCTGCAGCAAATTCCTAAAATATATTTAGTTTACTTAAATAAACCAGGTGAGGCAATACGTACTTCACCTCTAGTGAGTGGCCCGGCTGTTTTTGTATTTTACCGCATATGGCCCTTGGTAAAAAACGTTGAAAAAAGTTTGCACACCGCTGATAATTCTCTTAATGGTCCTGAATGTTTTAAGGATAATTAAAGTTAACTAAAATAAACGGGCCTGCTCTTCAAAATACACATGGTGAGTATATTCTGAGAATACAAAATCAGACATTGCTGTTTCCCAGGTAAGAATTAATTTGTAGAAAGAGTCCACCAGTACAAAAACATTTATGTAATACTCCTATTTTAGAAGGTACCAATTCTTTTCTCAGTAACCAAGAAGAAAGTTTCTATATTATACCAGTCTAATAGATCAGCATGTTAGTCAATGAAACCTACAGGAAATGCATTAATTAGGGTGTAATCTGTGTTATTAAGTACTTGGGGGAATCACTATTAACTTATAAATCAGTGTCACTGTTGATTCAGGAAAAAAAACAATGAGTCTTCACAGACTGTTCTCACTGATCTGCAGGTGTCGAGAGAAAATGGGGAAGCTTCAACTTTGGGCCTTAAATGCATGCATGCAATGCTACTCCTTTAAAAGATAGAAAAAAAGTCCCTTCAGGGTTGTTATATTTTAACTCCAATTCCATACATGAAATTATGAAAAAGAAATCTATTGTATAACTGTATTTGAGAAAAATGGTTTGAAATGTGCTTAAAAGGTTCAAAATGAAGAAAGGACAAAATCCTTTACAGAGCCTAAACTCAGAAACCAAAAAAGTGCCAGAGTGGACTATTTGTAGTAAAAATTGTCACAAATGTCGAATGGGGCAAGGTAATTATTTAATACTTACCTGGTGTAACTGAGGTAAAGAGAATCACAGGTAGCACTAGATTTGTATTTGTATAATCTTTGTTAAATTGTTTAATTATCCTCATGACATTAAAGCATGGGTTCATAAAGAATAATAGTTAAGAAATATTGAGGTCTTAATGGGTGTCAGGTACTCTTCTATATGTATTGCCTCATTCAAACCTCACAACTTTATGTTATAAGTAAGTACTGATATTATCCCTATTTTATGTTATTATCCCCATTCTACAGAAGAGGTAACTAAAGCTCATAAAAGACTTTCCCAGTATTACATACAATTGACAAGCGATGCAGCTGGGATTCAAATCTAGGCCGTCTAATTCTGTGTTTATCACCACTATATAGGAATAGGGGCTTCTGCTCATCATACTCTACTGGAGGGGAACTTATAGATAATTAACACTAAGTCCGTCTGTATCCGTGTTGTGAGGATAGTGAATCTGAGGCCCAGAGTGGATAGATCAATATTCTAAAGACTGTGGCTGCTGTTGGGATAAGAATTGCTAAGCTTATTACGGTTCAACATAGGAAGAGTATCCTTAGTCTGTATTTATTGCCACAATAAATAAGTAAATAAACAAAAAAATAAGCAGCTCATGGCTGCTTGGGTAATGCCCTGTGGCACTAGGTTTAATGACCTGTATGCAGGGTACTTTGGGGGCTCTGTGATTAGCGAGTAGTATTGCCTTCACATCAGAGGGGCACAGCAAGTGTGGGGCCTCTGAGGATGGGAGAGTGCTTGCCTGACCAGTCTCTGTTCCTGAACTATATTAATCCTTCATTTCTTAAAAATTTTAAAGCATAGTTGGTATATAATATTATATTAGTTTCATGTGTACAATATAGTGATTTGACATTTAAATACCTTATGATGTGATCACCACACTCTCTAGTAATCATCTGTCACCATGCAAAGTTATCACAGTATTATTGACTATATTCTTCTTTGCCTTTTTCACCCATCCCCCACTTCCTCCCCTCATCAGTTTGTTCTGTTATTATGAGTCTGTTTATGGTTTGTTTTATTTTTCATTTGCTTGTTTGTTTTTTAGATTCCACATATAAGTGGAATCACATATAAGTGAAATATGGTATTTGTCTTTCTCTGTCTGATTGTAAGGCCAGCCTGATTCCATGTCCCAGTCGGGGCTGGCAGCTCAGATTTGAATGGATTCTAAGAGGTACTTGTTTGCTCAGGCTCCAATGTTGGTGGGGTAATGGGATCAGGAAGATGGGGAAGAGCAATATGATTGCATGAGTGGGGAGAACGAAAGAGGGACCGTGATGCAGTCCAGCAAGAAGCACCTCCCCTGAGCTTCCTCCTTACCCCCACCATCCTTCAGAGCCTCTACCTTCCCACTCTGACTCACCCTTCTTCCTTTGTCACAGGGAGCTTTCAGAACCGATTCACAAGGAGAGGGCAAATTAAGCTGCAACTGGTACAATTAGTCTTCATTGACACCCATGCTCATCTTTGGGCATTTAGAGAAAAGAGAAAACATGGTGAGCCCTGAGCTGAAAATCTTTTTATGCAATCAGACTGCTTAAAAAAAAGGAAGCCATTATTTTTAGGTTTGTCATGTTTGTCTCACCATGATAAAGTGAACCATCTAACTCAAACTGAGGCCAGAGAATGAGCCCAGTGCAGCTGTCAAAGAAGCTTGGAAAAAAGGAGAAAAAATAGTTTTCACGTGCTGTTCCTTCTGTCTGGAATGCTCTTCCCCCACCTCTTGAGATTTCAGCTCAATTTTCACTTCTTCAGGGAAGCGTTCCCAGTGGCACATCATCCCCTCCTTCAAGGTCACAGTCCCGTTACCTGTTCTCAGAGAACCATATAGTACCCCTCGGTGTCACCTGTCACTGTTGTGATTTTAATTGTACTGGTGTGATTTTTTTGGATGAATATCTGTCTTCCACATTAGATTGGAAGTTTCACAAGGGCAGGGACTTTCCCCCTGATCTTCAGTCTCCTCAGTGTTGGCATAATTTCTGCCACACATTAGGTGCTCAGCAATGATTTGCTGAATAAATGAACGACTCATCAAACAAGACCCAGCACAGGGAAGTAGAATATTTTTCACCATTTCTTCTGTCATGAGAGGCAGTATAGCACATGAATGCAACTCTGGAGCCAGAATACTTGGGTTGAAGTTTTCCCATTTACTAGCTGTTGAACTTTGGTAAAACTGCTTAAGGTCTCTGCCTCCATTTCCTCATCTGTAAAATGGGGGGGATAATTGCACCTTGGTCAGTGCTATTGTAGGGACTTAATGCATGTAGAGCACATGCTTGGCATATTTATTATGTTCAATAAATGTGAGCTATTAGTTTATTAAAGGCCTTGCTTCAGACCACACTAAGCAAGTGCATGCAGCTGCTCTTTACACAAATTATGCCTTCTGACACCAGTGGCAGAGATACTGTACTGAGTTTTGATTCATACTCCATGGGTCCACTACTTACCCCCGACACACATTCTCTGCTACACTCCATTACTTGATTTGATGTCACTGAAGCAGTCAGTACATGGGTCCTTGTGAATGTCACTAATGTTTCTGGCAAAGCACATGAACATGAAGGCAAAAGCACAAATCCAGCAGCTGCCTAGGCTGCTTAGGTTGCAAAGTAAAATGAAATAAGTGTCTTGTGCATTTCTTTGTCTTGTGTCACTTTGAAATGACAGGAAAATAAGTGGCCCATCAACCACTAATTACTCTACAGATCACCAATAAGGGGCTCTGGCTTCCGCAAGATTGCCTCAGAGACAGTGACGTGCTTGTGGTTCAGTATATTGGCTATTTCATTAGTCAATGGAGAGGAATTGAATGGAGCAAGGGGTTTCCATTTATTCAGTGCATAGATTTTATGCATGAGGTTCCCAGGCTTTGAAACAAATACACAATGATAAGGAAGACATTGTACCTCCTATTCTAATCCTGCCATCCATAGGCAACCATGGTAGGTGTCCAATCCACTAGCATTGCAAATCTCGATGTCATTGATCCTTTGTGCACTTTTGATGAAAAGGGCTCCCATTTGTTACCTTATGCTCATCTTGGATCCAGAGATGTTAAGATAGAGATTTGGTTTTCTGCCTCCACTGGGTATAGTAGCTTTGACTTCTGTTTGAGGAGAGCTCTGTGGTTCTAAGCTCAGGTTATGGAATGAGACACCCTGGGTTTGAGTTCTCGTGCCATCACTTACGAGTTCCACGACCTTGACCATGCCTCCTAACCTCTCTGTTCCAGTGTTTTCATTGGAAAAATGATCCCAATCTTAAAGGTTGTTGTGAAGATTGAGTTATACTTATAAAGCTTTAGTATACTGCTTCACATAGAGTACTCTACAAATTACTATTAGCATTTGCTTCCTCTTTTTAATGTTCTTTTAGATAATTTATTAGCTACATGGCCACCTCTATACTAAAAGCATTACATACATTACCTTATTTAGTTCTCACAATTATGGCTGTGAGATAGGTATTATTCTTATCTCTGTTGTATGTGTAGATGAGAAAACTGAGACTGTGAGAAATTAAGTCACTTGTCCAGACTCATACAACCAGTAATTAGTAGAACCTCTTCTGTCCACCACCACATGGGGGAACAAGGGAGGAGGTTGTAGAGAAGAGGAAGGGCTAGCAAGGCTCCAGGCAAGATGCCTGCTCTGTCCTCAGGATAGACTGAAAAGGGAAGCCCACAAAACCTGGACAATTAGCCACCTCCAGCTGAGCAAAGAATGTGATATGCCACTTGGCATCTCTAACATTTATACTCATTGCCACCGTGATAATTGTTTCCTATGGAATGTAGCTACCCCATTTCCTCCTTCAATTGAGAGCAAACCAAAGAAATCTCTTTTAGGGAGACAATGTAACTCAGTGATTAAAGCAGGACCTCTGGACTCAGACTGCTGGGCTTCAAATCAGATCCCCTTTGAGTGATCTTGAACTCTTATTCAACCCTCTAGGCCAGTAGCTTTCAAAGTGTGGTCTGAGGATCCAGGGAGGTCCTTGAGGTCAGAACTATTTTCCTAATAATACTAAGATGTTATTTGTCTGTTTCACTTCCATTCTTTCATCAACATACAGTGCAGTTTTCTAGAAGCGTTATGATGAGTGATGATATCATCATTCTGATGGCTAATGGGATATGTGCTTGTGTGCTGTTCATTTTAAAATTTTCAGTTTTCTTTTATTTTTTTCTATTATTCTAGTTTTTTAAAAATTTATTGGGGTGACAATTGTTAGTAAAATTACATAGATTTAATGTGTACAATTCTGTATTACATCATCTATAAATCCCATTGTTTGTTCACCACCCAGAGTCAGTTCTCCTTCCATCACCATATATTTGAACCCCCTTACCCTCATCTTCTACCCCACGCCCCCTTACCCTCTAATAACCACTAAACTATTGTCTGTGTCTGTGAATTTTTGTTTCTCATTTGTTTGTCTTGTTCTTTTATTGTTTTTGGTTTATATACCACATATCAGTGAAATCATAGGGTTCTCTGCTTTTTCTGTCTGACTTTTTTGGCTTAGCATTATACTCTCAAGATCCATCCATGTTGTCACAAATGTTCCTATATCATCTTTTCTTACCACCGAATAGTATTCCATGGTGTATATATACCACAAGTTCTTTATCCATTCATCTATCGAAGGACATTTTGGTTGTTTCCATGTCTTGGCCACCATAAATAAAGCTGCAATGAACATTGAAGCACACATATCTTTATGTATCAATGTTTTCAGATTTTTTGGTAGATACCCAGGAGAGGGATTGCTGGGTCATATGGTAATTCTAATCATAGTTTTTTGAGGAACCTCCACAGTGCCTTCCATGGCGGCTGCACCAGTTTGCATTCCCACCAACAGTGTATGAGGGTTCCTTTTTCTCCACAGCCTCTCCAACACTTGTTACTACTTGTCTTGTTGATGACAGCCATTCTGACTGGGGTGAAGTGATATCTCATTGTGGTTTTTATTTGCATTTCTCTGATGATTAGTGGTGTTGAGCATTTTTTCATATGTCTACTTGCCATTTGTAGGTCCTCTTTGGAGAAATGTCTCTTCAGGTCCCATGCCGATTTTTCAATTGGGTTGTTTGTTTTTTTGTTGTTTAGTTGCATAAGTTCCTTGTATATTTTGGATATTAGCCCCTTATCGGAGGCACTGTTTGCAAAAATCTTCTCCCATTAAGTTGGTTGCCTCTTTATTTTGTCATTGGTTTCTTTTGCTGTGCAGAAGGTTTTAAGTTTGATATAGTCCCACTCATTTATTTTAGCTTTTGCTTCCCTTGCCTTTGGAGTCAAATACATAAATTGCTCTTTGAACCCAAGGTCCATAAGTTTAGTACCTATGTTTTCTTCTATGCAGTTTATTGTGTCAGGTCTTATGCTTAAGTCTTTGATCCATTTTGAATAAATTTTGGTATATGGTGACAGATAACAGTCCAGTTTCATTCTTTTGCACGTGGCTATAAAATTCTCCCAGCACCATTTATTGAAGAGGCTGTCTTTCCACTATTGTATGTTTTTAGCTTCTTTGTCAAAAATTATCTGTTTATATTTACGTGGTTTTATTTCTGGGTTCTCAGTTCTATTCCACTGGTCTATGTGTCTGTTTTTCTGCCAATACCATGCTTTTTTGATTATTTTAGCCCTGTAGTACAAACTAAAGTCAGGGAGTGCGATACCTCCAGTATTGTTCTTTTTTCTTAAGATTGCTTTGGCTGTTCGGGGTCTTTTGTGGTTCCAAGCAAATCTGATGATTTTTCGTTCTATTTCTTTAAAAAATGCCATTGGCATTTTGATGGGGATTGCATTAAATCTGTATATTGCTTTGGATAATATGGCCATTTTACCTATGTTGATTCTTCCAATACTTGAGCACGGAATGTCTTTCCATTTCTTTGTGTCTTCTTCAATTTCTTTCAAAAAAGTCTTATAGTTTTCTACATATAGGTCCTTATCATCCTTGGTTAAGTTTATTCCTAGGTATTTTATTCTTTTTGCTGCAATTGCAAAAGGAATTGTTTTCGTATTTCTTTTTCTGAGATTTTGTTGTTAGTACATAGGAATGCAATGGACTATTGTACGTTGATTTTGTAGCCAATAACTTTACTATATTCGTTGATTGTTTCTAATAGCTTTTAGGTGGAGTCTCTAGGGTTTTCTATACATAGCATCATGTCATATGTAAAGAGTGACAGTTTAACTTCTTCATTCCCAATTTGGATGCCTTTTATTTCTTTCTCTTGCCTGATTGCTCTGGCAAGGACTTTCAACACTATGTTGAAAAGCAGAGGTGATAGGGGACAGCCCTGTCGTGTTCCTGAACGTAGAGCAAAGGGCTTCAGTTTTTCACCATTAATTATGAGATTACCTGAGGGCTTGTCATATATGGTCTTTATTATATTAAGGTGTTTTCCTTCTATACCTATTTTATTAAGTGTTTTAATCATAAATGGATGTTGCATCTTGTCAAATGCTTTTTCTGCATCAATTGATATAATCATATGATTTTTGTACTTTATTTTGTTTATGTGATGTATCGTATTGATGGAATTGTGGATGTTGAACCATCTTTGTGCCCCGGGGATGACCATACTTGGTCGTGATGAATAATCTTTTTAATTCATTGTTGTATTCGATTTGCTAAAATTTTGTTTAGGATTTTTGCATCTGTATTCATCAGAGATATTGGTCTGTAGTTTTCTTTTTTTTTGTGTTGTCCTTACCAGGTTTTGGTATCAGGATAATGTTGGCCTCATAAAATGAGTTATGGAGTACTGCCTCTTCTTCAATTTTTTGGAAGAGTTTGGGCAGGACTGGTATTAGATCCTCTTTGAATGTTTTGTAGAATTCACTAGTGAAGCCATCTGGTCCCGGACTTTTGCTTTTGGGAAGGTTTTGGGTGACTGATTCAATTTCGTTAGTGGTGATCGGTCTGTTTAGATTTTCTAGTTCTTCATGGATCAGCCTGGTATGGCTATATTTTTCTAAGAACTTGTCCATTTCTCCTAGGTTATTGAATTTGGTGGCATATAGTCCTTCGTAGTATTCTTGGATGATCCTTTGTATTTCTGTGGTGCCTGTGATATCTTCCCCTTTTTTGTTTCTGATTTTGTTAATTAGTGTCTTCTCTCTTTTTATCTTAGTGAGTCTAGCCAAGGGTTTGTTAATTTTGTTAATCTTTTCAAAAAACCAGCTCTTTGGCACATATTTTTTTTCTATTGTCTTTTTGTTCTCTATTTCAGTTAGTTTGCTCTGATTTTTGTTATTTCCTTCCTTCTGCTGACCTTGGGTTTCCTTTTTTTCCCTAGTTCTTTAAGGTGTGACATGAGGTTATTTATTTTGGAGTTTTCTTTTTTCTTGAGATAGGCCTGTAATGATATAAATTTCCCTCTTAAAACTTCTTTCGCTGCATCCCAAAAAGTTTTTTAGGATGTGTTTTCATTCTCATTTGTTTCTATGTATCTTTTGATCTCTTCTCTAATTTTCCCTTTGACCCAGTCGTTCTTTCAAAGTATGTTGTTTAATCTCTATGTATTTGTGTTCTTTCCTGCATTCTTTTTGCAGTTGATATCCAATTTCAAAGACTTCTGATCAGAGAATATGCTTGGTATGATTTTAATCCTCTTAACTTTGCTGAGGCTGATTTTATATCCCAATATATGATCTATCCTTGGGAATATTCCATGTGCACTAGAAAAAAATGTATCATCTGATGTTGTAGGATGAAGTGCTCTATATATGTCAATTATGTCCATTTCTTCTACTGTGTTATTTAGGGCTGATATTTCGTTATTTATTTTATGTTTGGATGATCTATCCATAGCTGTCAATGGTGTATTTAACTCCTATAGTATAATTGGTTTTTGGTCAATTTCTCCCTTTAATTCTGTTAGTAGTTGCTTGGTATATTTTGGTGCTCCCTGATTGGGGGCGTAAAGATTGATGACTGTCATATCTTCTTGTTGTATAGTCTTCTTTACCATTATGAAGCGTCCATCTTTGTCTCTTGTTATCTTTTTCACCCTGAAGTCTGTTTCATCTGATATCGTTATGGCTACACCTTATTTTTTCTGGGTACCATTTGCTTGGAGTGTCAATTTCCACCCTTTCACTTTGAGTCTGTGCTTGTCCTTGTAGCTGAGATGTGTCTCTTGGAGACAGCATATGGTTGGGTTTAGTTTTTTGATCCAATTTGCTACTCTGTGCCTTTTTATTGGTGAGTTCAGTCCATTTACACTTAGGGTGATTATTGATATGTGAGGATTTCCTGTCATTCTATCTTTAGTTTTCTGGTAAAGCTGTGTCTCCATTGTTTCTTTGCCCTTTTTGTTGTGGTCTATTATTTCTGTGTGGTGGTATTCTATGATGTTTCCCTCTGTTTCTTCTTTTTTACAGTATGTATTTCAGTTTTTGATTTTTTTTGAGTGATTACCCTTAAGTTCATGTAAATGAAAGTTTGATATTTATAGTATTCCATGCTTACATTCTTCATTCCCATATTCCGGTTCAGGCCTTTACTCTCCCCGATTTTATGTTTTGGTTGCCAGAAATTGTCCCTGTTGATGGTGGTCGAATAGCCTCCTTTAGTATTTCTTGTAGTGCAGGTCGGGTATTAGAAAATTCCCTCAGCTTCTGTATGTCTGGAAAGGTCTTTATTCCTCCTTCATATCTAAAGGATATCTTTGCTGGATATATTATACTTGCCTCATAATTTCTCTCTTTCAATAGTTTGAATATTTGGTTCCACTCCCTCCTTGCTCGTATAGTTATGCTGAAAAATCTGATAATAATCTAGTGGGCTTTCCTTGGTAGGTTACTGTCTTCATTTCCTTGGCTGCCTTGAGGGTTCTATCTTTATACAGCTTCAATACCATGTGCCTTGGAGAAGGCCTTTTGGGATTGAGGTAATTAGGTGTTCTATTTGCTTCTTGAATTAGAGGATCCACTTCTGTTCACAAGTTTGGGGAATTCTCATCAACATTTTTTTTTTAATACATTCTCTGTTCCCTTCTCTCTTTCTTCTCATTCTGGTATACCCATTATTCTTATATTGCTGTTTCTGATAGAGTAAGAAAGTTCTTATAGAGTTCTTTCATTTCTTTTAAGTCTCAAGTCTCTTTCTTCCTCCATCTGTGTAATTTCCAGGTTTCTATCTTCTATGTCACTGATTCTTTCCTCCATCTGGTCAACTCTACTACCTAAGCTGGTTGTTTCATTCTTAATTTCTTCTACTGAGTTCTTAATCTCCAGAAGTTCCATTTGGTTCTTTTTTAAAATTTCAATCTCTTTCGTAAAATGCTCATGTTGTTCTTTGATTGCGTTTCTGAGTTCATTAAACTGCCTTTCTGAGTTTTCTTGCATCTCGTTGTGTTTTTTCAGAACTGCAGTCTTGAATTCTCTGTCATTTAAGTCACATAATTCCATATCTTCAAGTTCCTTTTCTGGAGACTTTTCACTTTCTTTCTGAGCTGTCTTGTTGCTTTGGTTATTCATGGCAATTACTGATTTATTATTTCTCTTCCTAGACATCTACAGGAGTGGCTTCTGCAACAGGTTAATAGGAAGAGGTCTTTCTTTTGTTTTCCAGTACTTGTTGGTAGAATGTTTTATTTTCTCTCCGCCTGCTGCCTTATTTTTCTCTCTCACACGGTAGTGGTATGTTTTCTCTGCAGTATTCTAGCTTCTCACACAATGGGGGGATTCCCTGCAAGATGGGCTTCTCTATGTTAATAGTTCACCTGGGTCACATGGCACCATGTCCCTGTGGGGATGCGGAGAGCTTTTGAAGTTCCAAAGCTCTTTCTGTTTCAGATTCAGAGCTCGTATGTTTCAGTAGTTCTGTTTACTCCTGCTGGGATGTGCCCAGATAGGTGGAGCGAGGGGTGGGGTGAATTGTGAGAGGTGGCCCAGAGCAATGGCAGCGACCACCGCCACAGCCTGTCCTGCTTCCACAGCTCCCTCCCCTTTGCCAGAACTAGTTTGGCTTCGAATCTGTGTCTGTGATCCACAGTGTTCAGAACAGCAAATGTGTTCTTTTGATCTGACACTGCTATTGTTCCTCTTCTAGCACTCGGCAGGTGGGGGGGTTTATCGCTGGGAGGGTAGGTAGGGGGCGGCTAGTCTCAGTGCCTAAGACTTCCATTCTCTCCTCTGCACTGAGGGCTTTAACCACCGTTTTCAGCCATCTTTCCTCAGTCTTTTCTCGAGGTCTCTGACGTGAGTGTTGGGTTCGGCTGTGTTATATGCTGTACCCGCAGCCCTGTGGGCCATAAGCAGAGCCCTAGCAGTCTGAGTTCTTCTCTTTCCTGCAGCTGCGGTAGTTCCGGGATGAATCAACCTAGGAGCACTGAGCTAGGTCTGTGTCCTGCACCCACGTGGCTCTGTCTCAGCACTTCTCCCTTCCCTCCTCCCCTGCTTGTGTGATTCGCCCACCTTTAGTTGAATTCAGTAGTGGGCCTCTTCGTCTTGCCTGTCTGCTATGCAGGGAGTTCTTTGTGGAGTTATTGTTGTTCAACTATTTGTAAACTCCAGAGGAGCTTTACAGGGGCTCACCTCACACCACCATTTTTTTACTTTCTAACATGCAAAATGTGGGATACATATATCCCACATAGCTCATTGGGTTCCTTCATGATTTTTATTAATGTAAACTGTTGTTGAGATCATAAAGTTTGAAGACCAGTCCTTTAGACTTTAGTTTTTTTTGCAGATTGGGAGTGACAATATTATCAAACCTATAAAATTGTTAGGCGATTAAATGAGATAATGCATATAAAGCTCCTAGCCCAATGCCTGGTGTATAGAAAGTAGATTTCTCAGGGAACAGTTATGATTTTCAGTGTCATTATTGATCTTCTACTTTGTTCGGATTTACTGAGGGTCTATAGCTAATCTCCTCGTTAACTATAATGTGGACATACATATAAAAACACACACATTATCAGTCGTCATTTATATGTTCATCACAGTCCTGGGCACAGTACCGAGACACACAAGAACTTTCAATCTGTTTGGAGAGGCAGGACTCACATGTGAAACCACATTAAACCTTGTAAGATGGAGTGTAACTACTAAGTCGAGTGGAGTATATGTGCGACACTGCACAGAGTGAGATACTTCTGTATTTGTATTCTCTAGGACTTTAGAGAAGAGAAAGGCCAGAACCAGAGATTGAAGGAGGTTTGGCTGGGGGATACATGACCCAGGAATGTCCTAAACACACCCTTAAGACTGTATGCCTTCTCAGGGAGCTTATAGGGTGTGTGTCAGGCTCTTTACATATACATTGGACATGGGATGTTCCCTGGTATATGAGAACACTCTGGTGCATTTTTTTAAAAAATGAAGTTTATTAGGGTGACAATTGTTAGTAAAATTACATAGTGCACTTTAAAAAACAGAAAAAAACTATCTGGTTCTTAAATCACATTATCAGAAAATGCAGGGATTCAGAGTCAACTGACCTGGTTTTGAATCCCAGTTGTCTTACTGCAGTAGTTGTGGGAGCTGGGGCATGTCCAGTCACCATATGGAGTCTCCTGATCTTGTTGTGGAAAATGGGGTTGGTACTAACTGACTCCCAACATAGGGGAGCAAATGAGATCATGTACACCATGGCACTTTGCAAACTATAAATCCTTAAATGAATGTGCAGTGGTGTCACCACATTGTTTTTTGCCTCTTTTGCCAATTCCATCTCTACCCCCATGACGTTCTGAGACTGGTGGCATCTGCTCCAGAGAGGAAGCAGGCCTAGAATAGCCTGGATATTTACAGAGGAGATTGGCAGAGCCTGAGTTGTGAAACTCAGTGGTCTGCTCCAGATCATCATCCTGTTGAGTTCCTCACTCTCATGAGCACTAAATTTACTCTCCCCATTAAAAAATGGCTTCATAATTCACTTATTATGTGTCTCTTCACTTTGTGCTGGGAGGAATTTAAGAATACTCATGTACAAAGGGGCTGTTCCTTACCTGAGAATAATCATGTCAGGCTCATAGCTCATCTATCATTGTCAAGCACACAGCAGGAGAGTAAGTTACCCAGAATTAATGGCCTTTTCTAAACCCATTAAAGAAACTCTAAAGAGTAGTTCTGCTCTTCCTATGCATGAGAAGGATTGTTCTGTGTGTTTTGGGTGCCTCCAATAAGCCAGTTACTAGTAGAAGAATAGCTGCAACCTGTCCTCATGAAGCCTTGCAGTCATAATGAGCTCAAATGTGACCTAAAGACAACTAAACCATTATTCTGAGGCTTGGTTACCCATGCAGGCTTTGTAGCCTCCTCCTTTTACCCACTCTATGACCTTAGGCAGCTCATGTCATCTCTCTGATTCAGTTTCTGCATCTGTAAAAGACAGATCATGAGTACTGATCCTATAGGCCTGATGTGGAGATTGAAGGAGGTAACCTATGTACGTTTATCTCTGTGCCTGGCATATAGTCAGCACTCAGCAATTGTTCACTGTTACTACTATGGTTATGCTAGGAGCTGGTCACAGTGTAAAGGAAGCCACATCCCTGACCTTTGAGGACTTGTAATCAAAGTAAGATAAAATATAGAAAAAAAACCCAAATGTGGGCAGAAGGGCCAGGGAGGTTGCATTAAATCCAATGGCTATTACTCCTGGTGGTTTCACTGAATTCTCCTTCCTTTCTCCCCACCTTCCCCCCAAATTGTTGACCTTATCACAGAACAAGGCATTCTTTTAACTAGTTAGAAACCAACTACTTTTCCTTTCGGTTTTTCCCGTAAATGGGGTGAGGGAGAAGGGAAAAGGGAGAGAGAATAAACACCAGCTGGGATGAGAATAGGAAAAAAAAGACAGGTTTCTTTTTTTATCATTAGAAAAAAAGAGTAGAGGGGACAGGGAGAAAAATATGTTCTTTATGCCGAGGGTCTGTTGGGTAGAGCTGCGTGGGCGGTTTCACTAAGGCACCGCTTCTTCTAATCATCTCATTGTAGGCAACGCTCTGGCCCTAGCCAATCATATATTTACAGTAAAAAGTGCAGATGGCAGAGGCAGGTGTCAAAACAATTAATAATGCTTCCGGAAATGAATAGTCACTCTGTAACTCTGCCAGCCTATTGGAGCCTGCTCCTTGGGAGAGCTCCTTGTGAACCTGCACTCCCAGCCAGAGCAAAGGGGTGGGTCCACAATGAGAACATTTGATACTGATCTGCAGCCACTGCATAGCCCGTTGAATACAGGGATATAGGTTTGCCTTTTCAAAGGACTCACCCTCAGCCTTCCTTGCAGTACCTAGCACCCCCACAAAGCTAAATCTTTGCTTGTAAGTTTGAGCTTTTCTGCCCAGACACAAGCAGAGGCAGACGGGGACTTAAAATGGTAGGAGCTGCTGTTCTTTGAAGATAAATTAGAAATAAAGATGAATTCTAGAGTTGAGAATTAAAAACAAAATTTATTTTAAATTTAAATTGATTTGAAAATGTAAAAATTAATTCAATTATCTTCATAACAACCCTATGAGGTATGAACTATTATTCCCATTTTTTTGATGAAGAAACTGAGGCACAGGAAGGCTAAGTAATTTGCTCAAGTGAATAGCAGAGCCAGAATCTGAACCCAGGCAATCCAGCTCCAGTGCACATACCCTCAACCATTACACACTCTGTTTTGCTAGCTCCTGTTCAGTTCAGAGGAAGGGCTTCCTTCTCCTGACCCTATAGCCAAAGGTCGTTATTTTAGCATATAAATATTCTTTCTACAACTGTGTATGTTGGAATTTCTTTCTTTTTGGTCAAGAATCTCCTGAAATCTCTGAAAGTCCAAAATATTTTTCTTCTTCATTTAGTAAGCAGAAATTGTTCTCTTTGGAGCTGGTGTATCTGTAATCTGAATTACAACAAAAATCTGGGGAGATGCACTCAGTTTTTAGGGAAAGTCTTGCCATTCTAGCTTTGGAGAAATGGGAAAGTATTTGCCAGTGACTTGACCTAGTAATTCTGCACCTGAGCTCTTCAGACCACGTGATTCTCTTAGAATCCTAAGATTAGGTAAGGATCCAAATCTTGGAATTTTCAACCTTCTGGTGAATTCTTTTTTCTTCATTATGTCGCTCAATCCTTCCCAGAAGAAGGCGGGGCCTTGGGGATTAGAGGTTTGAGCTAATTATCAAGTTGTACTCAGTCAGTGCTTGGTGATGGATTGATAGCTGGAATCTGCTATAGAAGAACTTTTGGAAACTCAAGAGCAAAAGAGTGTGTGCTTCAGATGCCAGGGCCAGGTTCACTCTCCTCATAGAATTTAGGAGATCTAGTTTCCTACACAAAATCTACATTGGGCAGTCTCCAGAAAATTCCTATCACCTGCAAGATGGAAGAATCATGGTCACCAGGGAAAGTAACAGGTACTTATTTCATTTTTTGGCTTTCATTGTAGATGGAAGCAGAAACATCAATAGCAGCAAGATAACCTTGGCCCAACTGAGCATTTAACAACTTCACATTATGGGGTGACATTTTGTTTCTCAAGCAAATTCGGTTGCCATTAATAGGGAGGTAGTTATCATGGTTAAATATACCCTTTTTTATTTAATATTTTTTAATTAAATTTATTGGGGTGACAATTATTAGCAAATTTACATAGATTTCAGGTGTACAATTCTGTATTACATCATCTATAAATCCCATTGTGTGTTCAACACCCAGAGTCAGTTCTCCTTCCATCACCATATATTTGAAACCCCTTACCCTCATCACCCACCCCCCACACCTTTATCCTCTGGTACCACTAAACTATTGTCTGTGTCTATGAGGTTTTTTTCTCGTTCATTTGTCTTGTTCTTTTGTTGTTTTTGGTTTATATACCACATGTCAGTGAAATCATATGGTTCTCTGCTTTTTCTGTCTGACTTCTTTCACTTAGCATTATACTCTCTCAAGGTCCACCCATGTTGTCACAAATGTTCCTATATCATCTTTTCTTACCACCGAATAGTATTCCATGGTGTATATATACCACAAATTCTTTATCCATTCTTCTATCTAAGGATATTTTGGTTGTTTCCATGTCTTGGCCACTGTAAACAAAGCTACAATGAACATTGGAGTACACGTGTCTTTATGTGTAAATGTTTTCGGATTTTTTTGGTAGATACCCAGGATAGCGATTGCTGGGTCATATGGTAATTCTATTCGTAATTTTTTGAGGAACCTGCACACTGCCTTCCATAGCGGCTGCACCAGTCTGCATTCCCACCAACAGTGGATGAGGGTTCCTTTTTCTCCACAGCCTCTCCAACACTTGTTACTATTTGTCTTGTTGATGAAAGCCATTCTGACTGTGGTGAGGTGATAACTTATTGTGGTTTCCATTTGCATTTCTCTGATGATTAGCGATGTTGAGCATTTTTTCATATGTCTATTTGCCATTTGTAGGTCCTCTTTGGAGAAATGTCTCTTCAGGTCCTCTGTCCATTTTTCAATTGGGTTCTTTGTTTTTTTGTTGTTGAGTTTCATGAGTTCCTTGTATATTTTGGATGTTATCCCCTTATTGGAGGCACTGTTTGCAAAAATCTTCTCCCATTCAGTTGGTTGCCTCTTTATTTTGTCGATGGTTTCTTTTGCTGTGCAGAAGCTTTTAAGTTTCATATAGTCCCATTCGTTTATTTTAGCTTTTACTTCCATTGCGTTTGGAGTGAAATTCATAAAATGCTCTTTGAACCCAAGGTCCATAAGTTTAGTACCTATGTTTTCTTCTATGCAGTTTATTGTGGCAGGTCTTATGCTAAAGTCTTTGAACCATTTTGAATTAATTTTGGTACATGGTGACAGATAGCAGTCCAGTTTCATTCTTTGGCACGTGGCTATCCAATTCTGCCAGCACCATTTATTGAAGAGGCTGTCTTTCCTCCATTGTATGTTTTTAGCTTCTTTGTCAAAAATTATCTGTTTATATTTATGTGGTTTTATTTCTGGGTTCTCAATTCTATTCCATTGGTCTATGTGTCTGTTTTTCTGCTAATACCAAGCCGTTTTGTTTATTGTAGCCCTGTAGTACAAGCAAAAGTCAGGGAGTGTGATACCTCCAGTATTGTTCTTTTTTTTAAATATTGCTTTGGCTATTTGGGGTCTTTTGTGGTTCCAAACATATCTGATGATTTTTTTGTTCTATTTCTTTAAAAAATGCCATCAGGATTTTGATGGGGATTGCATTAAATCTGTATATGGCTTTGGGTAATATGGCCATTTTAACTATGTTGATTCTTCCAATCCTTGAGCACGAAATGTCTTTCCATTTCTTTGTATCTTCTTCAATTTCTTTCAAAAATGTCTTATAGTTCTCAGCATATAGGTCCTTCACATCCTTGGTTGAGTTTATTCCTAGGTATTTTATTCTTTTTGCTGCAATTGCAAAAGGAATTGTGTTTTGTATTTCTTTTTCTGAAATTTCATTGTTAGTATATAGGAAAGCAATGGACTTTTGTAAGTTGATTTTGTAGCTAGCAACTTTACTATATTAATTGATTGTTTCTAATAGCTTTTTGGTGGAGTCTTTAGGGTTTTCTAAATATAGCATCGTGTCATCTGCAAAGAGTGACAATTTAACTTCTTCATTCCCAATTTGGATGCCTTTTATTTCTTTCTCTTGCCTGATTGCTCTGGTAAGGACTTCCAACACTATGTTGAAAAGCAGAGGTGATAAGGGACAGCCCTGTCATGTTCCTGAACGTAGAGCAAAGGGCTTCAGCTTTTCACCATTTATTATAAGATTACCTGAGGGCTTGTCATACATGGCTTTTATTATGTTGAGGTATTTTCCTTCTATACCTGTTTTATTAAGTGTTTTAATCATAAGTGGATGTTGTATATTGTCAAATGCTTTTTCTGCTTCGATTGATAGAATCATGGGATTTTTGTCCTTTTTTTGTTTATGTGATGTATCACAGTGATGATTTTGCGGATGTTGAACCATTCTTGTGCCCTGGGGATGAACCCCACTTGGCCATGATGAATAATCTTTTTAATGCATTGTTGTATTCGATTTGCTAGAAATTTGTTTAGGATTTTAGCATCTGTATTCATTAGAGATATATTTTTTAATTAAATTTATTGGGGTGACGATTGTTAGTAAATTTACATAGATTTGAGGTGTACAATTCTGTATTACATCATCTGTAAATCCCATTGTGTGTTCACCACCAAGAGTCAGTTCCTCTTTCATCACCATATATTTGAACCCACTTACCCTCATCTCCCGTCCCCTACCCCTTACCCTCTGGTAACCACTAAACTATTGATAAACCAAAAACAAAAGAAGAAGATAAACAAATCATCAGAGATATTGGTCTGTAGTTTTCTTTTTTTGTGTTGTCCTTACCAAGTTTTGGTGTCAGGGTAATGTTGGCCTCATAAAATGAGTTGAGGAGTACTGTCTCTCCTTCCATTTTTTGGAAGAATTTGAGGAGGATTGGTATTAGATCCTCTGTGAAGGTTTGGTAGAATTCACTAGTGAAGCCATCTGGTCCCGGAAGGTTTTTGATGACTGATTCAATTTCGTTACTGGTGATTAGCCTGTTTAGATTTTCCAGTTCTTCATGATTCAGCCTTGGAAGGCTATATGTTTCTAAGATCTTGTCCATTTCTTCTAAGTTATTGAATTGGGTGGCATATAGTCCTTCATGGTATTCTTGGATGATCCTTTGTATTTCTGTGGTGTCCGTGATAACATCCCCTTTTTCATTTCTGATTTTGTTAATTAGTGTCTTCTCTCTTTTTATCTTAGTGAGTCTAACCAAGGGTTTGTCAATTTTGTTAATCTTTTCCAAGAACCAGCTCTTTGTCAAATTAATTTTTTCTATTGTCTTTTTGTTCTCTATTTCATTTAGTTCTGCTCTGATTTTTGTTATTTCCTTTCTTTTGCTGACCTTGGTTTCGCTTGCTTTTCTTTTTCTTCTTCTTTAAGGTGTAACATGAGTTTATTTATTTGGGATTTTCTTGTTTCTTGAGCTAGGCCTGTAATGATATAAATTTCCCTCTTAAAACTGCTTTTGTGGCATCCCAAAAATTTTGGGAGGGTGTATTTTCATTGTCACATGTTTCTATGTATCTTTTGATCTCTCCTTTAATTTCTTCTTTGACCCAGTCTTTCTTTAAAAGTATGTTGTTTAATCTCCATGTGTTTGTGTTTTTTCCTGCTTTCTTTTCGCAGTTGATATCCAATTTCAAAGCCTTGTGATCAGAGAAGATGCTTGGTATGATTTCAATCTTCTTAAATTTGCTGAGGCTGGTTTTATGCCCCAATATACGGTCTATCCTTGAGAATGTTCCATGTACACTCGAAAAGAATGTATAGGCTCATGTTTTAGGATGAAGTGCTTTACATATGTCAATTATATCCATTTCATCTATTGTGTCATTTAGGGCTGCTATTTCGTTATTTATTTTCTGTTTGGATGATTTATCCATAGCTGTCAATGATGTATTTAAGTCCCCTAGTATAATTGTGTTTTGGTCAATTTCTCCCTTTAGTTCTGTTACTAGTAGCTTGGTATATTTTGGTGCTCCCTGATTGGGGGCATAAATATTGATGACTGTTATGTCTTCTTGTTGTATAGTCCCCTTTACCATTATGAAGTGTCCATCTTTGTATCTTGTTATCTTTTTCACCCTGAAGTCTCTTTCATCAGAAATCATTATGCCTACACCTGATTTTCTCTGGGTATCATTTGCTTGGAGTGTCAATTTCCACCCTTCACTTTGAGTCTATGCTTGTCCTTATAGCTGTGATGTGTCTCTTGGAGACAGCATATGGTTGGGTTTAGTTTTTTGATCCAATCTGCTACTCTGTGTCTCTTTATTGGTGAGTTCAGTCCATTTACATTTAGGGAGATTATTGACATGTGAGGATTTCCTGTCATTCTATCTCTAGTTTTCTGGTAAGTCTATGTCTCCATTGTTTCTTTGTCTTTTCGTTGTTGTCTTTTTTTCTGTGTGGTGGTATTTTACGATGTTTCCCTCTGTTTCTTCTTTTATTACAGTATATTTCAGTTCTGGATTTTTTTTGAGTGATTACTCTTAAGTTTATGTAAACGAAAGTTTGATTTTGTAGAGTATTCCAGTTTCTTCAGCACGCTTACATTCTCTATTCCCATATTCCAGTTCAGGCCTTTAGTCTCCCCCTTTTTATGTGTGGTTGCCACAGATTGTCCCTGTTGATGGTGGTTGAATAGCCTCCTTTAGTATTTCTTGTAGTGCAGGTCGTGTATTAGAAAATTCCCTCAGCTTCTGGATGTCTGGAAAGGTCTTTATTCCTCCTTCATATCTAAAGGATATCTTTGTTGGATATATTATTCATGGCTCATAATTTCTCTCTTTCAATAGTTTGAATATTTGGTTACACTCCTTCCTGGCTTGTAGAGTTTCTGCTGAAAAGTCTGATAATAGTCTAATGGGCTTTCCTTTGTAGGTTACCTTCTTCTTTTCCCTGGCTGCCTTGAGGATTCTTTCTTTGTCATTGATTTTAGACAGCTTCAATACAATGTGCCTTGGAGAAGGACTGTTGGGATTGAGGTAATTAGGTGTTCTATTTGCCTTTTGGATTTGAAGATCCAGTTCTTTCCACAAGTTTGGGAAGTTCTCGTTGACAATTTGTGTGAATATATTCTCTGTTCCTTTCTCTCTTTCTTCTACTTCCGGTATGCCCATTATTCTTATATTGCTGTTTCTGATGGAGTCAGAAAGTTCTTGTAGATTTCTTTCATTTCTTTTAACTCTCAAGTCACTTTCTTCTTCCATCTGTGTAATTTCCAGGTTTCTATCTTCGATGTCACTGATTCTTTCCTCCATCTGGTGAACTCTACTACCTAAGCTTGATATTTTATGTTTATTTCTTCTATTGCATTCTTAATCTCCAGAAATTCCATTTGGTTTTTTTCAAAATTTCAATCTGTTTCGTAAAATGCTTATGTTGTACTTTGTGTTTTTGAGTTCATTAAACTGCTTTTCTGTGTTTTCTTGCATCTCGTTCAGTTGTTTCAGAATTGCAATCTTGAATTCTCTGTCATTTAAATCACATATTTGCATATCTCTAAGTTCCTTTTCTGGAGACTTGTCACTTTCCTTCTGAGCTGTCTTTTTGCCTTGGTTATTCATGGCTATCACTGATTTACTATTTCTCTTCCTAGACATCTACAGGAGTGGCTTCTGCAACAGTTTGATAGGAGGAGGTTTTTCTTCTTTTTCCAGTACTTGTTGGTAGAATGTTTTATTTTCTCTCCGACTGCAGCCTTATTTTTCCTCGCTTCCACAGTAGTGCTATGTTTTCTGTGCACTATTCCAGCTTCTCACACAATGGGGGGATTCCCTGGGAGACGGGCTTCTCCTCTGTTAACAGTTCACCTGGGTTATAGGGCGCCATGTCCGTGTGGGTATGTAGAGAGCTTTTGAAGATCCCAAGCTCTTTCTGTACCAGATTCAGAGCCTGTATGTTTCAGCAGTTCTGTTTACTCCTGCAGGGATCCTCCCAGATAGGTGGGGCCAGGAGCGGGGTGAGTTGTGAGAGGTGGCCCAGAGCAACGGCAACGACCACCACCACCACAGCCAGTCCTGCTTCCACAGCTCCCTCCCCTTTGCCGGAACTAGGTGGGCTGCGAATCTGTGTCTGCGGACCACAGTTCTCCGAACAGCAAATATTCTGTCCTTTTGATCTGACACTGCTACTGTTTGGTTTCTAGCACCAGGCAGGTGGGGGCAGGGCGAGCTCTGGGAGGATAGGGAGGGGCGGCTATTCTCAGTGCCTAAGGCTTCCGTTCTTGCTCGGCATTGAGAGCTTAAACCAGCATTTTCAGCCTTCTTCCCTCAGTCTTTGCTCCGAGGTCTCTGCCGTGAGCGTTGGGTTCAGCCGTGTTATATGCTGCCACCTCAGCCCTGAGGGCCATAAACGGAGCCCTAGCAGTCTGAGTTCTCCCTCTCCCACAGCTGCAGTAGTTCCTGGATGCAGCGAGCTCGGAGCACTGAACCAGGTCTGCGTCCTGCGGCCGCTCGGCTCCGTCTCTGCACTTTTCCCCTCCCTCCTTCCTGGCTCACGAGATTCACCCACCTGGAGGTGATTTCAGTACTGGGTCTCTTCGTCTTGCCTGTCTGCTGTGCAGGGAGTCCTTTGTGGAGTTATTATTGTTTGATTAGTTGTAAATTCCAGGGGAGCTTTACAAAGGCTCACCTCACACTGCCATTTTTTCCAGAGTCCAGGTTAAATATACTCTTATTCCAACAGAGTTTTAGGGAATCGTTTTAATATTTATGTGACAATAATTGATGTCTTACCACTGTCAAGTACTGCTAAATCTTATCAGTTTGCTCTTTCAATACCATATGTTATAGCCAAGATGCATTCCATGTGTTCTTCCTGTGCCTTGGTGAGAGAACATTTGCAGTGGATCAGAATAGAAAACGGTATGGGCTTCAGATAAGTTTCTTGCTCTTAGACTTCTCCTCAATGACTGGGTATGTGAGTTATGACTATAAAGTAACCTCCAAAGACCACTTGTGAAATGAAGCTTTGGTCCTTAATTGTTCTCTTCCCCAGATATGGACCAAGAAGTGGGTGACCCAATTAAAGGGGACCCCTTATAAATTCACCTTGTATTGCATATACCTGGTTTAAAATAGGCCATTGTGTGAAACCTGAAAATCTGCCTACAATTAAAATGCTACAATCTATACCATTTGTTTTTTTCTTTTTTTTTAAATTAAATTTATTGGGGTGACAATTGTTAGTAAATTTACATAGATTTCAGGTGTACAATTCTGTATTACATCATCTATAAATCCCATTGTGTGTTCACCATTTGTTTTTTTCTTAATGAGCCATATACTGATCTTGCTTGTGTTACTTAAGCAATAACCAAGTTTAGCACACACATACCATAAATTTTCCAGGAACTAAAGGAAAGAGCTTTTAAAAAATTTTAGTCGAGTCATATTTTCATTAGGGATATATTTATGGGCATGAGTGAGCAACTGGGGGAAAGACAGTTTAACCGAAGCTGTGAGGGTCCCCTTAGGTGAATTGCATCTGAGAGACACAGTGGGGGTCAAGGAACCTGAAACACTAATGTAAGCATCCCCCAGTCACATGCGCAAGGAGACTGGCCCAGCAACTCTTTCTTCTCCTTGTGCTGGGGGTGTCATGTCTCTTGAATTTTTGTGACTGGAGGGTCACATTTGCAGTACATGGGGTTAAATAAAGCAATCATGTTGTATTCCATGCCCATGACTATACTTATCTATAAGAAGCATCCTGACATGATGAGTCTTAACTGGCATTCACAAGTCTTTACCCAGACACACACTGTGTATGAAATCAATAAAAAATTAACTTTCTATTAAAAAAATCTAAGCGCAGTAAACGTTTTGAAAAAATTGGATGTGCCAACTACATTAGAATGCTTTTTCCTGAAATCAGTGTGCCATCTTTTCTAAGATGGAGAATCTTCTTTTCTGTTTGTTTATTTGCTTGGATTTTTGGTGGGTAGGGAGTAGGATGTTTACCAAGCTATTTGAAGGAGATTTGAAGAAGAACTTGGTTATTTAACCCTTCCCCAGAGCTACTGATGACGGCCTAAGAGAAACTTTTGCTGTTAAAACCTTTGGGGAATTTGAGAAATAGGTTGAATGTGGTCATCAGGGGTCCTGGAACCATGATATCTGTGTATTTTTAGACAACTTTACAAATTTTTGAAAAATCCAATCCATAGTCTTAATGCCACTTCCCAAATGAATTATTTCATACAACTCCTCTGGATATTCTGTTTTCCCTCTTTTTCCTTTTTTTTTTTTTTTAACTAAAGGGAATGAACCATTCAACAGAAATAATTAATCATCATACTTTATTCTTTTTCTAAGTATTTTACTACCCATAGTCTGACCTGGTCCTCATAACACTTCTGAAATTGGGATTGATCATTCCCTTTATCCAGATGAGGAAATTTAGTAATATTTAGTCTTAGCAGACATCAATAACTTGAATCTGGTGCAACTTTATTTCAATATCTCATCCCAGTTGTGACTCATTTTCAACCCACCCCTAACTATTTTCTGTCTTATGCATATGCAATTAAGTGTACTGATTATCCATGAAAGTTTGTGAAGAATTTGCTCCTGCTATGGATCTTATGTACAGGAAAATGCAACCCCATTCAAAATTTTGTTTATAATTCCACTCATAGAGTGAGCCCAAGGAAGGTCATGACTGAGATTTAGAACCTCTCAATTAAACAGTGGTGTACTTGTTCCTTTTGAGATTACAGAGTTTGTGAAGCTCTATCTCTTAGGAAGGTGATGACCTAAACCAGGAGTCAACATTCTTTTTTCTGTAAAGGGCCAGATAGTATTTTAAGTTTTTATAAGCCGTAGGGTCACTGTTGTAAACAGCCATAACTAATACAGAAATGAATGGCCATGGCTGTGTTCCAATAAAATTTTATTTATGGACACAAATCTGAATTTTGTATATTTTATGGGTTATGAAACATTATTGTTCTTTTGATCTTTTACCAACCATTTAAAAATGTAAAAATCATTCTTTGCTTCTGGGTAGTAGGAAAACAGGTGACCAACTGGATTTGGCCCAAGGGCCATAGTTTGCCAACCCCTGCCCTAGACCTGCAGTTTTCAGCTTTGGCTGCTCATCAGGGTCACCTGGGTAGCCTTTAAGAACTACTCATGCTGAGCTCTGTCTCTTGTGGTTCTGACTCAGTTGGTCTAGGGTGATGCTTGGCATCAGTTCTTATTTAAAGCTCCTCAGATAATTCTTCTGTGCAGCCATGGTCTTATAACAACTATTCTTCTAGAGTTGTGTTTTCTGGCTCCAGATTTAGCCAAGATCTTTTGTAAATCATGTAACTGCAAATTCTTATGGGTGACAACATCCATGGGAGAAACATGATATCCAATACAAGTTTCTGAAACATTTTTTTTTAATTCAAATTTATTTATTGGGGTGACAATTGTTAATGAAATTACATAATTTCAGGTGTACAATTCTGTATTACATCAACTATAAATCCCATTGTGTGTTCACCACCCAGAGTCAGTTCTCCTTCCATCACCATATATTTGACCCCCCTTACCCTCATCTCCCTCCCCCCACCCCCCTTACTCTCTGGTAACCACTAAACTATTGTCTGTGTCTATGAGTTTTTGTTTCTCATTTGTTTGTCTTGTTTTTGGTTTATATACCACATATCAGTGAAATCATAGGGTTCTCTGCTTTTTCTGTCTGACTTATTTCGCTTAGCATTATACTCTCAAGATCCATCCATGTTGTCAGAAATGTTCCTATATCATCTTTCCTTAACGCCGAATAGTATTCCATTGTGTATATATACCACAACTTCTTTATCCATTCGTCTATCGAAGGACATTTTGGTTGTTTCCATGTCTTGGCCACCGTAAACAAAGCTGCAATGAACATTGGAGTACACGTGTCTCTATAGAGAAATGCTTTCAAATTTTTTGGGTAGATACCCAGGAGAGGGATTGCTGGGTCATAGGGTAATTGTATTCGTAATTTCTTGAGAAACCTCCACACTGCCTACCATAGCAGGTGCACCAGTCTGCATTCCCTCCAACAGTGTATGAGGATTCCTTTTTCTCCACAGCCTCTCCAACACTTGTTGCTATTTGTCTTGATGATAGCCATTCTGACTGGGGTGAGGTGATATCTCATTGTGGTTTTTATTTGCATTTCTCTGATGATTAGTGATGTTGAGCATTTTTTCATATGTCTATTTGCCATTTGTAAGTCCTCTTTGGAGAAACGTCTCTTCAGGTCGTCTGCCCATTTTTCAATTGGGTTGTTTGTTGTTTTGTTGTTGAGTTTCATGAGTTCCTTGTATATTTTGGATATTAGACCCTTATCGGAGGAACTGTTTGCAAAAATCTTCTCCCATTCAGTCGGTTGCCTCTTTATTTTGTTGATGGTTTCTTTTGCTGTGCAGAAACTTTTAAGTGTCATATAGTCCCATTTGTTTACTTTAGCTTTTACTTCCATTGCCTTTGGAGTCAAATTCATAAAATGTTCTTTGAAGCCAAGGTCCATAAGTTTAGTACCTATGTTTTCTTCTATGCAGTTTATTGTGTCAGGTCTTATGCTTAAATCTTTGATCCATTTTGAATTAATTTTGGTATATGGTGACAGATAGCAGTCCAGTTTCATTCTTTTGCACATGGCTATCCAATTCTGCCAGCACCATTTATTGAAGAGGCTGTGAAACATTTTTTTTTAAACAGGGGAGAGCAAGAAGGCAGTCCACCACTACCAACAAATTATGCAAACAAGTTTCCCACATTTGGGGAAATTGCAGAGGTCAGCACACTTGGAATGCAATGGATGAGCCTCACCCTGGGAAAACCACCTTTGTGACTGTGGTATTTCCCTGCCAGGTGAGTATCTGAATCATTTTAAAATAGTGGGTGAATTACCCTTCTTCAAGGGGCAGTAAGAGAAAGAATACCAGATGATATGATTTATGTAGACAAAAAAAAAAGAAAGAATAAAACAAAAACGTTTATTTCCTATGGGTATATGCTTATGTATATAAATGCATAGAATGAGTTCTGAAAAGTTACACACCAAACAGATAACTCAGGTTACCTCTGGGGAGGAGATTAGGACTACAGGGGTAAAGGTGGGATCAAGAAGACTTTTGATTTCATCCCATTTTGGTTCAATTCTGACTTAGCCAGTTACTAGCTATGTGACCTTAGGCAAACAATTTCACTTCTCTCTGCCTCAGTTTTCTCATCACCAAAATGAAGAAAATAGCAAAACCTACCTCATTGGTATATTTGCAATATAGTGAATTAATTACATGTAAACAAACTTAGAACCATATCTGACATATAAATACCCAATGAATATTAGTGATTATCAAAAAATTGTTTGGAAAACATAAAGAATTATATTTGATAGTAAAAATATTTTTATATTCTGCCTTTATTTATACTATTTTAGCAGGTAATTAGACTCTTTGAACACAGTGATAATCACCCAGCAGGAGTACTTACCCTCTCAGGAATCATATCAGACTCCCTGTAGAGGAATTCATGGCTTGAAAACAACCCTCTGGAAACTCTGATATACATTCCAAGTGGGCACAACCCTCAATCTATATGAATGAAGTTATGTTTTCATTCATTGTCAAATATAAATAAACCCTCTCACAGAGATGCAGGGTTGGGTTCCCAAGAAACAGTTAGGAATAAAGTGATGTGAGACTTTATACAGCTAAAATACCGATAACTAACACCATCTTACCATCTTATTGCATACAAATACAGTTTCAAAGCAAGATTAACTGTATGCAACCAAAGCAAATATTGAACCATAGCACCTCCTCTTACATACAACGGGTTGTCTTTAAAATACATTGAATTCCCAAGTCTCAGCATTGTGAATGATATACTGTTTGTGAGGCATCCTTCAGACATTGAAAAATGAATAACCTGGGTATCTTTGACCTTCTTCTTATAGACAGCATATTTGCCTTCTAAATTATGATCCACTTAGATGAATATTAATATGAGTTTGTAATTTTGACTGATATAAGAAATTTGGAATATGTTTGGTACTAATGAGAATTTGATCCGAGAGGGGAAAAACTGGTTTAAAAATGACCTGTCAAGCATATAATTAAAATTCTATGTAAGAATATAGTGGAGTGAGAGGCGGTGTAGAATTATCTGTCTGAGCAATCAAGGAGGTAGCTTTACCAGAGAATTCAGAAGAATGAGATCATGTGTTTTTGTAAAATAATATTTGCTTGAGAATCAGAAGACCTGACTTCGGGTCCTTTCTGTTACTTACTTTGGATTCATCAGTTAAACTCTCTGGGCCTCAGTTTTCTCCATGATTTGAGAAGACTGGACTTGATGAGTTCAGAGGTCTCTTTAGCCAGAATATTCTATTAATTGTTAGTGGCAGTGTCCAGAGCCATGAAGTTCTGCCTGGGACCTTTTTCTGAGGTAA
Source organism: Rhinolophus hipposideros (assembly GCF_964194185.1). Classification (NCBI taxonomy): domain Eukaryota; kingdom Metazoa; phylum Chordata; class Mammalia; order Chiroptera; family Rhinolophidae; genus Rhinolophus; species Rhinolophus hipposideros. The sequence goes on along the minus strand of NC_138046.1, from coordinate 53,594,153 downwards.
CCATCTATGGTATGTGAAGGGAAACAAAGCTCTCTGATGAACCCTCACTCATTTGTGGAGCCAAGTTAAACTTTGAGATGTTAGTTTTCATTGAAATGTCATCTCTAGATTAACTACTTTTTATTGAAAACAAAGGCCTTTTGACGCAACTCTGTATTAGTCAGTAATGGTAAGCCTTGGGAATATTATCTAATATGATGGCATATTGGGCTTCTTTCTTTGGAATTAACTTCAACAGAGCAGTCCTGTGAGCTGTGGTGGGAGATGTACATGAAGACGACTGCGATGTTTGCACCAATTCCACATACTAGTGAATAATCTCCAGGGAAACCACACCCTACCACACGTCTTCACTTCCTTTGAACCTACTGCTGTTGCTTTCATCATTAAAAGACAAGCAAGCCTGATTTGGTTCTGACTGCTGCGTGCTAGGCAGTGATGACTGAGAGAAGCCATGGGGCCTCTGGTTAAGCAGAATTTCCTCCTGCACACTCTGCTTTGTCAGTCTACTTTCTGGCCTGAAGTCCCTCAGCTGTGGTAGTCCCTCTTTAGCTACAGTGGGGAGAGGAGGCTGTGGTATGGCGCCATTATTTGGTGAACTTCTCCATGAAGGGCACTGTGGTTCTTACTCAGGATAAATCAGAACCAGCTTCAACCATCAATATGCTTTGCTTTGCTTTAGTAAAAGCTTTTATTTTAAAAAGAAATCCAAGTAATTCTTTGAATTGCAAAAGGAAGGCTAACAAGTAGGGCAGCATAATAGTTTGGTGGAAAACAAAAGTAACTATCACTTTACTTTATGAAGCTTGTCCGGATCATCATTTTGTTTTGTTTTTTTTTTTTTTTTTTGGGCCAATCGTATGAGCAGACAATGGTACCTCCATTTTACAGATGAGAACATTAATAAGTCTAGTGATTTGCTCAAGAGCAGTTAGTTACTGACTGACTTTGGTCTCCAAAGGCTTGATTGGAATGATTACAGCCCTACTTCTCTAAACTCTTTCTTTTTTTAAAAATTAAAGTTTATTGGGGTGACAATTGTTAGTAAAGTTGCATAGGTTTCAGGTGTACAATTCTGTATTACATCATCTATATATCACATTGTGTGTTCACCGCCCAGAGTCAGTTCTCCTTCCATCACCATATATTTGATCCCTTTCACCACCCCCTCTGCCCTTACCCTCTGGAAACCACTAAACTATTGTCTGTGTCTATGAGCTCTAAACTCTTTCTGGTAGGAAGCCACAATAGTATTCTGTGGCTGGGAAGATGACAGTGAGTGTGATCTGCCTAGGTGCAGAAAATAAGAGGGGACATTGTAGAGAATTTAAAAAATAATAATAAACCAATTCTAAATCAGTATGCTTTTTCTTATTATGATGCCTTGGCAACTCTAAACAGTATCAATAATAAAATATTTCTCCCTACTGGAGTAAACCACTTTCACCACTCCCTCCTGGGAAGTAAGGCTCCTCAGGCTGTCCATCCAGTGTCAGAGATGCTGCTTAAAGCTAGAAGGGAAGACAGGAAAGTCAGTCAGCAGGTTTCAGACTGGAAAAGCCCCTCAGTAGGGCACTGAATCAATTAGCAAGTGCTTATGGAACAAGGTTTCCTTGCTCAGCACTGGGTTAAGAGCTTGACAAAAGAGCAGTCAGGCATGATTCCTGCTTCAAGAAGCTCACAGTTACCTTCTTGAAGTAAGAATTGTGTTGAGGCAGCTATAGCTCACACCATTTAAAAAAATAGTTCCAGGTGTACAAAACAACATAATGATGAGACATTTACACCCCTCATAAAGTGATAACCCCCTCATGTCTGCTACCCCTCTGATATCATACATAGCTATTGCAATACCATTGACTATATTCCCTATGCTGTAGTTTACATCCCATGAAAAAAAAATGTATAATTATAGTTGACATTCAGTATTATTTTTTTTTTTAGTTTCAGGTGTACAGCACAGTAGTTAGGCATTTATATAATCTATGAAGTGATCCCCCCGATAAGTCCAGAACCCATCTGGCACCCTATGTAATCTTTACAACATTAATTATTATGTTCCCTATACTGTATTTCACATCCCCATGACTGTTTTGTGACTACCAATTTGTACTTTCTAATCCCTTCATCTTCTCCTCCATCCCCAACACCCCTCCCATCTAACAACCATCAGTTTTTCCTCCATATCTATGAGTCTATCTATAAGTCTATCTATGAGTCTATTTCTGTTTTGTTTGCTTCTTTATTCTGTTCTTTAGATTCCACATATAAGTGAGATCATACGGTATCTGTCTTTCTCAGTCTGACTTATTTTACTTAGCATAATGTCCTCTAAGTCCATCCATGTTGTTGCAAACTGTAAGATTTCATTTTTTACGGCACAATAATACTCCATTGTATAAATGTACCACAATTTCTTTATCCAATCATCTATTGATGGGCAGTTCAATTGTTTCCATATCTTGGCTATTGTGAATAGCACTGCAGTAAACATAAGGGTGCATATATTTTTTTTTCAAATTAGTGTTTTGGATTTCTGTGGATAAATACCCAGGAGTGGAATTGCTGGCTCATAAGATAGTTCTGTTTTTAATTTTTTGAGGAGCCTCCATAGTGTTTTCTGCAGTGGCTAATTTTTTTAAAGGTATAAAATGCACCAATTTGCAATCCCACCAACAGTGCACGAGGGTTCCCTTTTCTCACATCCTCACCAACACTTGTTGTTTGTTGATTTATTGGTGATAGCCATTCTGACAGGATGAGGTGGTTTTTATTTGCATTTCTCTGATGATTAGTGATGCTGAGCATCTTTTCATATGTCTATCGGCCATTTGTATGTCCTCTTTGGAGAAATGTCTCTTCAGGTCCTCTGCCCATTTTTTATTGGATTGTTAATCCATTTTGAGTTTATTCTTTTTTTAAAATTTTTTTAAATTAAATTTATTGGGGTGACAATTGTTAGTAAATTTACATAGATTTCAGGTGTACAATTCTGTATTACATCGTCTATAAATCCCATTGTGTGTTCACTACCCAGAGTCAGTTCTCCTTCCATCACCATATATTTGATCCCCCTTACCCTCAATCACCCACCCCCCACCCCCTTACCCTCTGGTAACCACTAAATTATTGTCTGTGTCTATGAGTTTTTGTTTCTCATTTGTTTGTCTTGTTCTTTTGTTGTTTTTGGTTTATATACCACATATCAGTGAAATCATAGGGTTCTCTGCTTTTTCTGCCTGACTTATTTCACTTAGCATTATACTCTCAAGATCCATCCATGTTGTCAAAAATGGTCCTATTTCATCTTTCCTTAACGCGGAATAGTATTCCATTGTGTATATGTACCACAACTTCTTTATCCATTCGTCTATCGAAGGACATTTTGGTTGTTTCCATGTCTTGACCACCGTAAACAAAGCTGCAATGAACATTGGAGTACACGTGTTTCTATAGAGAAATGCTTTCAGATTTTTTGGGTAGATACCCAGGAGAGTGATTGCTGGGTCATATGGTAATTGTATTCGTAATTTCTTGAGGAACCTCCACACTGCCTTCCATAGCGGCTGCACCAGTCTGCATTCCCTCCAACAGTGTATGAGGGTTCGTTTTTCTCCACAGCCTCTCCAACACTTGTTACTATTTGTCTTGTTGATGAAAGCCATTCTGACTGGGGTGAGATGGTATCTCATTGTGGTTTTTATTTGCATTTCTCTGATGAGTAGTGATGTTGAGCATTTTTTATTCTTAATAAGTCTATTTGCCATTTGTATATCCTCTTTGGAGAAATGTCTCTTCAGGTCGTCTGCCCATTTTTCAATTGGGTTGTTTATTTTTTTGTTGTTGAGTTTCATGAGTTCCTTGTATATTTTGGATATTAGCCCCTTATCAGAGGAACTGTTTGCAAAAATCTTCTCCCATTCAGTTGGTTGCCTCATTATTTTGTCAATAGTTTCTTTTGCTGTGCAGAAGCTTTTCAGTTTCATATAATCCCATTTGTTTATTTTAGTTTTTACTTCTATTGCGTTTGGAGTCAAATTCATAAAATGCTCTTTGAACCCAAGGTCCATAAGTTTGGTACCTATGTTTTCTTCAATGCAGTTTATTGTGTCAGGTCTAGCAAATCGAATACAACAATGCATTAAAAAGATTATTGATCACGACCAAGTCGGGTTCATCCCCGGGGCACAAGGATGGTTCAACTTTCGCAAATCCATCAATGTGATACATCACATAAACAAAATAAAGGACAAAAATTATATGATTTTATCAATTGATGCAGAAAAAGCATTTGATAAGATACAACATCCATTTATGATAAAAAAACACTTAATAAAATTGGTATAGAAGGAAAATACCTCAACATAATAAAGGCCATATACGACAAGCCCTCAGCTAATCTCATAATTAATGGTGAAAAGGTGAAGCCCTTTGCTCTACTTTCAGGAACATGACAAGGTTGTCCCCTATCACCTCTGCTTTTCAACATAGTGTTGGAAGTCCTTGCCGGAGCAATCAGGCAAGAGAAAGAAATAAAAGGCATCCAAATTGGGAATGAAGAAGTTAAATTGTCACTCTTTGCAGATGACATGATGCTATATATAGAAAACCCTAAAGACTCCACCAAAAAGCTGTTAGAAACAATCAATGAATACAGTAAAGTTGCTGGCTACAAAATCAATGTACAAAAGTCCTTTGCTTTCCTATATACCAACAATGAAATCTCAGAAAGAGAAATAGAAAAAAACAGTTCCTTTTGCAATTGCAGCAAAAAGAATAAAATACCTAGGAATAAACTTAACCAAGGATGTGAAGGATTTATATGCTGAAAACTAGAAGACATTTTTGAGTTTATTCTTGTATGTAGGTGGTCTGGTTTCATTTTCTTGCATATATCTGTCCAGTTTTCCCAGCACCATTGATTAAATAGACTGTCTTTACCCCAATGTAAATTCTTACTTCCTTTGTCGTAGATTAAATGACCTGACCGTATAGGCACGGATTTATTTCTGGGCTCTCTCTTCTGTTCCGTTGATTATGTGCCTGTTTTTATGCCAATACCATGCTATTTTGATTACTATAGCCTTTTAGTATAATTTTATTCTGGTAGCATGATACCTCCCACTTTGTTCTTGTTTCTCAGGATTGCCATGGCTATTCGGAGTCATTTATGGTTCCATATAAATTTTAGGATTATTTATTCTAGTTTTGTGTAAATTTCATTGGTATTTTGATAGGGATTGCATTAATTCTATATATTGCTTTGGGTAGCATAGACATTTAAATTATATTAATTCTTTCTATCTATGAGCATGGTATATGTTTCCATTTATTTGTATCTTCTTTAATTTCTCTCTTCAATATCTTATAATTTTTTGAGTACAGGTCTTTTACTTCATTGGTTAAATTTATTCCTAAGTATTTTATTTTTTGATGCAATTGTGAATGTGATTTTCTTAATTTCTTTCTGGTAGCTTTTTATTGATATGTAAAAATACAACCAATTTCTGAATATTAATTTTGTATCCTACTACTTTACTAAATTCATTTATCAGTTCTAATAGTTGTTTTTTGTGTCCTGTGTGAGGTCAATGGCATAGTCTCTCTTATCACCTGTGTGTGTGTGTTCCAGGAGTGTCTCTTGAGTGTGCTGTGTGTGTTCTCCTATTGTAGTTGAGCTTTAATCGCTTTTCGCATGTCAGTGAGTGGGATTGACGCCCAGGCTGACTAACTGTGAGGACTGGCTAGCTATACCCACAGTGTATGACCTGCTGGGTGGGGGCTGAACCCTCAGAGGAGGCTTTGCCCCTGTGGGTTCTTGTGCTGGTTGAGACTGCCCTTTGGGTGTGACATATGTGGGGCTAACCAGGTAGTGCTCTGGTGTGGTCTGAGGCTGGCCTCTGGGTGTGTTGTTTCAGAGTCTCTTGGGCATCGCTCCAGTGCAAGCCATTTTCAGCCTTTCCTGTTATCAGCCTGTAGCTACCTGGTAGATGCCTCAAAGCTATATGTGGTTGGCTGCTGCCTGTGCTGGATCTGAAGGCATGTGGCATTTGCCTGTGAACTTAGGATGGCTGCCACCAGTAGTGGGCCTAACGCAGCTTAGCAAAAGGCCCAGGGCCGCCTAGGCCTGTTGCCACCCACCAGCTGCCCGTTAGGCCCACCTGTTGAAAGAGACTCCTTAGGTGCATGTTCCGGGCTGGTTGACTTGGTGTTGAGAGTGCCCTCAGTGGTTCAGCACTAGCTGGGTGGTGTGGAGTCCAATGGAGTCATGAGACATGACCAGTGGTTTTTACAAAGTTAATGCAGATTCAGTTCTTATGCCAGTGCCCGGCCCCTGAGCACCTTGCACAGCACTCCAAGAACACTCCAGCCAGCCACTGCCTTAGGTTTGCAAATGCTGGAGAGCTGCCCATGAGTGGCTGTGGCACAGTTTTTGGGTCACTGTCCACCACCAAAATCTCTCTGGGCCATTGTGGATTGTCCACTGCTGTAAAAGACCTCTGTGGCTTGTGGCATGGGGTTGGCCACACAGGCCCCTAGAGTGCTTCTGACAGTGCAGCTCGAGGTGGAGGGGGGTTCCATGAAGCTAAGGGGTGTGGTCGGTGGTTTCTACAAAGGCAATGTAGTCTCGGCCCCCCTTACTGGTGCTGGGCCCACAACCACCCTACAAAAATGTCCCGAGAACAATACAGACAGCCACCACACATTTTAGGCCTAACACTGCCCTTCTACGCTGTGGTAGATGTCTTGGGTTACTGCCCACTAGCAAACATTTTCCAGGCCACCATAGGCCCTTCGCCCAGACCAGAAGTCAAGAGTTTCCTGAGCGATGCAGCACCAGCTGTGCAGAGGGCAGGGACCCAGGGCGTCACCGAGACAGTGCACACATGAGGATTCCACCAGACCCATGTTGTCTCACACTTGACCCTTTGGGGGTGTGCTTAACCCTGAAAAGATGGTCTCCTCTAGCAAGCCACACACGTGTCAGTCTCCACACAGGGACAATAATGGTTCCTTTCCCTCCAGCTTCCATGCCAAAGCCACGCAATTCAATCTTTCCCCACACATCACTGGGTCTCCTGAGCTGTCGTCCCTCCACCAGAGACCAAGGGAGTCCCCACAAGTGAGTGATTCCATGTGCTGGCTCTACAAGAGGACATCTGGGTTTCTAACTGCCTTCTGCCCCACCAGGAAGGGAAGACAGAGTCCTTGCTGATTTTCATTGTCACATGCCACGTGAACTCCTTTTCCTGGCACAGGACCCCTGGGCTGGGGAGCCTGGCATGGGGCTGGGGACCCTCTCACTCGTCAAGGGGGACCTCTGCCACCGAGGTGTCCCTCCCAGCATTCAACGTCTATTTGTGAGTTTGGGGTAAGCCTGTTTTGTGTCTCTGCCCCTCCTACTGGTCTTGATGCGACCTCTTCTTTATATCCTTAGTTATAAGGCTATATTCAGCTAGTGTTCAGATGATTCTTGAGGTTGATTGTTCTATAATTTATTTGTAATTTTGGTGTGATCCTGGGAAGCAGTAGGCACAGCATTTACCTAATCCACCATGTTTGACCTCTCTCCTGACCAAGTCTTCAAACAAGGTCCCCATTCCACAAGTGGGAGAACCAAGCCTGGCCCATGCTGCTCCTGCTGCCCAGATGCATGCTTCTCTACAGTTCACACTTGACACAACAAATAATTAAGAGTGCAATCTGGCAGACTATACATTCTGCAAGAGCTCATTCATTCATTTAAGAGCTGACTCTAGATTTGGGTTCAAATTCTTTCTCCATCAATTTTTATCTCTGTCATCTTGGGCAAGTGACTTAGTTTCTCTGTGTCTCATTTTCCTCACCTGTAAAAACTGAGGGTGATAAACTTAGCATTATAATAATAATAGTGATAGGATTCCTTTGTGGATTGAATGCTACGAAGTGCTTAATAGATTTTAGCTATTCTTCACTTGCTAAACATTTAGTGAAAATCTGCTGTTTGCCATGCTCTGTGCTAGTTGGAGATAGGGTCAGCCTTCAAAGAGCTTCTGTGACTCACACATTGTCACCTATATAGTTGCAAAGCAATCTAGTGTAATGGCTTAGAGCACAGGCTCTTACAGTAGATCATCTAAACTCAAATCTAGTCTGTGTCATTTTCTGCCTGTACATTCTTAGGCAGGTTGTCTAACTTCTGTGTGCTTCATTTCCCTCACCTGTAAGATAGGGATGATAATAGTGCATAGCTCATTGGATTCTTATGAAGATTAAATAAATTAAAAGACACTACATGCTTAGACTAGTGTCTACAGCATAGTTATTACTCAATAAGTTTTAGTAGCTACCATTATTATGGTTTGCTCTCTCACCAGCACTAATGGAAATAACATTAATTTGCAGATTGGTAACAGGTTTCTAAATCAGAAATGGTTTGAGTCTTGAGGCGATGCTTTCCTTTTGACTGCACTCTGCTTATAACAAAACCTTGATTTTCCAGTATGGGATATTATACTGACCTTAATTTTCTAGTTAATTAACCAAAGGTTGACTAGAACACCCTATTGATTTCAATCTTTGTGGTTGGAAATCTTTCTTAAATGCATGTAGCCACTCTCAAACGTTAGTAAATGGAGTCTAGTGACTATCTCCAAGTCTGCAATAGAGACAAAGTTTCCTCTCCAATGCCAAGGTGATAGGTTTGATGTTAGATAGTCTAACTGTGACTTTGGTGAGCACGGTGGCCCCCAGATGCCATAGAATTCTTGGGATTTCTGGTTTCCTGTTTAGGCTTTGCCAAGGACTGTTTTCACGGTTTTTGTAACCTACAACACAGTGATAAGTTAATGGCTCAATAATTTTTCTTGTCCCTAAGGTAGGAACTCTGTTCAAGGTTGTTTTAACTGTTCTGAATGCAAGGGCCAGGCAATTGTGTGTCACTTTATCCATCTATTCTTATGGTTGGGTAGGGCATAAAGTGACTTTTTGGCAAAGGCTAACTCTTTTGGAGCAGCGGAAAATAAATTTTGTACAGGCAAACGGTATCTCACAAAAGGTTCAGAATGGTCCTTTTGCTCCCTACATCTCTCCTACGAGCCTTGCTAGCATGGCACAATGCCTGAAAGTCCCATCATTAAAATTATCCTCTAGAGCAATCCTGCCCAATAGACATTTTTGCAATGATGGAAATGTTTTGTATTTGCACCATCCAATACAGTAGCCACTAGCCACATGTGGCTATTGAGCACTTTAAAACTGATTTTTAATTTAGTTTAATTTTTAAATTTAATTTTTAAGTTAAATCAAATCAAATTTAATTTAATTTAAAATAGACATAGGTAGTATTTAATGACTACCGTATCAAATGGCATAGCCATAGATGCTTTAGGTAAATGTTTAATTACTTTTTTTCCTAAAGATATTGAAGTTCCATGTTAAATTCCAGGTGTGGTACTTGGGGGAAGAGTATTAATTTATCATCCTCTGTTCATAACTGATTGTTGTACACATCAGCTTGTTTGTTCTTATCACCTAAGAGGGCCCAATATGAGATGGGTGTGGATTACTGGGCAGTGAGGGTGATGAGCTTTTTAATGGAGGAGGGAATCAAGCAAGAGGGTAGAGCTGAAGGGGCAAGTTGGGAGCCTCGTGTTAGATGCTAAGAGATGGCAAAAGCAGAAGCAAATTTGTCCTAATTTATCTTTCTGTTGAGTGCTGGTGCAGACTTAGGGAGGAAGAGTGGGAGAGGAGATGGAAGCTTGAAGAATGAGTTTGAAGACATGACTACTTCATTAATAAAGGAATTTTCCTCATCCTTGCCTACGTACAGTGGGCTTGTCTTGAGGTGGCCAGCCCTCCAGTAGAAATGCCAGGAGTGTGTCTGAAAAAGCCAAGTTTGGTAAGTCACAGACCAGGGGACAGAAGGGAAGAAGAAAGGTGATAGCTTTGTAGAATCTTCAACCTTGAGAGACTTTTGCCAGCCTGTCAATCAAAGTACAATCCAGCATCTTCCTTTTAGTGGATGTCCTTAGTGCTTAGAGGAAATGCCAATCAACAAACTACTGCTTCTCTCTGGGATCCCTGAGGCTTCCAGACTGCTCACAAATAAGTCAGCCTTTTCAGCACAGAAACAGGTAGGTGGTTTTCTTATTATTCAGAAATGTGGTATGTGGGACATATAATAGCTACTCATGGTGAAACAATCGCCAGTTCAAATGTACTTGAAGCTGAATAAGCTTCTGCAGACAGTATTACCAATGCCCACACTCTTGGAGGGGGTCTTGTTTTACTGGAGATCATCAGCTTTTAGTGGTATAAATTTTCTCTGATGCAGTTTAAGTGTTTGGCATTAAAAAGTTTTATGCTTCAAGATTTACCCTGGAAAAGATCAACAATACCACAGTGAAAGTTAATAGTTTTGAGCACTAATCACATTTCCTAAAAAGGGCGAGCACCAGGGTAGCAGGGATCTGAAGCTGGTAAATTGCAATATCCTCCTGGTGGGAACCAAGTGCTGAATGAAGGACAGGGAAGTGCTCAGACTGTTTGTGAAGGAGAGAAAACGGTTCCAGGGGTTAGGACACACATGAGGCCACTTGGGCTGCCTGATGATATCCTATTGGGAGGGACTTGGAGTTCATCCTTAAACCAGATCTGCTCAGTGATAGTTAAAGAAGGGAGGTGCTGGGAGGAAAGCTTACATGGGGAACTAGCTGTGGATGTGGAGGGCTTTACTGAGCCCCACATTGGAAAAGGAAAAGGAAATTCTACTTAGCAAGCCACCTGCTCTGTCTTGTGGGTAAGGGAAGAGGGCTACAACCCCTCTGTCTCTTCCATGTAATTCATAAGAATGATGCAACATCAACATGCAGTGTTGCTTTTAATGTTTGCAGGGCACATGGCAAAGTTATAAATGAAGGCCTCTGGCCTCTAGCCTGCACCCCCTGACCCCTCATTTTTCTACCTGGCTCTCTGCTACCCCTGGCTCTATTTCCGCGCCATCAGAGGCCTCATATACATGCGCTTGAACTTCCACACTATACGTCTAAGCTCCATGCGGCATGCCCCCATTCCAAATAGCTGGCCCTAGATCACCCAACAGGCTAGGAGTGTGTACAACTGTTGCGCTTTCTGCCTCCAGGAGGAAAACCCCAGGGAAGGGGCCTCCATGAATCCTTGGGACAGTCTGTTTGGACAGAGAACTCTGGGGTCTATTTACATGGATTTTGTCTAGAAGCTGAGGGTCAGGACTCCAAGTGAGCATGTCCCTTTGACCCCATAGTCTCCTCACATTTTGGGGAGAGGTGCGGCCAGAGGAGGGCTGGAGTGGGGTTGTCTAAAGTGCGGGCTTTGGTGCAGGGCATCTTGTGTGAGTCTAAGGGTAATACTGTTAACGTGATAATAGTATACACAATGAAAAATGTAGACAAACCACCAAGTTATTGTTTTTGGTCAGAGATTCCATTAACCACTGTTATGAATGTTGTGAAAATAACTTCAATAAGCTTAAAAGGAATGGATACTAAGGACAAGCTGAGGTGGTGACCATGTACTCCTGCTGCTTAGTATGCAGCCATTCTTGTGCAGCTGAGCACATTGGGAGTTGTCAGAACAAGACTCTAGAGCTGATGACTACCCCCTCATAGGCAGTTAGCTGGGAGTAGGTAGTTTAAATGCAATAAGGCAGGAATAGTCCTTGACAACCTTGGGTTTCAGGGACTCATGCCTGAGAAAGTACTGGAATCACCGTATAAAAACTGAGCCTCATGGTGGGGCTTGCTTCATGGAACTCACTTGAGCACCATTCCTAGGAACAGAGAAATTGTTGGCATTACATTACTGGTAGAAGGAGGTATCTCAGGAGTTGACATTTTGTCTTTGTCTTTTGGAGGTTTTGGGAGCCTAAAGGCTGTATTGTGCACAGTTTAGGGTCCCTTTCTGACTGTTCTGGTCATTGGTGAACTGTAGAGCTCAGACATATTTACTTCTGGTCAGGTGGTGGTCAGGGTATTTGTACCCCATCAGTTTCTCTGTCTTTCTATGTTGTGTCTGCCCCAAGGAAGCCAGACATCTCACCTACCCTGAGGAGGACCTGTGGGCATTTCATTTGATTATATCAGTGATTAATAGTGGCTCCCATTGAGTGGTTTTTATGTGCCAAACTCTGCGCTAAGTGATTAACATACAATTTATCACCAAATTCTCACACTAACGTTGTGAGAGTTTTGTTATCATCCCCATTTTACAAATGAGCAAACTGAGGTGGAGAGAGGTTAAGTAACTTGCCCAAATTCATACAGCTGTAAGTGGCAAAGCCAGTGTGCAATTTTCGGTCTGTTTGACTCCAAAGCCCATGTCACTGACTGTAACCCCAACCTCCTGGCTGCTCTCTCCTCCATCTGGGCCTGGTATCTATGCATAGAATCAACAATGCAGTTTTTCCTACTTTTGATTTAGGGGGTAGGCCGTCAATATGCATTTGGTGAATTCTTACTGTGTGCATAGTCCCCTATGCTGCTGTGGGAACATACAGAATGAAGAGGGGTGTTGAGAGTATGTTGAGCAGAACTGAATGAGTGGAATCAGGCTCAGCATCCTGAATGAAGGAAAAGAGAGACATCGTTTAGCAGAGAGGAGGACATTTGTGTGCAGCAGTTGGCACAGTATCTGGAACACCGCAGAATCTCCATACATATTTATTGGATGCAGTGAGAGACTTGGCAGGTCTCTAGCAGGAACATGAATTAAGCTGACCTTTACCTTCTATGCCTAGCAAAGCACTTTTTCTGTCTCCTATACCCTTTGTGCCTAGCAAATGGCCAGAGTACATTGCCAGGCCCCACCTGAATGGAAAGGAAGTGCACTGTTGACAGAAGACGGTGTAGGGAGAGGCTGTGTTTCAATCTCAGTTTTGTCACTTGCTAGTTCTCTGACCTTGAGAAGTTTACTTAACCTTTTTATGCTTCAGTTTTTACATATGTTAAATGGAGATCATAACAGTATTCATAGGGTTGTTATGGAAATCAAATGAAATATGCATGTAGCACTGGACCGGGGATATAGCAGGCACTCAAGAACTGTTGGCTACTGCTATTATTATTATTATTATTATTATTATTATTATTATTATTATTATTATAATTACTACTACTACTGCTACTACTTTTGTTCAGAAACTTGATGGCGTCCAATCAGCCTTTAAACATTCTTTATCTCAAAGTCCTTTCCAAAAGCAAGAATGCATTGAGGATACACAGAACCCAGTTCCCCTATTTTTGAAGATAGATTAATGCACACATGTACACATAATGTCTGATTTAATCTTAATAAAAGGTTGTACAATTTGAAAACTCTGAATTTGTTTATAACATGCAAAGTTACAATAAGGAAAGGAAAATATGTGAGTTAAAAATTGAATACTGAGTAGCCAGAGGATAAATGCTCATTGTTACCTGAAATATCAAGGATGTACTCCTTTTCAAAAAACAAACAAAAATATCATTTTGGAAAATAATAGCATATTAATTGAAACCTCAGTTTAAACTTGAAGATGATTCTCCTCAAAAAAAATTCAACAAGATTTGAGGATAGGTCCTAGATGCTAGGTTCTATCTCAGTAAAGGATGGACAGTCTGCGTCTACAATCTAAATTGAGAAGAGTAATGACCCAATTCATTCGTTAGACTCTTATTTATTTATTTATTTATTTATTTATTTATTTATTTAATAGTTTTATTAAAATATAGCTAACATACAACATTATATTGGTTTCAGGTGTATACCATAGTTACTCAACATTTATATGCCTAAAGAAGTGATCACAATGATAAGTCCAGCAACTACTTGACACCATACCACACTGTAACAATATTATTACTTATATTCCCAATGCTGTACATCACATCCCCATGACTCTTGAATATACTTCTGTGGTGAATAGTAATCACTCACTTGACCTAAGCTTTCCTGCCTTCACTGCTGTCATTAATACTGTCAATAAACAAGTTTGTTTTAGAATATCTGCAAGAATGAGTGTTTGTTACCCTTTGTAGTAGGGGCCAATTCTTATTGTATGTATTCATGTGCAGAATCCATCTACTGGCGATGCTAACAAACACTGAAACAGTACTTGCTACATGCCGAGCACTGTCCTAAGCAATTTACATTTGTTAATGCATTTAATTTTCACAACAACCCATTTAATTTTCCACAAGAGGAAACTGAGGCAATGAGAAGTAAAATAACTTGCTCAAAGCCACACAACTAATGGTGATCTAGGCTTCAAACCCAGGAATTCTGGCTCCAGAGTTGGTGCTCTTAAAATACTATGCTATGTTTTCTTACCAAACCCCGGCTAAAGAGGATTTTGCTGAATGCCTTATTAATCAGATTTACCTGCTGCCCCAGATATTAGTATAGTCTGGGCTTTCAGGACATGTGGACTCTGTCTGTTAGTGTTCTTTCTGCCCTATAACCTCACCTGTGGATTTAAAAAAGAGAGCCCTCTAATTTAGTGTTACTTTCAGAATGTGGGGACCTCAAGCAACTTGGGAGTTAAGATCTTGTGGGGGAAGAAGAAATAGCACCATCTTCCTTACCAAAGTTCTGAAAGAATTGAATTGTAAAGCAGATGGAGTACAAAACATTGCCATTATTCCTAATAAAGTCTAGCTTGGGAGAGATAGCTAAGTGTGAGGGCCAAAGAAGCCTGTTAACTGAATGAACTTCAGGGTTAGACAAATGTACCCATTTGTTGTTCAGCTACAACAGTCACTGTACTACCACCAATGAATCCTGCAAAGGCAGCAGGATTAGCTTCTGTACTATAGGGCAACAAAGAAGACAAAAACATACAATGGAGAAAAGACAGCCTCTTCAATAAATGGTGCTGGGAGAATTGGAAAGCCATGTGCAAAAGAATGAAATTAGACTGCTATCTGTCACTGTCTACCAAAATTAATTCAAAATATATCAAAGACCTAAACACAAGACTTGAAACAATAAACTGCATAGAAGAAAACATTGGTACTAAACTTAGGGACTTCGAATTAAAAGAGAATTTTATGAAGTTGACTTCAAAGCAAAGGAAATAAAAACTAAAATAGATTTATGGGACTATATCAAACTTAAAAGCTTCTGCACTGCAAAAGAAACCATCGACAAAATGAAGAGGCAACCAAAGAAATGGGAGAACATTTTGTAAACAATGCCTCCAATAAGGGGCTAATATCCAAAATATATAAGGAACTCATACAACTCAAGAACAAAAAACAAACAATCCAATTAAAAAAAATGGGCAGAGGACATGAATAGACATTTCTTCAAAGAGGACATACAAATGGCCAATAGACATATGTAAAGATGCTCAACATCACTAATCATCAGAGACTCTCAAATAAAAAGCACAATGAGATATTACCTCATCCCAGTTAGAATGGCTATCATCAACAAGACAAGTTTGGAGAAGCTGTGGAGAAAAAGGAACCCTCATACACTGTTGATGGGAATGCATATTAGTGCAGTCTCTATGGAAGACAGTGTGGAGATTCCTCAAAAAATTACAAATAGAATTACCATATGACCCAGCAATCCCTCTCCTGGGTATCTACCCAAAAAATCTGCAAACATTTATCCATAAAGACACGTGTGCTCCAATGTTCATTGCAGCTTTGTTTACGGTGGCCAAGACATGGAAACAACCAAAATGTCCTTCGATAGATGAATGGATAAAGAAGTTGTGGTATATATACACAATGGAATACTATTCGGCAGTAAGCAAAGATGATATAGGAACATTTGTGACCACATGGATGGATCTTGAGATTACAATGCTAAGCAAAGTAAGTCAGACAGAAAAAGCAGAGAACCATATGATTTCACTGATATGTGGTATATAAACCAAAAACAACAAAAGAACAAGATAAACAAATGAGAAAAAAAATCATAGACACAGACAATAGTTTAGTGGTTACCAGAGGGTAAGGGGGGTGGGGGTGGGATATGAGGGTAAGGTGGATGAAATATATGGTGATGGAAGGAGAATTGACTCTGTGTGGTGATCACACAATGGGATTTATAGATGATGTAATACAGAATTGTACACCTGAAATCTATGTAATTTCACTAACAATTGTCAACCCAATAAATTGAAAAAATATTAATTCTAAAAAAAATAAAAAATAAAAAATATAAGAAAATGAAGCTCGAAAAAAAATAATAGCCGTCTAAATGTGTTTTGTTCATTTGCATTTACCTAATGATTTTTTGATGTTGAGCATCTTTTCATGTGATTATTGGCCATCATTATATCTTGTTTAGAGAAATGTCTATTCAAGTTCTGTACTCATTTTTTAATTGAGTTTTGTTGTTGTTTTTGTTGTTTTTGTTGTTGAATTGTAAAGACACACCCTTGATTCAAAAACATTTTGGGCCTGCTGTGCCTTCTGACTCTGTCCCCAGAGTTCCAGAGCTCACTACTTTCTCAACTCTGCTCTTTTCTGGACTCCAGTGAAGACCTTGGTAATCCTAGGCCCTAGGACCTTGCTCTCAGCTCTTGGTCGTCTCCTGATGAATTTCACACTGATAATTTCAGGCTAATAATGGACTAATAAATGATTTACCAGTTATAATTACATTTCAAAGTGTGATTCCTGAAAAAACAATGCCTAAACCCCGGAAATAAGTTTCAGTTGTTGGAATTTCTGGCACCTAGAGGAAATTAACTTTGAATAAGGCAACTTTTGGTTTTCTCTCTCCATGCCATTTAGGCAGCCCTGCACATCACTTCTTTGATTTTCACACATTGCATATCTTTTTTCCCCTCAACTATTTGCTCTTATATAGTAGAAAACAACAACAACAAAAACAGCAGCAGCAGCAACAACTGGTAAACCCCTGCATTTGTATTGAGGAATGACTGGGTTAATCAGAATGAGCTTGAGGACATGTTTTTACTAAATTTTCTTTGCTTAATTTTCTTTACTAACAGATTGAGAATTTGCTTACAGTATGATGATGCTGTGCTACTTCTTTTTTTCCCCAATGTGTTTGCACTCACACATGGAAACTGAGGACGAATGGACTGGAAAATTGTGTTTCTACTGCTCAGAAACCTATTCTCACCCAAATATTTTGTATTCTGTGAATGGTCAACCAGAGCTGCTGTACCTTTTTAAGGAGTATCTGTCTCATTTGAACATATGATGTTTTATGTTCATGAGAGTATTGATCATAGCTAAGATTTCTATAGTGCTTCCTATGTACCGGATAGTGTTTTAATTCTGTCTCTCATATCTGTGGCTTGGACCCCACTTCCAGAGCTTTCATAAGCCTCTTTCTAGAATCTCTTTTTCCCAAAGGCAGACGGTGACACTAGTGTGCATACATCTAGGCCCAAGAATGATTATTTGTGGGATATGTGGATGGGTTTTTCACATTCAGACTGGGGTTTTGACCCATATGCATACAAGACTGGATGGTACAGTGCAGAGCACAGAATGACAAGAGAAAGGAGATGGGAGGCTTACCCTGTGCTGCTAGATTTTTATGAAGAGCTCTGAGGAGTCCAGGAATTCTGCAAACAGACTTCCAGGTTGTTATGAATGTATATTTGTCAAGAAAGGATGACAGAACCTGTTTATTTAACAGTTTGTTAAACTCCTTTGGACACATGGTATATGGACCTCCATTTTTATACTTGTTCCGGTTCCCCACACATATTAGGGACACACTTGTTTAAGGCTGGATGTAAATGTGTATCAGTAATGTCTGAAAAGACTACCAGTGCAGTAGGATGGTAGTGGTTGTTTGGGATGGAGAAAAAGTGAAGAAGGGTATATACCTGGCTGGGGCTAAATCATCACTGTTCCTCAGAGATACATCTGCACACTTTCAGTAAAATGAGTGGCTTAGTACATAAATTCTTGAACTGGACTCTCTGGGTTTTAATCGTAACTCTATGACTTATTAGCTGTATAACCTTGGGTAAGTCACTTAACCCCAATATTTCTCAGTTTTCTCATCTATAAAATATAGATGATATTAATATATTTTATATGGTACTAAAATACTTAATCTATTTTATGTGGTCTTATTTTATATGGTCCTAAATAGCTCAGAGATATTGTGATTTTGATGATAGTGTTAATGTGACCTCACTTCTGTTCACTGGTTAGCAAGAGTTAAGACATGTGGTTTCCAGAAGGATTTTAAGTAGTGGAAAGACGTGGTTAGATTTGTGACTTTGAACATTGGGGTATTAGTGTAGAAATAGAATAGGAGCTTTGCAGAAGTATCAGTTAGGAAGGCATAACAGTAGTGTTCTGATGCTAAATGATGAGAGACTAAACTAAGGCAGTGAAAGGCCTTAGGGATAGAACAGAGCAGAAGGATTTATGAAATGCTTCAGAGACAGACTCAATAGGACATCACATTTATTTTGATACAGAACATAAAGGAGAAGGAGATGTCAAAGATGACTCTTCAGGGAAAAGAATTTTATGGGTAAGAGGTCAAACAAGTCATTACCACGATGAGGTGAAATAAGAAATATCCACTGAATGGGAAAATTAGAAGGCCATTGAGACTTTGGTGCTTTGTTTCCAAAGGTTCATCCATTCCTGGCTCACACTCTTTCTTTATGTTTGTCTTTCATGCACTTGGCCATTATGGAAGTGTTACAACCAGAGTCTGCCTTCTTGCTCTGATATTTCCTGAAGCCAACTCTCTCTAACTAGAATTTCTTAACCCTGCATCCCATTCTCTTAGGACTCCCCTAGGTGATACAACAGTTACTCACTTGGTTCATACTAATGGGATCATATATATGTTTTCCATGAATACAGGAATTTTTAAGGGTGAACTTAGGGATAGTCATTTAGCATAAGGAATGACTCTCTGGTGGTGGAAGTTTCCAGTCACATGGCACAGGGAGAAGTGCCTTGTACAGAGGATACTTAACTCTTTTGTAAAAGGAACACAAGAATTCTGAAATCATAATCAATTTGCCTGAAGTCATAGTGCGGATGAGATGAGATCATTTTCTATTCCTTCACCCCAGACTATTGCTGTCTTACTTTCCCTGGTTTCCTTGTCTATTTTATATGGTACTAAAATGCTTAAAGCATTGCTTGACACATAGTGTGTGCCATGTAAGTGTTAGCTTTTTAAATTATTTCCATTTTAGAATCCCTGCTACCAGCATTCCCTATCCATCCCACCCCAAGCACTAGCCTTTTGGGTAATTGATATGGTGTGAATTTGGACGCCTTTTGTGCTTGACTGTATCTTCTTTGTCATATTTTTTTTTTATTGGGGAATATTGGGGGATACTGTCTTTTTCTTGTTTTTCAATCTAGTTATGGGGGGTGCAGCTCAGCTCCAAGTCAAGTCATTGTTTTCAATCCAGTTGTGGAGGGTGTAGTTCACTAGCTTATGTGAGAATTGAACTGGTGACCTTGGTGTTATAAGGACTGTGCTCTAACCACTGAGCAAACCGGCTGCCCACCAGCCACTCAGCTCCAAGCTCAAGCCGTTGTTTCTCACTGGCCCATGTGGGAATTGAACCGGCGACCTTGGTGTTATGAGCACCACACTCCAACCATTGAGCCAACTGGTCTCCCTTCTTTGTCATCTTCTGTATAGTAAGCTTCCCATGGTCAGCCTCCTGCCCCTTCGCAGATCTGCTCTGTGTTGCTGCCAGGAAACAACTCTGATTTGAGGATGAATTCCAAAATGTGATAATCACCTGTGAAATCTAACGAGGTAAAGATGGAATAAGAGACAGTCAAAATGTGTTTACTCCTGTCGGAGGTCCTTGTTTTGGGTGATAGAGGGTGCATCTAATGTTAGGTACTCTGTCAGATTGTTGGTAGGAACATTAGCCTTGGAGGGATCCTATAATGAGAGGAAACATAATTAGAATTTGGGAGAGTGGCCAATGAGGGAAGAAAGAAATATGTGGCAGCAGACAATATAGTTTTACGTGGTGAGGGGGGCACAGGAAATCTGTTTTTTTAAATGTGAAGTTTGAGACTTTAATCATAATAAGAGCAACTACTGTGTGCATTATATCTCATTTTACTCTCACAACAACTTATACGACAGGTACTGGTATTATCCCCATTTTGTAGATGAAGTAATGGAGGCTTAGAGAACTAAATTAATTTGCCTGAAGTCACATAGCTAGTAAAGTGTAGAGCTGGGAATGACACTCAGGCCAAACTTGTCTTCAGAGATCACACTTTAACCATTTACTAGGCCAGGCACTGTTCTAAGCACTTGGCATATACTCTACAATTTAAGCCTTATAACAGTTACATAAGATAGCTTCTATTATTGTCTTAACACTATAGATGAGGAAACAGAGACACATAGAACTTATGAAACTTGTTTGTTTAATAAATGGCAGAGCCAGCACTCTCATCCACTGTGCCATAAACACAAGTCACACAACATGAGGTGAACAAGAAAATTCTAGAGCAAAAAGGAAAAGATGGCATAAACTATGAAGATGAGGAATGGATCATTGAGAAACCAAAGTGTAAATTACAACTAATACGAATGAGTGGCAGCAGATGGGTTTCATAAGACCACACCTACTGTTTTTTTTTAACTTATTGGGGTGACAATTGGTAGTGAAATTACAAAGATTTCCTTTGTACAATTCTGTATTACATCGTCTATAAATCCCATTGTGTGTTCACCACCAAGATTCAGTTATTCCATCACCATATATTTCATCCACCTTACCCTCATATCCCACCCCCGCACACTCAACCACTGGTAACCACTAAACTATTGTCTGTATCTATGAGTTCTTGTTTCTCATTTGTTTGTCTTGTTCTTTTGTTGTTTTTGGTTCATATACCACATAACAGTGAAATCATAGGTTCTCTGCTTTTTCTGCCTGACTTATTTCGCTTAGCATTATACTCTCAAGATCCATCCATGTTGTCACAAATGTTCCAATATCATCTTTTCTGACCACCGAATAGTATTGCATTGTGTATATATACCACAACTTCTTTAACAATTCATCTATCGAAGGACGTTTTGGTTGTTTCCAAGTCTTGGCCACCGTAAACAAAGCTGCAATGAACATTGGAGCACATGTGTTTTAAGTATAAATGTTTTCAAATTTTTTGGGTAGATACCCAGGAGAGGGATTGCTGGCTCATATGGTAATTCTATTCATAATTTTCTGAGGAACCTCCCCACTGCCTTCCATAATGGTTGTAACAGTCTGCATTCCCACCAACAGTGTATGAGGGTTCCTTTTTCTCCACAGCCTCTCCAACACTTGTTACTATTTGTCTTGTTGATGATAGCCATTCTGACTGGGGTGAGGTGGTATCTCACTATGGATTTTATTTGCATTTCTCTGTTGATTAGTGACGTTGAGAATTTTTTCATATGTCTATTTGCCATTTGTATGTCCTCTTTGGAGAAATGTCTCTTCAGGTCGTCTGCCCATTTTTCAATTGGGTTGTTTGTTTTTCTGCTGTTGAGCTTCATCAGTTCCTTGTATATTTTGGATATTAGCCCCTTATGGGAGGCACTGTTTGCAAAAATCTTCTCCCATTCAGTCAGTTGCCTCTTTATTTTTTTGATGGTTTCTTTTGCTGTGCAGAAGCTTTTAAGTTTCATATAGTCCCATTCGTTTATTTTAGCTTTTACTTCCATTGCCTTTGGAGTGAAATTCCTAAAATGCTCTTTGAACCCAAGGTCCATAAGTTTAGTACCTACGTTTTCTTCTATGCAGTTTGTGTCAGGTCTTAGGCTTAAGTCTTTGATCCATTTTGATTTTGGTACATGGTGACAGATAGAAGTCCAGTTTTATTCTTTTGCACGTGGCTATCCAATTCTGCCAGCACCATTTATTGAAGAAGCTGTCTTTCCTCTATTGTATCTTTTTAGCGTCTTTGTCAGAAATTTTGTGTCCATATTTTTGAGGTTTTATTTCTGGGGTCTCGATTCTATTCCATTGGTCTATGTGTCCGTTTTTCTGCCAATACCATGCTGTTTTGATTATTGTAGCCTTGGGTACAAGCTGAAGTCAGCGAGTGCGATACCTCTAGTATTGTTCTTTTTTCTTAAGATTGTTTTGGCTATTCGGGGTCTTTTGTGGTTCCAAACAAATCGGATGATTTTTTGTTCTATTTCTTTAAAAAATGCCGTTGGGATTTTGATGGGAATTGTATTAAATCTGTATATTGCTTTCGGTAATATGGCCATTTTAACTATGCTGATTCTTCCAATCCATGAGCACGGAATATCTTTCATTTCTTTGTGTCTTCTTCAATTTGTTTCAAAAATGTCATAGTTTTCAGCATATAGGTCCTTTACATCCTTGGTTAAGTTTATTCCTAGGTATTTTATCATTTTTGCTGCTATTGCAAAGGGAATTGTTTTTTTGTATTTCTTTTTCTGAGATTTCACTGTTAGTATATAGGAATGCAATGGACTTTTGTACGTTGATTTTGTAGCCAGCAACTTTACTATATTCGTTGATTGTTTCTAAGAGCTTTTTGGTGGAGTCTTTAGGGTTTTCTATATATAGCATCATGTCATCTGCAAAGAGCGATAATTTAACTTCTTCATTCCCAATTTGGATGCCTTTTATTTCTTTCTCTTGCCTGATTGCTCTGGCAAGGACTTCCAACACTATGTTGAAAAGCAGAGGTGATAGGGGACAGCCCTGTCGTGTTCTTGAACGTAGAGCAAAGGGCTTCAGTTTTTCACCATTAATTATTTTAGCTGAGGGTTTGTTATATATGGCCTTTATTATGTTAATTTTCCTTCCATACCTATTTTATTAAGTGTTTTAATCATAAATGGATGTTGTATCTTGTCAAATGCTCTTTCTGCATCAATTGATATAATCATATGATTTTTGTGCTTTATTTTGTTTATGTCATGTATCACATTGATGGATTTGCGGATGTTGAACCATCCTTGTGCCCCAGGGATGAACCCCACTTCGTCGTGTTGAGTAATATTTTTAATGCATTCTTGTATTCGATATGCTAGAATTTTGTTTAGGATTTTTGCATCAGTATTAATCAGAGATATTGGTCTGTAGTTTTCTTTTTATGTTTTGTCCTTACCAGGTTTTGCTATCAGGATAATGTTGGCCTCATAAAATGAATTAGGGAGTACTGTCTCTTCTTTAATTTTTTGGAAGAGTTTGAGCAGGATTGGTATTAGATCCTGTTTGAAAGTTTGGTAGAATTCACTAGTGAAGGCATCTGGTCCCGGACTTTTGTTTTGGGGAAGGTTTTGGATGACTGATTCAATTTCGTTATTGGTGATCTGTACATTTAGATTTTCCAGTTCTTCATGGTTCAGTCTTGGAAGGCTCTATGTTTCTAAGAACTTGTCCATTTCTTCTAGATTATTGAATTTGGTGGCATAGAGTCCTTCATAGTATTCTTGCATGATCCTTTGTATTTCTGTGGTGTCCGTGATAACTTCCTTTTTTTCATTTCTGATTTTGTTAATTAGTGTCTTCTCTCTTTTTATCTTAGTGAGTGTAGCCAAGTATTTGTCGATTTTGTTAATCTTTTCAAAGAACCAGCTCTTTGTCACATTAATTTTTTCTATTGTCTTTTTGTTCTCTATTTCATTTAGTTGTGCTCTGATTTTTGTTATTTCCTTTCTTTTGCTGACCTTGGGTTTCACTTGTTCTTCTTTTTCTAGTTCTTTAAGGTGTAATATGAGGTTATTTATTTGGGATTTTTCTTGTTTCTTGAGATAGGCCTGTAATGATATAAATTTCCCTCTTAAAACTGCTTTTGCTGCATCCCAACAATTTTGGTAGGATGAATTTTCACTGTTATTTGTTTCTATGTATCTTTTGATCTCTCCTCTAATTTCTTCTTTTACCCAGTCATTCTTTAAAAGTACGTTGTTTAATTTCCATGTATTTCTGTTTTTTCCTGCTTTCTTTTCGCAGTTGATATCCAATTTAAAAGCCTTGTGATCTGAGTATATACTTGGTATGATTTTAATCTTCTTAAATTTGCTGAGGCTCATTTTATGTCCCAATATATGGTCTATCCTTGAGAATGTTCCATGTACACTGGTACAGAATGTATAGTGTGATGTTTTAGGATGAAGTGCTCTATATATTTCAATTATGTCCATTTCATCTAATATGTCATTTAGGGCTGCTAGTTCGTTATTTATTTTCTGTATGGATGATTTATCCATAGCTTTCAATGACGTATTTTAGTCCCCTAGTATGATTGTGTTTTGGTCAATTTCTCTCTTTAGTTCTGTTAGTAGTTGCTTGGTATATTTTGGTGCTCCCTGATTGGGGCATAAATGTTGATGACTGTTATGTCTTCTTGTTGTATAGTTCCCTTTACCATTATGAAATGTCCACCTTTATCTCTTGTTACCTTTTTCACCCTGAAGTCTGTTTCATGTGATATCATTATGGCTACACCTAATTTTCTCTGGGTACCCTGTGCTTGGAGTGTCAATTTCCACCCTTTCACTTTGGGTCTATGCTTGTCCATGTAGCTGAGATGTATCTCTTGGAGACAGCATACGGTTGGGTTTAGTTTTTTGATCCAATCTGCTACTCTGTGCCTTTTTATTGGTGAGTTCAGTCCATTTACATTTCGAGTGATGATTGATATTTGAGGATTTGCTGTCATTCTGTCTTTAGTTTTCTGGTAAGGCTGTGTCTCCATTGTTTCTCTGCCTTTTTGTTGTTGTCTATTATTGTTGATGGTGGTTGAATAGCTTCCTTTAGTAGTTCTTCTATTGCAGGTCATGTATTAGAAAATTCCCTCAGCTTCTGTATGTCTGGAAACGTCTTTATTCCTCCTTCATATCTAAAGGATATCTTTGCTGGATATATTATTCTTGGCTCATAATTTCTCTCTTTCAATAGTTTGAATATTTGGTTCCACTACCTCCTGGCTTGTAGAGTTTCTGCTGAAAAATCTGATGAGAATCTAATGGGCTTTCCTTTGTAGGTTACTGTCTTCTTTTCCCTGGCTGCCTTGAGGATTCTTTCTTTGTTGTTGATTTTAGACAGCTTCAATACAATGTGCCTTGGAGAAGGCCTGTTTGGATTGAGGTAATTAGGTGTTCTATTTGTTTCTTGGATTCGAGGATCCAGTTCAGTCCACAAGTTTGGGAAGTTCTCATCAAAAATTTGTTTGAATATATTCTCTGTTCCCTTCCCTCTTTCTTCTCCTTCTGGTATACCCATTATTCTTATATTGCTCTTTCTGATAGAGTCCGAAATTTCTTGTAGCGTTCTTTCATTTCTTGTAAGTCTTAAGTGTCTTTCTTCTTCCATATGTGTAATTTCCAGATTTCTATCTTCGATGTGACTGATAATTTTCTCTATCTGTTCAACTCTACTACCTAAACTGTTTATTTCATTCTCAATTTCTTCTATTGAGTTTTTAATCTCCAGAAATTCCTTTTCGTTCTTTTTTAATATTTCAATCTCTTTCGTAAAATGCTCATGTTCTTTGATTGTGTTTCTGAGTTCATTAAATTGCCCTTCTGTGTTTTCTTGCATCTTGTTGAGTGTTTTTCAGAACTGCAATCTTGAATTCTCTGTCATTCAAGTCACATATATCCATATCTTTACGTTCCTTTTTCTGGAGTCTTTTCACTTTCTTTCTGAGCCGTCTTGTTGCCTTCCTTATTCATGGCAGTTACTGATTTATTATTTCTCTTCTTAGACATCTACAGGAGTGGCTTCTGCATCAGGTTGATAGGAAGAGGTCTTTCTTTTGTTTTCCAATACTTGTTGGTAGAATGTTTTATTTTCTCTCCAACTGCAGCCTCTTTTTCCCTCTCTCACACAGTAATGCTATGTTTTCTCTGCACTATTCCAGCTTCTCACACAATGGGGGGATTTCCTGGGAGACGGGCTTCTCCTCTGTTAAGAGTTCGCCTGGCTCATAGGGCGCCACGTCCCTGTGGGGATGCGAAGAGCTTTTGAAGTTCCAAAGCTCTTTGTGCGCCAGATTCAGAGCCCGTATGTCTCAGCAGTTCTGTTAACTCCTGCAGGGATCCGCCCCGATACGTGGGGCCAGGGGCGGGGTGAGTTGTGAGAGGTGGCCCAGAGATATGGCGGTGACCACCACCACAGCCGGTCCTGCTTCCACAGCTCCCTCCCTTTTGCTGGAACTAGTTGTGCTGCAAATCTATGTCTGTAGTCCATAGTTCTCAGAATAGCAAATATTGTATTCCTTTGATCTGACACTTCTACTATTTGGCTTCTAGCACCAGGCAGCTGGGGGCGGGGCGAGCTCTGGGAGGTTAAGTAGGGGGCGGCTAGTGTCAGTACCTAAGGCTTACATTCTCTGCCTGGCCGTGAGTGCTTAAACCATAGTTTTCAGCCTTATTCCCTCAGTGTTTTCTCTGAGGTCTCTGCTGTGAGCGTTGGGTTCAGCCGTGTTATATGCTGCATCCTCAGCCCTGTGGGCCATAAGCGGAGCCCTAGCAGTCCGAGTTCTTCCCTCTCCCGCAGGTGCAGTAGGTCCGGGATGCAGTGAGCTCGGAGCACTGTGCTAGCTCTGCCTCATGCACCAGCGCGTCTCATGCACCAAACTTCTTCTTTCCCTGCTCCCTGGTTGCGTGACTCTCCCACCTTTAGGTGAATTCAGTAGTGGGCCTTTTCGTCTTGCCTGTCTGCTATGCAGGGTGTCCTTTGTGGAGTTATTGTTGTTTGTGTAGTTGTAAATTCCAGGCGAGCTTTACAGAGGCTCACCTCACGCCTCCATTTTGATGATGTCTGTAAATGGAGGACATTTTGATGACATTCAGGACATCAAGGGTAATACGATGACAGCTCTGATGGCCTTTCCAGAAAAAGAGTTCCAAAATTGCTTTGAAGGATAGACTAGGTGCTGGCGTTGGTGCATAGCTTCCCATGGGAGTTACTTTGAAGGTGTCCATAGTGATATTCAGCAATGAGTTATGCAGCACTTTTTCTAGGATGAGTTCGCAAACTTAATTGCACGTGAATTGCTAATGAAGGGCAATCCACGAGACAGCTATTTGATTCTGGAAATGGGTCTCTTTAAATCCCTTGTGGTTTTTTGGTTAGGATAATGTCCGCACTCTTTTAAAACTACTTTTCTTGTAGTTGGCGACAAACCAAGCCTCCTGGATCAAATTGCAAAGGCTCTTAGATCAAGCCCTCATCCTATGGACTGGGTAACAGCTTATGAATAACTAAAATGCCTCCTAAGTATTCCTCAGACTAATCATGTTGCCATTGGATTGCCACTAAATTCAATGCTGAGAACACTCAATATCAATACCATTGCTTTTGGCTTTGGGGCCGAATAACACATCAAATCAATAATTGAATGATTTACTCTTCCTTAGGGTAGTTGCATTTCATGGAGGCAGCCTAAATGAAATTAATTGTGGGCTAATTAAAGTGCTCCCTTTGTTCTCTCTCAAGTTCCCCTTTGTGCATTGGCTGCAATGGGTTGTGTAACTCTCAGAAAACTGTAAATCATGACTTGGCTTAAAGAAAAATGGATTACTTTTCTAATACTCATTGAACAGTTAAAACAGATGTTTAAATCTCTACAAGTTTTAGAGAATTAAAATTATAAATTTGTGCTTTTTGAACAGGAACATGAGTAGGGATCAGAGGTATAAATAGTGTCATGCTGAGGTGATTCATCTTATGGCTTCAGGTTTATTACTGTAATGAAGGCTGTCCCAAGGCAAGATAGTAAAGTGGAGAAGTTTGTCTTAGCTGTCTCTTCACCTCTCAGTGTTCCAGACCACCTAAGCTGTCCTATGGCTTCCCAGTACTTCCTACTGTATGAGCCATCCAATGCTACTTCTTCTCTTTGACATCAAAGTTTTATCTGCCCTATATTTCATTTTCTACATGCTATGCTGGAAGTGTTAGTTATGGTAATGGAGTTACAGTAACAGTTAAACTCCCAACTCTCAGTGGTTGGACACAATAGTTGACTTTTCATGCACAAAAAGTCCAAAATGAGTGTTCCTGATTAACTGGAATTCCCTCTCTAGGGACTCATGCTACTTTCCTCTTGTGGCTCTATCATCTTCAATATGTCTATCCCAAGGTTGCCATGCTCTTTAAATCAAGTTGGCAGAAGAAGAAGGGGCGTGGAGAATCATATTTTTGAGGTTTTTATAGGCCATAACTGGATGTGTAGCTTGTATGAACAGTCTACGGCCACACTTAACTTCGATGGAGGCTGGAAAGTATACTCTAGCTGTGTGTTTAGGATGGAGAGAAAATGGTTTTGATGAGTAGCTAGTCAGTCCCTGCTACTCTTTTTTCTTTTTTCTTTCTTTTTTTTTCAATTTCTTTAGTTTCAGGTGTACAAAACAAGATAATACTTAGACGTTCATCATTTATATCCCTCACACTGTGAACACCCCTGCCCCTATCCACTATCCCTCCGACCTCACACTGAGCCATGACATTATATATATAAAATTATAGTTGGCATTCATTAATGTTTAGCTTCTGGTGTACAATGCCATGATGAGGCATCCACAGTATCCCTGAGGTGGTCTCCCAAATAGGACGCATGTCCATTGGATACCCAACAAAATCTTTACAACATTATTGAATACGTTCCCCAAATTAATTAAAAAAAAAACCCTGAGGCCATCTTGTGGTTACCAGCTGCTTCCTAATCCCTTCACCTTTCCCCTTATCCCCAACCCCCACCCCCCGCCCATCTAACAACTCTCGGTTTTTTTCTTTGTGTCCCCAAAACTGTTTCTGATTAGTTCATTCACATATCTTTTTTTTAGATTCCACATATAAGTGAGATCGTATGGTACTTGTCTTTCTCTTTCTGACTTATTTCACTTAACATAATGTTCTCTAGATCCATCCATGTTGTTGCAAATGATAAGATTTCTTTTTTCTTTATGGCTGCGTAGTACTCCATTGAATAAATGTACCACAGCTTCTTAATCCAGTCATCGACTGATGGGCATTTCGGTTGTTTCCATATCTTGGCTATTGTGTAAAGTGCTGCAATAAACATAGGAGTGCATACAGATTTTTGAATTGGAGTTTTGGATTTCTCCGGGTAGATGCCTAGGAGTGGAATTACTGGATCATAGGGTAGTTCTATCTTCAGATTCTTGAGATACCTCCATACTGTTTTCCATAGTGCCTGCACTAATATGCAATCCCACCAACAGTGCACTAGCGTTCCCTTTTCTCCACATCCCCGCCAGCATTTGTTGTTTGTTGATTTATTGATGATAGCCATTTTGACTGGGGTGAGGTGGTATCTCATTGTGGTTTTTATTTGCATTTCTCTGATGGTTAGTGAGGTTGAGCATTTCTTCATATGTCTTCTTGCCTTCGGTATGTCCTTTTTAGAAAAATGTCTCCTCAAGTCCTCTGCCCATTTTTTAATTGGGTTGTTTGTTTTTTTGGAGTTGAGTTGAGTAAGTTTTTTATAGATTTGTGACACTAATTCCTTATCAGATATATCATTGGCAAATATCTTTTCCCATTCAGTAGGATCCCTTTTTGTTTTATTGATGGTTTCCTTTGCTGTGAAAAAACTTTTTAGTTTGATGTAATACAACATGTTTATTTTTTCTCTTACTTCCCTCGCGCAAGGGGATATATCAGTGAAAATCTTACTCCGGGTAATGTCCATGAAGTTTCTTCCTATATTTTCTTCTAGATATTTTATGGTTTCAGATCTTACATTTAAGTCTTTAAGCCATTTTGAATTTATTTTTGTATATGGTGTGAGGAAGTGGTCCAGCTTCATTTTCTTGCATGTGTCTGTCCAGGTTTCCCAACAGCATTTATTGAACAGACTGTCTTTACCCCATCGTACATTCTTGCTTCCATTGTCGTAGATTAGATGGGCATATAGGCATGGATTTACTTCTGGACTCTCTATTCTGTTCCATTGATCTATGTGTCTATTTTTATGTCAGTACCATGCTGTTTTGATTACTGTAGCCTTGTAGTATAGTTTGAAATCAGCTATCGTTATACCTCCCACTTTGTTCTTATTTCTCAAGATTGCTGAGGCTGTCTGAGGTCTTTTATGGTGCCATATAAATTTTAGGATTATCTGTTCTATTTCTGTGAAAAACGTCTTTGGTAGTTTGATAGGAATTGCGTTGAATAAGTATATTGCCTTGGGCAATATGGACATTTTCACTATATTAATTCTTCCTATCCATGAACATGGAATGTGTTTCCATCTATTTATGTCTTCTTTCATTTGTTTCTTCAGTGTCGTATAATTTTCTGAGTACAGATCTTTTACATCTTTGGTTAGATTTATTCCCAGATATTTTATAGTCTTTGGAGTAATTGTAAATGGAATTGTTTTTTTAATTTCTCCTTCTGATATTTTATCATTGGTATTTACAAATGCAACTGATTTCCGAATATTAATTTTATATCCTGCTACTTTACTAAATTCATCTATCGGTTCTAATAGTTTCTTGGTGGAGTCTTTAGGGGTCTCTCTATATAGTATCATATCATCTGCATATAATGATAATTTTACTTCCTCCTTACCATTTTGAATGCCTTTTATTTCTTTCTCTTGTCTGATTGCTGTGGTAGAACTTCCAGCACTATGTTGAATAGAAGTGGAGAAAGTGGGCAACCTTGTCTTTTCCCTGATCTTAGGCGGAATGGTTTTACCTTTTTCCCATTGAGTATGATGTTAGCTGTGGGTTTGTCGTATATGGCCTTTATTATGTTAAGATATTATCCCTCTCTTTCCACTTTCTTAAGGGTTTTTCTCATAAAAGTTTGCTGTATTTTATCAAATGCTTTTTCTGCATCTATTGATATGATGATGTGGTTTTTATTTTTCATTTTGTTAATGTGGTGTATCACATTAATTGATTTGCGGATGTTGAACCACCCCTGCATACCAGGGATGAATCCCACTTGATCATGGTGTATGATCTTTTTAATGTATTGCTGAATTCTGTTCGCTAATATTTTGTTGAGAATTTTTGCATCTATGTTCATTAGAAATATCGGCCTGTAGTTTTCTTTTTTTGTGGTGTCTTTGTGTGCTTTTGGGATCAGGGTGATAGTTGCTTCGTAAAAAGTGTTTGGGAGTCTTCCTTCCTTCTGGATTTTTTGGAAGAGCTTGAGGAGAATAGGTGATAATCCTTTTTTGAACGTTTTGAAAAATTCACCTGTAAAGCCATCTGGTCCAGGGCTTTTGTTTGTTGGGAGATTCTTGATTACTGATTCAATTTCCCTGGTGGTAATCAGACTGTTCAGGCTTTCTGTTTCTTCTTGAGTTAGCCTTGGAAGGTCGTGCGCCTCTAGGAAATTGTCCATTTCTTCCAGATTGTCAAATTTGTTGGCATATAGTTGCTCATAGTAATTTCTTAAATTTTTTTGTATTTCTGTGGTGTCTGTTGTCACTGCTCCTCTTTCATTTCTGATTTTATTAATTTGGGTCCTCTCTCTCTTTTTTTAATGAGTCTGGCTAAAGGTTTGTCAATTTTGTTTATCTTCTCTAAGAACCAACTCTTGGATTCATTGATCTTTTGTATTGTTTTTCTGGTTTCTATTTCATTTATTTCTGCTCTGATCCTTACTATCTCCTTCCTTGTGCTCCCTTTGGGCTTATTTTGCTGTTCTTTTTCCAGATCCCTTAAGTGTGAAGATAAACTGTCCATTAGTGATGTTTCTTGTTTCTTTAGGTAGGCCTGCAGTGCTATGAACTTCCCTCTTAGGACTGCTTTCGCAGCATCCCATAGATTTTTGGTCGTCGTGTTCTCATTCTCATTTGTCTCGAGATATCTTTTGATTTCTTCTTTGATCTGCTGCTTGACCCATTGATTATTTAGTAACATGTTATTCAGCCTCCATTAATTGGTGTGTCTTCCTGGTTTTTTTTCCCTGTAGTTCATTTCTAATTTCATAGCACTGTGGTCAGATAAGACAATTGGTATGATTTCAATTTTCTTAAATTTATCAAGTTTTGTTTTGTGTCCTAACATATGATCTGTCTTGGAAAATGTTCCATGTGCTCTTGAGAAGAACGTGTATTCTGCATCATTGGGGTGAAATGCTCTGAAAATATCGATTAAATCCAAGTGGTCCAAAGTATCATTTAAGGGTGTTGTTTCCATATTGATTTTCTGTCTGGAGGACCTGTCCCTTGTTGTCAGAGGTGTGTTGAAGTCCCCTACTATGATAGTGTTGCTGTTGATCTCTGTCTTTATTTCCATCAGTACCTGTTTTATATATTTAGGTGCTCCTATGTTAGGTGCATAGATGTTTACTAGGGTTATATACTTTTGTCGGATTGATCCCTTTATTATTATATACTGCCCATCTTTGTCTTTTAATATGTTCTTCATTTTAAAGTCTATTTTGTCAGATATAAGTATTGAAACTCCAGCTTTTTTTTTGCTTCCATTTGCATGAAATATGTTACTCTAACCCTTCACTTTCAGCCTGTGTGTGTCTTTTGATCTGAGATGAATGTCTGTATACAGCGTGCACAAGGGTCTTGCTTCCTTATCCACTCAGCCACCCTATGTCTCTTGATTGGAGCACTTAATCCGTTTACATTTAAAGTGATTATTGATAGGTATATAGTTATTGCCATTTTTAAATTTGTAGTAAATTGTTTTCATCTTTCTTCTATTTACAAAAGTCCTTTTAGTATTTCTTGCAATGCTGGCTTGGTTGTAATAAATTCTTTCAGTTTGTTCTTTTCTGGGAAGCTCTTTATCTCTCCTTCAACTTTAAATGATAGCCTTGCTGGATAAAGCAATCTAGGTTGTAGGCCTTTGTGTTCCATCACTTTGAGTATCTCCTGCCACTCCCTCCTGGCCTTCAATATTTCTGTAGAAAAGTCATTTGATAGTCTTATGGGAGTTCCCTTGTATGTAACCTTCTGCCTTTCTCTTGCTGCTTTTAAGATTCTCTCTTTGTCTTTAAGCTTTGCCATTTTAACTATAATGTGTCTTGGTGTGGGCCTGTTTGGGTTTATCCTGGTTCAACTCTCTGCACGTCCTGGGCTTGTACATTGGTTTCCTTGATCAGGTTAGGGAATTTTTCGGACATTATTACCTCAAATATGTTCTCAATCCCTTGCTTCCTCTCTTCGCCTTCTGGTATTCCTATGATGCGCATGTTGTTGCGCTTGATGTTATCCCAGAGGTCTCTTCATCTTCATTGTTTTTTATTCTTTTTTCTTTCTGTTGTTCAATTTGAGCGATCTCTGCTAACTTGTCTTCTAAGTCACTGATTCGATCCTCTGCTTCATCTAACCTGCTGGTCATTCCTTCAAGTGTGTTCTTAATATCGGTAATTGTTTTCTTTAGTTCTAGCTGGTTGTTCGTTAGGATTTCTACATCCTTTTTTAGTTCTAACTGGTTGTTCTTTATGATTTCTGTATCCTTCTTTATGTCTTCTCTAAGCTCCTTAAACATTCTTATCACCAGTGTTCTGAACTCTGTCTCTGAGAGGTTGGTTACCTCTGCTTCATTTGGTTCCAGTTGTGGAGGTTTCTTCTGTTCTTTTATTTGGGACATGTTTCTTTCTCTCCCCATTCGAACTGACTCTCTGTGTTTGCTTTGATGTATTAGGAAGATCCCCTAGAGCTCTTAGTTCTTGCTGGGTTATCTTATGTAGTATGTGTCCTTTGTATTTGACTTGGACTACTTCAATCTTCTCCTCTGCATGTGTTCCACAGGTGGTTCGTGTGTTTAGTATATCGTCCTGTTCAAGAAGAACTTTAATTGCTTTTTGCTTGTGAGTAGGTGGGTTTAACTCCTAGGCCGTCTAGTTGTGAAACTTGGCTGTGCCTACCGCAGGGTGTTCTGCTGGGTGAGGGTTGGCCACTTAAATGAGGTTTGGACTCTATGGGCTCTCGTGCCTTCAGAGAATTCCCTCTGGGTGTGTGACTTGTAGGTCAAACCCGGTAGTACTCTGGTTTGGTCCAGAGTTGGCTTCTGGATATGTTGAATCTTGTGCCTCTTAAGCTGGGCCCTGATAGGGCAGTTTCAGCACAAATCAAGTTACCAAGTACAACAACAACAACAACAACAACAACAAAGAAAACAAATCAAGTACATTCACATGTAAAATACAACCGACAATCCCCACTCAACATTGGCAAAGATATCAAAGAAATAAAGACAGAACAAAGCAAATCACAACAAGCAGGGAAGAAAAAAAGAACACCAAGCAAAGCAAAACAGAAAGCAGCACCAGTCTTGGCTTAAGCCCACCAAGTAATCTCCAGGTTGTCCTCCGCTGTGCCAAAGAGTTCCCTGCCTATTGCGCAGGCAGTGCTGGTCACCTGGTGCCCAGAGTGAATTTGGGAGTGTAGATTTAAATGCGAGGGGCTGAGGGGTCTGGATGACAGTTTTCAGAGAGACTGTGCAGTTTCTGTCCTTTCCTGCACAAATGCACGCTGAGAGTAGCTCCACCAGCCCTGTGCCCAGTACTCCTGAGTCTTAGGGCCCTCCTTCCGTGGGTGTGTGGGAGGGGGCGGGCGGGAGATCTCTAAGCTGCTGAAAGCCTGGAGCTGCGTCTGCTGCTTACTGCTGAACTCAGGGAGTGCTTCCGTGATTGCCCTTGCCCCGCCCCAGGCCAGCCAGAAAGGGTGGGGGCTGGGGATGGAGGGGTCTTCTCTCTCCCAGGCCAGCCACGTCACACTCCTCCTGCAGGCCCAAAAAGGCGGAGGCTGGGGGTGTGGGAGTCTCCTCTCTCCTCGTCCAGCGAAAATCCCCTCATCCCCGCCTTTTCCAAAGGTCAGAGCTGGCTGCCAATCTTCCCAGCGCTTGAGCACAGATCCCCCTCTGTAATCTGACACTACTCCTCAGTTCAGGGGTCAGTTTAAGTCTCTGGAAGGGCGGGGGGAGGATTCGAAAAGTGGGGTGAGGGGCCCAGGTGTGGCGTCTGAGTTATTTGTCTGCCCTAGGGCCCACGAGCTGCCCGCCCCCCCCAGGATCGATCAGCTGTGGGACGCAGGGAAAGAGCCCACCTCCTGGGCCCTGCGCTCTCCGCTGCACCCTGGGCTCCCGTGGGACTCTAGAACCCCGGGTGTTGCCTGCCGCTGCTGCTGTGTGCACACTGCAGGGCCGTGGCTCTACCGTGGGGGGTTGGGAGAGCGCTGCGCGTTTCCTCTTGCCCTCCCCTCTGCTCCCCCGCTTGCCCAACTAGTGTACCCCAAAGCAAACCTTCCAGGAGTCTGCGCTACGACCCAGGCGCCGCGTGGCGGTCGCCATCCGGCCTTGGCTCCACCGTGGGGGGGTGGCGCCCTTCCACTTCGCTTTCCTGCCTCCTCCTCTGCTCTCAATCAGCGCGCACCTTCAGGTAATTTCTCCACGAGTCTCCCCGCTGTTCTGTGTGATAAGCAAAGGACTCCTCAGGTGTTCTATATGTCCCGATTGCCAGAAAATCTCGGGGAGGATTCAAAAAGAGCGCCCCGCTGCCGCCATTCCCATGATGTCCTCTAGTCCCTGCTACTCTTGATGACTAAAGAAAATCAGTTCAGTTGGCAGGTAGGGGGTTAGTGGCTTACCTCTCCTTTGGTATTTTCATTTCAAATGAGGCTTTCTGGACTAAAGATATATAATTGGAAAACTGGTTGATGTATTAAATTGGGGATCACTTTTATTTCACTGCTTTTCAGTTACATGTCAAATGTCATCTTTCCAAACTCTTGTCCAAATCCTTGGTAATGACAGAATGAATACATTTATGTCACACAGAGTGCTCTCTTTCTGTCTCTCCATCTCTCTCTTTCTCTGACACACACATACACAATGGTAATGATGATGATGAGGATGATTGAAAAAGCAATGAGTAGCTTTCTTGGGCATTTTCCCCTTTAATTCAATTGGGTTTTCTGTTGAGAACTACTGTGATCACAATTCTAGCATTTGCCACTGAAGCAGTTGCTTAAATGTTCGATTATTAAGTTATTAATATGTCCTAATAAAGAATTGGTGGCTTAAGTTGTTTTAAAGCCATGTATCTTCTAACATTTTACATTCACTAAGAGATGTGAAAATAGAACATGTATATCTAGTGAAATCTCATTTTTATTTGATGAATGTGGATCAAGGACATTTGAAAAATGTGAACTGGCAATTTATCCAGAAGGTTTTATATGAGAATCTGTTCTATTTTATTTAAGCAATGATGGTAAATTAACAAATTTTTCCATCCCTTTCCTTCTTTATCAATTTAGTAGGATACTGAGAATCTTAAACATAAAATAAATTTATGTGCTTTATTCAGGTCTTTATTTTTAACCAGTCAGTTGATTTCATTTAAATGGCATTTTATTTCACTCTCCAGAAATTGGCTGTGACCTCTAAACTATCCTTGCTACCATGTTTCCCTGAAAATAAGACCTAGCCAGACCATCAGCTCTAATGAATCTTTTGGAGCAAAAATTAATATAAGACCCAGTCTTATTTTACTATCGCATAAGATCGGGTCTTATATAATATAATACAAAATATAATATAATACTGGGTCTTATATTAATTTTTGCTCTAAAAGATGCATTAGAGCTGATTGTCCAGCTAGGTCTTATTTTCGGGGGAACAGGGTAGGGGCTAAGAACATTTCTTGTCCTGTACAAATGTTATAAAATTCAGTTACAGTGATGACTATTACCTAGTAGCTTTAGGACTGAAAGAATTTCTTAAAGCAATTGGAGACACATTTTTCAGGAGCAAATACTGTAATACTCCTGTTGTTGAGCTGGTGAAATTTTACGAGCTGGACTCAATGGAGTTGTTAAGGATGATTTTGAGATGTTGCCCCATTCTTTGATAATGTAGGTTTTATAGCTTCCCAATCATGATATGTCAACTCTATTCTCTTATCTCGCTTTCCCCCTTTCCACATATTAAAAGACAAGGCTATGCAAAATTTCTTCCTACTGTGTTATGTCTGGTTTTAGTGGACATGGAGATCTGCTTTCTCTGAATCTCCACGCTAAGCCTATTCTGAATATAGTGTTCAATCTTTGTGCTTTTCACCTCACTCCACTCCACAAACTCCACTCTCCACTTCATTATCTGAAACTTAAGTTATTTTAGGCAGGAATACCTCTCCCAGTATCTTATACCAGCAGGAATTTTGTAATACTGGTTTCTTAATTCTTATGCACAGATTACATATGGCCTCTGCCTTTAGGAAGATTATCATATTCATTGGCAGACAGAATAATGGCTAAACAGACTTATTGAAAATGGAATTTTCTAATGTGAACACCATCCAGTGATACCAGTGATGTGTCTTTTAGCAGTTATAGTGTGGTCATTATGTGGTTTCTGGAGTCAGACAAGTCTGTGTTTCAATCCAGACCAGCCCGTCCCCAGCTGTGCAATTTTGGGCAAATTATCTAATTTCTTTGAACTTCAGTTTCTTCTTTTGTAAAGAATGATGATAGTGTCTACCTCGTGTGTCATTGTGTAGATAAAATTAGATAATAAATGTAAGGTAGCTCAATGCCTGGTGCAGAATACACTCCATAAATGTAAGATGCTATTATCGCAGATGGTACTTATTAAATCCCTGATCATACTAGCCCTTAACCAGGGGCCTGAGAAATAAAACAAATTTGCCATGATAAATAGCTAAAAACATTCCTTCCCTTCCTTCTTCCCCCTTTCCTTCAGATGAGTTCAGGCGACAACTGCATATTGCCTTATAGCAACCATTCTATAATTTTAGAATAGGGAGAGAATAGCAGAGAATCATCTCTTGAAATTGCCCCGTGTTCTCGTGTCAAAGGCATTGATTGAGCTCTTTGTCCCAGGGGCTGATGTGGGCCCAGCCTCGGTGCCAGGACCTGGGCATCAGGGCTTGATTTGGGACTTACAGGTTTTATATCTAAAGTGACAAGAAATGGGAGTCATATACTTAATGAGTGCCAAAATTAAAATTAAAGAATCCAAAGATCACTTTTTTTTTTTTAAAGTACAAAGAGAGAGAGTAGAACCAGAAACAGGAGATGAAAACAAAGACTCAGCAGGAGATAATCTCTTTTTAATAATTTAAGAAAATTTTCAATTACATTTGACAGACAATATTATATTAGTTCAGGTGCACAACATGGTGATTAGACATTCACGTAACTTACAAAGAGATCACGCCAATCAATCTAGTACTCATCTGACACCATACATAGTTATTACAATATTATTGATTATATTCCCTATGCTTTACTTTACATCCCTTGACTATTTTGTAACTATGAATTTGTACATCTTAATCCCTTCCCCTTTTTCACGCAACCCCCAACTCCCCTTCTAGCTGGCAACCATGAAAATGTTCTGCAGACTGGTGCAGCTGTTATGAGAGGCAGTGTGGAGGTTCCTCAAAAAATTATGAATAGAATTACCATATGACCCAGCAATCCCTCTCCTGGGTATCTACCCAAAAAATTTGAAAACATTTATACATAAAGACACGTGTGCTCCAATGTTCATTGCAGCTTTGTTTACGGTGGCCAAGACATAGAAATAACCAAAATGTCCTTCGATAGATGGATGGATAAAGAAGTTGTGGTATTATATACACAATGGAATACTATTCGGTGGTAAGAAAAGATGATATAGGAACATTTGTGACAACATGGATGGATCTTGAGAGTATAATTCTAAGCGAAATAAGTCAGACAGAAAAAGCAGAGAACCCTATGAATTCACTGATATGTGGTATATAAACCAAAAACAACAGAAGAACAAGACAAACAAATGAGAAACAAAAACTCATAGACACAGACAATAGTTTAGTGGTTACCAGAGGGTAAGTGGGGTAGGGGTGGAAGATGAGGGTAAGGGGGATCAAATATATGGTGATGGAAGGAGAACTGACTCTGGGTGGTGAACACACAATGGGATTTATAGACGATGTAATACAGAATTGTACACCTGAAATCTATGTAATTTCACTAACAATTGTCACCCCAATAAATTAAAAAAAGTTCTCTATATCTATGAGTTTTTTCTGTTTTGTTTGTTTATTTTGTTCTTTAGATTTCACATACAAGTGAAATCATAAGTCATTTGTCTTTCTCCATCTGACTTACTTCACGCAGCACAATACCTTCTAGGTCCATCCATGCTGTTGCTGATGGCATGATTTCACTATTTTTTTTTAAGATTCTTTTTTTTTTTTTTAATTGGGGAAGGGGAACAGGACTTTATTGGGGAACAGTGTGTACTTCCGGGACTTTTTTCCAAGTCAACTTGTTGTCCTTTCAATCTCAGTTGTGGAGGTTGCCGTTCAGCTTCAAGTTGTTGTTCTTTCAGTCTTAGTTGTGGAGGGCGCAGCTCAGCTCCAGATCCAGTTGCCGTTGCTAGTTGCAGGGGGCACAACCCCCATCCCTTGTGGAACTCAAGGACTCGAACTGGCTACCTTGTGGTTGACAGCCCACATTCCAACCAACTGAGCCATCTCGGAGCTCAGCGGCAGCACAGCTCAAGGTGTCGTGTTCAATATTAGTTGCAGGGGCTGGAGCCCAACATCCCTTGTGGGACTTGAGGAGTTGAACAGGCAACCTTGTAGTTGAGAGCCCACTGGCCCATGTGGGAATCGAACTGGCAGCCTTTGGAGTTAGGAGCACGGAGCTCCAACTGCCTGAGCCATCCGGCTGGCCCCATTATTTTTTTTTTTTAATGGCTGAGTAATAGTCCATTGTAAATATGTACCATCTCTTTTTTATCCATTCATCCGTTGATGGAAACCCAGGTTGCCTCCATATCTAGATTGTGGTAAACAATGCTGCAATGAACAGATATATACACATGCTCTTTTGAAGTAGTGTTTTGGGTTTCTTTGAATAAAAACCTAGAAGTGGGATTACTGAGTCTTTCTTTGTCTCTTGTTATAGCCTTTGTTTTAAAGTCATTTTGTATGACTTATAGACACAGACAAGAGTTTAGTGGTTATCAGAGGGTAAAGGGGTAGGGGAGATAATAGAAAAGGGTAAAGGAGGTCAAATGTATGGTGATGGAAGGAGAACTGACTCTGGGTGGTGAATAGATAATGCTATACATAGATGATGTATTATAGAATTGTACACTTGAAACCTATGTAATTTTATTAGCCGTTGTCACCTCAATAAATTTAATTAAAAATAAATTCTATTTTGTCTGGTATGAAGATTGCTACACCAGCTTTTTTGTTTGTTTCATTTTCATGAAATATTTTTTTCCATGTCATTACTTTCTGTCTGTGTGTGTCTTTTGATCTCAGATGAGTCTCTTGTAGGCAGCAGCATATTAGTATGCAAGGGTCTTGTTTTCTTATCTATTCATCCACCAAAGTAATTGTTGATAAGTACGAAGTTACTGCCATTTTATTATTCTCATTATTTATTTATTTATTTATTTATTTGTTTGTTTATTTTATCTTAAAGAAGTCCCTGTAACATTTCTTATAATACTGGTTTGGTGGCGATGAATTCCTTTAGCTTTTTCTTGTCTGAGAAGCTCTTTATCTGTCATTCAATTTTAAATGAAATCTTTGCTCAGTAGAGTCACCTTAGTTGTCGGTCCTTGCTTTCCATTGCTTTGAGTATTTCCTGCCAATCCCTTCTGGCCCGCAAAGTCTCTGTTGAGAAATCAGCTGGAAGTCTCATGGGAGCTCCCTTGTAGGTAACTATTAATAATTGCTTTTGTCTTGCTGCTTTTAAGATTCTTTCTTTGACTTTAACCTTTGGCATTTTAATTATGGCGTGTCTTGGTATGGACCTGTTTGGGTTAATCTTTGTTAGGATTCTCTGCACTTCCTTGCTTGTATGTCTATTTCCTTCACCCAGTTAGGGAAGTTTTCCATCATTATTTGTTCAAATAGACTTTCAGTTCCTTGCTGTCTATCTTCTCTTTCTGGTACCCCACTGATGCAAATGTCAGTATGCTTGATGTTGTCCCTGAGGCCCCTTAAACTGTCCTCATTATTTTGGATTCGTTTTTTTAAATTATTTTCATGGGTACAGAACAACATAGTGATCAGATATTTACATAGCTCACAAAGTGATAACCCCAACATGTCTACTACCCACCTGATATTATACATAGTTATTAGAACATTATTGACTATATCCCCCATGCTGAAGCACACATCCCTGTTGTAGTTGAGCCTTGGTTGCTGTTTGACCCTTGGGATGGTTGGTTGTGAGAACTGGCCATGACTGCAGTGAAGGAGACAGTTGTACAGGTGCTGACCCTGCAGAGGTGGATTTGATTTAGCAGTGCTCTTGTGCCTTCTCAGTTTTCCCTTTGGGTGTGTCACCCGCAGAGGCAGTTGGGTGGTGTTCTGGCTTGGTGAAAAGCTGGCCACCAGACATGCTGGGCTTGGGGCCGCCTGGGAAGGGCCCTTCCTCAAGTCTAGCTCAGCTGCAGCCTGTGCCCTGCCTGGGACCACCTGGAATGAGCCAGAAAGCAATCTGTAGATGGCATCCACCCATGTTGTGCTTGGAGGTGTCTCGAGAGGCCAGGTCACAATCTGAGGCAGAGTGTTGCTAGTGGCAGGCTTGGAGCTGCTCAGCAAGAGATACAGGGCATGCTGAGGCAAAATTCTGCTTGCTTGGGGTTTGTGAAGCTTTGAGAGATTTTGCAAAGTTCTGCAGCATGAGCCAAGACAGGCTGTTTATATCCAAAAGCCACTGGGAGTGGTTTAGGCCAGTCTCCAAGTTGGGTGGGGCCTCAGCGAATCACCAGTGTGAGGCAAAGAGTGTTAGCCAGGTTGATGGAGACTCAGATATGGTGACTGCTTGCATCTACACACTAGGAAGGGGGAAGCCTCAACAAAAATATAATGGATTTTGCCAGCACTTCTGTCTAGGAGGTAGATGCCCCTCCAGTTCTCACCCTAAAGCCAGATAATGCAGTTCATCCCAGTATATCCCTGGCATCTTTCGAGCTGCTGCCCCAGCACTGGATCTCAGAACAAGTGAGTCCATCAGTGAGTAAGTTTGTGCATGTGCCCTTTAATAGGAGTGCCTCAGACTCCAGCAGCCCTCCATCACACTCAGCTACAATGTCTGCTGGTTTTCCCAGCAAGAAGTTATGGGGACTTCTTTCCCTGACAGTGGAACCCTGGGCTGGGGAGCCTGCTGTGGGACTGGAACCCCTCACTCCTCGGGAGGAACCTCTGCAGCCGAGATAGCCCTTCTGGTTTTTCACTACCACGTGTGGGTGTGGGACCAGCCTGTTTGGTGTCTCTGCCCCTCCTACCAGTCTTGAGGCAGCTCCTCCTATATGTCCCTATTTGTAGGACTTCTGTTCAGCTAGACTTCAGACAATTCTCAATAGTGGTTGTTCTGTAGGTTAGCTGTAATTTTGATGTGGTCATGAGAGGAGGTAAAGCCAGCATTTACATATGCCAGCATCTTCATTGGAAATGTTGAAGCAGGGCTGAATTTGGAGCAAGGAGCTGGAGAGCAAGAGAAGGAATGGAGGGAAGGTGAGGGAGCAGAGTTGAACATTGAAATAGGGCTAGAGTACCCATGACTTATTTTATGAGCTCATGGCCACAGAGTGCATGCCTTAATGACTTGGTCTAAATGTACATGGTTGGTTGCACAACATTTCCTCAATTTGCCACAGGTCTGCCCCTACAAGGACACATGTCTTCCCCACAGTACAGACAAAGATTTCATTTTCCAAAGGGTACAAGGGGATAATTGAATGGCAGTGTGATTTTTGTTGTTGAAATTAAAACTCTCATAGGTTAGCGATGTCTTCCAACTTCCTGGTCCTGTATTGTATCTACAATTTGCAAATTATATATACAGAGAGTGTGAAAACGTATACACATTTTAAGAAAGGAAAACTGTATTAAAATTGCAATACTCAATATATACTGATAACAAAAGATGAATACAAGTCACGTTTGACTTCTGCAATTACAAGAGGCGCTCCAAGTGCTTATCATCAGCGTCCAGACACTTCTGATTATGGTGAACTACTACTTGAGCAACATTGACCATAGTGTTCACTTGTATACATTTTTTGACACCCCATAATATATATGTCATATATAGTATATATATATATATATATATATATATATATATATATATATACTATAAATGTAAAATAAATGTATGTGTGTGTGTGTGTGTGTGTGTGTGTGTGTGTCCTCTCTTCTGAGGGCAACAAATTCTTTGAGCTCATTAATCAGGGTACAAAGTAGTTCTTTCCTTTTGCTTCATCACACCCTTTTTTAAAATGTGATTGGCTGTTTTTGTTGTTGGAAAATGGGAGACATTTCTAGTATTACCAGGAAGAAACTACCCAGTTCTTATTCCCTTTGTCTCTGCCTTTCATGATTTTCTGGGCTCTCCTCATGTCTCTTCTCACTCTCATATCTTGCCATTTGGAAAAATCCTTTGTATCTGGTGCATTTTACTTGGCAGCTACCCATTCTATCGATCAGTCTACAGTCAACTTGGCAATGAATTTTGAACTTCTGTTATGTGCCCAACATGACATTAGATACTGCAGGGGAAAAAATAGAAAGAAAAACATTACCTCAGCCTATAGAAAGCCTAAGATTTTATTGAAGATTACTTGGAGATGGAAAAAAAAACACATTATAAATCTTATATAATCAAGAGCAAAGACTGCAATCCTTCTAGGTCAGTGATCAAACATATTAGTGTGCTTCAGAATGACCTGAGACCCTTGTTAAACTCACAAATTCCTGAACTCCAGAAGGGCCTGATTCTGCAAGGTGTGGGTTGTGCCCAGGAATCTGTATTTTATCAAGATTCTTAGGTTATTCTGCTGCCAGACTTCTCTAAACCATACTTTGGGAAGCAATGGGCTAAATATATCTGTGAAAATGGGGAGACTCATAGGGCTGGGGGTGACCAG
The DNA here is from genome assembly GCF_964194185.1 of Rhinolophus hipposideros. Classification (NCBI taxonomy): domain Eukaryota; kingdom Metazoa; phylum Chordata; class Mammalia; order Chiroptera; family Rhinolophidae; genus Rhinolophus; species Rhinolophus hipposideros. Next base: position 53,550,305 of record NC_138046.1, on the reverse strand, counting down.
GGAAGGTTTCATTGGAGTGTGGAAAGAGTGGGCTGAATTTGGAGAAGAGGTAATGGGAGAAGATTTAGAAAAGGAGTACTGGAGTTGGGGATGAGAATAGAATATGTTGTGGGGATTGGCTACTTGTTCACCAAATCTATTTTCTTCCTAGACACACAGACTACATTTCCTAGCCTCTATACAGTGAAATGTGGCTATTTAATTGAGTTTTGGTAATGGAAACTGGGTAGAAGTTGTGCATCACATTTAGTCCTGGCCCATAAAATCCTACCATGTGATCTTGAAGTTTCTCATCTCCCATCTACTGACTAGATGTTGATGCTCTAGGTGACCTTGGAATCAACACGGTGAAGCTGGTAGAGGTTCCAGTGTGGGTGCCTGAATAAGTATGACTATTCCTCACCCATGAGGAACATCCATTTTGGAATTTGCTTAAGTAAGACTTCTATTGTGTTAAGTGACTGAGATTTCAGGGTTTATCTGTTAGAGCTTCTAGTATAATATTAACAACAAGGGAAGCAGGTTGACTGAGGCAGATAATTTGGATATTCATCGTTGTCCTTAGGATTTTTTCAGACTCACCATTATCCAGAATTAATGCACAAACACTAGACCTATATGCAGTCTTCCAGATAAATTGTCTCATGAAACATATTGACATTTTCAAGATGCTTTGTGTATATTTCTATGTTATCTTTTATGGTCAGTTCTCCTAGCTGGATATTCCTTTACCCCTAAATCCCTTTGCCAAGAAGGAAATGATCTGACAACATACATTGCACTGCAATAGGGGAGTTCAATTTCTTTGGACTTCTTGGATCAAGCAAAGGTAGCTGAAAGCACATTAGCATGCATTGGGAAGGACTTAATTTATCTCCCACCCACATCCTGCCTTTCCCCTGCTCCACACCTGCTTAAGAGCTCCTACAATTAAACTCAAGCACCTCCTCAAGCACTTGGTGAAAAACAGCTTTGGTATAATTATCTTTCTGCTCCTACTCCATGGAAGGGAGATGAAAAGATATTAGTAATTGACTTAGAAACTTGTGAAGGTCTTATCATTTGAATTTACATAATTAGTGGGTTACTTAATTGTTCCTGGTAATTGGTGTCTTATGTATATATTTTTCACAGAATTTTTCACTTTTATGTTTATTAATCATTTTTTAGTAGAAAACATGGACCTTCTTTCAGTGGGATGGGTGTCATCTAGCACTGTAAAATTCGAAGTTCACCTTGCCTGGCACCTTATCACACTGTCCTCTTCCCTTCAGGGATGGATGCAGCAGAACCCTGCTGATTGCTACTATGCAGTGGGCTTGTGATCTTGACCAGTCCTGCTATTGGATGCTGTTGAAGGTATGATCTGGATGCCACTGTCCTACCCTGGCATGACAAAATGTCTAGTATTGTCATCATTGAAGTAACTATTTCGGGTCCATGACATTATCTCCAGAAAGTTTCCAGTTAAAATGCAATAAATTACAAGAGCTAGACTAAGCCATTAACCACTAACAAAAGAGAGCTTATTTTATTGCATAAAAAATAGGACATCAACAGAACGGTATTCAGGTTGGAAAAAGCTGAGTAAATGGAGCATTGTCTGCTTCAGTGGAGTGTCCTGGGATAAGGGAAAGGATTCCCTGGAATTTCTGGGGCCAAGTGAGACCCCTGGCAACTTGGGGCAAATGCACCTTGGACCATACTTCAAGGAGTATCTGAAAGGGTATATTTTTCATAGAATCAGAAATGGTAGATAGCCACAGGAATTACAATAAGAAATACAATTTGGAAAGGGACAGAAAAGCATAGAGGATGGAGAAGGAATGAAAAGCTTCAAATGGGAAGTAGAGCAAAGATTCGAAAACTGAGATGTCAACAGATCAAGCCACATTCTTGGAGAGAAGAACAGAATAATAGAACAAGCCACATCCATGAGATGATAAATACATAATTGCTGCTCCTTTACATCAGACCGGGCAGTTCTTACCTTCATCCCCTCACTAACCCAGTTTTCCTTTGATTCATATATGATGCAAAGATTTAATGTTAGCCATTGGTTATTTTGTTTTTTTCTTTTTAAAATTAAAGTTTATTGGGGTGATGGAAAGAGAACTGGCTCTGGGTTCTTAATGTCTATCTTGAGCCTGCTGAAGCCATCCGACAACCAACTGAACTGCCATTAAAGCTCATACCATTATCCTTACGGAATATGACATGGCAATGCCTAGATAAGCAGTTCAGATACATCCAGTGCATCCTTTCAGTGAATATCTAAGAATATAAAAACTTTCACATGTCGTACATTTCTGACTAATGCCTGTCAGTCACCATGAAATTTCTGGTGACATTTCTCTTCTCTGTAGAATTCCTTCTGTTAACTGGTGGTTACCATTGTTAGGGAGTATTGGCAACTCACAATAAGATTCACTGAGACTGGCCAATAAATTGGGACTGTGTTTCCTTTTTAGTTTTCAAGGCAATTATTAGTATTATTGCTGCTGTTACTATCTATCTATCTATCTATCATCATCATCATCTATTTTTAATAAGAAAAGATAAAACATCATTACAAGAAGAGGAGGCCAATATAATGCTCATTGATGGATAGTAGCCATGACCTGTAGGATAGTATTATTTTTAACAGGCACATTTGCCTAGTTTAGAGATAAACAGAGATACCCAAAATGTTCCTCTGTTTTCTAGAGTAGAATCTGAAGCTAGCTTAAGTACCCAGGAATCCTGAAGACCTGTCTTTTGTCCTCACCTCAAGGTCTACTTTTTTGTTCTATTATACTCTTTGAGTACTTTATTGACTTTGCCTTTGGCTTCACTCAAGCAGTGAAATCTTGCACCTGGATTAGCACAAGAAATATACCCATAGTTTATCCTCCACAGTTTTTGCAAGGGTGAAAGAAACATTCTTGCCTGTCAGGGGAATATAAGCAATATGTTCCTGTGTGAATATTTCTTACTTGCTTATCAGAAAAAGGTTACAGAAATTTCCCTTTGAGGAGAGAATGTCATGAAGATTTTTTTTCTTCCTGCCTAGTAAATTTCTTGCAGATGTCCCTCTGTGGGTACCGAAGCTGCAATTCCCTTTGGAAGTTTACCTGGCATAAATGCACTAGGGAGGCAAATTTCCATCACAGTAAAATGTTGCAAAATTTCCCCCTGAAATGAATGTAGAATGTTTTCCTACAGGGAAAGAGTACTTGAAGTGATGTGAAGTGTTGGAATTTGATTTAGAGAGCCTTGATCTTTCAGTTTTCCATGGGCCATCTTCATAACACTGGGGATAGGATCAGCATTCTTATTGGACTCTAAGCCTGTAATAGAGAGCTTTGATGGGAGTTGTTGTATTTTGGCTAACAGGATTTGACCTGTGATGTCTAAAATGGAGTAATATTCACCCCAGTCAAAATGGCTATCATCAATAAATCAACAAACAACAAATGTTGGCGGGGATGTGGAGAAAAGGGAAAGCTAGTGCACTGTTGGTGGGATTGCAGATTAGTGCAGCCACTATGGAAAACAGTATGGAGGTATCTCAGGAATCTGAAGATAGAACTACCCTATGATCCAGTAATTCCACTCCTAGGCATCTACCCGGAGAAATCCAAAACTCCAATTCAAAAATCTGTATGCACTCCTATGTTTATTGCAGCACTTTACACAATAGCCAAGATATGGAAACAACCGAAATGCCCATCAGTCGATGACTGGATTAAGAAGCTGTGGTACATTTATTCAATGGAGTACTACGCAGCCATAAAGAAAAAAGAAATCTTATCATTTACAACAACATGGATGGATCTAGAGAACATTATGTTAAGTGAAATAAGTCAGAAAGAGAAAGACAAGTACCATATGATCTCACTTATATGCGGAATCTAAAGAAAAGAATATGTGTATGAACTAATCAGAAACAGTTTTAGGGACACAAAAAACCGAGAGTTGTTAGATGGGCAGGGGGGAGGGGGTTGGGGGGCGGCTGGTGACCACAGGATGGCCTCAGGGTTTTTTGAGAATTACTTTGGGGAACTTATTCAATAGTGTTTGGGGATTTTGTTGGGTGTCCGATGGACATGTGTCCTGTTTGGGAGACCACCTCAGGGATGCTGTGGATGCCTGGTCATGGCATTGTACACCAGAGGCTGGACATTAATGAATGCCAACTATAATTTTATGTGTATAATGTGATGGCTCGGTGTGAGGTCGGGGTGGTGGTGGATGGGGGGAGGAGGGTTCACGGTGTGAGGGATGTAAAAATAAAATAAAATAAAATAAAACTATAAAAAAATAAATAAAATGGAGTAATATTACCCTGCCTGCAAGTACCCAGAATCTAAGATCTCAGGCAGACACAGTATCTATCCAAGCAAATGTACTGGTGCACGTGGGGAGATTTTCCAGCTGGTAGCCAGATTGGCACCTGCCCACCATTGCTTATAACGGCCATGCCATGAAATGCTACCCTAGTGACCGTCAGCTCAGAGGCCTTCCCCAATTCAGCATTCACTAGAGAATTATTGCTAGGTCACCAGCATTGTCCCTTTATTGTGTTTTCCTATGTTGTGCACAGCTGATGTCATTGTAAGCTGTCAGCCCTTTCATATAGATTTACTGATATGGACAGAACAACCAGTGGAGTGTTCACCAGTGAACAAAGACCCACAGCTATAGTTACACCCTGGTGGGCTAAGCTGACCTGAACCAATGACCAGAAATGATTAATTTGATATAGAATCTGCCTTGATAGTATTGAATCAACAGTGGAAATATTAGGGCCTTAGATCCCCGCAATAATAATAATAATAATAATAATAATAATAATAATAATAACTTGCATTTATTGAGCTCTTACTATGTGCCAGGCATTGGTATAAGCGAATAGGTATTATTCATGTAACCCTCACCACAATGCAGTGAGGTGCCATTGTTATTCCCCTCTGTTTATAAAGAGAAAACTGATGCCCAGAGAGGTGAAGTCACTTTCTCAAGGTCACACAGCTAGTTAAGCAGCAGCGTTATGGTATATGATTTCAATATCTTGGGACTGTGGCTCTGGCATCAAAGTTCTTAACCACCTACTGCCTATACTGCCTCCTTGTTGCTATCAGAGAGGAAAGTAAAAATAGTTTTTTTACACGAGGATTTTTGACTCATATTTCATATTGCCCATATGGAAACATGCCTGGGTTAAGAAGTTCTTCAACCAGTTTAGAAGCAGTAATAGTTAGGTTCCACCACTGCCTTGCTGTGAGAACTTTGTAGCTCACTTGACTTCCTGAGTCCCCATTTCTACATCTAAAACTGTGACTAATAACAGTTGCCACACCCATCCACCTAAGTTGTTGTGAGAAGATATGCAGTAAATGTTCTTTGAAAGCAGTTAATCATTTAAAACTTGTTTCTGTTGAATTTCTCTGTCTGAAGCTTGGTGAATCTTAAATATTAGGTAGCAGTGGAGGTTAAGACACAGCACAATCTCCAGGTTAAAACAAAGTGAAGATTAATACAAGTTCAGCCTAGGGAAACGAGGAAGGAAACTGACCTCCACACATACAAAGGGGACTTAAACTAAAAAGCAGATTGGCAGGTCAGGGTCAGAGGAATAAAGAGAAAAGGCAGGTTTGAGAGTGAGCCTGCTCTTTTCTTGTAGTGGTTGCCTTTTCCTGACAGAATAGAATTATTTGAAGAGAGAAGGAATAGAGGTGGAAATTAGAGTGCATCTTACATGAAGCTGTGAAAGCATGCAACACTCACTAGAGAGAGCTACAGACATATAGAGGAGCTCCCATTCTAAGACTGTATACTCAGATGAAGTCACTACTTCATTCCAGAATTTTCCTGCTGAGAAAATATTTGTGGCATTTGGCCAGCACGGGAAAGGAATAGAGTCACTCACCCAGGACCTCTGAGGAGCATCATGGAATTAAAGGAATGAACTATATTAAAAGTATTTTGTCCTACAGAAAAATCTCATCACATCCAAGCAGTGTCCTTAAAAGACAAAAGGCTCAATATTTATTACAGAAAAAAAACCTCTTTGACACAATGGGACATTTTGTATCCACTATGATCATTACAGTTTTATTATAACAAAACAATAGTAATGTTTACCATTCATTCTGTGTCTATAATATGACAGGGGGTATGCTGTCATGCTATAAATACATTTTAAAATAAATACATTATTTATGTATATTGTTTCTCATTTTCACAACAATTTTATGAGCTAAGAACTATTATTATCCCCATTTTCTAGGTGAGAAAACTGACCTACAGAGATTAATGACTTGCTTCTGAATTAGTGACTTGCCACTTGTCATGTAGCTAGTCACAGACTTTCTTAGAGGCTTTCCATCTATTTCTTCTCACTGCCATTAACACTACGTGTCTGAAATTCTTTTTGTTTATGTGTTTGTGTCCTTGTTTATTGTCTTTCTCTCACACTAGAATGAAAATGCCATGAGGACAGAGATTTTGTTAAAATTTATCAGTGTTTATCCAGAGCAGGCCCAGGCATATAGTAGGTGCCTGCCTGCTGTTCACAGTTTTTGAATGAGTGATACAGTGGCAGAGGTGGAACTCAATCCTGTATCTAAGCACCTCCAAAGACTTGGTTCTTTTGACTACTCCATATTGGTGCTTTCTCTGCATACTTTTTTTTTCTATTTAACAAAACCAAAAATTGAAAGTTATAGTTCTCTGTTTTTACCTGTGCTTACTGTCAGCAGTGACAGAAATAGCAAATAATTGCCTGAGGCTTTTTTTTCATTTAATATAACCCAAAAAAACCAAACCAGAATGAAACCTTGTTTCCCATAAGAAAAATTTCTCTGAGAAGGAAATGGGGATATAATAAGTAAAAGATAAAGAATTAACTATATCTATGAGTCTGTTTCTGTTTTGTTAGTTCATTAATTTTGTTCTTTAGGTTCCACATATAAGTAAGATGATACTGTATTGTGTTTTTCCGTCAGACTTATTTCACTTAGCATAATACCCTCTAGGTCCATCCATGTTGTCGCAAATGGTAAGCATTCATTCTTGTTTATGGCCAAGTAATATTCCATTATATATATGTATCACAATTTTTTTAGACTAATTGGGGGGATCACTGCTTAAATTATATAAGTGTCTAACCACTATACTGTACAACCTGAAACTAAAGTAAAATAATATTGAATGTCAACTGTAACTGAAAAAAATAAATAATTTTAAAACAAGCTATAACAGGAACAATTCAGCTAAGGCCTCCTGACAACAAGATGGCTTTAGCTATGCTAAAAAAAAAAAAAAAAAGAAAAAAAAAAAGAACCCCAAGCCAGAATTGACTACAATCTGAGGCATGGGAAATTCAAACTGGGGGATTTTATCTGTTGTTATTTGTGTGGGGTGGGGAAGGGATTTATTTTTCATTCTTATCAGCAGGTGGCAGCACTTTTCTTAGACTGGAGATGAACTAAACAGGGAATCTAGCAAGCCTGGTTCCAGATGCTGATAAAAGAAATTTTGAAAAGTCAAAGTTCCTAATTTCATTTTTTCCTGGAGTATGGTTAGCATCTAATGAAAATATAGATTGAAAAACACCATCTGTTGAACATAATGTCTGTGTAGGAGAGTTTCTAACAATTGGATCCATCAACTCTGGTAACCGTTTGGGGAGTCTGATACGACTTATTACACAATTTTATCTTAATCATATGCAGCAGAAATGTGATATATTAGGCATTCTCAGTCTGCTTTTGTAATTTCCATTCTCTACCCCACTTTTTACAATATTGCTTAGTTGGTTTACCTCATGGGTGTGGCTAACCTGGAGCATTCTTCCTCCATGGGGATTTCCTCTTTTTGTGGAGGGTGTTCAGAAGGTGCAGGGGCAGATGTGCTTAGGTCAAAGCAGACTGGAACAGGGGTTGAATACTATTAGGGCTGTACACTTTGACGTTCTTCTGTAATAGAGCCTTCATGTGATTGGCTTCATGAGATATGGTCACTGGTTGTTCATTTACTTGTCTGTCTCTTCACTGGTTTGGACATACTTTGAGAAAGTGGATCATGTTTTGCTTCGTTTTCCTATCCCCAGTACCCAGCACAGGACTTGAGATATAATAGGTGCTCAAAGAAAGGTTGTTCCTTTCATGTTTGGTTGTGTTGTTCTGAAGCTTGCACAGTAATGGGAACCTTGTTGGACTTTAAACATCCTGGTTACCTATTTCTGATTCAGTGCTATTTACAGGACATGGCTAAAAAAAATGCTCAGTGAACAAGGATGAACAGGAAAAACTCAAGTAACAGTAAAAACTATAGCCAAAATATTCTGCAAAAGGCTATAAGTAATGTGGTTATTTGAAACACTCTGGATAATAACAAAATTTCACTTTTATTGGAATTTTTGTTGTTACAGAAACATAGCCATGCTGTGCTAGGTTCTGAATGTTCTCCTCCCTTAAATATCTTCAATGCATAAATTAGCCCTGAAGACACTAAAAACCTAATGTGTTTTTTTAAGGAATTCTTTGCTGAATCAGTTATTTTTTCGTGTGCTAATAATAGGTAAAAGAACATACCATGAATAGCTTCAAAAAGTGATTGTGATTTTAGTTTTCATAGTTAATTTTAGCCTAAGCTGACTGAAAAGAAATGAAAAGCTCCAAGATCAAAACCATGGTTGATAAAAAGCAATTGTTTGATTATTTGAATAAACTACTTACAGAACAATCATGGTTCTGAAAGCAAATGGAACTGTAGTTTTAAGATACCATGTTTCCCCGAACATAAGACTGGGTCTTATATTAATTTTTGCTCCAAAAGACGCATTAGGACTTATGTTCAGGGGATTTCATCCTGAAAAATCATGCTAGGGCTTATTTTCCTATTAGGTCTTATTTTCGGGGAAACATGGTAGCAGTCATTCCCATTTTCTTTTTTTTTTAAATATTCCCATATGTAGTATAGAAATTTGCAAATAGAAGATAGAAAGTAAGGGTAATGCCATTTAGTGATTAAAAAATATAAACTGGGATAAAGGGCATCAAAATAATGATAAAACTAGATGAGCTTTATCAACTTTAAAACCCTAGCAATTTTTATTGCTATTTGCAAATAACATTTGCGGATGATAAATGCCCAGTGCATTTGTTATTATAAGGAACTTACTTTACACCGAACCTCCCCCCTCCCAACTCTCTCACCGTTCTTACCCCAGGATCTTATCCAAGATGCATTGATTTCTCTATCAGTGATTTCTTCTGAATAGCTAACTCATTCTTCAATCCTACAAGATTAACTACATCTCCAACTGCTATGGCCAATTTCTGAAGTTTATGGTCCATTTCATAAACCCTTGTAAATCAGCCCTTACTTCCTTTTAATTTTGTCTTCCTGCAGAATGCATGTGCCAGCACTGCTTCAGATTTATCTGTGAGGCCAAGAACCAGACAACCTTATCATGGGATAATTGTTTTAAATACTATTATAGTTCCAATTTTAGTATATGTGCTGCCAAAGTGAGCACAGTTTTAAATACTATTAATGTCTTTTCTGTATTAAAATCACTGAGGTTAGGAATAGCAAGTCTGACAATCAAATGTGTTCCTTTTCATTCAATGTCTGGCACATTAATTCTAACACTCATTAATTCTAAGAAGACTTCTCTGACCAACTACGTCTCCAAACACAACCACAACCCTCCAACTACCCATAGCCACCCCCCCCATATCCCTTATATTATTCTACTTTTATTTGTATTTTTTTGCATTTAAGTATGGTTCTAACTTGAATGATATGTTTTATATACATATATTCTGCTTTATAGCACAATAGTTAGTGTCTTGAGCTCTAGAGTCAAACTGTCAGGATTCGGTGCTATCTCTGCCATGTAATAGTAGTGTGATTTGGAGGAATTTACTTAACCTGTTCACGTCTCAGTTTTCTTATCTTCAAAATGGGGATGATAATAATAGCACCTCCCTCAAAGGATTATGAGGATTAAAATTTAAATGTGCGTAACATTTAGCTTGTACTTGGCCAATAGTTATATAAATGTTAGCTATCTTGTTATTATGTTTTTGGATGTTTCTCATTTCTGAATTATTTTTAAAGCGTTTTGAGGGTAAGAAGTGTGTTTTCAATATTCACATGCCCCTTGTGATAGTTAATTTTATGTGTCAATTGACTGCATGAGAGGATATTCAGATGTCTGGTTAAACATTATTTTTGCATATGTCTGTGGCAGTGTTTCCAGGTGAGATTATCATTTGATTTGGTGGGCTAGCCCTCCTCCATGTGGGTAAGCATCATTCTCCACTGAAGGCCTGTGTAGAACAAAAAGGCACAGGAAGGAGGAAATCACTCCTTTTTTCTACGTCATTGCTTGAGCTGGGACATCTCATCTTATCTTCTCCTGCCATTAAAGTAGGACTTAAATGTTTAGCTCTCCTGGTTCTGAGGCCTACAGACTTGACTGAATTACACCACTGGCTTTTCTGGGTCTCTAGCTTGTAGACTTGGAAGCTCCAGACTTGCAGATCATGAGACTTCCCAGCCTTCATAATTGTGTAAGTCAATTCTTCATAATAAAACTTCATTTATACCCCATTGGTTCTGTTTCACCGGAGAAATGACTAATACACTTCCTCTGTGCCCACAGTTGCATGCATACAGATCTATAGTGTTTCCTGAAATAATGGCCAAATGAATAGATCATTATAATGATTCCAGATGCATGTATATTATGACTCCAATATAGCTGATATGTTTAGAAATATATTTTTTAATTAAAAAATTAATCACAGTAAAAGACACACTGCCATTAATCCCCCCAAAAAACACTCCCCCTCACCCTGAACACACCCACTCAACCACTCCTGCCACCCTCCGAAGCAGCTCTGTAAGTCCCCTTTTGTGAGTGCCATTACTTCATCCTCCATCATCACAATGCTCCATGTCACACACTGCCTCTGATATGGCAATTTCTGTCAAATAAAAACACTACATTTATAATCAAGGAAAAATTCAAGCCAACGTCTATATCAAAAGAGGCAGTGGATGATTAAGAATTGGCCAGACCCCACCTGGGTTCAGATCCAGGCACGAAGAGGGTTTTGAGAAGTCTTCCTTGAAGAAAGCTAATTTCAGAATTCAGAGAAGCCTAAAAATTGTGTGCTGAGAAGCAATGATGGCAGCTGGACGAAAAAATTATTTGAGGGAGGTAGATATACTAGTTATCCTTTGATGCAAGGGAAGGATTAGCCTTAATCTATGTTGCCCAGCATACAGAGCTAAGACCAATAGATGAAAATTACAGGATGGAATATTTGAGCTTAATATAAAGAAACACTTTCTAACCACCTGGGCTGCGCAACAGTGGAATGAGTGGCCTTGCAAAGTAGTTTGGATGGGTTCACAGGCAGCCACTTTCCCTTCACACTGGATAGATGCAGATGTCACTCCTATGGTGGGGAGCTCTGAGTTGCATTCATGGCCAGTACATGGACAAGATCAGCTACAGAGCCATACTGGGAAAGCTAAAGACAGTGCTGATTCTGCCTTTCGCTTCATGTTAACAGAAGATAGAGGACGAGCAAAGGTTGTCAGTGCCATGATGCTTGTCCAGGTAACAGGATATGAGAGCTCAAAGGCAAGAGAGTGTGAGATATATCCTGGGCCTGGATTCATTCAGTATTTTATAAATCTGAAAAATCATCTAGGACAGTGCTAACCAAATATAGATTTCAGAAATTAATAAAATCTCCCTCAACCCACCACAGATTATCTGATATAAGACTGCCAACATTTTATCTTGCCAAGTAAGGACATTAAAAAAAAGAAATAAAAAGAATACCTACCATCTGCTTACATTATCATTTTATAAAAGAATCAATATTTAAAAAGAAGAAAATGGAATATAATCTTACAACTAATATATTAAGTGATTTCAGCGTTATGAAAACCACACATTGCCCATGTTTTTCTCATTGCAACATGGTCAAGTAAAATCATCATGAACTGGCATGAGTTCACAAACAAGCACTTGGGAACCATTGGCTTTAACGGTATTTTCTGATTGTTCCAAGTGAGAGTCCTACACCCCTCCCTTCCAGACTTCTAATCCTTTAAAGGGGTTGCTCTTTTAAATATAAATTTCTGAGAGTAACATTATCCCCATAGATCCTACAAAACTCAAACTGTAAGAAATAGCTCCAGGGGTAGTTAGGTCTCAACCTAATCTAGTCTTTGCTGAGGTGTGACACCATCTGTAGGGATCCCATTAACACTTACCATTTAGTCAGTAAGTCTCTGCTGGGGTGTCTTCCAACAACTCCAAAGACCCAGAAAATAATATGATGCAACATTCCTATTTCAAATGCCAAAATCTAACAATTATAGATGCTATTAGGAAAATAATTTAATCCATGAAGAATAGGGGCTTTAGGTCTTTGCTCTCTCCTAAAAGCCCTTTGCAGCTTCCTGGCATAATAGTGAGGTAAAATTCCATTTTTCTGTAATGAATAATGTGTTGGGGAAACTATTCTAAATATCTGCTCTGACAAGAGAAGGACTCCTGTCATTTTTTTCACCTTTAACTCCATTTTAGAAACGTTGATACATAATTGCTTGCTACCTAGTTGGAATTTGTCTAACATGTGAAATCACTTTTTTGAAACATATTATCTGCTAATGAAATCATAGAGCATTTTCTAGAGAGGAAAAAAGATTAATCTTTTGGCTGTACAGCGTACGCAGTAGATTACCATATGGATTCATGATTTCTATATTGTATTGTTTTGCTTTTAAATGTTCAGGTGCTTATTGAAAAATCACATTATTCAGAAGCTCTTATGATGCTTTTGACATCTCAGTTTTGAGTATAAGAAATGTAGGGTTTTATGCCCTGGTGAAAATCTCATGTCTAGTAGGATTCCAAGAGCCTGTTTCCCCCAAATTTAATCCACGTATTTTGAATTGCAAGATCCGCATCTATTAGGTTGGAGCAAAAGTAATTGCAGTTTAAAAGGTTAAAAATAATTGCAAAAACCGCAATTACTTTTGCACCATCCTAATACTTTTGGTTGCCCAACTTTACTTCAGAGCAACCTGGCTTCTTTACTCCACAACTAGTAGCCACTTCAGAGACCTGTAAATTTTTGGGATAAAGATAGCTCAATTTAAAGTCATCTTGATCAGCAGAATCCAAAATAATAGAATATGGCATTTGCCCTTCAGACTGCAGGATTTTATGTCTCCTTGGAGTTTTTCAGTGCATCTGTTTATATTCAAGCCAAGATCTTTTTGCTAGAAGTTGGTACTTGTCTCAGTCACAAATTTCAGTTATGTGCTCAGCTAGAGTTGGCTACACAAGAGTTGGTTTCTGCTGTTACAAGAATCACATAAACCTTTTGCGTATGAGGTCTGACAATTAAGTTCGTGAACTTGTTGCAATGATGTGGCTAACCGTTTTGGATATCAGAAGGATTATTCATTATGAATTTGTATCAACTGGACAGTTAACCAAGTTTATTATTTGGAAGTGCTGAAAATGCTGTGTGAAAGTTAGACTACCTGAACTTTCCGCCAACAAATCATGGCTCTTGCATCACAATAATGTACTAGCTCCCTGTCTGTGAGGGAGTTTTTAGCCAGTAAACAAATAACTGTATTGGAACACCCTCCCTACTCACTTGACCTGGCCCCAATGACTTTTTTCTTTACCCAAAGTAAAGAAAATATTGAAAGGAAGACATTTTGATGATATTCAGGACATCAATGGTAACATGACAACAACTCTGATGGCCATTCCAGAAAAAGAGTTCCAACATTGCTTTGAAGGGTGGACTAAACACTGGCATTGGTGCACAGTTTCCCAAGAGGAGTACTTCGAAGGTGACTATAGTGATATCCAGCAATGAGATATGTAGCACTTTGTCTAGGATGAGTGCGCAAACTTAATTGTCTAACCTTATGGTATATGTATGTATATATATAGCCATATATATGGCAAAGTAAAAATGCCTCAGTTTTACAGGTTCTTTTCATGGCTGTTGTCTTACCCTTACCCTTATTCTCTTCCCATAGTCCTCTTGCAATCAAACTATTGGCTTGAATTTTCATTTTTCCACCTTGCTCTGCTCCTGATGTTCATGACATCTTGGTGCTAACCTACCTACTAGACTTCTGACTTCCCCAAAACTCTGTGCCTTATATTGCCTTTGAGCCCTGACTCCATGTGGGAACAGAGTCCCAGAGAACAGTTTCCAGGCTCTCGGCCTCACGTGGAAAGGTGCTGACTCGGGTAGTAGATGGCCGTCAGCTATGGCTAATTGACTGTCAGCGGTAATCAGTTAGCCAATTAGCCACCGATATAACTGCCGTGGCTGTGCTGGTTGGGAAGTCGGTCGGTAGGCAGGCAGAGAAGCGGACAGCATGTTGCAGGTCGTGTGGCTCCAGCCTCCAGCGAGACTATAATGATATGACTCCCCTATCTATGGCTCCGTAGGTGTTCCTTTTTGGCTTAGCCATATCCTGTGTTCTTATGTGGGGAGCGGGCCTACAGGCCCTGCAGCCACCCCGCAAGACAAATGGCACAGCGAGAAGGGTATCCTGCATGACACTCCATCTTGCTTTTGACTTGCTTCTTTGCTCTGACTTTTAGTTTCTGGCTTCTCATCCCTTACCCCAATTATGGAATGCTCACAGCAAATCCACCTTGGGCACTGGGTCCCAGGTCCTTCCCCAAGACTGCTTCACTCTTGTGCTAATTCCCTTTCCTCTGTCTTTAGACTTATCTCTGTTCTCCTGATTCTGGCTCTCACTTTGCACCCATGACCCACTGCCATATATATTCCCCAAAACTGATAATCAAGTAGGCCTCTCCCCACTTCCCCCACATGACAATCACCCAAAACAACCAAGGACAGAGGTTTATATTTTGAAGTTGTGTCAGCAGCTTTGTGTGAGCTGCTGGGAGGAGGACACAGGATGTGGCCTTTTAGCCTAGATGTACAATATTGCCATGTACCAAATGGGAAATAATAACAATAATTACTAAGAAGGGAATTTTTATGAGTGCTTAGTGCCCCAGGGGCCAGGTTTCCCTTGCCATCACATGGGAAACAGAGAGAGCAGAAGACTTGGCTGCGAAAGAAAGTTTTAAAGGGTCATGTCACACTTGTAGTTCCCATTCTGAGCTTTGTCAAGGAGAAAGAGAGCTGCATTCATCTTCATAATGAAAAATACATATTTTCTTCATTGTGGGGGCAGTAGTTGGGATTGGGCAATGATTAAAAAGAAAATAAAATAGTTAGGAATCTCAGAGAGTTAATAGAATATGTCAATCGAAGTCCTACAGATAGCATGTTTCTTCCTTGATAGGGGAGATTTACCCTGTTCCAGAACTCACATTAGCATTAATGAGGATTTCACATGTAAATTTCCAGCAAATCGAAAGGAGTGCTAATTCTTTACACCTGGATGGTGCTCTGAGAAATTCGCCCCCCGCCCTTAGTTTGTGATAATGCAATGGATAATGAAAAGCACAAATTTGGAAATTGCCCACCCAAATGACATAAGTTAAAACAGAGACAAGGTGTTTGCAAGAAGCTCCTTGCTTCTGAGACAGAAGAGGTACAGACACCAGCCTTGTTATTAGCTGCTATTCAGAGAAAAGTTGTTATGTAAATCCAAGGCAAAGTCTTCTTATTTCCTATTATAATATATATTGTTGAATTTGTTCAATTGTGCCAATAATTGGTCTGATGTTACTACAGAAAATGATAGCAGTTATCTACCTCTAGGGATGAAAGAGAGAGGTATTAATTACTGGTCTTACTTACTAGCCCACCTGGAGAAAAAAATGACTTATTTTAATATATTGAAAGTCCACCCTCCCTGTCATGCAGGGACTCATGGGGGGTCTCAGCTCCCGCTCCTCATATAAGAATGCAAGACATGGTGAGGCCAAACAGGAACACATACGGAGCCATAGATAGGGGATTCTATACTCTAGCTGGCGGCTAGGTTGGAGACACAGGAAGCAGGAGCCACACTATCCACAACCTGCCCTCCACTTCTCTCTGCCAAACAACCTCACTTGCTAGCTGCAATCTGCCATGCTAACTGCAATCTGCTCTTGCTAGCTCAGCCACCATCTGCTTGCTAGCCCCCATTTTGCTGCTAGCATAGCCACGGCAGTTATATTAGTGGCCTATGGCTCACTGGTTACAGCTGAAGGCCAGCTAGCCACAGCTGATGGCCATCTAATCACAGATGATGGACATTTACTACCTGAGCCAGCACCTATCCACGTGAGGCCGAGAGCCTGGAAACTGCACTCCTGGCTCTTTCCCCACAATCCCCCCCCCCAAAAAAAAGATGCTTTCTTCCTTGGGAATGAGAAGCAGAGAAAAATATTAACTGAAAATTTGAGGGAGGCAGATTTCTGGACAATATATTAAAAATTTTATTTTAAAATTTATTGGGGTGACATATGTGAGTAAAATTACATAGATTTCAGTGTACAATTCTGTATTACATCATCTATAAATCCCATTGTGTGTTCACCACCCAGAGTCAGTTCTCCTTCCATCACCATATATTTGATCCCCCTTACTCTCATCTCCCACCCCCACATACCCGTTACCCTCTAATAACCACTAAACTATTCTCTGTGTCTATGAGTTTTTGTTTCTCATTTGTTTGCTTTGTTTTTTTGTTTTTGGTTTATATACCACATATCAGTGAAACCATATGGTTCTCTACTTTTGCTGTCTGACTTATTTCGCTTGGCATTATACTCTCAAATCCATCCATGTTGTCACAAATGTTTCTATATCATCTTTTCTTACCGTCGAATAGTATTCCATTGTGTATATATACCACAACTTCTTTATCCATTCATCTATCGAAGGAGATTTTGGTTGTTTCCATATCTTGGCCACCGTATATAAAGCTGCAATGAGCATTGGAGCACACATGTCTTTATGGATAAATGTTTTCAGGGTTTTTGGGTAGATACCCAGGAGAGGGATTGCTGGGTCACATGGTAATTCTATTCGTAATTCTTTGAGGAACCTCCACACTGCCTTCCATAACGGCTGCACTCCCACCAACAGTGGATGAGGGTTCCTTTTTCTCCACAGCCTCTCCAACACTTGTTACTATTTGTCTTGTTGATGATAGCCATTCTGGCTGGGGTGAGGTGATATCTCATTGTGGTTTTTATTTGCATTACTCTGATGATTAGTGATGTTGAACATTTTTACATATGTCTACTTGCCATTTGTATGTTCTTTTTGGAGAAATGTCTCTTTAGGTCCTCTGCCCATTTTTCAATTGGGTTGTTTGTTTATTTGTTGTTGAGTTTCAGAAGTTTCTTGTATATTTTGGATATTAGCCCCTTATCAGAGGCACTGTTTGCTAAAACCTACTCCCATTCAGTTGGTTGCCTCTTTATTTTGTCGATGGTTTCTTTTGCTGTACAGAAGCATTTAAGTTTCATATAGTCCCATTTCTGTAGTTTAGCTTTTACTTCCATTGCCTTTGGAGTCAAACTCATAAAATACTGTTTTTCGTTTTTTTTTTTATTAGTTTCAGGTGTACAAGACAAGGTAATACTTAGACGTTCATCATTTATATCCCTCACACTGTGAACCCCTTCCCCCCATCCATTATCCCTCCGACCTCACACCAAGCCATCACATTATATATATAAAACTATAGTTGGCATTTATTAATGTTTAGCTTCTGTTGGATGCCTGACCATAAAATACTGTTTGAATGCAAGGTCCATAAGTTTAGTACCTATGTTTTCTTCTATGCAGTTTATTGTGTCAGGACTTATGCTTAATTCTTTGATCCATTTTGAATTAATTTTGGTACATGGTGACACATAACAGTCCAGTTTCATTCTTTTGCACGTGGCTATCAAATTATCCCAGCACTATTTATTGAAGAGGCTGTCTTTCTTCCATTGTATGTTTTTAGCTTCTTTGTCAAAAATTATCTGTCCATATTTATGTGGTTTTATTTCTGGGTTCTCAATTCTATTCCATTGGTCTATGTGTCTATTTTTCTGCCAATACCATGCTGTTTTGATTATGGTAGTCCTGTAGTACAAGCTAAAGTCAGGCAGTGTGATACCTCCAGCATTGTTCTTTTTTCTTAAGATTGCTTTGGCTATTCAGGGTCTTATGTGATTCCAAACAAATCTGATGATTTTTTGTTCTATTTCTTTAAAAAATGCCATTGGGATTTTGATGGGGATTGCATTAAATCTGTATATTGCTTTCCGTAATATGGCCATTTTAACTATGTTGATTCTTTCAATCCATGAGCATGGAATGTCTTTACATTTCTTTGTGTCATCTTCAATTTCTTTCAAAAATGTCTTATAGTTTTCAGCATATAAATCCTTCACATCCTTGGTTAAGTTTATTCCAAGGTATTTTATTCCTTTTGCTGCAATTGCAAAGGGAATTGTTTTTTGTATTTCTTTTTCTGAGATTTCATTGTTAGTATATAGGAATGCAATGGACATTTGTACGTTGATTTTGTAGCCAGCAACTTTACTGTATTCGTTGATTGTTTCTAACAGCTTTTTGGTGGAGTTTTTAAGGGTTTTCTATATTTAGCATCATGTCATCTGCAAAGAGTGATAATTTAACTTGTTCATTCCCAATTTGGATGCCTTTTATTTCTTTCTCTTGCCTGATGGCTCGGGCAAGGACTTCCAACACTATGTTGAAAAGCAGAGGTGATAGGGGACAGCCCTGTCGTGTTCCTGAACGTAGATCAAAGGGCTTCCGTTTTTCACCATTAATTATGAGATTATCTGAGGGCTTGTCATAGATGGCCTTTATTATGTTAAGGTATTATCCTTCTATACCTATTTTATTAACTGTTTTAATCATAAATGGATGTTGTATCTTGCCAATTGTTTTTTCTGCATCAACTGATATAATCATATGATTTTTGTCCTTTATTTGTTTATGTGTTGTATCACATTGATGGATTTGCAGATGTTGAACCATCCTTGCCCCAGGGATGAATCCCACTTGGTCGTGATGAATAATCTCTTTAATGCATTGTTGTATTTGATTTGCTAAAATTTTGTTTAGGATTTTTGCATCAGTATTCATCAGAGATATTGGTCTGTAGTTTTCTTTTTTTGAGTTGGCCTTACCAGGTTTTGGTATCAGTGTAATGTTGGCCTCATAAAATGAGTTAGGGAGTTACTGTCACTTCTTCAATTTTTTGAGTTTGAGCAGGTTTGGTATTTGCTCCTGTTTGAAGGTTTGGTAGAATTCACTAGTGAAGCCATCTGGTTCCGGAGTTTTGCTTTTGGGGAGGTTTTGGATGACTGATTCAATTTCTTTACTGGTGATCGGTACTTTTAGATTTTCTAGTTCTTCATGGTTCAGCCTTGGAAGGCTATATGTTTCTAAGAACTTGTCCATTTCTTCTACGTTATTGAATTTGGTGGCATATAGTCCTTCATAGTATTCTTGAATGGTCCTTTGTATTTCTGTGGTGTCTGTGATAACTTCCCCTTTTTCATTTCTGTCGATTTCATTAATTTTTTAAAAGAAACAGCTCTTTGTCACATTAATTCTTTCTATTGTCCTTTTTTTCTCTATTTCATTGAGCTCTGCTCTGATTTTTGTTATTTCCTTTCTCTGCTGACCTTGGGTTTCACTTGTTCTTATTTTTCTAGTTCTTTAAGGTGTAACATGAGGTTATTTATTTGGGAGTTTTCTTGTTTCCTGAGATAGGCCTGTAATGATATAAATTTCCCTCTTAAAACTGCTTTCGCGGCACCCCAAAAATTTTGGTAGGATGTATTTTCATTGTCGTTTGTTTCTATATATCTTTTGATCTCTCCTTTAATTTCTTCTTTGACCCAGTCGTTCTTTAAAAGTATGTTGTTCAATCTCGATGTATTTGTGTTTTTTCCTGCTTTCTTTTTGCAGTTGATATCCAAGTTCAAAGCCTTGTGATCAGAGAATATGCTTGGTATGATTTCAATCTTCTTAAAATTGCTGAGGCTGCTTTTATGCCCCAATATATGGTCAATCCTTGAGAATGTTCCATGTACACTCGAAAAGAATGTATAGTGAGATGTTTTAGGATGAAGTGCTCTATATATGTCAATGATGTCCATTTCATCTAATGTGTCATTTAGGGCTGCTATTTCATTATTTATTTTCTGTTTGGATGATCTATTCATAGCTGTCAATGATGTATTTAAGTCCCCTAGTATAATTGTGTTTTGGTCAATTTCTCCCTTTAGTTCTGTTAGTAGGTGCTGGGCATATTTTGGTGCTCCCTGATTGAGGGCATAAATGTTGATGACTGTTATCTCTTCTTGTTGTATAGTCCCCTTTAGTATTATGAAATGTCCATCTTTGTCTCTTGTTATCTTTTTTACCCTGAAGACTGTTTCGTCTGATGTCATTATGGCTACACCTGATTTTCTCTGGGTACCATTTGCTTGGAGTGTCAATTTTCACCTTTTCCCTTTGAGTCTATGCTTGTCCTTGTAGCTGAGATGTGTCTCTTGGAGACAGCATATGGTTGGGTTTAGTTTTTTGATCCAATCTGCTACTCTGTGCCTTTTTATTGATGAGTTCAGTCCATTTACATTTAGGGTGATTATTGATACGTGAGGATTTTCTGTCATTCTGTCTTTAGTTTTCAGGTAAGGTTGTGTCTCCATTGTTTCTTTTCCGTTTTGTTGTTGTCTATTATTTCTGTGTGGTGGTATTCTATGATGTTTCCCTCTGTTTCTTCTTTTATTACAGTATATATTTCAGTTCTCGATTGTTTTTTGAGTGGTTACCCTTAAGTTTATGTAAAAGAATGTTTGACATTTCGAGTATTCCATTTTCTTCAGCACGTTTACTTTCTCCATGCCCATATCTTGTTCAGGCCTTTAATCTCTCCCTTTTTATGTTTTGGTTGTCACAAATTGTCCCTGTTGATTGTTGTCAAATAGCCTTCTTTAGTATTTTTTGTAGTGCAGGTCGTGTATTAGAAAATTCCCTCAGTTTCTTTATGTCTGGAAAGGTCTTTATTACTCCTTCATATGTAAAGGATATCTTTGCTGGATAAATTCTTCTTGGTTCATAATTTCTCTCTTTCAATAGTTTGAATATTTGGTTTCACTCCCTCCTGGCTTGTAGAGTTTCTGCTGAAAAATCTGATGATAATCTAATAGGTTTTCCTTTGTGGGTTACCATCTTCTTTTCCCTGGCTGCCTTGAGGATTCTTTCTTTGGTGTTAATTTCAGACAGCTTCAATACAATGTACCTTGGAGAAGGTCTGTTGGATTGAGGTAATTAGGTGTTCTATTTGCTTGTTGGATTAAGGATCCAATTCTGTCCACAAATTTGGGAAGTTCACATTAACGATATCTTAGAATATATTCTCTGTTCCCTTCTCTCTTTCTTCTCCTTCTGGTATGCCCATTATTCTTATATTGCTCTTTCTGATATAGTCTGAACGTTCTTGTGGAGTTCTTTCATTTCTTTTAAGTCTCAAGTCTCTCTCTTCTTCCATCTGTGTAATTTCCAGGTTTCTATCTTCGATGTCACTGATTCTTTCCTCCATCTGTTCACCTCTACTACCTAAGCTGGTTATTTCATTCTTAATTTCTTCTATTGAGTTCTTAATCTCTAGAAATTACATTTGGTTCTTTTTTAAAATTTCAATCTCTTTCGTAAAATGCTCATGTTGTTTTTTGATTGCGTTTCTGAGTTCATTAAATTGACTTTCTGTGTTTTCTTGCATCTCTTTGACGTTTTTCAGAACTACAATCTTGAATTCTATGTCATTTAAGTCACATATTTCCATATCCTTAATTTCCTTTTCTGGAGACTTTTCAGTTTCTTTCTGAGCTGTCTTGTTGCCTTGGTTATTCATGGCAATTACTGATTTATTATTTTTCTTTTGAGACATCTACAGGAGTGGCTTCTGCAACAGGTTGATAGGAAGAGTTCTTTCTTTTGTTTTCCAATGCTTGCTGGAAGAATTTTTTATTTTCTCTCCTACTGCAGCCTTTTTTTCTCTCTGACACAGTAGTGCTATGTTTTCTCTGCACTATTCCAGCTTCTCACACAATGGGGGGATTCTCTGGGAGACGGGCTACTCCTCTGTTAACAGTTCGCCTGGGTTGTAGGGCGCCAAATCCCTTTGGGGATGCAGAGAGCTTTTGAAGTTCCAAAGCTCTTTCTGCACCAGATTCAGAGCCCATATGTTTCCGCAGTTCTCTTTACTCTTGCAGGGATCTGCTCAGATAGGTGGGGCCAGGTATGGGGTGAGTTGTGAGAGGTGGCCCAGAGCAATGGCGGGGACCACCACCACAGCTGGTCCTGCTTCCACAGCTCTCTCCCCTTTGCCGGAACTAGTTGGGCTGTGAGTCTGTGTACATGAGGTTATTTATCTGGGATTTGTCTTGTTTCTTGAGATAGGCCTGTAATGATATAAATTTCCGTCCTAAAACTGCTTTTGCTGCATCCCCAAAATTTTGGTAAGATGTATTTTCATTCTCATTTTTTTCTGTGTATCTTTTAACCTCCTCTTATTTCTTCTTTGACTGTGTCATTCTTTAAAAGAATGTTGTTGACAGGCTTGAATCAAAGTCAATATAACAGCACAAGTTAATTGGAGTCTGAAAGTATCAGGACACTTGAAGTCTGGCTGGATAAAGCCCCACAGGGATTGGAAATGAGTCTGATGGGAACCAACTACAACAACAACAACAACAAAAACAACAACAACAAAAATCTGGTTTCCAATTCCCCAGGGATCTATTTATCAACTTTGTATAGTGATCTCTGGACTATAAGTGAATGGTTAGTTTTAAATAAAGAATACGTTTACACTCTATTTTATATAATAAGGGGGTCAAATGAAGAAATATGAAAGCCAAATTTTATAGTCTTTCTAACTACTGACATGCTATAATATAGTAAGAAAAAGTGAGAAAGTTGTTTTTCCTTTCTGGAGCTGAAGTATATTTATGTTTTTGTTTTTCTCATTTAAATCTGTCAAAAGTTTTGATAGCACAATGCACTGTCCCTATTTTTCTACCTTTCTAAAACTTATTTTCCTGAAAACAAATGTTTCCCACTAAAGAAAAAGTGTTATAACCTTCAAAGAGTAAGACATTTGACAAAGAACTTAGTGGTGGCTATTACAACATGAATAGGTACTAGTAGCAGCTTGGGCTCCTGAGTAATGGGAAATAGAACGGTTAACCTTTGGTCTATCAGTTGAATTTTGGCTCTGGATATAATGAAAAAAGTCATTACCCCCTGAAGGTCCATGGTCTTTGGGGAAATGAGTGTATAGTGGTTTTAGCTCTGTCCCTAACAGCCCAGCGTCTCCATTAGACTAGCTGCCATTACAATTAGAGATAATTGTGACGAGTGCAGCTGAGAACAGGGATTGAATGAGATGAGAGAGGGAACTACTTTACCTGTACTGCTAAAGGTGGTCCTTGAACAGCTAAGGATTGTTCTTCTCCTAGACTGTTGAAAATCTGTTTTGGAAATTTAAAGAAAATGAATGGAAAGCATACAAATGTCTACTCATACGTTCAGTCACAAAATCTTGCTTTTCACACAGAATAATGTTTTAATAGCAGGAATCATTTCAAATTATGTTCGATTAAAGTCCCATCTGTGTTCTGTCCACAGAAGACGAAATGGTAAATCAGAAACTCCACTTCCAATGAGAATTAAGTATCTCCTTTGAAGGGTATAACTGAGTCTGAGTTCTTTTAGATGGTGGATTTATTTTAAAAATTCCTCATCCAGGCAACAAGAAGTCAATGCTGTCTCTTCAGAAGAGGCTCTATTGGAGAGTTTTTAAAATTGACTTTAGTTGTACATTTTAAAAGGATGGTTTGTTCATTTTCTTGTTTATTGTAGGTTGTATTTAAGCTTCAAATAACAATGGTATAGTTTTAGAATAAAAGGGGCAACTAACCATAAACAGTGAATAGAAATAACCCTGAAAAAAAAGTATGTTGTTTAACTTCCACATATTTGTGATTTCTCCTGCTTCCTTTTTGCAGTTGATATCCAATTTTAAAGACTTGTGATCAGAGAATATGCTTATGATGGTTTTGATCTTCTTAAATTTGCTGGGTCTAGTTTTATGTCCCAATATATGATGTATCCTTGAGAATGTTCCATGTTCACTAGAAAAGAATGTATAGTCTGATATTCCAGGATAAATGTCAATTATGTCCATTTCATCTAATGTGTCATTTAGTGCTGATATTTATTTATTTTCTCTTTGCATGATCTATCCATAGCTGTCAATGAAGTATTTAGGTCCCCTAGCATAATTGTGCTTTGGTCAATTTCTCCCTTTAGTTCTGTTAGTAGTTGCTTGGTATATTTTGGTGCTCCCTGATTGGGGGCATAAATATTGATGACTATTATGTCTTCTTGTTTTATAGTCCCCTTTATCATTATGAAATCTCCATCTTTGTCTCTTGTTACGTTTTTTTATCCTGAAGTCTGTTTCATCTGATAACAGTTTGGCTATGCCTGCTTTTCTCTAAGTATCATTTGCTTGGAGTGTCTATTTCCATCATTTCACTTTGAGTCTATGCTTGTCCTTGTAGCTGAGATGTCTCTTGGAAGCAGCATATGGTTGGGTTTAGTTTTTTGATCCAATCTGCTACTCTGTGCCTTTTTATTGGTTAATTCAGTCCATTTACGTTTAGGGTGGTTATTGATATCTAACAATTTCCTTTCATTCTATCTTTGATTTTTCTGGTTGGACAATGTCTCCATTATTTCTTTACCTTTTTGTTGCTGTCTATACCAGCAACATACTGTCTATACAACATGCTGTCTATACTGTTGCTGAGAATATCAGTGTGGTGGTATTCTATGGTTTTCCTTATGTGTAGTCTTCTTTTATGTTACATATTTCAGTTCTGGATTTTTTTTTTTTGAGTAGTTACCATCAAGTTTATGTAAAAGAAAGTTTCATATTTAGAGTATTTTCTTCAGCACGCTTACTTTCTCCCTTCCCTTATGCAGGTCCAGACCTTTACTTTCTCCCCTTTTATGGTTTTTGTTTCTTTTTTTTTTTTTTTGTCACGAATTATCCCTATTTATGCTGTGAGTTGATTTCTGCACTGTCTTAGCAACTGGTCTTTTTCCTCCTTTTTTAAGTGCTTTTTTCTTCTTTACTCTGTATGTTATGTTTAAATATATAGTGTCTAATTTGGTGTAGGGTTGCCATTTCCTGCTTGTTTTTGTCTCTTCCTAATACTACTCATGATTTTGTATTCTCTTGCTTTTTTGTGTCAGGTTGAATCGCCGCCTTCAGTATTTCTTGTAGTGTAGATATTGTGTTAGAAACGTCCCTCAGCTTCCGTATGTATGAAAATGTCTTTATTCCTCCTTCATATCTAAAGGATATCTTTGCTGGGTATAGTATTCTTGGCTCATATTTTCTCTTTCAATAGTTTCAATGTTTGATTCCACTCCCTCCTGACTTGTAGAGTTTCTGCTGAAAAATCTGATAATAATCTAATAGGCTTTCCTCTATAGGTTACCGTCCTCTTTTCCCTGGCTGCCTTGAGATTTCTTTCTTTGTTTTTAATTTTTGACAGCTTCAATACAATGTGCCTTGGAGAAGACCTGCTGGGATTGAGGTAATTAGGTGTTCTATTTGCTTCTTGGATTCGATGATTCAATTCTTTCCACAAGTTTGGGAAGTTCTCATCGACCAGTAGTTTGAATATGCTCTCTGTTCCCTTTCTTCTCCTTCGGCTATGCCCATTATTCTTATATTGCTCTTTCTGATGAAGTCAGAAAGTTCTTGTAGAGTTCTTTGATTTCTTTTAACTCTCAAGTCTCTCTCTTCTTCCATCTGTGTCATTTCCAGGTTTCTATCTTCGATGTCACTGATTCTTTCCTCCATCTGGTCAGCTCTATTATGTAAGCTGGCTATTTCATTCTTCTTTTCTTTTATTGAGTCCTTAATCACCAGAAATTCTATTTTGTTCTTTTTTCAAATTTCAAACTCTTTGGTAAAATGTTCATTCTGTTCTTTGAATTTGTTTCTGAGTTCATTAAACTGCCTGTCTGTGTTTTCTTGCATCTTGTTGAATTTTTTCAGAACTGCAATCTTGAATTCTCTTACATTTAAATCACATATTTCAATTTCTTTCAGTTCGTTTTCTGGAGACTTTTCACTTTCTTTCTGAGCTGCCTTGTTACCTTGGTTATTCATGGCAATTAATGAATTATTATTTCTCTTCCTAGGCATCTAGAGTAATGGGTTCTGCAACAGGTTGATAGGAAGTAGTCTTTCTTTTGCTTTCCATTATGTGTTGGTAGAATACTTTATTTTCTCTCTGACTGCAGCCTTTGTTCTCTCTCACACTGCAGTGTTATATTTTCTCTGCATTGTTCTGGCTTCTCACATAATGGGGTGATTACCTGGAAGGTGGGCATCTCCTCTGTGAGCAGGTTGACTTGGTCTCAGGCCACTGCCTCCACTGGGGGATGTGGAAAGCTTTTAAAGTTTTGAAGCTCTTCCTGCACCAGATTCAGATCCTGTGTGTTCTAGTGGCTGTTTTTACCCCTGCAGTGAACCACACATATAGGTGGGGTCAAGGTGGAGGTGGGTTGTGAGACGTGGCTATGAGAAATGGTGTTGACCACCAGCACAGCCAGTCCTGCACCCAAGGCTCCTTCCACTTCACTGGAACTAGTCTTGCTGTGAGTTCATGGCTTAGGGCCACAGTTCTCAGAACTGTAAATATTCTGTTCTTTTGATCTGGCACTGTTACCTTTCCACTCTTAGCACTGGAAAATTGGGGATGTGGTGAACTCTGTGATGGGGGAGACGGGGTGGCTAGGGTCCATTCCTGTGCCCATCCTCTGCAGGCAGTGATGACTTAAACCACCATCTTCACCCTTCTTCCCTCACTCTTTGCTCTGAGGTCTCTGCCGTGAGTGTTGGATTCAGCCATATTACATGCTGATCCCTCATGCAGGACTGTGAGCCATAAGGGGAGTGCTAGCAGTCCAAATTCTTGCATCTTCCATGACTGTGGTAACTCTGGAATGTACGTGGCTCAGAGTTCTGATCTGATCCTGGCATGTCAACTCAGATTCATTTCTTCTAGGAGAAATGTAAAAGTTTTGCAAGTTCCAATTTGCATGTGAGACTTGAGGAAGTAGGGGGAAAACAGTAAAGGAAGGTTTTCTCTCTTTTTTAACTTCTTTCAGAAACTCATTCTATCTGCAAGGAGGGTAGAAAGGACAAACTGTGAGTAAAAAAGAAAGGAGAGAGAGGTAATAAACAGTGGCTTTCCTGCAGACAGTTATACATTTCCAGGACACAGTTATATACTTCTCCTCCCATGCCTTCCTCGCATCCTGGTACCACAACAACTAGAGAAGAGCACTGTGATTTGTATTCAGAATCAAAGCAAACTGGAGGCTGTAGACCACGTACAGTCCAGGCAGGATAGTTGCACATGGCTATTCCATGGAATTACATGGTGGTGGGCGGGGGCGGGGGGAGTGAAGGGAATGTTTGATGTTGGTTTGCAAAGAATGGTTTCCCCAGGAAGAGGTTTGAGGTACATCAGGGAAGAAGAAAATCATATTGTTTCTATCTGTTCTGTTGTGTATTTTGAAAGGTAAAGGCATGATTGGCTTTAGAAGGCTGGGCTCTGATCAAAGTTTGTAACTTACGTATTGCTTTGCTTCTGTATTTGGTACTGAGCTCTGGTTTACAATAGGCAAAAAATAGTGTCTGCTTTTTTTTTGCATCTTACATCCCTATTTTCATTAAAGCTGTCTCTGTAGCCTATGATGTAAGGTTTATTTCCCCTTCTCCCTGCAGTAGAGGAAAATAAATAAGACATGGAAGAAATAGAAGGTAAAATGTCAAGTACCCAAGGTCTTGGGCAGTCTAATTTCAGTCTAACCTTGGGCAGAAGCCAGCTACTTAACACAGAAGGTAATAAGGCAAACTCCAGTGTGTGTGTTTATAAAGGGATGTCTTGCAAGCCATGCTAACAGTGGGCTGTACTCTCACAGCTCTATTTATTTATAGCTCACTGCCCCCCTGACCCAAATGCTACAGAACTAGTATTCTGACAAGTTGAAATAATAATAGATTACACAAAAAGCAAATCGATAAATTTCCATTCCAAAATATCTATCTTCCCCCAATAATTATGTAGGAAATAGGAGAATAGGGGTTCTTTTTCACCTGTAATGAGATTTAGGATCAGGGGGGCAGATTAAGTGACATACATCTTTTTGACCTGATCAGTAGGTTAGGAGGGTTTCAGATAGATTTAGAGGCTCCAGAAAACACTTGATATTTGTACAAGTCTATTCTTCTGGTCACTTTCTTTGTGCCCTATAATTCCTGTCATTAGGTAGTCTTCAAGACTAGGTCTCTGTATCATGGTTTTTAAATTTGGAAGGCACTGCATGTTCCAACCAACTGCAAAGCTACTGTGTCCTCTTTAAACACAGCCCTGATTGGTATATCTTTCCTCAGTGATTTTTTTTTTTGTTGGTTGCCTTCAGTGTTGATGTATGTATTTTACAATTTTTCTTTGGATGCTTAAAAATTTCAATTACAGTTGAAATTCAATATTATTTTATATTAGTTTCAGATGTACAGCATAATGATTAGCCATTTATGTAACTTATGAAGTGAACCCCAAATAAGTCTAGTATCACCTGGCACTCTACATAGTTATTACAATATTACTGACTACATTTGCTATGCTGTACTTTACATCCCTGAGACTATTTTGTAACTACAAATTTGTACTTCTTAATCCTTTCACCTTTTTCATCCAGCCTTACAACCGTCCTCCCATCTGGTAACCATTACATTGTTGTCTGTATATAATAGTCTGTTTCTGTTTTTGTTGTTGTTATTGTTGCTTATTTTGTTCTTTTTTTAATATATTGGAGTGACAATTGTTAGTGAAATTATATAGATTTCAGGTGTACAATTCTGTATTACATCATCTATAAATCCCATTGTGTGTTCACCACCCAGAGTCAGTTTTCCTTCCATCACCATATATTTGATGCCCCTTACCCTCATCTCCCTCGACTCACCCCCTTACCCTCTAACACCACAAAACTATTGTCTGTGTCTATGAGTTTTTGTTTCTCATTTGTTTGTCTGGTTGTTTTGTTGATTTTGGTTTATATACCACATATCAGTTTTTTCTGTCTGACTTATTTCGCTTAGCATTATACTCTCAAGATCCATCCATGTTGTCACAAATGTTCCTATATCATTTTTTCTTACAGCCGAATAGTATTCAATTGTGTATACATACCACTACTTCTTTATTCATTCATCTATCGAAGGACATTTTGGTTGTTTCTATGTCTTGGCCACCATAAACAAACCTGCAATGAACATTGGAGTACACGTGTCTTTATGTATAAATGTTTTCAAATTTTTTGGGTAGATACCCAGGAGAAGGATTGCTGGGTCACATGGTAATTCTATTCGTAATTTTTTGAGGAACCTCCACATTGCCTTCCATAACGGCTGCACCTGTCTGCATTCCCACTAACAGTGTATGAGGGTTCCTATTTCGCCACAGCCTCTCCAACACTTGTTACTATTTGTCTTGTTGATGATAGTCATTCTGACTGGGGTGAGGTGATATATCATTGTGCTGTTTATTTGCATTTCTCTGATGATTAGTGATGTTCAGCATTTTTCCATATGTCTATTTGCCATTTGTATGTCCTCTTTGGAGACTTGTCTCTTCAGGTCCTCTGCCCATTTTTCAATTGGGTTTTTTGTTGTTGTTGTTGTTGAGCTTCATGAGTTCTTGTATATTTTGGATATTATCCCCTTATCGGAGGCACTGTTTGCAAAAATCTTCTCCCATTCAGTCGGTTGCCTCTTTATTTTGTCAATAGTTTCTTTTGCTGTGCAGAACTTTTAAGTTTCATATAGTCCCATTCATTTATTTTAGCTTTTACTTCCATTGCCTTTGGAGTCAAATTCATAAAATGCTGTTTGAATGCAAGGTCCATAATTTAGTACCTATGTTTTCTTCTATACAGTTTATTGTGTCAGGTCTTATGCTTAAGTCTTTGATCCATTTTGAATTAATTTTGGTACATGGTGACAGGTAGCAGTCCAGTTTCATTCTTTTGCACGTAGCTATCCAATTCTGCCAGCACCATTTATTGAAGAGGCTGTCCTTCCTCCATTGTATGGTTTTAGATTCTTTGTCAAAAATTATCTGTCCATATTTTTGTGGTTTTATTTCTGAATTCTCAATTCTATTCCATTGGTCTATGTGTCTCTTTTTGTGTCAATACCATGCTGTTTTTATTATTGTAGCCCTGTAGTACAAGCTAAAGTCAAGGAGTGCGATACCTCCAGTATTGATCTTTTTTCTTAAGATTGTTCGGGGTCTTTTGTGGTTCCAGAAAAATCTGATAATTTTTGGTTCTATTTCTTTAAAAAATGCCATTGGGATTTTGACATGGATTGCATTAAATCTGTATATCGCTTTGGATATTATGGACATTTTAACTATGTTCATTCTTCCAATCCATGAGCATGGAATGACTTTCCATTTCTTTGTGTCATCTTGAATTTCTTTCAAAAAAATGTCTTACGGTTTTCAGCACATAGGTCCTTCACATCCTTGGTTAAGTTTACACCTGTTTTTTTTTTTTTTTGCTGCAATTGCAAAGGTAATTGCTTTTTGCATTTCTTTTTCTGAGATTTCATTGTTAGTATATAGGAATGCAATGGACTTTTATACGTTGATTTTGAAGCCAGCAACTTTACGGTATTCGTTGATTGTTTCTAATAGCTTGTTGGTGGAGTCTTTAGGGTTTTCTATATATAGCATCATGTCATCTGCAAAGAGTGATAATTGAACTTCTTCATTCCCAATTTGGATGCCTTTTATATCTTTCTCTTGCCTGATTGCTCTGGCAAGGACTTCCAACACTGTGTTGAAAAGCAGAAGTGATAGGGGACAGCCTTGTCGTGTTCCTGAACATAGAGCAAAGGGCTTCAGCTTTTCACCATTAATTATGAGATTAGCTGAGGGCTTGTCATATATGACCTTTATTATTTTAAGGTATTTTGCTTCTATACCTATTTTATTAAGCGTTTTAATCATAAATGGATGTTGTATCTTGTCAAATGCTTTTTCTGCATCAATGATATAATCATGTGATTTTCCTTCCGTTATTTTGTTTATGTGATGTATCACATTGATGGATTTGCGGATGTTGAACCATCCTTGTGCCCTGGGTATGAACCCCACTTGGTCATGATGAATTACCTTTTTAATGCATTGTTGTATTCGATTTGCTAGAATTTTGTTTAGGATTTTTGCATCAGTATTCATCAGAGACATTGGTCTGTAGTTTCTTTTATTGTGTTGTCCTTACCAGGTTTTGGTATCAGGGTAATGCTGGCCTCATAAAATGAGCTAGGGAGTACTGTCTCTTCCTCAATTTTTTGGAAGAGTTTGAGCAGGATTGGTATTAGATCCTCTTTGAAGGTTTGGTAGAATTCACTAGTGAAGCCATCTGATCCCCGACTTTAGCTTTTGGGAAATTTTTTATGACTGATTCAATTTCGTTACTGGTGATCGGTCTGTTTAGACTTTCCAATCTTCACGGAATAGCCTAGGAAGCCTGTATGTTTCTAAGGACTTGTCTTTTTCTTCTAGATTATTGAATTTTGTGGCATATAGTCCTTCATAATATTCTTGCATGATCCTTTGTATTTCTGTGGTGTCCATGATAACTTCCCCTTTTTCATTTCTGATTTTGTTAATTAGTGTCTTTTCTCTTTTCATTTTTGTGAGTCTAGCCAAGGGTTTGTCAATTTTGTTAATCTTTTCAAAGAACAAGTTCTTTGTCAAATTAATTTTTTATATTGGCTTTTTGTTCTCTATTTCATTTAGTTCTCCTCTGATTTTTGTTATGTCCTTTCTTCTGCTGACCTTGGGTTTCACTTGTTCTTCTTTTTCTAGTTCTTTAAGGTGTAATGTGAGGTTATTTCTTTGGGATTCTTCTTGTTTCTTGAGATAGGCCTGTAATGATATAAATTTCCCTCTTAAAACTGCTTTCGCTGCATCCCCAAAATTTTGGTAGGATATATTTACATTGTCATTTGTTTCTATGTATCTTTTGATCTTGCCTCTAATTTCTTCTTTGACCCAGTCGTTCTTTAAAAATATGTTGTTTAATCTCGATGTATTTGTGTGTTTTCCTGCTTTCTTTTTGCAGTTGATATCCAATTTCAAAGCCTTGTGATCATAAAATATGCCTGGTAAGATTTCAATCTTCTTAAATTTGCCGAGGCTGATTTTGTTTCCCAATATGTGGTCTATCCTTGAGAATGTTCCATGTACACTAGAAAAGAATATATAGTCTGATGTTTTAGGATATAGAGCTCTATATATGTCAATGATGCCCATTTCATCTAATGTGTCATTTAGGGCTGCTGTTTCACTATTTATTTTCTGTTTGGATGATCTCTCCATAGCTGTCAATGATGTATTTAAGTCCCCTAGTACAATTGTGTTTTGGTCAATTTCTCCCTTTAGTTCTGTTAGTAGCTGCTTGGTATATTTTGGTGCTCCCTGACTGGGGGCATAAATATTGATGACTGTTATGTCCTCTTGTTGTATAGTCCCCTTTACCATTATGAAATGTCCATCTTTGTCTCTTGTCACCATTTTCACCCTGAAGTCAGTTTCATCTGATATCATTCTGGCTACACCTGATTTTCTCTGGGTACCATTTGCTTGGAGTGTCAATTTTCACTATTTCAGTTCTAGTCTATGCTTGTCCTTTTAGCTGTGATATGTCTGTTGGAGACAGCATATGGTTGCGTTTAGTTTTCTGATCCAATCTCTACTCTGTGCCTTTTTATTGGTAAGTTCAGTTCAATTACATTTAGGGTGATTATTGATATGTGAGGATTTCCTGTCATTCTATCTTTAGTTTTCTGGTAAGGCTGTGTCTCCATTGTTTCTCTGCCTTTTTGTTGTTGTCTATTATTTCTGTGTGGTGGTATTCTATGATGTTTCCCTCTGTATCTTCTTTTATTACAGTATGTATTTCAGTTTTGGGTTTTTTTTTTTTGAGTGGTTACCCTTAAGTTTATGTGAACAAAGTTTGATATTTACAGTATTCCATTTTCTTCAGCATGTCTACTTTCTCCATTCCCATATTCCGGTTCATGCCTTTACTCTTCCCCTTTTTATGTTGCCACAAATCGTCCCTGTTGATGGTGGTCTAATAGCCTCCTTTAGTATTTCTTGTAGTGAAGGTCTTGTATTAGAAAATTCGGTCAGGCCCTGTATATCTGGAAATGTCTTTATTCCTCCTTCATAGCTAAAGGGTATCTTTGCTTGATTTATTATTTTTGGCACGTAAAATTCTCTCTTTCAATAGTTTGAATATTTGGTTCCACTCCCTCCTGGCTTGTAGAGATTCTGATGAAAAATCTGATGATAATCTAATGGGCTGTCCTTTGTAGGTTACTGTCTTCTTTTCCCTGGCTGCCCTGAGGATTCTTTCTTCGCCGTTGATTTTGCACATCTTCAACACAATGTGTCTTGGAGAATGTCTGTTAGGATTGAGGTATTAGGTGTTCTATTTGCTTCTTGGATTTGAGGTTCCAGTTCTCTCCACAAGTTTGGGAAATTCTCATCAACAATTTTTTGGATATATTCTCTCTTCCCTTGCCTATTCTCCTCCTGGTATGCCCATTATTCTTATATTGCTCTTTCTGATAGAGTCAGAAAGTTCTTGTAGAGTTCTTTCATTTTTTTTAAGTCTCAAGTCTCTTTCTTCTTCCATCTGTGTCATTTCGAAATTTCTATCTTCAATGTCACTGATTCTTTCCTCCATCTGGTCAACTCTACTACCTAAGCTGGTTATTTCTTTCTTAATTTCTTCTATTGAGTTCTTAATCTCCAGAAATTCCATTTGGTTCTTTCTTAAAATTTCAATCTCTTTCATAAAATACTCCTGTTGTTCTCTGATTGCTTTTCTGAGTTCATTAAATTGTTTTTCTGTGTTTTCTTACATCTTATTGAATTTTTTCAGAACTGCAATCTTGAATTCTGTGTCATTTAAGTCACATATTTCCATATGTTTAAGTTCCTTTTCTGGAGACTTTTCACTTTCTTTCTGAGCTGTCTTGTTGCCTTGGTTATTCATGGTAATTACTGATTTATTATTTCTCTTCCTAGACATCTACAGCAGTGGCTTCTGCAACAGGTTGATAGGAAGAGGTCTCTCTTTTGTTTGGCAATACTTGTTGTTAGAATGTTTTATTTTCTCTCTGACTGCAGCCTATTTTTCCCTCTCTCACACAGTAGTGCTATATTTTCTCTGCACTATTCCAGCTTCTCACACAATGGGGGGATTCCCTAGAAAATGGGCTTCTCCTCTGGTAACAGTACGCATGGGTCATAGGGCGCCACGTACCTGTGGGGATGTGGAGAGCTTTTGAAGTTCCAAAGCTCTTTCTGTACCAATTTCAGAGCCTGTATAATTCAGCAGTTCTGTTTACTCTGGCATGGATCCCCCCAGATCGTTGGGGCCTGGGGCGGGGTGAGTTGTGAGAGGTGGCCCAGAGCAATGGTGGTGACCACCACCACAGCCGGTCCCACTTCCATAGCTCCCTCCCTTTTGCCTGAACTAGTTGTGCTGCAAATCTGTGTCTGGGGTCCACAGTCTCAGAATAGGAAATATTCTGTTCTTTTTACCTGACACTGCTACTATTCGGTTTCTAGCACCAGTAAGTTGGGGGAGAGGCGAGCTCTGGGAGGGTAGGGAGGGGGAGGCTAGTCTCAGTGCCTAAGGCTTCCGTTCTCTTCTCGGCAGTGAAGGCATAAGCCACCGTATTCAGCCTTCTTCCCTCAGTCTTTTTTCCAAGGTCTCTGCTGTGAGTGTTGGGTTCAGCTGAGTTATATGCTGCCCCCTCAGCCCTGTGGGCCGTAAACGGAGCCCTAGCAGTCCAAATGCTTCCCTCTACCGCAGCTGTGGTAGTTCTGGGATGCAGGGAGCTTGGAACATTGAGCCAGGTCTGCATCTTCCGCCCGTGCGGTGGCTCTATCTCAGCACTTCTACTTTCCCTCCTGCCCTGCACACGCAATTCTCCCACCTTTAGATGAATTCAGTATTGGGCCTGTTCGT
Organism: Rhinolophus hipposideros; assembly: GCF_964194185.1. NCBI lineage: Eukaryota > Metazoa > Chordata > Mammalia > Chiroptera > Rhinolophidae > Rhinolophus > Rhinolophus hipposideros. The sequence continues at coordinate 53,515,071 of NC_138046.1, read as the reverse complement.
CTTGCCTGTCTGCTGTGCAGAGAGTCCTTTGTGGAGTTATTTTTGTTTGATTAGTTTTAAGTTCCAGGGGAGTGTTACAGAGGCTCACCTCATGCCGCCATTTTTGATGACGTCCTATTTTGTTTGTTAGAGTCCACATGTAAGTGAGATCGTATGGGATTTGTCTTTCTCAGTCTGATGTATTTCACTTAGCATAATAAACTCTAGGTCCATCAATGATGTTACAAATAGTAAGATTTCATTATTTTTTATGGATAATATTCCATTGTATGTATGTACAAATTTTTATTTGTCCAATCGTCTACTGATGGGCTCTTACTTTGCTTACATATTTTAGTCATTGTAAATACTACTGCAGTGAACATAGGGGTGCATATATTTTTTTGACTTAGAAATTTGGATATCTTTGCATATACCCAAAAGTGGAATTGTTCGGTCACAAGGTAGTTGTATTTTTAATTTTTGACAGATCTCCATATTTTCCATAGTGGCTGTACCAATTTGCAATCCCACCAACAGTGCATGAAGGTTCTCTTTTCTACACATCCTTGCCAAAACTTGTTTGTTGATTTATTGATAATGGCAATTTTGACAGGTGAAAAGTGATATCTCATTGTGGTTTTTATTTGTATTTCTCTGATGATTAGTGAAATTGAACATTATTTCATATGTCTATTGGACATGTGTATGTCCCCTTTGGAGAAATGTCTCTTTAGGTCCTCTGCCCATTTTTTATTTGGATTGTTTATTTTAGGGTGCTGAGTTACATGATTTTTAAAAAATAAATTATGGATATGGACCCTTATCAAATGAATCATTGGCGAATATCTTCTCCCATTCATTAGGTTCTTTTTTTATTTATTTTATTTATTTTATTTTTTTTAATTAATTAATTTATTTATTTGTTTCAGGTGTACAAAACAAGGTAATACTTAGACGTTCATCATTTATATCCCTCATACTGTGAACCCCCCTCCCCCCATCCACTACTTTTATTGGTTTCTTGATGGTTTCCTTTTCTGTGCAAAAACTTTTTAGTTGATAGACATCATCAAAATGGCTGCATGAGGTGAGCCACTGTAAAGCTCCCCTGGAATTTACAAGTAAATGAACAACAATAACTCCACAAAGGTCTCCTTGCACAGCAGACAGGCAAGACAAAGAGGCCCACTACTGAATTCCTCTAAAGGTTGGAGGGTCGCGCAAGCTGGGGAGGAGGGAAGGGAGAAGTACGTAGACAGAGCCGCGGAGGCGCAAGGCACAGACCTAGCTCAGTGCTCCGAGCTCACTGCATCCGGAACTGCCACAGCTGAGGGAGAGGGAAGAACTGGGATTGCTATGGATCCTATTATGTCCCACAGGGCTGAGGTGGCAGCATATAACACGGCTGAACCCAAGGCTCACGGAAGAGACCTCAGAGAAAAGACTGAGGGAAGAAGGCTGAAAACGGTGGTTTAAGCTCTCACTGCCAAGCAGAGAACGGAAGCCTTGAGCAATGAGACGAGCTTCCCCCTCCCAAAGCTCCCGGAGCTCGCCTCGCCGCCACCTACCCGGTACTAGAAGCGGAACAGTAGTAGTGTCAGATCAAAAGAACAGAATATTTGCTGTTCTGAGAGCTGTGGACAGTAGACACAGATTCAAAGCCATACTGGTAACAGTAATGGAGAGGGAGCTGTGCTAGCAGGTCCGGCTGTTTTGGTGGTCCCCGCCATTGTTCTGGGCCACTATCACAAATCACCCTGCCCCTGTCCCCACCTATCTGGGCAGATCTCTGCATGAGTAAACAAAACTGCTGAATCATAAGGACTCTGAATCTGGTGCACAAAGAGCTTTGGAACTTTAAAAGCTCTCTGCATCCCCACAGGGATGTGGTGCCCTATGACCCAGTTGAACTGTTAACAGAGGAGAAGCTCATCTCCCATGGAATTCCCCCATTATGTGAGAAGCTGGAATAGTGCAGAGAAAACATAGCACGCCTGTGTGAGAGAGGAAAAAAAAAGCCTGCAGTCGGAGAGACAATAAAACATTCAACCAACAAGTACTGGAAAACAAAAGAAAGACCTCTTCCTATCTATCTGTAGCAGAAGCCACTCCTGTAGATATCTCAGAAGAGAAATAATAAATCAGTAATTGCCATGAATAACCAAGGCAACAAGAAAGCCCAGAAAGAAAGTAAAACGTGTCCAAAAAAGGAACTTAAAGATATGGAAAAATGTGACTTAAATGACAGAGAATTTAAGACTGCAGTTCTCAAAAAACTCAACGAGATGCAAGAAAACACAAAAAGGCAGTTTAATGAACTCAGAAACACAATTAAAGAACAACATGAGCATTTTACGAAAGAGATTAAATTAAAAAAAAAACTAATAGAATTTCTGGATATTAAGATCTCAGTAGAGGAAATTAAGAATGAAATAACCAGCTTAGGTAGTAGAGTTGACCAGATGGAGGAAAGAATCAGTGACATCGAAGATAGAAACCTGGAAATTACACAGATGGAAGAAGAAAGAGACTTGCTACATGAAAGAAATGAAAGAACTCTAGAAGAATATTCTGACTCTATCAGAAAGAGAAATATAAGAATAATGGGCATACCAGAAAGAGAAGATAGAGGGAAGGGAACAGACCATATATTCAAATAAATTGTTGATGAGAATTTCCCAAACTTGTGGACAGAACTGGATCCTTGAATCCAAGAAGAAAATAGAACACCTAATTACCTTAATCCCAACAGGCCTTCTCCAAGGCACATTGTATTGAAGCTGTGCAAAATAAACGACAAAGAAAAAATCCTTAATGCAGCCAGGGAAAAGAAGACGGTAACCTGCCAAGGAAAGCGCACTAGATTATCATTAGATTTTTCAGCAGAAACTCTACAAGCCAGGAGGTAGTGGAACCAAATATTCAAACTATTGAAAGAGAGAAATTATGAGCCAAAAATAATATATCCAGCAAAGATATCCTTTAGATATGAAGGAGGAATAAAGACTTTTGCAGACATACAGAAGCTGAGGGAATTTTCTAATACGACCTGTACTACAAGAAATAGTAAAGGAGGCTATTTGACAACGATCAACAGGGACAATTTGTGGCAATATAAAAAGGAGGAGAGTAAAGGCCTGAACTGGAGTATGGGAATGGAGAAAGTAAGCGTGCTGAAAAAAAAATGGAATACTCTAAACATCAAACTTACTTTTATATAAACTTAAGGGGGTAACCACTGAAAAAACTCAAGAACTAAAATATGTACTGTAATAAATGAAGAAACAGAGGGAAACATCATAGAATACCACCACACAGAAATAATAGACAACAACAAAAAGGCAAATAAATAATGAAGACACAGCGTTACCAGAAAAACTAAAGATAGAATGACAGGTAATCCTTACATATCAATAATCACCCTAAATGTAAATGGACTGAACTCACCAATAAAAAGGCACAGAGTAGCATATTAGATCGAAAAACTAAACCCAACCATATGCTGTCTCCAAGAGACACATCTCAGCTACAAGGACAAGCATATACTCAAAGGGAAAAGGTGGAAATTGACACTCCAACAAATGGTACCCAGAGAAAATCAGGTATGGCCATAATGATATCAGGTGAAACTGACTTCACTGTGGAAATATAACAAGACACAAAGAAGGTCATTTCATAATGGTAAAGGGGACTATACAACAAGAAGACATAACAGTCATCAATATTTATGCCCCCAATCAGGAAGCACCAAAATATACCAAGCATCCACTAACAGTACTAAATGGAGAAATTGACCGAAACACAATTACACTAGGGACTTCAATATATCATTCAAAGCTATGGATAGATCATCCAAACAGAAAATAAATAACGAAATGGAAGCCTTAACTGACACGTAAGGTGAAATGAACATAATTGACATATATAGAGCACTTCATCCTAAAACATCAGATTATACATTCTTTTCGAGTGTAGATGGAATATTCTCAAGGATAGACCATATATTGGGACATAAAATCAGCCTCAGCAAATTTAAGAGGATTGAAATCATACCAAGCATATTCTCTGATGACAACCCTTTGAAATTGGGTATCAACTGCAAAAAGAAAGCAGGAAAAACACAAAAGAGGGAGATTAAACATCATAGTTTTAAATAGCGACTGGGTTGAAGAAGAAATTAGAGGAGAGATCAAAAGATACATAGAAACAAATGAAAATGAAAACAAATCCTACCAAAATTCTTGGGATGCATTGAAAGCAGTTTTAAGAGGGAAATATATATCATTACAGGCCTATCTCAAGAAACAAGAAGAATCCCATATAATAAACTTATGTTACACCTTAAAAAACTACAAAAACAAGAACAAGTGAAACCCAAGGTCAGCAGAAGAAAGGACATAACAAAAATCAGAGCAGAACTAAATGAAGTAGAGTAAAGAAAGATAATAGACTAAATTAATGTAATCAAGAGCTGGTTCTTTGAAAAGATTAACAAAATTGACAAACCCTTGGCTAGACTCACTAAGATAAAAGAGAGAAGATACTAATTAACAAAATCATAAATGAAAAAGGGGAAGTTATCGCGGACACCAGAGAAATACACAGGATCATCCAAGGATACTATGAAGGACTATATGCCACAAAATTCTATAACTCATAAGAAATGGACAAGTTCTTAGAAACATATAGCCTTTTAAGTCTGAACCATGGAGAACTGGAAAATCTAAACAGACTGATCACCAGTATGAAATTGAATCAGTCATCCAAAACCTTCCCAAAAGCTAAAGTCCGGGCCCAGATGGCTTCACTAGTGAATTCTACCAGACCTTCAAACAAGATCTAATACTCATCCTGCTCAAACTCTTTCAAAAATTGAAGAAGAGACAGTACTCCCTAACTCATTATATGAAGCCAACATTACTCTGATACCAAAACCTGGTAAGGACAACACAAAAAAAGAAAACTATAAACCTATATCTCTGATGAATGCTGATGCAATAATCCTAAACAAAATTCTAGCAAATCCAATACAACAATGCATTAAAAAGATAATTCATCATGACCAAGTGGGTTCATCTGGGGCACAAGGATGATTCAACTTCCGCAAATCCATCAATGTGATACATCACATAAACAAAATAAAGGACAAAAATCATATGATTCTATCAATTGATGCAGAAAAAGCATTTGACAAGATACAACATCCATTTATGACTAAAACACTTAATAAAGTAGGTATAGAAGGAAAATAGGTTAACATTATAAAGGACATATATTACAAGCCCTCAGCTAATCTCATAATTAATGGGAAAAACGGAAGCCCTTTGCTCTAAGTTCAGGAACATGACAAGATTGTCCCCTATCACCTCTGCTTTTCAACATAGTGTTGGAAGTTCTTCCCAGAGCAATCAGGCAAGAGGAAGAAATAAAACGCATCCAAATTGGGAATGAAGAAGTTCAATTATCATGCTTTGCAGATGACATGATGCTATGTATAGGAGACCCTTAAGACTCCATCAAAAAGCTGTTAGAAACAATCAACGAATTCAGTAAAGTTGCTGGCTACAAAATCAACGTACAAATGTCCATTGCATTCCTATATACTAACAATGAAATCTCAGAAAAAGAAATACAAAAACAATTCCCTTTGCAATTGCAGCAAAAAGAATAAAATACCTAGGAAGAAACTTAATCAAGGATGTGAAGGATATATATGCTGAAAACTATAAGACATTTTTGAAAGAAATTGAAGAAGACACAAAGAAATGGAAAGATTTTCCGTGCTCATGGATTGGAAGAATCAACATAGTTAAAATGGCCTTGTTACCCAAATCAATCAGATTGAATGCAATCCCCATCAAAATCCCAATGGCATTTTTTAATGAAATAGAACCAAAAATCATCAGATTTGTTTGGAACCACAAAAGACCCCAATTAGCCAAAGTAATCTTAAGAAAAAAGATCAATACTGGAAGTATCTGACTCCTTGACTTTAGCTTGTACTACAGGGCTACAATAATCAAAGCAGCATGGTATTGGCAGAAAAACAGACACAGACCAATGGAATAGAATTGAGAACCCAGAAATAAAACCACATAAATATAGATAATTTTTGACAAAGAAGCTGAAAACATACAATGGAGGAAAGACAGCCTCTTAAATAAATGGTGCTGGCAGAATTGGACAGCCACGTGCAAAAGAATGAAACTGGACTGCTATCTGTCACTGTGTACCAAAATTAATTCAAAATGGATCAAAGACTTAAGGAGAAGACCTGCCACAATAAACTGCATAGAGCAAAACATAGTTACTTAACTTATGGACCTTGGGTTCAAAGAGAATTTTATGAATGTGACTCCAAAGGCAATGGAAGTAAAAGCTAATGTAAATGAATGAAACTATATGAAACTTAAAAGCTTCTGCACAGCAAAAGAAACCATCGACAAAATAAAGAGGCAACCTACTGAATGGGAGAAGAGTTTTGCAATCAGTGCCTCCAATAAGGGTCTATATCCAAAATATACAAGGAACTGATAAAGCTCAACAACAAAAAAATAAACAAACCAATTGAAAAATGGGCAGAGGACTTGAAGAGACATTTCTCCAGAGAGGACATACAAATGGCAAGTAGACATATGAAAAAAAATGCTCATTAATTATCAGAGAAATGGAAATAAAAACCACAATGAGATATCACCTCACCACAGTCAGAATGGCTATCATCAATAAGACAAATAGTCACAAGTGTTGGATAGGCTGCGGAGAAAAAGGAACCCTCATACACTGTTTTTCGTTATGCAGACTGGTGCAGCTGTTATGGAAGGCAGTGTGGAGGTTTCTCTAAAAATTACGAATAGAATTACCATACGACCCAGCAATTTCTCTCCCTGTGTATGTACCCAAAGAATTTGAAATCATTTATACATAAAGACATGTGTGCTCCAATGTTCATTGCAGCTTTGTTTACGGTGGCCAAGACATGGAAACAACCAAAATGTCCTTCAATAGATGAATGGATATAGAAGTTGTGGTATATATACACAATGGAATACTATTCGGTGGTAAGAAAAGATGATGTAGGAGCATTTGTGACAACATGGATGGATCTTGAGAGTATAATACTAAGCGAAATAAGTCATACAGAAAAAGCAGAGAACCCTATGATTTCACTGATATGTGGTATATAAACCAAAAACAACAAAAGAACAAGACAAAGAAATGAGAAACAAAAGATCATAGACAGAGACAATCGTTTAGTGGTTACCAGAGGGTATGTGGGTGGGGGGAGCGAGATGAGGGAAAGGGAGATCAAATATATGGTGATGGAAGGATAACTGACTCTGGTTGGTGATCATACGATGAGATTTATAGATGATGTAATACAGAATTGTACACCTGAAATCTATGTAATTTCACTAACAATTGTAACCCCAATAAATAAAATAATAATAATTATATAACTCAAGAACCAAAAAAAACACCTTTTTATTTTTATATAGTCACATTTCTTTATTTTTATTTGTTTCCCTTGCCTGAAAAGATATATCAGAATATATATTACTATTAAAAGTGTCTGAGATTTTACTGCCTATGTTTTCTTCCTGGTGTTTTTGGTTTGGGTGTTACATCTAAGTCTTTAACCCATTTTGAGGTTTTCTTGCATATGGAGTAAAAAGATGGTTCAGTTTAATTTTTTTTGCATGTAGCTGTCTAGTTCTTCCAACACTTTTTCTTGAATAGACAGTTCTTACCTCATTGTATATTATTGCTTATGTTGCCATAGATTAAATGACCTTATAGGTATGGATTTATTTCTGTGCTCTCTATTTTGTTCCGTTGATATATGTTTCTGTCTTTAGGCCAATACCATGCTCTTTTGATTACTATTTCCTTGTAGTATAGTTTGATGTCAGGTAACGTGATACCTCCAAATTTGTTTTTATTTCCTGAAGGTTACCATGGCTATTATGGGTCTTTTGTGGTTCCATATAAATTTTAGATTATTTGTTGTTGTTTTGTGAAAAACGCCAAAGGTTTTTTGACAGGGATTGCATTGAATCTATAGATTGTTTTTGGCAGTATGGACATTTTAACTGTATTAATTATTTCTATCCATGATCATGGTATATGCTTCCATTGATTTGTATCTTCTTCAATTTCTTCAATGTCTAATAGTTTTTCTAGTGCAGGAGGGCTTTTACCTCATTGATCAAATTTATTCCTAAGCTTTTTTTTTTTAATTGCAATTGTAAATGGCATTGTTGTCTTAATTTCTCTTTCTGATAGTTCATTATTGGTGTATAAAAATGCAATTGATTTCTGAATATTAATTTTGTGTCCTGCTACTTTACTAAGTTCATTTATCAGGTCTGATAGTTTTTTGTTAGAATGTTTGTTGTTCTTTATATATAGTATCATGTCGTTTGCAAATAATGACAACTTTACTTTTTCTTTTCTAGTTTGGATGCCTTTTATTTCTTTTTATTGTCTCATTGTTATGGCTCTAACTTCCAGTACTATATTGAATAAAAGTGGTGAAAGAGCATATCTTTGTCTGGTTCCTGATGTTAAGGGGAATGCATTTAGCTTTTCCCCATTGAGTATGATATTAGTTGTGAGTTTCTAATGTATGGAATTTATTATGTAGAGATATGTTCCCTCTATCCCACTTTGCTGAGAAATTTATCATAAATGGATGCTGGATTTTGTCAAATGATTTCTTTGTATTTGTTGATACGATCATATAATTTTAATCTTTCATTTTATCTATGTGGTATATCACATTGATATGCAGATATTGAAAAAAACTTTGCATACCAGGACTAAATTCCACTTGATCATGGAGTATAATCTTTTTAATGTATTGCTAAATTTGGTTTGCTAATATTTTGTTGAGGATTTTTGCATTTATGTTCATCAGGGCTATCGGCGTATATTTATGTCTTTGTCTGGCTTTGGAATCAGGGTAATGGTGACCTTGTATTATGAGTTTGCAAGTTTCCCTTGCTCCTGAAGTTTTTGATATATTTTGAGAAGAATGGGTGTTAACTTTTCTCTTTCAATTTTTTTTAATTAATTTTATTGGGGTGACAATTGTTAGTAAATTTACATAGATTTCAGGTGTATATCCAGCACAAAAACATGGTGTAGCACCCCAAAGGATGCCAACCTGGTACACCATCAAGTATATTTTGCAGTTGTCTCTTCCTGTGACTTTAGTCTGGCACAAATAATAGGTCCCTGATCAGTCTTAAGGCCTCAGTTCTAATCTTAGCTCAGTCACTTAACTTCTTGTGTGACCAGGGGCAAAGCAGTGTTTAGTTTCCTATTTCATCATCTTTCAGATGGGGCAAGGTGAGTTCATAGAGGTACTATTGAGGATGCAATGAGTTAATACAAGTGCTTTGAAGAAGCGTAAATCTTTCTACACAAGCATTACATAAGTCGGTCATTTTTCAGTGTCTCATTTGGTGCTAGAGATAGTTTATTTACTAAAGAACCCCATGTTTATGTTTCTAAAAATCCTAAATGCCATTTGTAAGTACAAATATCACTCTGATCACTCTATTCATTTGTTAGCCCTGAGTATGTTGCCTGCACTATATGAAGTGATGTCCCTAGATTTTCTTATAAACATTATTCTGGTCTCTTTCTTTTGTGTTTTGCCTTTTTACAATTAGAACAATGCTTCTTAAAGTGTGGTCCTTATGCCACCTGCACCAGAATCACTTGTTAAAGTGTGAGTTCCTTAGCCAATGCCCCCAAGATTCACATCAAGAGAGTCTGATGAGGACCCCTGCAATCTAAATCTTCACACTAAAGTTTGAGACCTACAACATTAAGCCTGCCTAAGGCAGAGGTGGATTGGTAAGGTCATCATTTTTCCCCTTTATCTGTCCCCTTTACACTAAAGATTAGTGTCCAGCAAGCATGGACAGGCTAACTAGTACATGTTATTCCATGTTTTCCCCCTTATTTCCCACAATGTGTGGGTTACCCTATTTTGTGCAAACTTGCATAGTTGTCAGAGACAGGTGGGATAAAACTGTGCAGTTCTTTTCCTCACCTTGGCACATGCAAACAGAAGTCTCATTTTTCCCTCTTGCTTTATGCTCTAGGAGCCTTTTTGGATCTATAGAGTCAGAGCCAGAGTCAGGCAGGTTTACATCAGCAAACTTCCAAGCCTCTTCACCACAACTCCCAAAGCAGTGTTTGTCAAAGTGTGGTCCCCAGGACCAGCAGCATCAATATGACTTGGGAATTTGTTAGAAATTCAAACTCTCAGCACCCTCCTCACCACTAGACCTACTGAATCAAACTGAAGTGTGCTTAGCAATATGTGTTTTAACAAGCCCTCCAGGGAACTCTGGTACATGCTGAAGTTTGAGAATCACTGCCCTAAAGCATTCACTAACTCCAAACCATGTTCTCTCTAAACCTTGAGGCAGTTGGACCAGTAAAAGAGGGAGTCGATTTGAGCAGAATAGAGGTATGGCAATGTGAAACAAATTTCTTACTTGTAAAGTTCTTGTTAGGGTATTTCTGCTTGAGGGAGATCAGATCTTTAAATAGCAACTCTTCTGAAAGTGGCTATAAGTACTATACACACAAACATAATTACAACACTCAACCACATGCATATATGTATGTATATACATATATGTATATATGTGCATACATACATAATTGTATATGTAATTAAAATAATCTTTAGAAGAAAAGAAAAAGAATAGAGACATTTAGGCAGTAATAAAAATCTTAGCAATAGCAATTGATTAAAAAAATGCAGGAAGTGAACAAACTTGAAATATATACTAATCAGCAGGTCCAGATTATGTGCATCTTGGGTCTTGAGGGAATTCACTAATGATTTCAGTAAGCCACTGACAATTGGAAAACCTGAAAAAACTTACTTGGTTATGCACCATGTTTTGTCTTGTCAGCATTCTGCATAATGGTGGTATTCTTGCAGTGCATTCACTAGGCCCTGTCTGCCCCCCCCCACACACACACACCAAGGAAAAAAGATTCCACTTCTAGGTGTAGATGATATCAGAGTTAACATAATACACTTTTTAAAAAAAGTCTTTTCAAAAAAATAATTAGATCCTCCTCAGCACTGCATGCTGTAATTCAAGCCCCTGGTGTGTAACACATGACTAATGTTGCTCCCAAAGCCTACACAGGGCAACTGGGCCTATGTGACCTTTAGCAGCATGCTGAGATTTACTAGTTTATAATCTGGCAGTGGGACTAGAGAGAGCAAGCTAGGAGCTTTTCCATGGAAAGGGAGTTTGAGATCAAGGCAAATTCCATTCCAATGATATTTTCTCCTCTGACATCGTCCTGAGACTAAAGATGGAGAGACTGATGAGACTGAATAGTTATATTTGGCAGGGGGTACAAGCTCCTTAAGGATGAATGAAATCCTTTGGTATATGCTGCTTCTGGAGACCAAAGGGTCAGGCTGGGTTGGTCATTTGGTCAGACTTAAGGCTTAGGAAGCCTAGACACAAATTGGGACCATTCCTTCTACAAAGCAGCTAGTGTCCCCACAATACATTAATAGGCCGCACTGCTGACCCTAATCTTATGCCGTATCCTTATTGCCAGAGAGTCAAGTCATTTCAGAAGTTATTGGGAACAAGGGTAGATGTTTCTGTGCAATTCCTTCCTGGGGAAAATGAACTTCAAATGCATTTTCTTCATGGACAGCACAGATGTTTTGTGGTGATGAATGATTCTAGGGGATTTGGGATGGGGATTTGGTATGTTAATGTTCTTTTCCTGGATATATTTACACACTCTTGACTAGCATTTCTCATATTTCAGTGAAATCTAGGCCTTTTTTTCAGTTCATTATGATGTGCTGTTTTAACCTCTCATATAACTCCATGGTCCCATACCAAAGAAAGGGAAAACAAAGCCATGTATATTTAAGTAGTGGATGTTAGTGCAAAGATTACCAATCTAGGAGGTAGGAGCTCTTGTTTATTATTCCACGATGATAGTTATCTAGTTTGATCATCTTGTGGTCATCCTTTTTCCCTTCTTTGGCCTTAGCTTCCTCATGTGTGAAGTGTAGGTATTGGGCAACATGACCTTTAATATCCACTTTTATCTCTAACATTCTGTGACTTGTGCATAGTATATCCCTAACATATATGATTTTTTTCTTTGTCCTTTTTAATTTATTTTTTATTTTTTTAATTAAAATTTATTGGGGTGACAATTGTTAGTAAAGTTACATAGATTTCAGGTGTACAATTCTGTAATACATCATCTATATATTACATTGTGCGTTCACCACCCAGAGTCAGTTGTCTTTCCATCATATATGATTTTATTATTTGTTGTCTTAACTTTAAGAACACATCAGATCCAAGGTGGATAAGTTTATCAGTTTGCTAAGATATGAAATTGAATTTTCTCATTGAGGCTGGAGTGTGGGAGAGAATTGTGTAGCTAGTGAGTGAGTCTGACCAATCACCTAGCAGCTTTGTCTCAACAGGGTTCTATTTTTCTCTACTTATTAGATGCAGTTTCATGAGGAAAATTATATGCAATGGTGAATTTGGAAGCATAATCCTTGTTTACATGAAGGGCCTATTACACAGTATACATGACACTGAAAGTCACTGCATATGAAAGTGAATTTGATCTTTTTTTAATTAAATTTCTTGGGGTGACAATTGTTAGTAAATTTACATAGATTTCAGGTGTACAATTCTGTATCACGTCATCTATAAATCCCATTGTGTGTTCACCACCCAGAATAAGCCCTCCTTCCATCACCACATACTTGATCCCCCCCACCCTCATCACCCACCTCCCACCCCCTTACCCTCTGGTAACCACTTGATTATTGTCTGTGTCTATGAGTTTTATTTCTCATTTGTTTGTCTTGTTTTTTTTTGTTGTTTTTGGTTTATATGCCACATATCAGTGAAATCATAGGGTTCTCGGCTTTTTCTGTCTGACTTATTTCACTTAGCATTATACTCTCAAGATCCATCCATGTTGTCACAAATGCTCCTACATCATCTTTCCTTAATGCCGAATAATATTCCATTGTGTATATATACCACAACTTCTTTATCTATTCATCTATCGAAGGACATTTTGGTTGTTTCCATGTCTTGGCCACCGTAAACAAAGCTGCAATGAACATTGGAGTTCACATGTCTTTATAGAGAAATGTTTTCTGATTTTTTTTTGGTAGATACACAGGATAGCGATTGCTGGGTCATATGGTAATTCTATTCGTAATTTCTTGAGGAACCTCCACACTGCCTTCCATAGCGGCTGCACCAGTCTGCATTCCCACCAACTGTGTATGAGGGTTCCTTTTTCTCCACAGCCTCTCCAACACTTGTTACTATTTGTCTTGTTGATGAAAGCCATTCTGACTGTGGTGAGGTGATATCTCATTGTGGTTTTTATTTGCATTTCTCTGATGATTAGCGATGTTGAGCATTTTTTCATATGTCTATTTGCCATTTGTATATCCTCTTTGGAGAAATGTCTCTTCAGGTCCTCTGTCCATTTTTCAATTGGGTTGTTTGTTTCTTTGTTGTTGTTTTTCATGAGTTCCTTGTATATTTTGGATATTAGCCCCTTATCAGAGGCACTGTTTGCAAAAATCTTCTCCCATTCAGTTGGTTGCCTCTTTATTTTGTCGATGGTTTCTTTTGCTGTGCAGAAGCTTTTAAGTTTCATATAGTCCCATTCGTTTATTTTAGCTTTTACTTCCATTGCCTTTGGAGTCAAATTCATAAAATGCTCTTTGAACCCAAGGTCCATAAGTTTAGTACCTATGTTTTTTTCAATGCAGTTTATTGTGTCAGGTCTTATGCTTAAGTCTTTTATCCATTTTAAATTGATTTTGGTACATGGTGACAGATAGTAGTCCAGTTTCATTCTTTTGCATGTAGATATCCAATTCTGCCAGCACCATTTATTGAAGAGGCTGTCTTTCCTCCATTTGTATGTTTTTGGCTTCTTTGTCAAAAATTATCTGTCCATATTTATGTGTTTTTATTTCTGGGTTCTCAATTCTATTCCATTGGTCTATGTGTCTGTTTCTTTGCCAATAGCAAGCTGTTTTGATTATTGTAGCCCTGTAGCCCTGTACATTTATTCTTTATACCTCGGTTTCCTCATCTGTTATATAGGGATGCACTGGTCAGAGGCTTATTTCTCTCTCATGCAAGGCTGATGTGGAGAAGAAAGACAAGTAGATAGCACACCAGTTCTTACCTACTTCAGTCTCTAACTGACACATCACGTCTACTCATAGTTAATTGGCCAGAATCAGTCACAGGCCCTACACTACTACAAAGGAGGCTGGGAAATGTAAGGGAGTACATGGAGTATTTGGTGGGCACTAATAGTCTCTGCCACAGGGGATAACTCTTTTTCTCTAATAGCCTACAGGGGATGCTATCATCATCAACAACAACAACTACTACTACTGCTACTATTATTTATTTTGATCCAAACACTTTGGTAATTGTTGTACATATGTTATCTCATTTAATTCCCACAGACCGGTAAGGTAGGAGCTAATCATAATCACATTTTAAAAATGAGAAACTGAGGCACAGAGAGATTAAGAGACTAGCCCAAGGTCACATAGCTAATATGTATTTGAAACCAGGTTGAATTATAACTACATTTGGAGTGTAGCAAAACTTTTTCCAGGAGACCAGCTGTTTATCCTACAGCCTTTAAGTAATGGTGCATGGTATCTAAGTCTACTCCTGGATTGGGATTCCCAATAGGATTAGATTGCCAGAGGGCTTGTTTTGGAATTTTGTCAGGGTGTTTTTGCATATCACATGTCGGAGGGTACAACCAGGTAAGAGGAAGGGTCAGGGATGTTAGATGTTCTGCAATGAGGAGGACATTCTCACATAATAAAGAATTGTCCTATTCATGTCCCACAAGACTTTCGAATGTCATTCAAGGTATTGAGATACATGTAAGATATATTTCAAATTATCCAAGTCTAGAAACTAAATCTGTTTTCATTGTACATAGTTTACACAGTTTTAATACATGCTACATTTTTTTTGGAATGAAATTGTTTATTGAAAAAAGATTTTATTTGTTTTGTTTAGAACTTTAGTAATAATAATAATAATAATAATAATAATTATAATAATAACTAACGTTTATCCAGCTTACTATGTGGGGCAATGTTATAAGCACGTTATATGGGTTAGCGTATTTAATCCTCACAAGACCCTAAGGAGTACATATTATTATTTCAATTTTATGGATGAAGAAACTGAAGCACAGAGAAGATAAATAGCTGACTCAAGTTTACACAGCCTTAGCAAGTTGCATTCACCATTTTGAAAAAATTGTGTTACTGATGACAATGCTTCCCATACCTTCACTTTTTACTATTTCTTGTATTCATCCTTCCTTTGGTACATTCATGTATCTGACTGGTATTGTTCTACTTTTGCCTGAAGAACTCCTTTTAACATTTGTTGTACTGCAGGTCTGCTGGCCATGAATTCTCTCAGCTCTTGTCTAAAGATGGCTTTGTTTCTCTTTCATTTCTGAAAGATTTTTTTGCTGGGTATAGACTTATGGGTTGACGTCTTCTTTCAGTCAGTACTTTAAAGATGTCACTAGGCTTACTTCTGGTTTGCATAGTGCTTGTTGCATTTGAAAGAGCAACAGAACACTCCTGAGTTAATCTGCATATATAGCTGTCACATTCGCAGTAGACATCTGAGGCCTTCATTATGTCTGCTAGTGTAGTCATATCAAAATACTTACATATTAAATAAAATTATTTTATTATTAATTATTGTCCCTTTGTTTCTTTTCTTAATTTATTGCGTTGACAATTGTTAGTAAAATTACATAGATTTCAGGTGTACAATTCTGTATTACATCATCTATAAATCCCATT
This sequence comes from Rhinolophus hipposideros, assembly GCF_964194185.1. Lineage (NCBI taxonomy): Eukaryota > Metazoa > Chordata > Mammalia > Chiroptera > Rhinolophidae > Rhinolophus > Rhinolophus hipposideros. The sequence continues at coordinate 53,499,158 of NC_138046.1, read as the reverse complement.
GTGTGTTCAACACCCAGAGTCAGAACACCTTCCATCACCATATATTTGATCCCCCTTACCCTTATCTCCCATCCCCCAACCCTCTTACCCTCTAGTAACCACTAAACTATTGTCTGTGTCTATGAGTTTTTGTTTCTCATTTGTTTGTCTTGTTCTTTTGTTGTTTTTGGTTTATATATCACATATCAGTGAAACCATATGGTTCTAGGCTTTTTCTGTCTGACTTTTTTCGCTTAGCATTGTACTCTCAAAATCCATCCATGCTGTCACAAATGTTCCTATATCATCTTTTCTTACCGCCGAATAGTATTCCATTGTGGATATACCATAACTTCTTTATCCATTCATCTATCGAAGGACATTTTGGTTGTTTCCATGTCTTGGCCACTGTAAATGAGGCTGCAATGAACATTGGAGCATACGTATCTTTATGTATAAATGTTTTCAGATTTTTTTGGTACATACCCAGGAGAGGAATTGCAGGTCACATTGTAATTCTATTCATATTTTTTTGAGGAACCTCTGCACTGCCTTCCATAACGGCTGCACCAATCTGCATTCCCACCAACAGTGTATGAGGGTTCCTTTTTCTCCACAGCCCCTCCAACACTTGTGACTATTTGCCTTGTTGGTGATAGCCATTTTGACTGGGGTGAGGTGATATCTCATTGTGGTTTTTATTCACATTCTCTGATGATTAGTGACGTTGAGCATTTTTTCATATGTCTATTTGCCATGTGTATGTTCTCTTTGGAGAAATGTCTCTTCAGGTCCTCTGCCCATTTTTCAATTGGGTGGTTTGTTTCTTTGCTGTTGAGCTTCATCAGTTCCTTGTATATTTTGGATATTAGCCCCTTATCGGAGGCACTGTTTGCAAAAATCTCTCCCATTCAGTCGGTTCCCTCTTTCATTTGTCGATGGTTTCTTTTGCTGTGCAGTAGCTTTTAAGTTTCATATAGTCCCATTCCTTTATTTTAGTTTTTACTTCCATTGCCTTTGGAGTGAAATTCCTAAAATGCTCTTTGAACACAAGGTCTATAAGTTTAGTAACTACGTTTTCTTCTGTACAGTTTATTCTGGCAGGTATTATGCTTAAGTCTGTGATCCATTTTGAATTAATTTTGGTACATGGTGACAGATAACACTCCAGTTTTATTCTTTTGCACGTGGCTATCCAATTCCGCAAGCACCAAATATTGAAGAGGCAGTCTTTCCTCCATTGTATGTTTTTAGCTTCTTTGTCAAAAATTATCTGTCCATAGTTATGTGGTTTTATTTCTGAGTTCTCAATTCCTTTCCATTAGTCTATGTGTCTGTTTTTCTGCCAATACCATGCTGTTTTGATTATTGTAGCCCTGTAGTATAAGCTAAAGTCAGGGAGTACGATACCTCCCGTATTTTTTTTTTTTTCTTAACATTGCTTTGGCTATTCGGGGTCTTTTATGGTTCGAAAAAATCTGATGATTTTTGATTCTATTTCTTTAAAAAGTACCATTGGGATTTTGATGGGGATTGCATTAAATCTGTATATTGCTTTGGGTAATATGGCCATTTTAATTATGTTGATTCTTCCAATCCATGAGCATGGAATGTCTTTCCATTTCTTTGTGTCTTCTTCAATTTCTTTCAAAAAAGTCTTATAGTTTTCAGCATATAGGTCCTTCACATCCTCCTTTAAGTTTATTCCTATGTATTTTATTAATTTTGCTGCAATTGCAAAATGAATTGTTTTTTTTTGTATTTCTTTTTCGGAGATTTCATTGTTAGTATATAGGAATGCAATGGACATTTGTACGTTGATTTCGTAGCCAGCAACTTTACTGTATTCATTGATTGTTTCTTACAGGATTTTTGTGGAGTCTTTAGGGTTTTCTATATATAGCATCATGTCATCTGCAAAGAGTAATAACTTAACTTGTTCATTCCCAATTTGGATGCCTTTTATTTCGTTCTCTTGCCTGATTGCTCTGGCAAGGACTTCCAATACTATGTTGAAAAGCAGAGGTGATAGAGGACAGCCCTGTCATGTTTTTGAACTTAGAGCAAAGGGCTTCAGTTTTTCACAATTAATTATGAGATTAGCTGAGGGTTTGTCACATATGGTCTTTATTATGTTAAGGTACTATCCTTCTATACCTATTTTGTTAAGTGTTTTAATCATAAATGGATGTTGTATCTTGTCAAATGCTTTTTCTGCATCAATTGATATAATCATATGACTTTTGCCCTTTATTTTATTTATGTGAGGTATCACATTGATGGATTTGAGGAAGTTGAACCATCCTTGTGCCCTGGGGATGAAACCTACTTGGTCCTGATGAATAATATTTTTAATGCATTGTTGTATTCGATTTGCTATAATTTTGTTTAGGATTTTTGCATCAGTATTCATCAAAGATATAGGTCTATAGTATACTTTTTTGTGTGTGTTGTCCTTGCCAGGTTTTGGTATCAGGGTAATGCTGGCTTCATAAAATGAGTTAGGAAGTACTGTCTCTTCTTCAATTTTTTGGAAGAGTTTGAGTAGGATTGGTATTAGATTCTGTTTTAAGGTTTGGTAGAATTCACTAGTGAAGCCATCTGGTCCTGGACTTTTGCTTTTTGGAAGGTTTTGGTGGCATACAGTTCTTCATAGTATTCTTCCATGATCCTTTGTATTTCTGTGATGACCATGATAACTTCCCCTTTTTCATTTCTTATTTTGTTAATTAGTGTCTTCTCTCTTTTTATCTTAGTGAGTCTATCCAAGGGTTTGTCAATTTTCTTAATCATTTCAAAGAAGCAGCTCTTTGTCACATTATTTTTTTCTATTGTCTTTCTGTTCTCTATTTCATTTAGTTCTGCTATGATTTTTGTTATTTCCTTTCTTCTGCTGACCTTGGGTTCGCTTGTTCTTCTTTTTCTAGTTCTTTAAGGTATAACATGAGGTTATTTATTTGGGAATTTTCTTGTTTCTTGAGGTAGGCCTGTAGTGATATAAATTTCCCTCTTAAAACTGCTTTCGCTGCATCCCAAAAATTTTGGTAGGATTTTCATTGTCATTTGTTTCTATGTATCTTTTGATCTCTCCTCTAATTTCTTCTTTGACCCAGTCGTTCTTTCAAAGTATGTTGTTTAATCTCCATGTATTTGTGTTTTTTCCTGCTTTCTTTTTGCAGTTGATATCCAATTTCAAAGCCTTGTGATCAGAGAATATGCTTGGTATGATTTCAATCTTCTTAAATTTGCTGAGGATGATTTTATGTCCCAATATATGGTCTATCCTTGAGAATATACCATGTACACTAGAAAAGAATGCATAGTCTGATGTTTTAGGATGAAGTCGTCTATATATGTCAATTATGTCCATTTCATCTAATGTGTCATTTAGGGCTGTTATTTCGTTATTTATTTTCTGTTCCGATGATCAATCCATAGCTGTCAACGATGTATTTAAGTCCCCTAGTGTAATTGTCTTTAGGTCAATTTCTCCCTTTAGTTTTGTTAGTAGTTGCTTGGTATATTTTGGTGTTCCCTGATTGGGGGCATAAATATTGATGACTGTTATGTCTTTTTGTTGTATAGTCCCCTTTACCATTTTGAAAAGTCCATCTTTGTCTCTTGTTACATTTTTCACCCTGAAGTATGTTAGATCTGATATCATTATGGCTACAACTGATTTTCTCTGCGTACCATTTGCTTGGAGTGTCAATTTCCACCCTTTCACTTTGAATCTATGCTTGTCCTTGTAGCTGAGATGTGTCTCTTGGAGACAGCATATGGTTGGGTTTAGTTTTTTGATCCAATCTGCTACTCTGTGTCTCTTTATTGGTGAGTTCAGTCAATTTACATTTAAGGTGATTATTGATACGTGAGGATTTCCTGTCATTCAATCTTTAGTTTTCTGGTAAGGGTGTGTCTCCATTGTTTCTTTTCCTGTTTGTTGTTGTCTATTATTTCTGTGTGGTGGTATTCTATGAAATTTCCCTCTGTTTCTTCTTTTATTACAGTATGTATTACAATTCTGGATTTGTTTTGAGTAGTTACCCTTAAGTTTATGTAAAAGAAAGTTTGATATTTAGAGTATTCCATTTTCTTCAGCACACTTACTTTCTCCATTCCCATTCCCATACTCCAGTTCAGGCCTTTACTCTCCCCCTTTTTATGTTGCCAGAAATTGTCCCTGCTCATGGTGGTCGAATAGCTCTTTTAGTATTTCTTGTAGTTCAGGTCGTGTATTAGAAAATTCCCTCAGTTTCTGTATGTCTCCAAAGTCTTTATTCCTCCTTGATATCTAAAGAATATCTGTGCTGGATATATTATTCTTGGCTCATAATTTCTCTCTTTCAATAGTTTGAATATTTGGTTCCATTCCCTCCTGACTTGTAGAGTTTCTGATGAAAAATCTGCATTTAATCTAATGGGCTTTCCTTTGTAGTTTACCGTCCTCTTTTCCCTGGCTGCCTTGAGGATTCTTTCTTTGTCGGTGAGTTTAGCCAGCTTCAATACAATGTTCTTTTGAGAACGCCTGTTGTGGGTTGAAGAAATTAGGTGTTCTATTTGATTCTTGGAATTGAGGATCCAGGTCTGTCCACAAGTTTGGAAAGTTCTTATCGACTATTTGTTTCAATGTACTCTCTGTTCCCTTCTCTCTGTCTTCTCCTTCTGGTATGCCCATTCTTCTTATATTGCTCTTTCTGATGGAGTCAGAAAGTTCTTGTAGAGTTCTTTCATTTCTTTTACGTGTCAAGTCTCTTTCTTCTTCCATCTGTGTAATTTCCAGGTTTCTATCTTCGATGTTACTGATTCTTTCCTCCATCTGGTCAACTCTACTATCTAAGCTGGTTATTTCATTCTTAATTTCTTCTACTGAGTTGTTAGTCTCCAGAAATTCTATTTGGTTGTTTTTTTAAATTTCAGTGTGTTTTGTAAAATGCTCATGTTTTTCTTTGATTGTGTTTCTGAGTTCATTAAACTGCCTTTCTGTGTTTTCTTCCATCTCATTGAGTTTTTTTTCAGAACTGCAATATTGAATTCTCTATCATTTATGTCACATATTTCCATATGTTTTAGTTCCTTTTCTGGAGACTTTTCACTTTCTTTCTGAGCTGTCTTGTTGCCTTGGTTATTCATGGAAATTACTGATTTATTATTTCTCTTCCTAGACGTCTATAGGAGGGCTTCTGCAACAGGTTGATAGGAAGAGGTCTTTCTTTTGTTTTCCAGTACTTGTTCGTAGAATGCTTTATTTTCTCTCTGACTGCAGCCTTTTTTTCTTTCTCACATGGTAGTGCTATCTTTTCTCTGCAGTATTCCACCTTCTCACACAATGGGGTGATTTTCTGGGAGATAGGCTTCTCCTTTGTTAATAGTTCTCCTGCGTCACAGGGTGCAGTGTCCGTGTGGGTATGTGGCGAACTTTTGAAGTTCCAAAGCTCTTTTTGCACCAGATTCACAGCCTGTATGTTTCAGCAGTTCCGTTTACTCCTGCAGTGATCCATCCAGATTGGTGGGTCCAGGGGCAGGTTGAGTTTTGAGAAGTGGCCCAGAGCAATGGCTGCCACCACCACCATTGTCGGTCCTGCTTCCACAGCTCCCTCCCCTTTGCCAGCGTTAGTTTGGCTTTGAATCTGTGTCCTCAGTCCACAGTTCTCAGAACAGCAAATATTCTATTTTTTGATCTGACACTGCTACTGTTCTGCCTCTAGCACCAGGCAGGTGGGGGTGGAGTGAGCTGTGGGAGAGTAGGAAGGGCGCTGCTAGTCTCAGTACCTAAGGCTTCCGTTCTCTGCTCGGCAGTGAGGGCTTAAACCACCGTTTTAAGCCTTCTTTCCTCAGTCTTTTCTCCGAAGTCTCTCCTGTGAGCGTTGGGTTCAGCCTTGTTATATGCTGTCCCTTCAGCCCTGTGGGCCATAAACGGCGCTGTAGTATTCCTAGTTTTTCCCTTTCCTGCATCTGCAGTAATTCCAGGATGCAGTGAGCTCACAGCACTGATCTAGGTCTTGGTCCTACACCGAGGAGCTCCGTCCCCGCACTTCTCCCTTCCCTCCTCCCCTGCTCACGGAATTCACACACTTTTAGGGGAATTCAGTAGAGGGCCTTTTCATCTTGCCTGTCTGCTCTGCAGGGTGTCCTTTGTGAAGTTATAATTTTTCCATTTGTTGCAAATTCCAGGAGAGATTTACAGAGGCTCAACTCATGCTGCACTTTGATGATCTCCCTTCTTAGAAATAAATTTAATCAAAGAAGTAAAAGACATATACTCAGAAAATTGTAAGACACTGAAGGGAGAAATTAAAGAAGATACAATAAATGGAAGCATATGCCGTGCTCATGGATAGAAAGAATCAACATTGTTAAAATATCCATATTACCCAAAGCAATCTATAGAGTTAACGCAATCCCTGTCAACACACCAATGGCATTTTTCACAGAACTAGAACAGATAATCCTAAAATTTATATGGTACCGTAAAGGACGAAATAACCTTTGTAATTCTGAGAAAGAAAAACGAAGCTGGAGTTATGCCATCTGATACCATACTATATTAGAAGACCACAGTAGTCAAAACACCATGATATTTGCATAAAAACAGACAAATAGATTAATGGAACAGAGAGTCCTGAAATAAACCCATATGATATAATCCATGACAAGGAAGGCAGGAATATGCAGTGAGGTAAAGACAGTGTATTCAATAAATAGTGCGGGGAAATCTTGACAGATAGATGCAAAAAAAAAATGGAACTGGACCATCTTTTTACTCTGCATTCTAGAATAAACTCCTAAAGAAGTAAATGTAAGACCCCAAACTATAAAACTCCTAGATGAAAACATAGGCAGTAAATTCCCTGACATTTCTCTTAGTAACATTTTTTGTGTGACATATCTCCTGGGGCAAGGGAAAGATAGAAAAAAGAAACAAATGGGATTACATCAAACTGAAAAGTTTTTGCACAGCAAAGGAAATCATCAACAAAACTAATAGACAACATACTGAATGAGAGAAGATATTCACCAATGATACATCTGATAAGGGGTTAATATCCACAATTTATAATGAACTCATTCAACTCAACAACAACAACAACAACAACAAAATCCAATTAAAAAATGGGCAGAGGATCTGAAAAGACATTTCTCCAGAGGACCTACAGGTGGCCAATAGACATATGAAAAGATGCTCAACATCACTAATCATCAGCGAAATGCAAATAAAAAGCAAAATGACATATCACCTCACTCCCTTTAGAATGGTTATCATCAATAAATCAAAAAACAAGTGATGGCAAGGATGTGGAGAAAAGGGAACTGGTGTGCACTGTTGGTGGGACTGCAAATTGGTGCAGCAATTGTGGAAAACAATATGGACGTTCCTCAAAAAATTAAAAATAGAACTAACTTATGCCCCAGTAATTCCCATCCTGGTTATCTATCCAAAGAAAAACAAAACATTAATTTGAAAAATATATATGCGACACAGACAATAGTTTACTGGTTACCAGAGGGTAAAGGGGGTGGGGGGAGGGAGATGAGGGTAAGGGGGATCAAATATATGGTGATAGAAGGAGAACTGACTCTGGGTGGTGAACACAATGGGATTTATAGATTATGTAATACAGAATTGTACACCTGAAATCTATGTAATTTCACTAAGAATTGTCACCCCAATAAATTAAAAAAAAGAAAAATATATATGCACCTCTATGTTTACTGTAGTGCTATTTACAATAGCCAAGATATAGGAACAACTGAACTGCCCATCAATAGATGATTGGATAAAGAAATTGTAGTACATTTATACAATGAAGTATTATTGTGCCATAAAAAAATGAAATATTACTATTTGCAACAACATGGATGACCTAGAAGATATAATACTAAGTGAAATAAGACAGACTGAGAAAGACAAATACCATATGATCTTACATATATGTGGAATCTAGAGAACAGGGTAAATAAACTAACAAAACAAAAATAGATGAGATGTAAAGTACAGCACAGGAAGTGTAGTGAATGGTATTGTAACAGCTATGTACAGTATCAGATGGATGGTAGACTTATTGGGGTTATCACTTTGTGAACTGTGTAAATATCTAATCATGACCTTGTTGAACACACCTGAAATAAATAAATAAATGGGGAAATAAAACTTGAATAAGTTGGATTTTACAAGTCCTTTCAGGATGATGTCATAGAAATGGTGGCATGGGGTGAGCCTCTTGAAATCTCCCTTGGAATTTACAAGAAATTAAAGAGCTATAATTCCACAAAGGACTCCCTATGCAACAGACAGGCAAGACTAAGAGACATGCAACTGACATCATCTTCAGGTGGGCAACTTAGGCAAGCGGGGAAGAAGAGCAGAGGGAAGGGTGGAGATGCAGGCCAACCGGGTTCAGGAGCAGACCTGAGCTCAGAGCATTCTGGAGCTATCGCAACCCAGGAAGAGGGAAGAATTCAGACTGCTAGTGCTCCCTTATGGCCCACAGTCCCGCCTGAGGGATCAGCATATAACATGGCTGAACCCAACGCTCATGGCAGAGAACTCAGAGGAAAGACTGAGGGAGAAATGGTGGTTCAAAACCTCATGTTAAGCAGAGGACAGAAGTCACAGGCGCCCCCTCCACAACCTCCCAGAGCTCACCCCACCCCTACCAAACCAGTGCTAGAAGCAGAAAGTGGCAGTGTCAGATCAAAAGAACAGAATATTTGCAGTTCTGAGAACTGCAGCCCTCAAGCATGGACTTGCAGCCTGACTAGTTCCAACAAAGGGGAGGGAGCCCTGGGGGCTGTGCTAGTGGTCCCCACCATTGCTCACAGTCATGTTCCACAAACCACTCCATCCCTGCCCCCACCTATCAGGGTGGATCTCTGCAGGGGTAAAGAGCCCATGAAACACAGGCCCTGAATCTGCAGGAAAAGATTTGGAATTTCAGAAGCTGTCTACATCTCCTCACAGAGGTGATGCCCTGAGACCCAGGTAATTTGCTCACAGAGGAGAAGCCCACCTTTCAGGGAAGCACCCCATTGTGTGAGAGGCCAGAAAAGTGCTGAGACAATATAACACTACAGCATGAGAGAGAATTAAAGACTGCAGTTGGAAAGAAAATTCAGCATTCTACCAATATCTACTAAAAAACAAAGACCACTTCCTACCAACCTGTTGCAAAGCCCGCAACTGTAGATGCCTATGAAGAGAAATAATAATTCATTAATTGCCATGAATAACCGAGGTAACAAGGCAGCTCAGAAAGAAAATGAAAATTCTCCAAAAAATGAACTAAAAGATATGGAAATATGTGACTTAAATGACAGAGAATTTAAGAGTGCTATTCTTAAAAAAATCAACAAGATGCAAGAAAATATAGGCAGTTTAATGAACTTAGAAACACAATCAAAGAACACAATGGACACTTTACCAAAGAGATTGAAATTTTAAAAAAGAACCAAATAGAATTTCTGGAGATTAAGAGCTCAATAGAGACGCAGAACAGCTAAGAGACTCCTAAGAGACTCGTGGAAGGATTACTTGAAGGTGCGCAAATTGGGCGAGCAGGGGAAGAAGGAAGGGAGCGGAGTGGAAACGCGCGGTCTCGTGGTGGAATCAGGCCGGCGGCGGCGGCTGCGGTGGTAAACCGCAGCTCTAAAGACACAGGGAGATATAGAACACGCAGAACAGCGGGGAGACTCGTGGAGGAATTACCTGAAGGTGAGCGCGGAGCGAAGTGGAAGCGCGCCCCCCCACCCCCACCCCCGCGGAGCCGAGGCCAGCGGCAACCGCCGCCACGGCGCCCAGGACAACGGAGCGCTGACTCGTGGAAGGTTTGCTTTGGAGTGCGCTAGTTAGGCAAGCGGGGGAGGAGAGAGGGGCGCGAAGTGAAAACACTAACCCCCCCATAGCGGAGCCCAGGCCGTACAGCAACCGCTGCGCTGCGCTGCTCCCAGGACTGAGCGGAGACTCGCGGAAGGTTTGCTTTGAGGTGCGCTAGTTGGGCGAGCGGGGGAGGAGCGAAGAGGGCAAGAGGAGCGTGCCCATAGGAGCAGCGGCAGGCAGCACCTGGGGCTCTAGAGTCCCAAGGGAGCCCAGGGTGCAGCAGAGAGCGTAAAGTCCAGGAAGTGGGCTCTTTCCCTGCGTCCCACAGCTGATCGCTCCCGCCGGGGCGGGCAGCTCGTGGGCCCTAGGGCAGACAAAGAACTCAGACGCCACACCTGGGACCCTCACCGCGCTTTTCGAATCCTCCCCCCGCCCTTCCAGAGACTTAAACTGACCCATGAACTGAAGAGTAGTGTCAGATTACAGAGGGGCATTTGTGCTCAGGCGCTGGGAAGATTGGCAGCCAGCTCTGACCTTCGGAAGAGGCTGGGAGGAGGGGATTTTCACTGGACGAGGAGAGAGGAGACTCCCACACCTCCAGCCACCACCTTTTCAGGCCTGCGGGAGGAGTGTGACGTGGCTGGCCTGGGAGAGAGAAGACCCCTCCATCCCCAGGCCCCACCCATTCTGGCTGGCCTGGGGCAGGGCAAGGGCAACCGCGGAAGCACTCCCTGAGTTCAGCAGTAAGCGGCAGACGCAGCTCCCGGCTTTCAGCAGTTTAGAGATCGCCCGCCCGCCCCCTCCCACACACCCATGGAAGGAGGGCCCTGAGACTCAGGAGTACTGGGCACAGGGCTGGTGGAGCTACTCTCAGCGTGCATTTGTGCAGGAAAGGACAGAAACTGCACGGTCTCTCTGAAAACTGTCATCCAGACCCCTCAGCCCCTCGCATTTAAATCTACACTCCCAAATTCACTCTGGGCACCAGGTGACTAGCGCTGCCTGCACACTAGGCAGGGAACTCTTTGGCACAGCGGAGGACAACCTGGAGACTACTTGGTGGGCTTAAGCCAAGACTGGTGCTGCTTTCTGTTTTGTTTTGCTTGGTGGTTTTTGTTTTTGTTTGTTTTGTTTTGTTTTGTTTTCTTTTTTTCTTTTCTTTTTTTCTTCTTTTTTTCTTTCTGCTTGTTGTGATTTGCTTTGTTCTGTCTTTATTTCTTTGATATCTTTGCCTATGTTGAGTGGGGATTGTCGGTTGTATTTTACATGTGAATGTACTTGATTTGTTTTCCTGGTTGTTGTTGTTGTTGTTGTACTTGGTAACTTGATTTGTGCTGAAACTGCCCTAACAGGGCCCAGCTTAAGAGGCACAAGATTCAACATATCCAGAAGCCAACTCTGGACCAAACCAGAGTACTACCGGGTTTGACCTACAAGTCACACACCCAGAGGGAATTCTCTGAAGGCATAAGAGCCCATAGAGGCCAAACCTCATTTAAGTGGCCAACCCTCACCCAGCAGAACACCCTGCGGTGGGCAGAGACAAGTTTCACAACTAGACGGCCTAGGAGTTAAACGCACCTACTCACAAGCAAAAAGCAATTAAAGTTCTTCTTGAACAGGACGATATACTAAACACACGAGCCACCTGTGGAGCACATGCAGAGAAGAACGAAGTAGTCCAAGTCAAATATAAAGGACACATAATACGTAAGATAACCCAGCAAGAACTAAGAGCTCTAGGGGATCTTCCTACTACATCAAAGCAAGCACAGAGAGTCAGTCAGAATGGGGAGAAAAAGAAACATGTCCCAAATAAAAGAACAGAAGAAACCTCCACAACTGGAACTAAATGAAACAGAGGTAACCAACATGTCAGAGACAGAGTTCAGAACACTGGTGATAAGAATGTTTAAGGAGCTTAGAGAAGACATAAAGAAGGATATAGAAATCATAAAGAACAACCAGTTAGAACTAAAAAAGGATGTAGAAATCTTAACGAACAACCAGCTAGAACTAAAGAACACAATTACCGAAATTAAGAACTCACTTGAAGGAATGACCAGCTGGTTAGATGAAGCAGAGGCTCGAATCAGCGACTTAGAAGACAAGTTAGCAGAGATCACTCAAACTGAACAACAGAAAGAAAAAAGAATAAAAAACAATGAAGATGGGTTAAGAGACCTCTGGGATAACATCAAGCGCAACAACATGCGCATCATAGGAATACCAGAAGGCGAAGAGAAGAAGCAAGGGATTGAGAACATATTTGAGGTAATAATGTCCGAAAACTTCCCTAACCTGATCAAGGAAACCAACATACAAGCCCAGGAAGTGCAGAGAGTTCCAACCAGGATAAACCCAAACAGGCACACACCAAGACACATTATAGTTAAAATGGCAAAGCTTAAAGACAAAGAGAGAATCTTGAAAGCAGCAAGAGAAAGGCAGAAGGTGACATACAAGGGAACTCCCATAAGACTATCAAATGACTTTTCTACAGAAACATTGAAGGCCAGGAGGGAGTGGCAGGAGATACTCAAAGTGATGGAACACAAAGGCCTACAACCTAGATTGCTTTATCCAGCAAGGCTATCATTTAAAGTTGATGGAGAGATAAAGAGCTTCCCAGAAAAGAACAAACTGAAAGAATTTATTACAACCAAGCCAGCCAGCATTGCAAGAAATACTAAAAGGACTTCTGTAAATAGAAGAAAGATGAAAACAATTTACAACAAATTTAAAAATGGCAATAACTATGTACCTATCAATAATCACTTTAAATGTAAATGGATTAAACGCTCCAATCAAGAGACATAGGGTGGCTGAGTGGATAAGGAAGCAAGACCCTTGTCTATGCTGTATACAAGAGACTCATTTCAGATCAAAAGACACACACAGGCTGAAAGTGAAGGGTTGGAGTAACATATTTTATGCAAATGGAAGCAAAAAAAAGCTGGAGTTGCAATACTTATATCTGACAAAATAGACTTTAAAATGAAGAACATATTAAAAGACAAAGATGGGCACTATATAATAATAAAGGGATCAATCCGACAAGAGGACATAACCCTAGTAAACATCTATGCACCTAACATAGGAGCACCTAAATATATAAAACAGGTACTGATGGACATAAAGACAGAGATCAACAGCAACACTATCATAGTAGGGGACTTCAACACACCTCTGACAACAAGGGACAGGTCCTCCAGACAGAAAATCAATATGGAAACAACAGCCTTAAATGATACTTTGGAGCAGTTGGATTTAATTGATATTTTCAGAGCATTTCACCCCACTGCTGCAGAATACACGTTCTTCTCAAGTGCACATGGAACATTTTCTAAGATAGATCATATGTTAGGACACAAAACAAGCCTTGATAAATTTAAGAAAATTGAAATCATACCAATTGTCTTCTCTGACAACAGTGCTATGAAATTAGAAATGAACTACAGGGGAAAAAAACCAGGAAGATACACCAATTCATGGAGGCTGAATAACATGTTGCTAAATAATGAATGGGTCAAGCAGCAGATCAAAGAAGAAATCAAAAGATATCTTGAGACAAATGAGAATGAGAACACAACAACCCAAAATCTATGGGATGCTGTGAAAGCAGTCCTAAGAGGGAAGTTCATAGCACTGCAGGCCTACCTAAAGAAACAAGAAACATCACTAATTGACAGTTTATCTTCACACTTAAGGGATCTGGAAAAAGAACAGCAAAATAAACCCAAAGGGAGCACAAGGAAGGAGATAATAAGGATCAGAGCAGAAATAAATGAAATAGAAAACAGAAAAACAATACAAAAGATCAATGAATCCAAGAGCTGGTTCTTTGAGAAGATAAACAAAATTGACAGACCTTTAGCCAGACTCATTAAAAAAAGGAGAGAGAGGACCCAAATTAATAAAATCAGAAACGAAAGAGGAGAAGAGACAACAGACACCACAGAAATACAAAAAGTTTTAAGAAATTACTATGAGCAACTATATGCCAACAAATTTGACAATCTGGAAGAAATGGACAATTTCCTAGAGGCTCACAACCTTCCAAGGCTAACTCAAGAAGAAACAGAAAGCCTGAACAGTCTGATTACCACCAGGGAAATTGAATCAATAATCAATAATCTCCCAACAAACAAAAGCCCTGGACCAGATGGCTTTACAGGTGAATTTTTCAAAACATTCAAAAAAGAATTATCACCTATTCTCCTCAAGCTCTTCCAAAAAATCCAGAAGGAAGGAAGACTCCCAAACACTTTTTACGAAGCCACTATCACCCTGATCCCAAAAGCAGACAAAGACACCACAAAAAAAGAAAACTACAGGCCGATATCTCTAATGAACATAGATGCAAAAATTCTCAACAAAATATTAGCGAACAGAATTCAGCAATACATCAAAAAGATCATACACCATGATCAAGTGGGATTCATCCCTGGTATGCAGGGGTGGTTCAACATCCGCAAATCAATTAATGTGATACACCACATTAACAAAATGAAAAATAAAAATCACATGATCATATCAATAGATGCAGAAAAAGCATTTGATAAAATACAGCAACCTTTTATGATAAAAACCCTTAAGAAAGTGGGAATAGAGGGATCATATCTTAACATAATAAAGGCCATATATGACAAACCCACAGCTAACATCATACTCAATGGGGAAAAGCTAAAACCATTCCCCCTAAGATCAGGAACAAGACAAGGTTGCCCACTTTCTCCACTTCTATTCAACATAGTGCTGGAAGTTCTAGCCACAGCAATCAGACAAGAGAAAGAAATAAAAGGCATCCAAATTGGTAAGGAGGAAGTAAAATTATCATTATATGCAGATGATATGATACTATATACAGAGAACCCTAAAGACTCCACCAAGAAACTATTAGAACTGATAGATGAATTCAGTAAAGTAGCAGGATATAAAATTAATATTCGCATACTCTGGTTTCTCTTCAGATCGCATAAATCTTTCGCCTTTTAAAATTAATATTCGGAAATCAGTTGCATTTGTATATACCAATGATAAAATAGCAGAAGGAGAAATTAAAAAAAACAATTCCATTTACAATTGCTCCAAAGACTATAAAATATCTGGGAATAAATCTAACCAAAGATGTAAAAGATCTGTACTCAGAAAATTATACAACACTGAAGAAAGAAATGAAAGAAGACATAAATAGATGGAAACACATTCCATGTTCATGGATAGGAAGAATTAATATAGTTAAAATGTCCATACTGTCTAAGGCAATATACATATTCAACACAATTCCTATCAAACTACCAACGACGTTTTTCACAGAAATAGAACATATAAACCTAAAATTTATATGGGACCATAAAAGACCCCGGATAGCCTCAGCAATCTTGAAAAATAAGAACAAAGTGGGAGGTATAACGATACCTGATTACAAATTATACTACAAGGCTACAGTAATCAAAACAGCATGGTACTGGCATAAAAATAGACACATAGATCAATGGAACAGAATAGAGAGTCCAGAAGTAAATCCATGCCTATATGCCCATCTAATCTATGACAATGGAAGCAAGAATGTACGATGGGGTAAAGACAGTCTGTTCAATAAGTGGTGTTGGGAAACCTGGACAGACACATGCAAGAAAATGAAGCTGGACCACCTCCTTACACCATATACAAAAACAAATTCAAAATGGCTTAAAGACTTAAATGTAAGATCTGAAACCATAAAATATCTAGAAGAAAATATAGGAAGAAACTTCATGGACATTACCCGGAGTAAGATTTTCACTGACATATCCCCTCGCGCGAGGGAAGTAAGAGAAAAAATAAACATGTGGGATTACATCAAACTAAAAAGTTTTTTCACAGCAAAGGAAACCATCAATAAAACAAAAAGGGATCCTACTGTATGGGAAAAGATATTTGCCAATGATATATCTGATAAGGGATTAATATCACAAATCTATAAAAAACTTACTCAACTCAACTCCAAAATAACAAACAACCCAATTAAAAAATGGGCAGAGGACTTGAGGAGACATTTTTCTAAAAAGGACATACAGAAGGCAAGAAGACATATGAAGAAATGCTCAACCTCACTAACCATCAGAGAAATGCAAATAAAAACCACAATGAGATACCACCTCACTCCAGTCAAAATGGCTATCATCAATAAATCAACAAACAACAAATGCTGGCGCGGATGTGGAGAAAAGGGAACGCTAGTGCACTGTTGGTGGGATTGCAGATTAGTGCAGCCACTATGGAAAACAGTATGGAGGTATCTCAGGAATCTGAAAATGGAACTACCCTACGATCCAGTAATTCCACTCCTAGGCATCTACCCGGAGAAATCCAAAACTCCAATTCAAAAATCTGTATGCACTCCTATGTTTATTGCAGCACTTTACACAATAGCCAAGATATGGAAACAACCGAAATGCCCATCGGTAGATGACTGGATTAAGAAGCTGTGGTACATTTATACAATGGAGTATTACGCAGCCATAAAGAAGAAAGAAATCTTATCATTTGCGGCAACATGGATGGATCTAGAGAACATTATGTTAAGTGAAATAAGTCAGAAAGAGAAAGACAAGTACCATATGATCTCACTTATATATGGAATCTAAAGAAAAGACTATGTGAATAAACTAATCAGAAACAGTTTTGGGGACACAAAGGAAAAACCGAGAGTTGTTAGATGGGTGTGTGGGGGGGTTGGGGATAAGGGGAAAGGTGAAGGGATTTGGAAGCAGCTGGCAACCACAAGATGGCCTCAGGGTTTTTTTGAAAATTAATTTGGGGAAGGTATTCAATAATGTTGTAAAGATTTTGTTGGGTATCCGATGGACATGCGTCCTATTTGGGAGACCACCTCAGGGATACTGTGGATACCTGATCATGGCATTGTACACCAGAAGCTAAACATTAATGAATGCCAACTATAATTTTATATATATAATGTGATGGTTCAGTGTGAGGTCGGAGGGATAGTGGATGGGGGGAGGGGGGTTCACAGTGTGAGGGATATA
Organism: Rhinolophus hipposideros; assembly: GCF_964194185.1. Lineage (NCBI taxonomy): Eukaryota > Metazoa > Chordata > Mammalia > Chiroptera > Rhinolophidae > Rhinolophus > Rhinolophus hipposideros. The sequence goes on along the minus strand of NC_138046.1, from coordinate 53,482,328 downwards.
AATGATGAACTTGTAAGTATTACCTTGTCTTGTACACCTGAAACTAATAAATAAATAAAAAAAATAAAATTAAAAAAAAAAAGAGCTCAATAGAAGAAATTAAGAATGAAATAGCCTGCTTAGGTAGTAGAGTTGACCAGATGGAGGAAAGAATCAGTGACACTGAAGATAGAAACATGGAAATGACATGGATGGAAGAAGAAAGAGACTTGAGACTTAAAAGAAATGAAAGAACTGTACAAGAACTTTCTGACTCCATTAGAAAGAGCAATATAAGAATAATGGGCATACCAGAAGGAGAAAAAAGAGAGAAGGGAACAGAGAGTACATTGAAACAAATAGTCGATGAGAACTTCCCAAAGTTGTGGACAGAACTGGATCCTCAAATCCAAGAAGCAAATAGAACACCTAATTGCTTCAACCCCAACAGGCATTCTCAAAGGCACGTTGTATTGAAGGTGACTAAAATCAGCGACAAAGAAAGAACCTTCAAGGCAGCCAGGGAAAAGAAGACGGTAACCTACAAAGGAAAGCCCATTAGATTATCATCAGATTTCTCAGCACAAATTCTACAACCCTGGAGGGAGTGGAACCAAATATTCAAACAATTGAAAGAGAGAAATTATTAGCCAAGGATAATATACCCAGCAAAGATATCCTTTAAATATGAATGAGGAACAAAGAACTTTGCAGACATACAGAGGCTGAGGGAATTTTCTAATACATGACTTGCAATACAAGAAATACTAAAGGAGGCTATTTGACCACCATCAACAGGGACAATTTGTGGCAACCAAAACATAAAAAGGGAGAGAGTAAAGACCTGTATCAGAATATGGAAATGGAGAAAGTAAGCATGCTGAAGAAAATAGAATACTCTAAACATCAAACTTTCTTTTGCATAAACTTAGTGGTAACTACTCAAAAATATTCAGAACTGAAATATGTACTGTAATAAAAGAAGAAACAGAGGGAAATATCATAGAATACCACCACAGTGAAACAATGGACAACAACAAAAAGGCAAAGAAACAAGGGAGACACCATCTTACCAGAAAACTAAAGACAGAATGACAGTAAATCCTCACATATCAATAATCACGGGAGACATAATCAAAATGGCGGCATTATGTGAGCATTTGTGAATCTGCCCTGGAATTTATAACAAATGGACAACTATAACTCCACAAAAGACTCCCTGCACAGCAGACAGGCAAGACGAAGAGGCCAACTACTGAATTCACCTAAAGGTGGGCGAATCCCTCGACCGGGGGAGGAGGGCAGGGAGAAGTGCGGAGACGGAGCCGCGTTGGTGAAGGATGCAGACCTAGCTCAGTCCTCCGAGCTCGCTGCATCCCAGAACTACCGCACCTGCTGGAGAGGGAAGAACTCGGACTGCTAGGGCTCCACTTATGGCCCACATCGCTGAGGGGACAGCATATAACCCAAGGCTCACAGCAGTGACCTCGGAGAAAACACTGAGGGAAGAAGGCTGAAAGTGGTGGTTTAAGCCCTCACTGCCGAGCAGAGATTGATAGCCTTAGGCACTGAGAGTAGCCGCCCCCTCCCCACCCTCCCAGAGCTCGCCCCGCCCCCACCTGCCTGGTGCTAGGTGCAGAACAGTAGCAGTGTCAGATCAAAAGAACAGAATACTTGCAGTTCTGAGAACTGTGGACCGCAGACACAGATTCCGCAGCCCAACTAGTTCCAGCAAAGGGGAGGGAGCTGTGGAAGCACGACCGGCTGTGGTGGTGGTTGCCGCCATTGCTCTGGGACCCCTCTCACAACTCACCCCACCCCTGGCCCCACCTATCTGAGTGGATCCCTGCATGAGTAAACAGAACTGCTGAAACATGGGCTCTGAATCTGGTGCAGGAAGAGCTTTGGAACTTCAAAGCTCTCCACATTCTCACACAGACACTGTGCCCTGTGACCCAGGCAAACTATTAACAGAGGAGAAGCACATCTCCCAGGGAATCCCCCCATTTTGTGAGAAGCTAGAATAGTGCAGAGAAAACATAGCACTACCGTGTGAGAGGAAAAAAAAAGGGTGCAGTAGAAGAGAAAATAAAACACTCTATCAACAAGTACTGGAAAACAGTACTTCCTATCAACCTGTTGCATCCACTCCTGTAGATGTCTAGGAAGAGAAACAATAAATCAGTAATTGCCATGAATAAGCAAGGCAACAAGACAGCTCAGAAAGAAAGTGAAAAGTCTCCAGAAAAGGAACTTAAAGATATGGAAATATGTGACTTAAATGACAGAGAATTCAATATTGCATTTCTGAAAAAACTCAACGAGATGGAAGAAAACACAGAAAGGCAGTTTCGAATTACCATATGAGTCAGCAATACCTCTCCTGGGTATCTATCAAAAAAATCTGAAAACATTTATACGTAAAGACACGAGTGCTCCAATGTTCATTGAAGCTTTATTTAAGGTGGCCAAGACATGGAAACAACCAAATCGTGCTTCGATAGATGAATGGGTAAAGAAGTTGTGGTATATATACACAATGGAATACTATTCGGGGGTAAGAAAAGATGAAATCGGACGTTTTGTGACAACATGAATGGATCTTGAGAGTATAATGCTAAGCGAAATAAGTCAGACAGAAAAAGTAGAGAACCATATGATTTCACTGATATGTGATATATAAACCAAAAACAACAAAAGAACAAGACAAACAAATGAGAAACAAAAACTCATAGACACAGACAATAGTTTAGTGGTTTTCAGAGGGTAAGGTGGGCGGGGTGGGAGATGAAGGTAAGGGAGATCAAATATATGGTGATGGAAGGAAAACTGACTCTGGGTGGTGAACACACAATGGAATTTATAGATGATGTAATACAGAATTGTACACCTGAAATCTATGTAATTTTACTAACAATTGTCAATCCAATAAACTTAAAAAAATTTATTCCTAGGTGTTTTTTCTAATGTAATTATAAGTAGGATTGTTTTCTTAATTTCCCTTTCTGATATTTTTTATTGGTGTATAAAAATGCAAACCATTTCTTTTGTATTGTGCTACTTTACTAAATTCATTTATCAGTTGTATAGTTTTTTGGTGGCATCTTTGGGTTCTTTATGTATAGTATCATGTCATCTGAAAATAATGAAAATTTTACTTCTTCCTTTCCAATTTGGATGCCTTTTATTTCTTTTTCTTGTCTGATTGCTGCAGCTAGGAGTTCCAGAACATGTTGAATAAAAGTGGTAAAAGTGGGCATCCTTGTCTTGTTTCTGAACTTAAGGAAAATGCTTTTAGGTTTTATTCATTTAGTATGGTATTAGCTGTGGGTTTGTCATATACGGCCTTTATTATGTTAAGATGTGTTCTCTCTATTCCCACTTTGCTGAGAGTTTTTATCATAAATGGATGCTGGATTTTGTGAAATATTTTTCTGTCTGTTGATCTGATTGTATGATTTTTGTTTTGTTTATGTGGTGTGTCACATTAGTTAATTTGCAGATGTGGATCCAACTTTGCATCCCAGGTATAAATTCACTTGATCATGTTGTATGATCTTTTTAATGTATTCCTGAATTTGGTTTGCTAAGATTTTGTTGGGGATTTTTGCATCTATCTTCATCAGAGATATCAGCCTGTAATATTTTTTTTTTTGTAATGTCTTTGTTTGGCTTTGGAATTAGGGTAATAGTGGCTTCATAAAGTGAGGATGAAAGTCTTCCATCCTTTTGAATTTGTTTGGAATAGCTTGAGAAAGATAGGTGTTGTTAATTCTTCTTTGAATGTTTAGTAAAATTCATCTGTGAAGCCATCTCGTCCAGAACTCTTGTTTGTGGGGAGGTTTTTGATTACTGATTTAATTTTATTCGTAGTAATTGGTCTGTTCAGATTTTCTGTTTCTTCTTTCCTCAGTCTTGGGAGATTGTATTTTTCTAGAAATTTATCCATTTCTTCCATATTTTCCAATTTGTTGGCATATAAATATTTATAGTATTTTCTTATAATTCTTTGTATTTCTATGGAGTCTGTTGTCACTTCTTTTCATTTCTGATTTTATTTATTTGGATTCTCTCTTTCTTTCTTAATGAGTCTGGTTAAAGTTTATACATTTTGTTTATCTTTTCAAAGAACCAACTCTTGGTTTCATTGATCTTTTGTGTTTTTTCCTCCATTTTATTTATTTCACCTCTGGTTTTTATTATTTCCTTCCTTCAACTCGTTTTGGGTTTTGTTTACTGTTCTGTTTCAATTTCTTTTAAGTGTTAGGTTAGATTGTTTATTCGAGATTTTTCTTGTTTCCTGAGGTAGGCTTGTAATGCTAGGAATTTCTGACTTAGGACTGCTTTTTCTGTGTCTCATACATTTTGGGTCATTGTATTTTCATTTTTGTTTGTATCAAGGTATCTTTTGATTTCTTCCTTAATCTCATTGTTAACCTGTTCATTGTTTAATAGCATGTTATTTAGTGTCCATGTGCTTGTGTGTTTTTGTTTTTTTCTTGTAATTGATTTCTCGTTTATATCATTATGGTTGGAGAAGGTGCTTGGTGTGATTTCAGTCTTCTTAGATTTATTGAGATTTGTTTTGTGGTCTAATATGTGGTCTATCTTGGAAAATATTCTATGTACAATTGAAAAGAATATATTTTTTGCTTTGGGGTGAAATGCTCTAAAAATTATCAATCAAATCCATCTTGTCTGTGTCATTTAAGGCTGCTGTTTCCTTGTTGATTTTCTGTCTTTAAGATATATCCCTTGATGTCAGTGGGATGTTAAAGTCCCCAACTATGACTGTATTACTGTAAGTCTCTGACTTTATGTTGGTTAATATTTGCTTTATTTATTTAGGTGCGCCTATGTTGGATGCATAAATGTTTACAAGGGTTATATCCTCTTGTTGGATTGATCTTTTCATCATTATGAAATGTCTTTCTTTGTCACTTATTATAGCCTTTGTCTTAAAGTGTATTTTGTCTGATATAAGTATTGCTGCCGCAGGCTTTTTTTTTTAGTTTCCATTTACATGAAATATCTTTTTTCCAGCCCTTTACTTTCAATCTGAAGTAGGTCTCTTGTAGACAACATATGTATTTGTCTTCTTATCCATTCAGCTGTCCTATGTCTTCTGAGTGGAACTTTTAATCCATTTAAATTTACAGTGATAGGTATGTAGTTATTGCCATTTTTTATTCATATATATGATTGTTTCCCTCTTCTTAAAAATCCCTCTAATGTTTATTGTAATACTGGCTTGGTGATAATGAATTCCTTTAGCTTTTCCTTGTCTGGGAAGTTCTTTAACTCTCCTTCACTTTTAAATTATAGTCTTGCTGTGTGGAGTCATCTTGGTTTAATTCCTTGCTTTACATCACGTTGAATATTTCCTGTCAATCTTTTCTAGCCTGCAAAGTTTCTTTTGAGAAATCATCTGACAATCTTATGGGAGCTCTCTTGTAGGTAACTAACTGCTTTTCTTTTGTTGCTGTTAGGATTCTCTGTCTTTAATATTGACATTGTAATTCTGACATGTCTTTGTTTAGGCTTTTTTGGGTTCATCTTCTTAGGGATTCTCTGTGCTTCCTGGACTTGTATATCTATTTCCTTCACCAGGTTAGGGAAATTTTCAGTCAGTATTTCTTCAAATTGGTTCTTGATCCCTTGTTTTCTCTCTTCTTCTTCTTGTATCCCTACAATGTGAATGTTGTTATTCTTGACACTGTCCCTTAAATTATCCTAATTTTTGTATTCTTTTTTTCTTTTTCCTGTTCCAATTGAGTGTTTTCTGCTACCTTGTCTTTTAAATCACTGATTCATTCCTCTGCTTCATCTAATCTTCTGTAGACTTTTTCTAGTGTATTCTTCATTTCAGTCAGTTATTCTTCTTTTCTGACTTTTTTATTGCTTCTATGTTTTTCTTTTTAATGTTTACTATCTCTTTGTTGAAGTTCTTGCTAATTTCCGTCAGCAACCTTATAAGCAGTGTTTTGAACTCTGCATCTAGTTGATTGCTTGCCTCCATTTCATTTAGTTCCTTTTCTCCTGTTTTTTCATTTGGGACATGCTTTTTTATTTCCTCATTTAGGCTGCCTCTCTGTTTTTGTTTCTGTGTATTTGATAGATCTGCTACATCTCCCAGTTTTGGCTGGGTGGTCTTATGTAGTAGGTGTCCTGTGGGGCCCAGTGACACAGATCACCTAGTGACCAGAGCTTGATGCTCCCGAAGTGACCCTTGTATGTGTTGTGTATACCCTTCTGTTGTAGTTTAGCTTTGATTGCTGTTGGCATGTCAGTGGGTGGTATTTACTGTCAGGCTTACTGGTTGTGAGAATTGGCCTCAGGCACAGGGTAAGAGCTGCTGTGCGGGGGTTGACCTCACTGAGCGTGATTCACCCCAGTGGTCTCTGGTGCCTACCAGGACAACCCTTTCAGTGTGCCACTTATAGGGCGAATTGGGTAGTGTTTTGTTGTTGTTTGAAACTGGCCACAGGGTGTGCTTGTCCTCAGGCATCTTGGGAGGGGCCCATGTGCAGGCCACAGTCAGCCACTGCCTGTTACTAGTCTGAGGCTACTTGGCACAAGCTACAGAGTGATCCATGGTTGGTCACTGCCTATGCTTGTCCTGGAGGTGCATGGGAGAGGCCACACTGGGAACTGAATCTGGCCGTCACCAGTACCAGGCCTGGGGCATCTCAGCAAAAAGCCCAGGGCACTACAAGGCCTGTGGTCACCTGCCAGCTCAGAATAAAGCTCAACTGCTGAAAGAGCCTTGGGTGGTATATGAATTGGATAGGACAGGGTTTCATGGAGTCACCAGAGTTGAGCAGATACTGTTTAATGGGTTAATGCAGATTCAGATTTTACCCCAATCCACTCCCTGAAAGTCTCAGAGTACACTGGAGCTAGCTGTTGAACACTTGGAGTCTGCAGACCCCATAGAGTTGTCTAAGAAACACTGTGGTGCAGGCAAACACAGCCTGCCTGCCAGTCCCTAGAAAACCTCTGGCATTGCACACGTTGGGTAAGGCACAGTCCCAGGGAGTCACCAAGGTGGAGTGAGCAGAGTTCGACAATCCAATGAAAATTCAGATTTGGCCAGTGGGAGGAGGGCTTTCCCTCCAGCCCTCCCCCTCAAGCCACACAACTCGTCTTTTGCCATATATCTCCAGTGCCCCTCGAGCCACAATCTCTCTGTTGGAGCCCGGGTGAATGTCTGGGAATAAGAGTGTCTGTGCATGGCCCTTTAAGAGGATGCCTGGGTTTCCAGCTGCTTTCCATCTCACCCAGATAGAGGAAATCCTTCCTGATTTTCACAGAAAAATGCCACGGGAGCATTGGTGTTCTGGGCTCAGAAGCCTGGTGTGGGGCTGGGACCCCTTCACACTTCGGGGGTACCTCTGCAGCTGAGATATCACTCCCAATTCTTGACCACCACATGTGGGTGTGGGGCCAGCTCATTTTAGGTCTCTGCCTCACCTACCAGTCTTGAGGTGGCTTCTTCCTTTATATCCTTAGTCATAGGACTTCTGTTCAGCTAGTCTTTGGACGGTTCTCTAGGTTGATTGTTCTATAATTAGTTGCAATTTCAATGTGGTCACAGGAGGCATAAAACAGTGTTCATTTACTCTGCCATCTTGATTGTAACCTCAATGTGATGATTTTCTTCATTTCTTCATCTGATCGTTCATTATTGTAGTATAGAAATGCAACAGATTTCTGCATATTGATTCTGTGTCCTGCAACTTTATTGAAATCATTTATTAAAAAAACAAATCAATAAAGTTTTATTTTTGACTTTTAGATCTTTAATCCATCTGAAGTTGTTTTCTGGATGGGGTGTGAAATAAGGTTTAATTTCATATTTTTCATAAGGTAGCCATTTTACCAGCATTTATTGAATAGCCTCTACTTTCTCTACTGAGCAGATGTGCCATCTGTGTGTTATATCAAAGTTTCATTCATGTGTTTGTGGCATTTTCTATTTCACTGATCATTTTATCTATCCCTGCTCCAATAATATACTGCTTTAATTATTACAGTTTTATAACAATTTCTAATATCTGGTGTGGTAAATGCCCCAAACCTGCTCTTTATCTTTAGTGATGTTCTGGCTATTATTGACCCTTTTATTTTCAAAATCAATCTTATAAGTCACAGGAAAAAAATTTTATAAGTCACAGGAAAACACTGTTGGAATATAGGTTAACATTGCATTGAATTTATCTCTAGACAAATTTGGGGAAAACCAATATATCTTTGTATTTTGTTATTTTTTTCTTGTTTCATATTTTTTTGTCAGTCTACACTGACACTTTATATTTTGATACATATATATACATATATATACACATATATACACATACATATACACATGTGTGTATATGTATATATACACATATATATATGTATATATATACATGTATATATATGCATAAATATATACATGTATATGTATATATATATGTGTGTATATATGTATATATATACATATATATATATGTTATACTTCAATAGAACATATTACTTAATAAAATTGAATAATGCCATGACTATCCTGGTGTCATTTTCATCAAATTTATTGGGGTGACATTGGTTAACGATATTATATAAGTTTCAAGTGTACAATTCCGTAGTACATCACCTGTATATTACATTGTGTGCTCACCACCCAAAGTCTAGTCTCCTGTCACCATCTATTTTACAGTCTTTATTTTCTATAAACTCTCCACATCGGTCTTCCCCTCTTTTAACCACTATAATGTTTGTGTCTATGAGTTTGTTTTGTTTGTTCCCTTTGTAATTGCATCACAAAGAATAAAATTCCTAGAAACAAATTTAACAAAGGATGTGAAGGACCTATGCACTGAAAACTACAAGACGTCATTGAAAGCAATTGAAGAAGACACTGGAAATGGACTGATATTCCATGCTCATGGATTGGAAGAATCAATATACTTATAATGGTAATATCTAAAGCAATATACAGATTTAATGCAATCCCCATCGAAATTCCAATGGCAGTTTTCAAAGATATAGAATAAATAATCATCAAATTTGTATGGAACCACAACCCTGAATATCTAATGCAATCCTGAGAAAAAAGAACAAAGCCAGAGTTATCACACTACATGACTTCAAATTATACAACAAAGCTACAGTAATCAAAACAGTATGGTATTGGCAAAAAAATAGACACACAGACCAACAAAATAGAATTGGGAGCCTAGAAATAAACCCATATGTATATTAGCTAATTTTCGATAAGGAAGCCAAAATATACAATGGAGAAAAAGAAAGCCTCTTCAATAAATGGTGTTGGGAAAATTGGAAAGCCACATCCAGAGTAATGAAACTAGATTGCCTTTTTAAACCATACACAAAAATTAACTCAAAATGGATCAAAGACCTAAATATAAGACCTGAAACAATAAAATACACAGAAGAAAACACAAGTACTAAACTTATGGACCTTGGTCTCAGAGAGAATTTTATGAATTTGACTCTGAAGTCAAGGGAAGTTAAAGCAAAAATAAATGTATGGGAAAACCAGTATCTTTAATATATTGTCTTCCTTTTCAATAATAAAGTATATTTAATTTATTTTGATCTTTTAAGATACATCTTAATAATACTTTATCATTTTCCCTATTATAAGATATCTTGTGTATCTTTTATTAGATTTATTCCCAGATACTTGATATTTCTGATACTATTTTAAATTTTGTCTTTTCTTTAAATACATTTTAATGGTTTTCTGCTGAATAGAAATGTAAACTACTCTTACATATTAATCTTATATGAAGGCACTTTTTCAAACACTTCTGTTATTTCTAATGATGTGAAGATATATTATTTGTATTTTCTAAAGAAATTTTCACGTCATGTACAAATAATCTTCAAATAATCACAATTTTGTTTCTTCCTTTCCAATCCTTATGTCTCTTATTATATTATTATACTTCAAGTACAATATTGAATAAAATTAGTAGTAATTGATTTTCTTGTCTTGTTTTTGGTTTTAAAGAGAATGTTTTCAATATTTGCTCATTTTAGGTAATGCTAACTTTAGGATTATTTTACAGATGCTTTTTATTTGTATGGTCATGTGGTTTTTTATATTAATCCATTAATATAGTAAGGTGTACTTATGGATTTTCTAATATTAAACAATTCTTGCATACTTGGGATAAATTCAATTTGGATATGATATATTGTGTTGGGTTTGATTTGCTAATATTTTGTTAGGAGTGTTGCATGTGTATTCATATACTTTTCTGAGTGTGTTATATTTCATTCAGAAAAGTGGTTTAAAATAATTACTATAATGGCTGTCCTCTGCAGTTTGGAGATGAAGGTGGGAGATCCTCTATTGAAATGGGCTCCCTTATTTCAATGCGAATGATGGTATCAAAGAGTGGCAGATAGCAAGGGGCAGCATTTAACCACCACAAGCAAGGTGAGCACGCTTACTGTAATAAGCAGCAGAGCTATGAGTAGAATATTACTCAGAATGGTTTAATCCAATATTAGGATTGAAATTTTCTAGGTTACCAAAATGACTCAGAGCTGAGCCACAATCTGTGAAAGCTGTTTATTTCCATTTCATCCTGAATCTTGTACAATTCTCTATGGTTCCAGCTCAAAGTGAAGGTGTTTTTCTTTTTCTTTTCCTTTTTCTTTTTCTTTTTCTTTTTCTTTTTCTTTTTAACCAGGGCTTCTACTCTTGATTGTATTGTTTGATTGTACTTGTTAAATCCCTTGCAGCTATCTAAGCTAGCACATTAAAATTAGTGATTATTTTAGGTTTACTTATTTCTGCATATCTTATCAAAAAGTGTGTTCTTATGGAATAATACCATTTGTGACAACATGGATGGATTTTGAGATTATCATGCTAAGCAAAATAAGTCAGACAGAAAAAGTTGAGAACCATATGATTTCACTGATATGTGGGATATAAAACTGAAAACAACAAAGGAACAAGACAAACAAATGAGGAAAGAAAAAATAGACTCAGACAATAGTTTAGTGGTTATCAGAGGGTAAGGTGGTAGGGGGATGGTAGATGAGGGTAAAAGGGATCAAATATATGGTGATGGAAAGAGAACTGACTCTGGTGGTGAACACACAATATGATATACAGAGGATGTATCACAGAACTGTACACCTGAAACCTATGTAAGTTTACTAACCATTGTCACCCCAATAAATTTTAATTTAAAAAACAGTATGTTCTTTTGTTGTCTTGCATCCTTAAATCCGTTCCTACACATATTCCTCAAGTTTATGCTGACAAAAATTAACAGAATCTTAGAATGCTTTTGCACGTGATCCTTCTCCCCCCAAGTCAGACTTTGAGAGGTGGTAGCACTATGGGATATTTCAGCAAAGTACGACCACTTTCATCAACTTATGAAAAAGGCTGCTTCTTCTGGCAAAGGAAATCCAGTAGATATTGGAGGTTTAGAGTACCCATATTCTTTTTTTTTTTTTTTTATGAATTCGTCAAAGTGTCCCAATTTCTGGGTGTGATATTCAGTAATTTTTCTAATTGGTATGTTAGAGGCATTGACCAATTACAATGGACATCTGATTAATTAGTGTGGATACTCACTATTTTCAAGTCTTCCATCAAATGTTACCCAATTAATGAAGAATACTATAGCTACTTCATTTAAAATTTCATCCTGCTCTAGATTCAGACAACCCTTTACTCTCTTATTTTACTTCAATAGCAATATCACTTTTTAACATACTATGTCATTTACTTAATTTTTTTAAATTCTCTGTATCCTTCCACTTAGAATGTAAACTCTATGAGGGCAGGGATTTTGTCAAGTTCACTGTAATAATTGCTGAATAAATATTTGTTGACTGGTTGAACGGCATCAAATACTGTAACATTTAGCATTCATTTATATGGAACAGAACCACTTTGGCTATTTTAGCAGAAGATGGTTTAATATATGGAGTGAGGTGCTTACAAAATACTTATCTAGAGAAGTGACTTCTAGGCTAGGCTTCTAGAAAGGACTCCCCAATTGACACTGTCAAATTGGCCCATCATGGGCACTGCTAAGTCTGCTACATTCAGGAAGGTGAAGGGTGACAGCAGTGAGGGGGCCATGGGTGGAACTTTAAAGTTAGCCTTAAGACCAAATTGCCATATCTGCAATCCAACAATAAGGAATTACTACAACTACCGCTGAACAATCAAAACATAGTGATTGGACCCTGGAATGTTGCTGTAGCAAGACCCAAGTTTTCCACATCTTGCTTTTGGTGATTAGGAATGGCAAAGGTGACAAGAGGAAGACCCTACGTCACTGAAATGTTCCTAATTTGCAGTCAGAATCCTGGAGTTTTTAGTCTTGTAGTATCTGTATTACAGGTAGGCACACTAGAAGGAGGTAGGAATGGATGTTGTGTGCCAGTTAATCGTATCCACTACATCAATTGTACAAAGCAGGGTGTATGTATGTTACATTTAACCATATATCATATGCTCTTATTCAAACTTCACTATTGTCTTGCAAAAAAGGGAGGAGCTTATTATGCAAAGCTAGTAGTTAAAGAATGTCTTCACTCCCTAAATTGCTTTAACAACTCTGGAATATTCTTTGTTATCTCCATTGTGAAATTACAGTTGAAATCAACTGATAGCAATTGCATTTGCCCAACCTGGTTATGAAATTGATTATTTGATAGCAGAGGAATACTAAAAGAGAGGGCAGTGGGAGCTATCTGTCTCGTGAAGAGATTTTACCACTAGCTTGTTTAGAAATGATGGCATGTGGTGATAATAAAAAGCAAACTGACTTTTAGTTAATTTTATTATTGTTTTTAAATTCTCTGAAGAAAATGCACCCCCTATTGTTTGCGCCTGAGCAGTTGCTCTACTGCCCTATCCTTGTTACATCACTGTTTGTTAGTGTTATTAAGGTTATTATTTCTTAGAATGGGAGATTTCCATCTTGCTCCCTAGTTAAACTCTAGAAAACAGATTTAAAATAAAAACTGTGAGGTGTAAATATGGAGGACTGATATTAAAAGCATAGATGTTGGACAGGGATTATCCACCGTGGCTATACATTAGAAAAAGCTGGGGTGCTTTAAAAACATGCTGATCCCTGAACCCCACCACCACACATTATGATTAAATTAATCTGGGATGAGGCCTGAGCCTGAGTTTTGTTTTTAAAGCTTCCCTAGTGGTTCTAATGTGAGATAAATTTTGGGAAGTACTACTTTCATACTAGTAAAGCACTTCTGAGGTGTATTTTAAGCTCTAAGTGTGGATGTTTGTAGATGGGGTGAGGGGAACGTTCTGCAGCTGTGTGTTAAGTGACCAGAACTTCCTAGAGAAAGCTGCCTTAATGAACAGTATATGGTAGAGCAGCAGGAGAGATTGCTAACATGGCAGCTCTGTCCATGTCTGGAATTGGATGGCTAAGAGAAAGTAAACTTCATTGGAAGGGAAGAAACTGATTGGGAATGGTGGGTAGCAATTTTGGAGGGATTTGGAAGTCTCTGATTTATGGCAACATTCTGAGGTTATGTAACACATGATCAAGGCAATGGATTCAACTGACCTGCTAGTATTCCTGGAGTGGAACCCACGTGGAGCTTTCTCTGAAGTTGAGTGGCAGAGCAAGACTTGTATCTAGGTCAGTGCTTATCAACCTTGGATGTACTTTAGGATTATCTGGGGAGCTGTAAAAAAATACTGATACCCCAGGCTATGACCCTCACAGATTCAGATTTAATGGATCTTAAATGGGGCCTGGATGGATAACAATGCCTTGCAAGGATGTCTGCCCCAAATAGATTTTCTACATGTTTTTCACAATGTTGTCCTCCTTTCCTGCAATATGTTCTATGAGCATCAGACTTCCCAGACAACCCTACTCAGACCCCAACAATCTTTAGTCCTTACACTAATTTAGTATTCTCGTAAGCACTTACCACCATTTGGCATGGATAAATATAACTAGTGAACTTCATCTCCACTGCTACCACTCTAGTCTAAGCCACCATCATCTCTTGGTTGGATTTCTACCTTTCATATGTTATATTATTTAATTGTCAAAACAATCTCTAATGACATATGTGTGATTATTATACCCATTTTACAGATGAGGAACTGAGGCTCAGTGAGTCTAATTACTTTGCCCCAAATTATACAGCTCATAAGTAATGGTGCTGCTAGAATTTGAATACAAATTTATCTGACTTCCAGGCTCATGTAATTTCTGTAAATGACTACCCCCTCAAACTAATTATTAGAAATGAGTTTACCAAATTAATTCTTACTCTAATTATTTGGGGAGAGGGCAGGAAGCAGGAAGGGGGAGTCAAAGACAGAAAAGAGAAGGATAAACCTGATTGGCTGATGAGCTTCAATGAAGCAGTTAGGGACAAGCTCTGGAGGGGACAAACATTTGTGGGGAAAGGTCAGAGTTAGGAGTGTCACCAAAGAATCTTCTCCTTCACAGTTGAACTAATCATTTTGGCTAGGCATTAAGGCATTCATGTACTGTATGTCCCAGCAACAAGGTAGAGGCATCTCAAACCCTTTAATGAGAGTTTAAGGGCCCCAAATAACTAAAGAGGCTAGAGATATTGTGTCAGTGCCTGCACTGGGTCCTATGTGCTACACAGCTTGCATTCTCTTCCCTGCATCCTAGCCATGCTTGACAAGGGGGAAATGGTTGTGGTAATGGCTGTAACAGTTCACCTTTTCTCATCTAACCTCAGGGCAAGGACAAGAACTTTAGAGGTCCTAAGCACTAAGATTTTGTATCCCCCCTATAAAAAAAAACAAACCTTAAAATAATTGAAAGTTTAACAGTTCTAATTTTATCCTGTATGATTAAATCAATGCCTTTTTCTTTTTACTTATCAAATACTAACATCTTTCAGAATGTGTTCTTCTTGGTAAGGGAGTCGGTGGGGATAGTTGATTTGTTGGTGCATTAGGTAGAGCTTTGTTTGACTTCAGGCAATCTAGCACTGTGGGGGTGATTGAAGAGGTCCGATTCCCCACACTAAATGATTTCACTTCTTGCTGCAGAGTTGGACATTCCTGAGCTTTTCTTGCAGATAAAGAAAGGACTTCTGTTAGCATTCCACAAATGGACTTCTGTTAGCATTCAATACTATAATATTACAATAACCAATTCTTACCTGTGCACCTTTCAGTTTGCAAATAGAGAGCAAAGATCCAAGGGGCTAGAGCAAAGGGAAGGTCAGGTTTGAAGGGTGAGAGGAGAACGGGAAAGGTTTCTAGTGTGGAATGCTTCTGGGAAAGAGAAGGCCCAGGTGAGGAGACTAAACGGAAACCCTTAGACAGCCAGAGGGGTAGCCTGGGGGTACCAGGGGCAGAATCAAATTGACCTCTTTTGCTAAGATTCCCCCACCTGGGTAGTGAAATGAATGGAGGAGATTCTGTGGCATGGCAAGTTTTACTGCAGAGAGGGGTTCAATAGGGCCTTTTTGTCATCTTTACATTTTTTGTGCCAGCCTAGGAGAATACCAGAAAGACAAACATATGACCTTGTAAGGGGCTGGATCCATAGCTTCCATCACAACACTGATGCCTGGTCCTCACCCTTGTTGGTTCTTCACACCTAACTAGGCATAAAGTGAGAGTTCTGTGCTCACTGAAGCCCTTGGGGGATAGGAGCAAAGTGCACAGGTGTACTGGAGCAGATAGTGTGAGAGGGGCAGGTCCTTAGCTTTAGTGCAGTGTTATCAAATAATGAGTTAAATAAGAAAAACCCATAAAATAAAAAAACACACATAAAAACCAAAATCTAAAATATTTGCATGTCTAAATTCTCTTTTAACCAATGGTAGTATTTTTGAGAATACATTACTTATTCTGTCATTGCATAAATGCTCAATTTCCCTGGAAGTTTGTTCTCATCTGATCTATATTCTACAACATTGACATTTCTCATTCACTCTTAAGCCTATTCTGAGTAAAGGCTGCCAACTGTGTCATATTAGCAGTGGCTGTGAAATGGACTATTTTCCACTAGTAGCTAAGATGAGACCAGAATATGGAAAATAAAGCTGGTTTTACAAATTCAATTTGTGAGTGATATGTTTGAATAATTTATGTGTCCTTACTGTATAGCACAATAATTAAGGTACCATTGGTGTATTTTAAAATGTTAAAGTATGTTTAATGATACCACTTTATCTGTGCGTTTAAAATTAAAATATAAATCAAGGGTATCATTAAAAATAATTTCACCTTACTATATATTTCAAAGTCCATGGGTTATTTTATTCCAATGCTCCTAATCTCTTAATTCAGCTAAAAAAAGAGATGACTCTAAGGAGTCACATGATGAATAATTTAAAGCATAACACTTTTATGCCATAATTCTGACAAGAGAAATGAAATATGATCTAAAGTGGCAAAGGGTCTAAATTGCTGAAAAGGTATTAGCATTCCTGTATGAAGTTTTGGCATAGGAAAGAAAAATGTCTGCTCTTGACCCTTTCTAATTGAAAGATTTAGAAAGATTCAAGATTGATAATGGTTTTGTTGATCTGGAGCGAACTCATAAGCTCAGCTGTTGTGTCTAGAGCTTGTGACCATGACAAGGAAAAGAGCAACACATTTGAGTCCCGGTCATCACATAAGGAGACTGACTCAGAGGACTTGAGAATGGATGCCTGCGATGACTCGTGATGGAATGGCAATACTAGGAAGAAGAGAAAGAAAAATATCAAGATGCAAATCCATTCTTTCTTCTATGAAAGACTGTATTTTATGTTAGCCCAGCATTTTCACTAAATGTGTCCAATTATTATTTTTAGCTTATTAACGATACTATAATAGTAGCTAGTATTTATCTCCAAGGCGATCTAAAGGCTTTGCAGGTGCATTTTTATTATTCTGTACCACATTCTTGTCAGGTAACAATATTCGACACTCCCGCCTCCAAAGGCAATTTAGAGAGAGAAAAGCAGAGATACCAAACAAGGAACAAACAACTAACAGAACCAGGATTTTAAAAACAAGAACAGAAAAATTTCTCAGATTTTCTCATTCCTATCCCAGAATGTTCTGCGCGAATTTTGCTCCTTTGATTCAATGTGTATAATCTTAAAACCCCCAAACAAGAAAAGAACAAGACAAACAAATGAGAAACAAAACCTCATAGACACAGACAATAGTTTAGTGGTTACCAGAGGGTAAGGGGGGCGGGAGGTGGGAGATGAGGGTAAGGGGGATCAAGTATATGGTGATGGAAGGAGAACTGACTCTGGGTGGTGAACACACAATGAGATTTATAGATGATGTAATACAGAATTGTACACCTGAAATCTATGTAATTTTACTAACAATTGTCACCCCAATAAATTTAAAAAAAAATCAGCATGCAGTGAAAGTCCAAAAAGTGAAATTTTAGTTTTTGAAGTTAATTAGTGATACTTTTGACAAGTGAGAGTTTTCTTTGGTACCTTTATGGGAAATAAACAACACCTCAGTTGTTTATTAATAAACAACACTATTCTAAGAAGTGAAAATTTGTATTGTGGGGGTATGGGACTTGGTGTTGAGGGCAGTTCTTCTTGGAGGATTGCAATGACTACTGGCATTTTAAAGTTAAACATCTTTCCCAAAGTGCACTTGTAAAGAGAAGAGGTTTGTTACGGACTGAATGCTTGTATGCCCCCCAAATTCACGTGTTGAAATCTGAACCTCCAGTGTAATGGATTAGCGCCTTTATAAGAGGAAACACTAGAGAGCTTGTTTCCCCACCCCTCTCTGCCATGTGAGGATACAAGGAGACCAGGAAGAAGGCCATCATCAGGAGTCAGACCATGCTGGCACCCTGATCTCAGACTTCCAACCTCCAGAATTGTGAAAGATGCATGTTTGCTGTTTAAACTACCCAGTCTGTGGTATTAAAATATATCTTTATTTTTCAGTTACAGTTGACATTCAATATTATTTTATATTACTTTCAGGTGTACAGAATAGTGGTTAGACATTTATATAACTTATGCAGTGATACCCAGTATTAGTCTAGTACCCACCTGGCACCATACATAGTTGTGGCAACATTATTGACTATATTCTCTATGCTGCACTTTATATCCCCATGACTATTGTGTAACTACCAATTTAAGTTTCTTAATCCCTTCATCTTATTTACCCAGCTCCCCAACATCCCTTACTGCTGGAAACCATCAGTTTGTTCTCTGTACCTATGAGTCTGTTTCTGTTTTGTTTGTTTGTTTATTTTGTTCTTTATCTTTTCCTTTTTTATTAGTTGCAGATGTACAAAACAACAAAGTGGTTAGACATTTATATACCTCATAAAGTAATAACCCCAATAAGCCTATTGCCTGACATTGTACATAATTATTGGAATATTATTGACTATATTCCCTATGCAGTACTATTCATCCCTGAGACTATTTTTAAAAAAAATATAGTTGACATTTAATATTACTTTATATTAGTTTCAGGTGTATAGAATAGTGGTTAGGCATTTATATAACTTACAAAGTGATCCCCCAGGTAAGTCTACTACCCATCTAACACCATACATACTTCTTATATTATTGATTATATTTCCCATACTGTATTTACACCCCCATAACTATCTCATAAGTACCAATTTGCACTTCTTAATACCCTCACTCTTCTCACCCAGCCTTCTAACCTCCCACCCAGCTAGCAACCATCAGTCTGTTCCCTGCATTCATTGGTCTATCTCTGTTCTGTTTATTCATTTATTTTATTCTTTAGATTACACATATAAATGAGATCATATGGTATTTGTCTTTCTCAGTCTGATTTACTTCACTTAGCATAATACCCTCTAGGTCCATCCATGTTGTTGCAAATGGTAAGATTTCATTCTTTTTATGGCAGAGTAATATTCCATTGTATATATGTGCCACTTTTCCTTTGTCCAGTCATCTATAGATGAGCACTCAGGTTACTTTCATATTTGGTTGTGAACAGCATTATAATAAATATAGGGGTGCATATATGTATCTTTTCAAATTAGTGTTTTGGATTTCACTGCATAAATACTCAGGACTGGAATTGCTAGGTCATAAGGAGGTTCTATTTTAATTTTTTTAAGGAATCTCCGCAATGTTTTGCATAGTGGCTGCACCAATTTGCAATCCCACCAATGGCTCACAAGTGTTCTGTTTCTCCACATCCTACCAGCACGTGTTATTTGTTGATTTATTGATGATAGCCATTCTGACAGGTGTGAGGTGATATCTCATTGTGGTTTTTATTTGTATTTCTCTGATGATTACTGATACTGAGCATCTTTTCATGAGTCTACTGGCTATCTGTATGTCCCCTTTGGAGAAATGTCTATTCAGGTCCTCTCCCCATTGTTTAATTGGATTGTTTGGGGTTTTTTTGGTGTTGAGTTGTATGAGTTCTTTATAACTTTTGGATATTAACCACTTCTGAGATATATCATTGGCAAATATCTTCTCCCTTTCAGTAGGGTGTCTTTTGGTTTTGTTGATGGTTTCCTTTGCTGTGCAAAAACTTTTAGTTTGATGCAGTTTCAGTTTTTATGTTTTTTCTTTTGCTTCCCTTGCCTGAGGAGAAATATCAGTAAAAATATTGCTAAGAGAAATGTCTGAGAGTAACTGTGTACATATTACTATAGGAATTTTATGATTTGAGGCCTTACATTTAAGTCTTTAATCCATTTTTAGTTTATTCATGTCTATGGTATTAGAAGATGGTCCAGTTTTATTTTTTAATGTATCTGTCCAGTTTTCCCAGCACCACACATTGAATAGACTGTCTTTACCCCAATGTATATCCTTAATTCCTTTGTCATGGATTAAATGAACATAGAGGTATGGATTTATTTCTGGCCTCTCTATTCTGTTCCATTGATCTGTGTCTGTTAATAGGCTAATAGCATGCTGTTTTGATTACTATGGCATTGTAGTGTAGTTTGGTATCAGGTAGTGTGATACCTCTAGATTTGTTCTTCTTTTTCAAGATTGCCATGGCTGTTTCGGGTCTTTTATGGCTCCATGTAAATTTGAGGATTATTTGTTCTAGTTCTGTGAAAAATGCCATTGGTATTTTGATAGATATTGCATTGAATCTATAGATTGCTTTGGGCAGTATGGACATTTTAACCATATTCTTCCTGTCAATGACTCAATATGTTTCCATTTATTTATATCTTCTTTAACTTTTCTCTTCAATGTCTTATAATTTGTTGAATTATAAGACATCTGGATTTAACAGGTCTTTGCTTTCTTGGTTAACTTTATTCCTACATATTTTATTTTTTAAATGCAATTCTAAATGGGAATATTTTCATAATTTCCCTTTGTACTAGTTCAATATTGGTGCATAAAAATGCAACCATTTTCTGAATATTTATTTTTATCCTACTACCTTATTAAATTCATTTACCAGTTCTAATATTTTTTTTGGTAGAGTCTTTGGGGTTCTCTCTATATAGTATCATGTCATCTGTAAATAATGACAATTTTACTTCTTCCTTTTCCATTTGGATACCTTTTATTTCTTTTTCTTGTCTGATTCCTGTGGCTAGGACTTTTAGTACTATGTTGAATAAAAGTGGTAGAAGTGGACATCCTTGTCTTGTTCTTATCTTAAGAAGAATACTTTTAGCTTTTCCCGATTGAGTATGATGTTAGCTGTGGGTTTGTCATCATTGTATTTTATTATGGTGAGTTATGTTCCCTCTATTCCCACTTTGCTGAGTTTTTATCATAAATGGGTGCTGGATTATGTTAAATTCTTTCTCTGCATTTATTGATATGATCATGTGATTGTTATTTTTCATTTTGTTTATGTGGTACATCATGTTGATTAATTTGTGGATATTGAATCAACCTTGCATCCTAGGAATAAATCCCACTTGATCATGTTGTATGACATTTTTATTATAATATAGAAAACATACAATATTAGTTTCAGGTGTACACAATAGTTATTCAAAATTTGTATACCAAAGGAAGTTATCACCATAAGTCCAGCAACCATTTGACACCATACAATGCTATCACAATATTATTGACTATATTCCCCATGCTATACATTACATCCCTATAACTTATTTGTTTTATACCTGGACATTTGAAACTCTTATTCCCCTTCACGCTTTGCCCCCCTTTTGAAAATTTTCAATTACAGTTGACACTCAATAATATTTTATTTTAATTTCAGGTGTACAGCAAAGTGGGTAGATATTTATATAAGAAGTGATCTGCAGACTAGTCTAGTACCCACTTGGCACTATGCATAGTTATTGCCATATTATTGTCTATGTTTACTATGCTTTACTTTACATCCACATGACTATTTTGTACTTACCAATTTGTACTTCTTAATGCCTTCACCTTTTTCACCTGGCCCCCAAGTCCGCTTCCCATCTATCACCCTGGTAAATCTAGTACCCTTCAGACACCATACAGAATTATTACAATATTATTGACTATATTCCTTATACTGTACCCTACATTGCCATGACTACTTTATTTGTAACAACCAATATGTACTTCTTAATCCCTTCTCCTTTTTCAACCATTCCCAAAACCCCTCCCATCTGGCAACCATAAAATTGTTCTCTGTATCTATGAGTTTGTTTCTGTTTTGTTTATTTTTATTTTGTTCTTTAGATTCCAAATATAAACAAAATCACATTTCATCTGTCTTTCTCTGTCTGACATACTGTACTTAGCACAATACCCTCCAGGTTCATCCATGCCACTGCAGATGGCAAAAACCCATTCCCTTCCGTGGCAATGCAATATTCCATTGTATATATGTACCACCTCCTCTTTATCTATTCTTCCATCAACGGACACCCAGGCTGCCTCCACATCTTGACCATTGTAAATAAATGCTGTAATGAACATACAGATGCACACGTCCCTTCAAAGTAGCATTTCGTGTTTCTTTGGATAAGTACCCAGAAGTGGGATTAGTGGGTCCTTCTTTGTCTCTTGTTATAGCCTTTTTTTTTAAAGTCTATTTTGTCTAGTGTAACTATTGTTACTGCATGTTTTTGGTTGTTTGTTTTCATTTTCATGAAAATCCCCTTTTCCCATCCCTTTACTTTCAGTCTCTGTGTGAGTTAAGCTGAAGTGAGTCTCTTGTAGGCTGCATATGTAAGGGTCTTGTTTACTTATCCATTCAGTCACCCTATCTTTTGATTTGAGCATTTAATCCATTTACATGGAAAGTAATTGTTGATAGATATGTAGTTATTGCCATTTTATTATTCATATTTTGATCTATTTTTGTCTTTAAAATTCCCTTTAACATTTTTTGTAATACTTGTTTGGTGGTGAAGAACTCCTTTAGATTTTTTTTTTTGTGTGTGTGTGTGTGTGTGTGTGTGTGTGGGAAGCTGTTTATCTGTCCTTCGATACTAGATGATAGCTTTGTTAGGTAGAGTAATCTTGGTTGTACGTCCTTGCTTTTCATCACTTTGAATATTCCTTTCCAATCCCTTGTGGCCTGTAAATTTTCTGTTGAGAAATCAGCTGACAGTCTTATAGAGCTCTCTTGTATATAACTAACTGCTTTTCTCTTGCTGCTTTTAAGATATTTTCCTTGTCTTTAACTTTTGGCATTTTAATTATGATATGTCTTGGTGTGGGCCTTTTTGGGTTCATCTTGTTTGGGACTCTGCACTTCCTGGGCTTGTATGTTTATTTCCTGCTCCAGGTTAGGGAAGTTTTCAGTCATTTTTTTTTTTTCAATTTTTTTTTCAATTCATTGGTCTCTCTCTCTTCTCCTCCTGATACCCCAATGATGCAAATGTTGGTCTACTTGCTGTTGTCCCAGATGTCCCTTAAACTGTCCTCATTTTATTATTTTTAGGTTCTTTCTTCTTTTTGCTGTTCTGATTGGGTGTTTTATTGTGCTATCTTATCTTCGAAATCACTAATTTGATTCCCTGTTTCATGTAATCTACTTTTGATTCCCTCTAATGTATTTTTCATTACAGTTATTATAGTCTTTATTTCTATCTAGTTCTCTTTCATGTTGTCTGTCTCCATTTTTATATTTCCTATCTCTGTTGAAATTCTTCCTGAGATCATTGAGCATCCTTTTAACCAATGCTTGGAACTCCGCGTCTGGTAGATTGCTTGTCTCCATTTTGTTTAGTTCTTTTTCTGGAGCTTTGTTCTGTTCTTTTATTTGCGACATGTTTCTTTGTCTTCCCATTTTGGCTGCCTCCATGTTTGTTTTTTCTTTAATGTATTAGGTAGAGCTTCTATGCCTCCTGGTCTTAGTAGAGTGTCCTTATGTAGTAGATGTCCTGGGGGTCAGTCTCCCTCATCACCAGAACCAGGGGCTCTAGTTGTGTCACTTGTGTGGGTTTTGTGTTCCGTCCTGTTGTAGTTGAGCCTCGGTTGCTGTTTGCACATCAATGGGAGTTATTGAACCTCAGACTGGTTGGTTGTGAGGACTGGCCATTATTGCAGGGGAGGAGTTGTGGTGCAAGGGCTGACCCTACAGAGCAGGGTATGCCTTAGCCAGGTCTCGTGCTTGCCCAGTCTGCCCATTGGGTGTGTCTTCCTTGGAAGCAGCTGGGTGATGCTCTGGCCCAGTCCAAAGCTGACCACTGGGAATGCCAGCCCCGAGGCCCCATGGGAAGGGACCCACGGAAGGCCAAGTTCAGCCACAGTTTGTGTCCTCCTGGGGGCAACCTGGCATGAACTAAAAAGCAATCTGCAGAAGGCCACCACCCACACTGGGCTTGGAGGTGCCTTGAGAGTCCAAACCACAAACCACAGCCAGCTGTCACTAGTGTTGGGATTAGGGCTGCTTAGGTAGAGGTACAGAACACACTGAAGCCATATGCAGCTCATCTGGGTTTTTTACTAACCTTTGAGTGATTTTAGGAAATTCTGCTGCATGAACCAAAGCAGGTTGTTTATATGGAAAAGTCATTGGAATCAGCTTGGGTGTGCCTGAAAGTTAGGTGGGGTGGGCTCTGAGGCAATAACTAGGGCAGGGCAGATGAAAAGTGATACCCAGTTTGAAGGCTCAACAAAGAAACAATGGCTTCTGCCAGCTCCTCTGTCCAGGAGAAAACTGCCCCTCTAGTCCTTACCCTGAAGCTAGACAATTCATTTTCTTCCTACATGTCCCTGCCACCTTTTGATCTGCTGCCCCAGTGCTGGAGCTCAGTGCAGGTGAATTCATCAGTGAGTAAATCCATGCACAGGCCCCTTAAGAGGAGTGCCTAGGACTGCAACCGCCATCTATCTCACTCAGTCACAATCTCTGCTTGTTTTCACAGCCACCAGAAGTTATGGGGACTTCCCTCTCCAGCACTGGAACTCTGGGCTGGGGAATCTGGTGTAGGGCTGGGACCCTTTGCTCCTCCAGGAAAGACCTCTGTAGCTGAGCTATTTTACCTCCTGATTTATAATGGTCACACGTGAGTGTGGGACCAGCTCCTTCCATGTCTTTGACCCTCCTACCAGTCTCGAGGTGGCTTCTTTTGTATATCTGTATTTGTAGGGCTTTGGTTCAGCTAGACTTCAGGCGATTCTCAATGATGGTTGTTCTGTAGTTTAGTTGGAATTTTAATGTGGTCATGAGAGGAGGCAAGCATAGTGTTTCCTACTCTGGTTGTGATGACTAGTATGCCCAGTGTGTATGAGCTACTATATGGGGGCTGACCACTCCTCAGTTGTGGATTCACCCGAGTGGGCTCTTTTGCCTGTGAAGTTCACCCTTTGGGTGTGTCACTTGTGGGGCTAATTGGGTGGTGCTCTGGTGTGGTCTGAGGCTGGCCAGTAGGAGTATTGTTTCTGGTGCTTCTTAGGAGGGGCTCCTGTGAAGGCCAATTTCAGCCTTGCTTGTGACCAGCCTGGGGTGACATAATAGAAGCTACAAAGCTACCTGAAATTGGATGCTTCCTGTGTTGGACTTGGAGGTGTGTGGGTGGCTTCACTGTGAACCAAGGCCAGCTGCCACCAGTATGAGAGCTGGAACATCTTAGCAAATTGTTCTGGCCCCCCTAGGCCTGTTTCCACATGCTAGCTGTCCATAAGGCTCAGCCGCTGAAAGTCTCCTTAGATGTGTGGGCAGGGCTGTTAACCCAATGTTAATGGTGCTACTAGAGATGCTACCTGATTTGGGTAGGAAAGGGTCCCAGGGAGTCATAGGGCGTGGCTGACAGTTTTCAATGTTAATGCAGATTCAGTTCTTGAGCCAGTGCTGAGCCTGTGGCCACTCTGCAATGCTCTGAGAACACTGCAGCCAGTCGTTGTTCACCTCCTACCCGCAGAACCCTGAGAGCCACCCATGAAGGCTGCAGCATGAGCTGGGGCTGACTTTCTGCCACTGAAAATTTCATAGTCCGCCATTGGGCATTTACTGCTGCACAAGCCTATAGCAGCCTTGTGGGGTGGGATTGGCCACCCAGGAGCCAAGAGTGTGCAATTCAATGCTGTGCTAGCTGGATGGGGCAGGGTCCAAGGGAGTCACAGGATGTGGCCGGTGGCTTTTACAAAGTTAATGCAGATTCAGTTCTTGCACCAGTGTTGAGCCTGTGGCCACTCCTCAAAAATGCCCTGAGAACTGCAGCCAGCCATTGATCACCTCAGGCCCACAGAACCCCAAGAGTTTCCTAAGAAGGGCTACAGCACAAGCTGGGGCTGACGGCCTACCACCAACAGTTTCCAGGCTGCTGCAGGTTGTCTAGTGCTGCATAAACCTCCAACCACCCAGGAACCAAGAGCACTTCAGGTGATGCTGCACTAGCTGCATGAGGCAGGCTCTAAGGGAGTTACCAAGGTGGTGTGTGCAGATTTTGTCAGACCAATGGGGTCTCAGATTTGGCCCTTTGGGGTAGGTTCAACACAATAAATCTGGTGTCCTCCTGTAGGTTAAATGTTAGGTGGGCTCCACACAGGAATAATGGCAGCTGTCTCTGTAGCCCTCACCCTGAATCCAAAACTAGAAAACTCAGACTTTCCCTGTATATCTCTGTCACCTCTCAAGTTATCACCCCTCTGTCAGAGCCCAAGGTGAGTGCTTGCAAGCTAGTGAGTCTGTGTGCAGGCTGTTTAAGGGGATTTCTGAGTTTCCAGCTGCCTTCCATCTCACAGGGACAGAAGGATGGAATCATGGCCGATTTTCACTGCCAGATATTTTGGGGACTCCTCTTCTTGGCATAGGACCCCTGGGCTGGGACCCATCACTCTTCAAGGGATACCTCCACCACTGAGTTGTCCCTCCCAGTGCTCAACCACTACCTGTGGGCTTGGGGTCAGCCCATTTTGCATCTCTGACCCTCTTACCTCTGTTGATGTCGCCTCTTCTTTATATCCATAGTTATAGGGGTTCTGTTCAGCTAGTCTTCAGGTGTTTCTCGAGGTTGATTGTTCTATAATAATTTGGTCATAATTTTATTGTGATCATGGGACATAGCAGACATGGTGTTTACTTATTCCACCATCTTCCTGAAATTCCATATATTTTGTTCTTTAGATTCTACATATAAGTCTATGGTGTTTTTGTTATAGCATCCTAATTGACTAAGACGGGTTTTGAAATTTTGTTAAATGATCATTGTCTTTAAGTTTTGAGCAGATTAAAAGGCCATCTGCCCATGACATGCAGTGATAAAGCTACTCCTGGTGTTTGTTCTTGCTCTGTAATAGTACTTTCTAGTAAAACATGATTCTTTTTGTGTTAAAATGTCAGCTATTGGGTATGGCTAAAGAAAATGATATTCTGGTTAATCCAGCACCCTGGTTAATAAAAGGTTATCGTGTATATGCCACTTTTCAAATACTGATACAGCAGTACTATATACTTGACAGTAAATTGATGTTGAGGATACTTAAATTTTCTCTGATGATCTGGAACACTACACAATCACATGATGTTGCCAAGGCATCTTAATAAAAAGAGCAGTTTTCCTTGTGCCACAAATAAGCTGAAGTGACAGCTGAGAGTTTCAATTGCTAACACACTGTATAAGAGTGTTTATCTAGAAACACACATTAATAATTAATTGCCTTATGGAGCTCCCTTTCTTTATGTTTAGCCCCAGATTCTCAGTGCTTTAAAAGTATTCATGTCAAAACTAGAAACCTTAAACTACAGCATTGCTATTTGAATTACAAGTACAATTTAAAGCATCTTTATAGAGACGGTATTGGCTCCTGATGTGCCAAAACCATTTCCCTAAGTGTCAGAGGTACTTCTTTAAGCCCTGTATTGCTGTTTGTTGTGGTTTTTTTTTTTCTCTATGATTGGGATTTTCTTTTATTCTAATGCAGAGGATTTTCTTCTTCTTTTAGTGTTAAAAGCACAAACTGCAATCAATTGATTTAGAAGGACATTTTTAACTGACTTTACCCTTTCTGGCAAATGTGCTGATGCTTAGTGATATCTGACTTTCCTTTGACAAGGGGTTTCTTGGTGATTATAAAAATAAATAAATATTGACTTCCTTTCTTCAATGGTGACAGAGGTTTTTTAGTCTGAGGCTTATTTTTTCTTGCTCTCTTCAGAAACCCAAGCTGATGGAAGACTTACATGCATCTTTAAGGAATAAACCAAAGGTAAGGGGATTTAGGTGAGATGTAAGGAGAAATTTCCTGACAATGTAGTAAAACACAGGAATCAGTTTTGTTAAAGAAAGCTATTGAGTATTACGCAGGGATCTCCTCCCCACCAAGAAGTCAATCATCACTTGAGATGAGAGAGGGGAGAGCCAGTGCAATGGTTATCCTTGTCCTGTACCCACTTTTTGATGCTTGACCTTGCTGCTTGCCCAATTCAGTCCTCAGTAGGGAGATGTGGATAAAGCAAGGAGGAAGATGAGGAGAGAAGTAAAGGTGACATATACTACCTACTTATGAGTCTGGGTTTTGAAGGCTAGTACCTGTAAAACTCTGTCTTTCCCACTGAGTTAAATACAAAGTCCTTAGCCTGACATTTGAGCCCATCCACAATTTGGCCCCAATCCATTGTTACATGTCCTTTCTAGGAACACTGGGCCACAAACCACATTCCTCATAAAATTCACCACAAAGTTCTGCCATGCACACTTGCACATGCTTAGATTCTTTGGTCCTCCTGCAATTTCATTGAACTTGAATCCTACCACTTTCTCCCTTACTCACTTAGTCCCAGCTCGTCTGGTCCCTACTGTTCATTGCTGGGCATGCTTTTGCCTCAGAGCCTTTGCACTTCCTATTCCTTCTGCCTCAAACACTGTGTCCCAGATACAGGATGAGCTTTTCCCCTTACCTCTTTTAAGTCACTCCTCAGATCTTGATTTCCTGTGAGGTCTTTCTTGACAACCCTATTTCAAATAAGAGTCTTCCTGGTCCTCTCCATATTACTTACCCTGCTTTACTTTTTTTTTTTAATAGTACCATTCTCTGCTGTTTTATACCACTGGTTCATATACTATATTTCTTTTCTCTACCCACCTCACCATCCCCCACTTCCCCACCACCAGAATTTGTTTTATTCAAGCAGAGATTTATATCTGTGTTTTTCATTGCTATATACTTAGCACTAAGAAATGTTGTCTGGCTTATAGTGGGTTCTTAATAAATATTAGCTGAAAAAATTGATGCACTGATGCTATTTGCTCTGCCTAAAATTCCCCCTCTTCATATCCACCTGTCTTTTAAACCACTTTCAGATGCCACTCCTTCATGAAGCCTTCTCTGATTCCTCCCAACATTATTTTTCCCTCCCTTGACTTCCTGCAATATCTTGTTTGAGGGGAACTCACTATATTCTCACCTGTGCCATTGTGATCTGTGAGTTTTCTTCTTCTTTCTGGTAAATATTTGCTTCCTGATGGCAGAGATTGTGTGGGGACAGAGCCAGGAGAGCGGTTTCCAGGCTCTCAAACTCACGTGGAAAGGTGCTGGCTCGGGTAGTAGATGGGCATCAGCTGTGACTAGCTGGCCATCAGCTGTAACCATTTAGTCATTAGCCACTAATATAACTGCTGTGGCTACACTAGAGGGTTGGTTGGTTGGCAGAGAAGTAGATGGTGGATTGCAGATCGTGTGGCTCCTGCTTCCTGTATCTCCAACCCAGCCGCCAGCAAGAATATAGTAGTATAAAACCTCTATCCATGGCTCCGTTGGTGTTTCTTTTTGGCCTCACCGTATCCTGCGTTCTTGTGTGGGGAGCGGGAGCTGAGTCCCTGCATGACAGCTTATGTTGCTATCCATACCCCTTTCACAAAGGACTTAAATTTAAACACTCATTTAAGACTTCTACTTCTGGGATGGTAGCATGAGGAGCTCTCCATATCCACTCCCTGGTGAAACAAGCATAATTGATGAAAACTAAAAATAAACAAATCTGGAAATTGGCCTAAGGGCATCCAGCAAATAAAGAAATATGTATTCAAGAAAATATACTAAAACTTGGTAAAATACAGTGTTTCCCCAAAGATAAGATCTAGCCAGACAATCAGCTCTAATGTGTC
This sequence comes from Rhinolophus hipposideros, assembly GCF_964194185.1. Classification (NCBI taxonomy): domain Eukaryota; kingdom Metazoa; phylum Chordata; class Mammalia; order Chiroptera; family Rhinolophidae; genus Rhinolophus; species Rhinolophus hipposideros. Next base: position 53,452,857 of record NC_138046.1, on the reverse strand, counting down.
TTTTGGAGCAAAACTTAATAGACTCGGTATATATTATATTAATTATATTATATTATATTACATTATGTTATATTTATTATATTATATTAAAAACCCACTCTTATTTTACTTATTTTACTTATTTACTATATTTATACTTATAGCAAAATAAGACTGGGTCTTATATTAATTTTTGCTCCAAAAGACGCATTAGAGCTGATTGTCCGGTTAGGTCTTATTTTCAGGGAAACATGGTAGTTAGGCTCTGTGGCACTTGATCTATGACTGCTCCTTTACTCAACTCTATCCAGCTCAGCTTTACGGAAGTTCTGCTCCATGTGTGTTTTGCCAAGAAGATAAGGCTTCCTCTCTCCTCAGCTCCCAGTCAAGTTATATGTTATCTTACTGGAAGAGACAGGATACCAGCATTTCTGATCCAACTTGAATTTGAAGACGTTGAATTCCTTGTGAGAGTAACTGATATATTGAGAGCTCTTTTCCTCCACTCAGACCCGATGCAGAGTGGAAGCTCTACCCAAGGCAGAACAGGATGAAAATACTGGGGATTTGATAACACTCATCCTAGCTCACTTGTAGGACAGAGGTTCATGCCAGGAGAGACAAGGCAAGAAGATCAGAGGCTACTGCCCCTGCCTGGAATAGTGGCTCAGAGATTTTTCCCAGGTGGAGAGACAATCCAGAAGAACATAAAGTTTTGAAGTGTTCATGAAATGAATTGACTTACTTGAAATAGAATGTGAGGGCAGTTCAATTTCAGTGGTAAACAAATAAGAGGAAGCTAGTAGCTCCTTTTAATTAAGAACAATAAACTAAACTATAGGGTAGCCAGTTCACTAGAGAGAATCAGGGAATGAGAGAGCTAAGAAGAATCTCCTGGGATCAGAACAATCTCAAAGACTGGGCCCCCAAATTATTAATCCTCAAATTTAACTGGATTTGACTGTGGAGCAATTTATGTCCAGGGAATTGTTGAAACAATAGAGAAATCAACCCAATTAGTGGAGCATAACAGCTGGGTGTGATACCAAATGAGGCACACAGCCTAACAAAGAGGTCAGGGAAAGAGTAAAAGAGAGTCCCCGCTAAAATCACTGTCATCCGAGGATGATTGTGTTCATGGCCAAGGCTTTCTCTGAGGAATGACACCAAATGCTTTACATGTGGGAAAAATAGATTTCACTAATATTGTCTAGCCAAGTTACTAAACATACAAGCAAGAAAAAGCAAAAACAAACCCCAGAGAGTTGGGAGGGAAATTAGTGTCCAGAATTGCCATAATATGTTACATAAAATATCCAGTTTTCAACCTAAAATTATAAGATATGCAAAACTAACAAACAAGCAAACAAAAAACCAAGTCAGAAAAATGTGACCCATATACAGGCAGGAGGACAAAACAACAACCAGGGAACAGAAACTGCCTGTGAGAGGGTCAAGACATCATACTTAACAAAGATTTCAAAGAAGTTATCATAAATATGTTGAAGTAACTAAAGTAAATTATGCTTGAAGAAATAAAAGAAGTTCTGATGAAAATGTAATCAAACAGAGAATATCAACAACAAGGAAAAAAATTAAAAAACAAATGGAAATTCTGGAGTTGAAGATTACAATAACCAAAATGGAAAAAAAAAATGTTAGAGGAGCCCAACAGTAGATTTGAACTGGCAGAAGAATCAATGAACTTGAAGATAGATTGTTAGATATTATGCAATCTGAAGAACACGGAGGAAAAATAATGACAAAAATACAAAGGCCTTGGGGAAATGTGGGATGCCATTAAAGCACACTAAATTATGCATAATAGTAGTGCCTGAAGGAGAAGAGAGAAAGGAGAAGGAAAAAAAATACATAGAAATAATGATGGAAAATTCCCTCTTTTGATGAAAATCATTAATCTATATATCCAACAAAGTCAATGAACTATGAAAAAGGATAAAATAAACAAGAGATCCACATGCAAACACATCATGGTAAAAATGCAGAAAGACAAAGATAAAATCTTAAAAGCAGCAAGAGAGAAATGACTCATCACATACAAGGTAACTCCAATTAGACAGATGATTTCTCTCAGAAACAGCGGAGGCCATAAGGCAGTGGAATGACACATTTAAAGTGCTGAAAGAAAAAAAAAATACTATTAGTGAAGAATCCATGCCCAACAAAACTACCTTTCAGAAATTAAAGCAAAATAAAAACATTCTAAGATGAACTAAAAATGAGAGAATTTGTTGCAAGAAGACCCATATTATAAGAAATACTAATTGAGGTTCTTCCGCATGAAAGTAAGTGACCCCATAAAGCAATTTTAATCCACACAAAAAACAAACAGCACCAATAAATGTAATTACAATTATAAAAGACAATATAAATAAATATTTACTTTCCTTAATTCTCCTCACTGATTTAAAAAGCAATTATATAAAACAATTGTGCTGCTGGGCTTATAACATAAAGAAATGTAATATAATTGACAGCAGCACACATTAAGTGAGTGGGAGCAATGTTATATTAGAGTAAGGAAATGGCACCAGGTGGTAACTCCGCAGGAAAAAATTAGAGAATCTGAAATGATAAATAAGGTTAATAGTATAAAATATGTAAAAATACATTTGCTTTTCTTTCTTGTCTCAACTTTTTTAAAAGACATAAAATCACATAAAGTAATAATTTTAACAGTGCATTTTTGGTTTTGATATATATATACAGTGCCAGAGAAATGTATACACATTTTAAGAAAGGAAAAAACTGTATTAAAATAGTAATACTCAATATATACCAATAACAAAAGATGAATACAAGTCACATTTGACTTTTGCAGTTACAAGAGGTGCTCAAAGTGGTTACCATCAGCGTCCAGACACTTCTGATTATGGCGAAGTACTGCTTGAGCAATGTTGACCAGTGTCCACTTGTATACATTTTTTGGCATCCCCGATGTATAATCCCTTTTGAGTTTGTATATATATATATATATATATATATATATATATACACACACACACACACATATATATAATATATATGTATATATGTATATATATGTATATTATATATGTGTATATATATGTATGTGTGTATATATATATATATATATATATATATATATATATATATATAATCCCTTTTGAGTTTTTGCACTTTTTCTCCCAGTTTATAGTTGGTCTTTTGACTTTGCTTATGGAGTTTTTTTCTTTGCAGCAATGTTTAATATATATGTAATAAAATTTATCAGTCTTTTTCTTTATGGTTCATGGGGTTTGAGTTTTACTTAGAAAGGTGCTCCCCACCTGAGGAGATCCACTCCTTGAGATTTTGATTTAATAGATCTGGGCGTGGTCCCCAGAAATCTTTAACAGGAAGCTAAACCAGTAATTTTGGCCATGAACCATGTCTAGGAAAATAAATGAAAGAAGATCAAGTATGTAAGGCACCTGGTAGGTAGTAACTATTTGTTCTCTGGTCTCACCTTACTATCCTAACAGGAAACTTTAAAATTTGACTTGGGCAGAGAGAATAAAGTTCAACCATTTTTTTTTTTGTATTTGTTTGCTAAGCTACTTATCCCAACTGTTAACTTCTTAAGGTCTTTCGTTTACACTAAATGGTTATAAGTTGTTCTCACCATTAATCAATGAGTATATATTATTGAGTGCTTATAATCTGATGAGCTCTGTAAAGTCTTGTTCTTAGTACTATTAGGAAGATGATGATACTGACCCTACCTTAGTAGAATATGGAATTTGATTTGTTTCTTCAGCAGTAGTGATTGAGTTGCATTAAGCCATGTCCACCTTCTCACCTCTTTTTTTCATGGAATGAAGGGCAGTTTCACAGAAAGGGTATCTGTTGGTAGGGATACTAACCATAATTTGATCTGTAGTTCATAGTTATTAAGTAGATTGGGATGAATTGGCATAAGCAGATATGACTCTGGCTTGTTCTTTGGTGCTTATCACATGATAATGGCGATGCCAGATCTCATTATTAACTCCTTGGGTGATTACACTCACTGCCCTTTTTTCCTTTCCTGGGCTAAGCAGCATTGAAAGATTTTCTTGAAAATAATTCTTAGTTGTTAATATGTATAAGAAATCATCTGAGGGTCTTGTTAATATGAAGATTCTCATTTAGTAGTTCTGGGAGTAGGGCCCAAGACTGCATTTCTTACAAGCTCCCACATGATGCCCCAATAATGCGGGTCCATGAATAACACTTTGAGGATCAAGGCCCTAGAGTATAAAGTTTCACTAAATCATTTCTGAGAAGTCACTGGTTCCTTTCTCATTTTCTTGGCATCTTGTTTCTTTCTGGACTCTTTATTCCTTCATCCCTCATCTCCTTTGAGATTGTTTCTTTTAACCATAAACTAGACCAGTAGGATTGGCCAAACAAGCAGCCCTCTGATAGGTACCGAGAGTCCTTTCCCCATCCAAAGAAAGTCCAATGATCTGCCGTAGCACCTTAAATTCCCAATTCTGTAAAGTCTTCTTAAAGTCTCTGGTGAAGGGTGATGTTACCCAGGAAAGACTTGTTACACATTAATCAAACTGGAACACCAACCATCGTCATCAACAGAGATAGCACTGAAAGAATGGGAGGTACAGAGGAGAGTAAGTTTTGATGGAGTGGAAGGTGCAGAACTTGAATTCATAAAGGCACTGGTGGTTAGAGTGAAGTTGGCTCAAACTGAGTATCCAGAAATTATGAAAGTGGGAATCAACAAGACAGGAAGAGGGAATTTTTGTTAAATTTTGTTTTTAATGTGTATACTTGATGATTTGCCTAGGGATATTGACTGCTACTCTCAATGAACTCCCTTCACCCTGACTACTGGCTCCTTAATACCCTAATGTAAATGAGGGGCCTAGTGGTTTGACCAAAAGTCCCACCCATAACAACCCAGCTGGTCTGCTCAGGCCTTATGCTAAAGGCTAGACTGGAGGTGCCAGGCACCCAAACAGGAAAGTGAGAAGTGAGGAGGTGGTGTTCTTCCATGCTGTATTGCTGCAGTCCCAGCCTGGTTGGAAGCACATGACCTTGAGGGAGAGTAACTGTTAATGTAGATGGGGTCGGTTGGCTGGAAGTGATGAGGGCTTCACAGGGCAAGCCCAAAGGCAGAAGGAAGTTTACATGAGCTCTGTAGCAAAGAGGAAGTAGTAATTGACTGCTTTCTATCAGAAGAATTGGCTTTTATCTGAAAAGAAGAGCTGTTACAAAATAAGCACAAACTGCAGGATATCTTCTGTTTCAAAAACACAGCCCATCCCCCGCCCCATATAAACAACAAAAACCTGGGAGGGTAACTTGATATTGGTTCCTGCCTTAAAAGACCTTTTTTCCTACACCTGACCTTACTAGATTCCCTGACTTAACCTCAACTGCAGAAGGAAATTTCCAGGGTAGGATTTTATGGGATTTGGTGGGTGAGACGGTCCACAGGGGAACAAAGAATACATAAACTTGGCATGAGAGGCCAGTGAGGGAGAGTGACTTTAATTGTGCACAAGCTCAGGCTTTAAAAGTTAAGTAGATGGTGGACCGAGGTTAAGTAGCCAAGGAAGCGGATGTGAAGTAGCGGGTCCAGGCTGCACAGCATGCACGGAGCGCTCAGTGGCTCTCTCCCAGTCTCTGTCTCCCTCCCTCTCTATCTGTGTAGCTATCGCAGGGAAATGGAAAAGCCTCGGGAGAACAGCTGGAGAAAGCTCAGAGAAAGACAAATTAACCGGAGCCCAGTGCAGCAGCAAATGTTGGAGCACAGCGCTCAGCTGACCCTTTAAACGAGCAATCCTGTTAAGTGTGTTAATCATCAAGGCGCCGGTGAGCCCAGCAGAATGCTCTGGGAGAAACAAGGCTTGGAAACAGGACTCCTCATCCTCTTCAATTCAGATTCTGACAGTTCCTGAGTAATAGTCTCTCTCCCCTATCATTCTTAAAGAGAGGAGCTCCGCGCTGAGTGACCTTGGGGAGCAGGTGTTCAGGAGCATCCCTGGAGAACCTCAGGTGGAGGGATGAATAATCATGGCTAGGCTTTGCTGCCTGGGTTTGCGGCCCAGACTCTATCTCAGAGCTCATACTGGGGTCCCAGGGCCCATCTCGCCCACTGTATGATTGGCGGGGACGGAGAACCGAGACTTAAGGATCTCTAACGTGGGAGGGATGGAAGACAGCAGTTGTCTGTCACTAGAAAGCTAGCATTATGGATACAAGTAGGTGGGCTGAGTTTAATAGCTGTAAGTTCTATCCTGGAGGGATCCAAACAAGTGAATTCTTGACTGAATTAGATACCTGTTTAGTTGATGGAATTGGGGACCAGGTTAGCTGTAAAACTTTGCTTAGTGGCTTTTCATGTCTGCACTCACGTTCGCGCTCACCCCAATCCTGTATGCGGGCCTCCTCTGGTACCGACGCTAGACGGCGCTGCCGGACGCACTATCTTTTTCCCGAGAAGGTGAGAGGGAAGCGCTTATTTTTTCAACCAGGGGATGGGGGATTCAGGCTTGGCAGCCTTTTCCACTCTCCCTCCCCTCCCCGCACACCCAAATTCCAAGGGGTGTGGAAGAGGAAGAGGAGGAGCAGCAGCAACCCTTTTCGTGACGCGCCAGAGCGGTTCTCTCTTATCCCCACCTCCTCCCCGGTGCAATCATTCAGCCCGGAGGCACCAGACAGTTAGCGACGGAGACGCAGCTGTAGGTGATTTCCACTACCTTTTTACCCCCACTCTAGGCATATTTTGGAGGCGGCAGCAGCGGTGGTAGGATGTGAGGCTTGCCTGGAGCGCACTTCCCGGATGCCGCTCCCTCTTCAGAGCTTGGAGACTTCTGGGCTTTTTGAGCACTGGCTGGAGAGGGTTCCCGGGAAAGGCTGGAGCAGTGAACCGAGGGGGAGAGAGGCGGGCAGATAAGAGTTCGCACCTGCCGCTGGGTTTCCATCAGGGCGAGAGGGCTGCTGCCCCCTGGGGCGTGCTTGCCTCATGCGGGGCGCGAGGGCCACAGGCTGAGTTGCCTGCGTTCAGTGGTGCACAATTTGGCTAAGGCAAGGGGCGGCTGGAGCAAGGCTGCTCCGAAGTAAAGTCGCGAAGAAGAGGTTGGGAAGCAGGCGACCTAGGAGAGTCTGGTCACCGAGCCAAGAGGCGGCACTTGTCGTTTTAGCGATGGGCCCAAGAAATTTAGGAATCTTCGTTAAGCTCTGTCTGTCCAGCTTCCCTTAAAGTGCACAGAAGCTCTGCTGAACTCCAGAAATCTTCCCTGAGCGGGGAGAAGTTTCCTAGCACACTCTCTGGCTAGGACAGGGAGTGGAGAAAACGGGCGGGGCTGTTCTCGCAGCTGCCCTTGAAGAAGCCGTCTTCCCCACGCCTCCTCAAGCCCTTCCCGTCTTTGGGCAGCCTCTGTTGCCACCGGGAAAGCTCGAGCCAGAGCTCTCTGGAACCTGGCTCACCATCTCGCCCTGGACCGCGCTGCCCAGCGCCTCAGATATGGAACTGCATGCGTGAGGTCGGCTGGAAGTCGTCAGCTGTTTTGCAAGACTCAGACAGGTAATGCCCGTTCGCAGACCCGGACCGTTGGCTGGCAAGGTCCAGGGGATAACTTCTAGGCTCTCGGGCGACAGCAGGGAGCAGGCAGGCTGCAGTCAACAGGGCTTCTACCTCTCCTGCAGCCCTGGTGCCTGCGCCTGGAAATGCTTGCCAGTTGCCTTTCTATCCCTTCAGCTCTCCCATAAAGTTTAGGGACCAGAGCTCCAAATTCAGGGGCTCCTTGCGGAGGAGGAGAGCGCGCCACCTGCCAGGTGATGAGTAGCCGGTGTGTTGTATTTCCGCGGCAGGATCTTTGTGATCACTGCGGTTGGCCCCGAGGGCTCTGTAGCTTGAAAAGCACTTTGTTTCCCCACTGGGCTCTTCCCTCTGACTCTGCCCACACTTTTGCCCGCATCCTGGAGAGTAACCGGCTTGGGGATGGGGCTCAAGACGGCTCCTGAGCGGAGCAGCAAGAGTTTCCCCAGCAATGTGCTCCCGCTGCTGGAGATTCCCAGCCAGCACAGGACAAGGGATTAGCGCTGGCGATCTGCGGCCATATCTGTCCACCTGCCCTTAGAACCTGAAGGGACCCCAGCACAGACCCAGGGATGTCCTGGCTGCTCTGCCCACAGAAATTTCTCAAGTTGAGTGACCGTTTCTGAACCATTGCTCAGGAGAGAGGACTGAGTCGCGCCACGTTGCGCTTCAGACTACTTGCGAAGGAAGGCAAGAGAGGGAGGAGGGACAGCTACTGCGTGTGACCCGCCTTACTGCTCTGGGCCCGGGATTGGAGCAACCAGCTTGATTTGTCCCGATCAGTCATTTAAGAAAAATGCTTTGGCAAAGAGGAAATGTGTGCGACAATAATTCTCAGTTGCAGGGGTTTCTCCTGGTACCTGCAGCCACCACCACCCCAATCTCTGCGACTCAGGGATTTAGGGGAGAGACATTAGTAAACAGGTATTTAGGGTTTCCTCCAGACCACCCACAAAAGTTGTGGCTGGGATAAAGTGCTGGGAAAGTACTTCTCCACTGAAAGCTACTCTGAAGTCTACCGTGGGTGGGTTATTTTGGGGTGGGTGGGTGGGAAGTCTATTCAGGAATAATTAGCCTCCATCTCTACATTCAATCTCACCTTCTGTATACGTCTAAGGAGGAATCCTTCTCTCTTTTCCTGGCCAGAGAGAGACAAGCTGTAGATTATTAAACACACTGCAAAGGGGATCAGACCCTAAGCAAGAAGGAGGGAGGGAGGAAAGGACATGTCCCTGAAGTATTGCAAGTTCAGCGGGCATGTTCTGCTTAGGAAGGCTACCTTAGTTGCAGGGACCCTGGGAGGGAAGGAGTTAAGTGCCCAGGACAGGTGTGGGTAACTAGGGACTGTTTTCCCACTAACACCCCATACCCCCATGCCCACTCCCTCACAGGCTCTCCCTGAGGTGTTAGGAGAAGTGGTGTGTGCCAGTGCGCGATGCAGCGCTACTGGGCTCTTTGCCAACAGGGTCGCAGGCATTTTGGTTTCTTCGGGTCTTTCTGTTCAGAGCATGTTTCTCAGCGCTTCTTGCTTCCCCACACAGGAATTAGGCAACTACCCTGGGGCCTAGGGATAGTGAAATGCCTAGGTATACCTGAGCACAAGCCTCAGGGCTAAGTGCCTACTTGCAACCATTCCTTCCTTTCTAGTCTTCCTCAGCCTAGCAACCCCAGCTATGGGGCCTGACAGCGCGCTGGCTGGACCGATTGCGGTGGCTCCAGCTCTAAGCCTCCTGCTCACCTTATCAGCTCTTCAGTTTGGGGCTGGGCTGTCGTGGCTTAGACAGCCCGCAATTACCCGCAGTGGAAGAAGATGATTTAAATAGAAAACATTTAAATGTGGTGAAAGGCTGCATGGCACTAAAGGCTCCCTTAGCCCACTCTTGCCCCAGCTGGTCAGAAGGAAGGACAAGAGGCAACCAAAACTGTCTCTGTTACTGCGAGCCAGGGCTGCTTCTGCTTTTGCCAGATAGGCCAAGGACAGGCATTCAGAACAGTAGGGTTGGGGGTTTAAGCCAGCTTTGTGGTAAAGCCTCTGCTGCCCTCAGAGATTACTGAGTGGTCTTAAGTCAGCAATCAGGCCATTTCCAGTTTTTAAGAGGCTTCTACTACTAGGACCTCTCTATGCAGAGGCTAACGGCACTGGTCAGGCATGGGGGGGGGTAATGGAGGTACCCTTGGACTGTGGCTTTTACAGGTAAAATCAAGTCTGATTCTTGATTTACCCATTCATTTCCTGAGACTAAATTCTCTAATTGAGTAGAACTTTTGTGTTTGCCAACATGGTGATAAAATCCTCATAAGCATATGCTGCTTGCCAGGTCTGGCTATCTAGAGAAGAGCTCAAATTACCCACCTGGCATGTCTCCACAGGTCCAAAACCATTTGAGAAGACATACACTAAAGATTCCAACCTTATAAAAGAGATGAATTGTGAAGTGACTATTCCAGTTTTGTTTAAAACAATAATCTTCACTTTATCAAATATGTTGGTTTGTATATAGTTCATTGAAATGGTTCAGGGCTATTTAAGAAGGGGAAATGCTGGGAACGTGAAATAAGTTAGAATATGGTTGAAATGATTGTATACTTTGGTGAAACAGAATTGTGTATTCACATCTGTTACTTAAATGAAGTCATCACTGTGTGCAGTTTGATGGCCCGAGTGGATTCTGTGACAGATTGTTGCAGTCTGATGAAACTTAAAGGAGTAAAACACATTTTCTACCTTGTACTTGGATATTTCTGTAGCCATGGCAGTCCTGTTGGCAGCCAGGACTGATAGAAGAAGAAAGCACACGTTGCCTTCCTCATTTGAAAAGTACTGTAAGCTCCTTGATTGAAATGCACTGTAACCAAGTGGAAGAAATTTAAAAAATCTCATTTCAGCTGTTTTGTAGCAAGATATAAAAGTAAGAAAAATCACTAGTAAACCTCAAGGTGTGGGATAACAGCTTCTCACAGCTGGTTTCTACCTGTAACCAGCCGCCCTCACCCTTTAACCCCTGAGATTTGTCTCTTGAGCCTATATCAGGAAGTTCTGATCAGAGCCAGCTTGGTGGAGAAAGATAAATGTTGAATGTACAATATGTGCCTTAATTATCCTGAGCTAGAACTTGAACATAAAACTTTTTACTAAGTTTAGACTCGGCTGTCAGTGCCAAGGGTTTGCCAGAGTAAAACATGCCTAGCCAATATAAGGCCTGATGAAAGAGTTTGGCCAAATGGACCGTTCTTCATGGGTCCATTTGGCCAAAGCCAGCACTAATTCAAACTCTTTGGGCTGATTCTCTTTGAGCTGGCTCACAGTGAGATTGGAAGCACTGGCGTGAATTCATCATGAGCCAGTTTCTCTCTAGGGGTCACGATCATGTCTCCAAATCTTTGATCAAATAACCTAAATACATGCATTCTTTGTGCAAAGGAGCCTGGCTTTAGCCTTCTTGCTTGCTTTATTTTTCTCCCTTAAATCTCAGCTCTTCATGTAGCTGTACCTTGTCTTCCCTTGGAGTTCTAAAATGCTTTTTACCTGCCTTGATTCAGTCCTTTATCTGGGTATTTTATTGGCATGGAAAATGTATTCAAACACTAATTTGACCCCCTCTCCCCACACATACACCAATGTCATTCATCTGTGATTCCTGCATGCCTCATCCATTCCTGCCTTGTGCATCCTGTCTTTTATTAAATGCCCTGGGTTCTTTCTCTGGAATAGGTTTTCTGCTTTGCATCCCTACTGCTACCACTCCCTGTCAAGTCCTCTGGATTCTTTTTTTTTTTCTTTCTAGGTCCTCTGGATTCTTGACCTGACCTGCTATAAAAGCCTCTTGTTGTCTTTTTTTCTGTACTCCAATTCAATATACCCTGTACTAGGACAAATCTTCCTAAAGCCCATTTAGTTTTTTACTTAAAAGTGTTGGATACCTAGTCAGTGGATTTTAATGATGTGGAGTGCTATTGAATCTGAAAGAATTTCTAACAATTAAAGATGCCTGATACATTAAATAGGTTGCATTGTAACCCTAGGAAGTTCTTCACCACTCTAGGTATGTATATAGCCAGGCCAAACATTTGGTGGGAGTTCAAGCATCAGATTTGGGAGATTGGACTAGATGACCTTTGTTACTACTAACCCAGAGATTCTATCATCCTTTAAACATTCAGGGACCCAAATGAGGTGTTGTCTCCTATCCATTTACCTGCTGAAATTGTGCCTTTTAAAAGTTACCATTTTGGTTGTGTTTGAGAGTCTTTTCCTTTATAGTCTGTTACTATGCCTGAATAGGTTACTTTGTCCTCGCTTACTTGGTGTGTGTCACCCATCTAGGAAACATCTAAATCACTGCTCTGTGTTATGAAATTTTAACACTTATGTTGTGTTTATTTTATACTTTTGTTAAATGCTTTCCTCCTTTCTGTATCTTGCTTAATATTCAAAATAATCTTGGGAGCTGAGTGATTTTTCTAAATTACATATCCTGGGAACCAAGGATTCAAATATTTAAGTGATTTTCCCAAGTTAATACAAGTAAATTGGGAAACTTTATTTTACTGATGACATAAATCTATTATCGCTCTGAGGTTCTGAGCTCAGATAACACTAAAGTGACTTCATTCTCTCCCAACTACGGTAGCTATAACTTCAAGACCATATGCTTTAGACACAAACCTGAGGCTCTGTGAAATTTAGCCTCAGCCTACCTAGTCAGCCGTATTTTTCATGACCTTTCATTACCTTATTTTCACTACCTTCCGGCTCACACGATGATCTAGCTGGACTGGACTATGAATTGTTGTCCGTTATAACCTCTGTTATCCTTTGTTATGCATTCCTTGTACCTTTGCTTATGCCATTCTTTTAAAACAGTGTCTTCCTCTTTCCCCTCACATCTCAACTTCTGTGTCTGTTGAGAATGAACCATAGTTAAAAAGAAGCTTAAGTGCCACTGCTTCCATGCTGCCCTCACTAATACCTCTCTTCATGCCCCAGAGCCAAAATAATTTCTCCCTTCTGGGAACTCTCTCTTGTTTTTTAAATTAAAGTTTATTGGGGTGACAATTGTTAGTAAAGTTACATAGGTTTCATATGTACAGGTGTACAATTCTGTAACACATCATCTATGAATTACATGTGTGTTCACAACCCAGAGTCAGTTCTCTTTCCATCACCATGTATTTGATTCCTTTTACCCTCATCTACCAAACCCCCTACCCCCTTACCCTCTGGTAACCACTAAAGTATTGAATGTGTCTACGAGTTTTTGTTTCTTCATTTGTTTGTCTTGTTTCTTTGTTGTTTTCAGTTTTATGTAACACATATCAGTGAAATCATATGGTTCTCTATGTTTTTCTGTTTAACTTATTTCACTTAGCATATTAATCTCAAGATCCATCCATGTTGTCGCAAATGGCACTGTTTCATCTTTTCTTAGGGCAGAATAGTATTCCATTTTGTATATATACCACATCTTCTTTATCCAATCATCTATTGAAGGACACTTTGGTTGTTTCCACATCTTGTATATAAAGCTGCAATGAACATTGCCGCACATATATCTTTATGGATAAATGTTTTCAGATTTTTCGTGTAGATACCCAGGAGAGGGATTGCTGGGTCATGTGGTAATTCTATTCTTAAGTTTTTGAGGAATCTCCAAACTGCCTTTAATAGCGGCTACACCAATCTGCATTCCTACCAACAGTGTATGAGGTTTCTTTTTCTCCACAGACTCTCCAACACTTGTTATTATTTGTCTTGTTGATGATAACCATTCTAACTTTGTAGGTTACCATCTTCTTTTCCCTGGCTCCTTGAGGATTATTTCTTTGTAGGTAATTTTTGACAGCTTCAATATAGTGTGTCTTACTGTGTTTTTTATTTGCATTTCTCTGGCAATTAGTGATGTTGGCCATTTTTTCATATGTCTATTGGCCATTTGTATGTTCTCTTTGGAAAAACATCTATTCAGGTCCTCTGCCCATTTTTTAATTGGATTTTGTTGTTGTTGTTGTTGAGTTGTATGAGTTCCTTATATATTTTAGATACTAGCCCTTTGTCGGAGGCACTCTGTGCAAAAATCTCCCATTCAGTTGGTTGCCTCTTTATTTTGTCAATGGTTTCTTTTGCTGTGAAGAAGCTGTTTAGTTTGATATAGTCCTATTCATTTGTTTTAGCTTTTAGTTCCGTTGCCTTTGAAATCTAATTCATAAAATCCTCTTTGAACTCAAGGTCCATAAGTTTAGTACCTATGTTTTCCTCTATGCAGTTTATTGTTTCAGGTTTTATATTTAGGTATTTGATCCATTTTGAGTTGATTTTGGTACATGGTGACAGATAGCAATCTAGTTTCAATCTTTTGCACATGGCTTTCCAATTCTCCTAGCACCATTTATTGAAGAGGCTGTCTTTTCTCCACTATATGTTTTTAGCTTCTTTGTCAAAAATTGTCTATCCATATTTATGTGGGTTTATTTCTGGGTTCTCAATTCTATTTCATTGGTCTGTGTGTCTGTTTTTCTGTTGATACCATACTGTTTTGATTATTATTGCCCTGTAGTACAAGCTGAAGTCAGGGAATGTGATACCTCCAACATTGTTCTTTTTTCTGAGGATTGCTTTGGCTGTTTGGTATCTTTTGTGGTTCCATATATATTTGATGATTTTTTGTTCTATTTTTTTTAAATGCCATTGGTATTTTGATGGGGATTGCATTAAATCTGTATGTTGGTTTGGGCAATACGGCCATTTTAACTATGTTGATTCTTCCAATCCATGAACACGGAATTTCTTTCCATTTCTTTGTGTCTTTAATTCCTTTTAAAATGTCTTATAGTTTTTAGTGTATAGGTCTTTCATATCCTTGGTTAAGTTTATTCCTAGGTATTTTATTCTGTTTGTTGTGATTGCAAAAGGAATTGTTGTTTTTTTTTTGTATTTTTCTGAGATTTCATTGTTAGTATATAAGAATGCAATGGACTTTTGTACATTGATTTTGTACCTGGCAACTTTACTGTATTTGCTTACTATTTCTATTAGTTTTTTGGTGGAGTCTTTAGGGTTTTCTATATATAGAAACCCTATAGAAACACTTTTTGTCATCTGCAAAAAGTGATAATTTAACTTCTTTATTCCCAACTTGAATGCCTTTTGTTCCTTTCTCTTCCATGATTGCTCTGCAAGGGCTTCCAATACTATGTTGAAAAGCAGAGGTGATAGGGGACAGCCTGAATGTAGAGTGAAGGGCTTCAGTTTTTCACCATTAATTATGAGATTAGGTGAGAGCTTGTCATATATGGCCTTCATTATGTTAAGGTATTTTCGTTCTATACACGTTGTATTAAGTGTTTTAATCATAAATGGATGTTGTATCTTGTCAAATGCTTTTTCTGCTTCTATTAATATAATTGCATGATTTTTGTCCTTTATTTTTTTTTTATGTGGTGTGTCGCATTGATCGATTTGTGTATGTTGAACCATTCTTGTAGAATGAACCCCACTTGGTCGCGATATATTATCTTTTTATTGCATTGTTGCATTCAATTTGTTAGAATTTTGTTTGGGATATTTGCATCTGTATTCATCAGAGATAGTGATCTGTAATTTTCTTTTTTAGTGTTATCTTTACCAGATTTTGGTATCGGGGTAATGTTGGCTTCATAAAACGAGTTAGGGAGTACTGTCTCTTCTTCAATTTTTTGGAAGAGTTTGAGTAGGACTGGTATTAGATCCTCTTTGAATGTATGGTAGAATTCACTGGTGAAGCCATCTGGTCCCTGACTTTTGTTTTGGGAAGGTTTTGGATGACTGATTCAATTTCCTTACCATTGATTGATCTGTTTAGATTTTCCAGTTCTTCGTGATGCAGCCTAGAAAGGCTATATGTTTCTAAGAACATGTCCATTTCTTCTAGGTTATTGAATTTAGTGGCATGTAGTCCTTCATAGTATTCTTGGGTGATCCTTTTTATTTCTGTGGCATCCACGGTAACTTCTACTCTTTCACTTCTGATTTCATTTATTTGTGTCTTTTCTCTTTTTATCTGAATGAGTCTAGCCAAGGGTTTGTCAATTTTATTAATCTTTTCAAAGAACCAGCTCTTTGTCACATTAATTTTTTCTATTGCATATTTGTTCTCTTTCATTTAGTTCTGCTCTGATTTTATTATTTCCTTCCTTCTGCTGACTTTGGGTTTCCTTTGTTCTTCTTTTTTGTAGTTCTTGCAGATGTAGCGTGAGGTTATTTATCTGGGATTTTGCTTGTTCCTTGAGATAGGCCTGTAATGATATAAATTTCCCTCTTAAAACTGCTTTTGCTGTGTTCCCAATATTTTGGTAAGATGTATTTCTGTTCTCATTTGTTTCTATGTATCTTTTGATCTTTCCTCTTATTCCTTGTTTGACCCAGTTGTTCTTTAAAAGCACGTTGTTTAATCTTCACATATTTCTGCTTTTTCCTGCTTTCTTTTACCCGTTGATATTCAATTTCAAAGCCTTGTGATCACAGAATATGCTACGGATGATTTCAATCTCCTTAAATTTGCTGAGGCTAGTTTTGTGTCTTAATATATAATCTATCCTTGAGAATGTTCCATGTACAATAGAAAAGAATGTATAGGCTGTCTTTCCTCCATTGTATGTTTTTAGCTTCTTTGTCAAAAATTATCTATCCAAATTTATGTGGTTTTATTTCTGGGTTCTTAATTCTATTCCATTGGTCTATGTGTCTGTTTTTATGCCAATACCATGCTGTTTTGATTATTGTAGCCCTGTAGTACAAGCTAAAGTCAGGCAGTGTGATATCTCCAGCATTGTTCTTTTTTCTTAAGATTGCTTTGGCTATTCGGGGTCTTTTGTGGTTCCAAACAAATCTGATGATGTTTTGTTCTATTCCTTTAAAAAATGCCATTGGGATTTTGATGGGGATTGCATTAAATCTGTATATTGCTTTGGGTAATATGGCCATTTTAACTATGTTGATTCTTCCAATCCATGAGCACAGAATGTCTTTCCATTTCTTTGTGTCTTCTTCAATTTCTTTCAAAAATGTCTTATAGTTTTCAGCATATAAATCCTTCACATCCTTGGTTAAGTTTATTCCTAGGTATTTTATTCTTTTTGCTGCAATTGCAAAGGGAATTGTTTTTTGTATTTCTTTTTCTGAGATTTCATTGTTAGTATATAGGAATGCAATAGACTTTTGTACGTTGATTTTGTGGCCAGCAAGTTTACTGTATTCGTTGATTGTTTCAAACAGCTTTTTGGTGGAGTCTTTAGGGTTTTCTATATATAGCATCATGTCATCTGCAAAGAGTGATAGTTGAACTTCTTCATTCCCAAATTGGATACCTTTTATTTCTTTCACTTGCCCAATGGCTCTGCCAAGGATTTCCAAAACTGTGTTGGAAAGCAGAGGTGGTAGGGACATCCCCGTCGTGTTCCTGAATGTAGAATAAAGGGCTTTAGTTTTTCGCCATTGATTATGAGATTAGTTGAGGGTTTGTCATAGATGGCCTTTATTATGTTAAGGTATTTTCCTTCTATACCTATTTTATTAAGTATTTTAATAATAAATGCATGTTGTATTTAGTCAAATGCTTTTTCTGCATCAATTGATAGAATCATATGATTTTTGTCCATTATTTTGTTTATGTGATGTATCACATTGATGGATTTGCGGATGTTGAACCATCCTTGTGCCCCAGGGATGAACCCCACTTGTAGTGATGAATAATCTTTTTAATGCATTGTTGTATTCGATTTGCTAAAATTTTGTTTAGGATTTTTGCATCAGTATTCATCAGAGATATAGGTCTGTAGTTTTCTTTTTTTGTGTTGTCCTTACCAGGCTTTGGTAGCAGGGTAATGTTGGCCTCACAAAATGAATTAGGGAGTACTGACTCTTCCTCTTCAATAAATGTTGCTATGAGAATTGGATAGCCACGTGCAAAAGAATGAAACTGGACTGCTGTCTGTCACCATGTACCAAAATTAATTCAAAATGAATCAAAGTCTTAAATATAAGATCTGACACAATAAACTGCATAGAAGAAAACATAGGTACTACACTTATGGAACTTGGGTTCAAAGAGCATTTTATGAATTTGACTCCAAAGGCAATGGAAGTAAAAGCAAAATAAACAAATGGGACTATATGAAACTTAAAAGTTTCTGCACAGCAAAAGAAACCATCGACAAAATAAAGAGGCAAATAACTGAATGGGAGAAGTTTTTTGCAAACAGTGCCTCCGATGAGGGGCTAATATCCAAAATATACAAGGCACTCATGAAACTCAACAACAAACAACCCACTTGAAAAATGGGCAGAGGACCTGAAGAGACATTTCTCCAAAGAGGACTTACAAATGGCAAATAGACATATGGAAAAAAGTTCCACATCACTAATCATCAGAGAAATGCAAATAAAAACCACAATTTGATATCACCTCACCCCAGTCAGAATGGCTATCATCAAGACAAATAGTAATAAGTGTTGGAGAGGCTGTAGAGGAAAAGGAACCCTCCTCCACTGTTGGTGGGAATGCAGACTGGTGCAGCCGCTATGGAAGGCAGTGTGGAGGTTCCTCAAAAAATTACAAATAGAATTACCATACGACCCAGCAATCACTCTCCTGGGTATCTACCCCAAGAATTTTAAATCATTTATACATAAAGACACGTGTGCTCCAATGTTCATTGCAGCTTTGTTTACGGTGGCCAAGACATGGAAACAACCAAAATGTCCTTCGATAGATGAATGCATAAAGAAGTTGTGGTATATATACACAATGGAATACTATTCAGCGTTAAGGAAAGATGATATAGGAACATTTGTGACAACATGGATGGATGTTGATAGTATAATTCTAAGCAAAATAAGTCACACAGAAAAAGCAGAGAACCCTATGATTTCACTAATATGTGGTATATAAACCAAAAACAACAAAAGAACAAGACAAACAAATGAGAAACAAAAACTCATAGACACAGACAATAGTTTAGTGGTTACCAGAGTGTAAGGAAGTGGGGGGAGGGAGATGAGGGTAAGGGGGATCAAATATATGGTGTTGGAAGGAGAACTGACTCTGGGTGGTAACACACAATGGGATTTATAGTGATGTAATACAGAATTGTACACCTGAAATTATGTAATTTCATTAACAATTGTCACCCCAATAAATTAAAAAAAAAGAAAATAATGTATATTCTCATATACTAGGATGAAATGCTCTATAAATGTCAAATATGTCCATTTCATGTAATGTGTCATTTAGGGCTGCTATTTCATTATTTTCTGCTTGCATGACCATCAATGATGTATTTAGATCAACTAGTATGATTGTGTTTCAGTCAGTTTCTTCCTTTAGTTCTGTTAGTAGTTGCTTTGTATATTTCAGTGCTCCCTGATTGGGGCATAAATATTGATGACTGTTATGCCTTCTTATTGTATAGTCCCCTTTATCATTATGAAATCTCCATCTTTGTCTGTTGTTACCTTTTTTATCCTGAAGTCTGTTTCATCTGATATCAGTATAGGTACACCTACTTTTCTCTGAAACCGTTTGCTTGGAGAGTCAGTTTTCACCCTTTAACTTTGAGTCTGTATTTATGCTTGTAGCTGAGATGTGTCTCTCAGAGGCAGCATATGGTTGAGTTCGGTTTTTTGATCCAATCTGCTCCTCTGTGCCTTTTTATTGGTGAGTTCAGTCCATTTACATTTAGGGTGATTATTGATATATGAGAGTTTCCTGTCATTCTACCTCTGGTTTTCTGGTAGGATGGTATCTCTATTGTTTCTTTGTCATTTTGTTGTGGTCTCATATTTTAGTGTGGTGGTATTCTATGATTTTTCCTTCTATTTCTTCTTTTTTAGTGTGTTATGTATTTCAGTTGTAGATATTTTTGTTTTTTGAATGGTTACTGTTAAGTTTATGTAAGAGAAAGTTTGATAATTAGAGTTTTCCATTTTCTTCAGCATGTTTCCTTTCTCTATTCCCGTGTGCCGGTACAAGTCTTTACTCTCTCCCCTTTCGTGTTTTGGTTGTCACAAATTATGCTTTGAGTTGATTTCTGCACTGCAATAGTAAGTTGTCTTTTTCTTTCTTTTTATGTGTTCTTTTTTCCTTCTTTACCCTGTATGTTATGTTTAAGTCTATATTATCCTATTGGTGTACGTGTTGCCATTTCCTGCTTCTGTCTGCTCCTAATACCACTCATGGTTTTGTGTTCTTTTGCTTTTTTGTTTCAGGTTGAGTAGCCTCCTTCAGTATTTCTTGTTGTGCAGATCATGTGTTAGAAAATTCTCTCAACTTCTGTATGTCTGGAAAGGTCTTTATTCCTCCTTCATATCTAAAGGATATCTTTGCTGGGTGTATTATTCTTGGCTCATAATTTCTCTCTTTCAATAGTTTGAATATTTGGTTCCACTCGCTCCTGGCTTGTAGAGTTTTTGCTGAAAAATCTGATGATAATCTGATGGCTTTCCTTTGTAGGTTACTGTCTTCTTTTCACTGGCTGCCTTGAGGATTCTTTCTTTGTAGGTAATTTTTGACAGCTTCAATACAGTGTGTCTTGGAGAAGGCCTATTGATTGGGATTGAGGTAATTAGGTGTTTTATTTTCTTCTTGGATTTGAGGATCTGGTTCTTTCCACAAGTTTGGGAATTTCTCATCAACTATTTGTTTGAATATACTCTCTGTGCCCTTCTTTCTTTCTTCTCTTTCTGGTATGGCCATTATTTTTATATTGCTTTTTCTGATGGAGTCAGAAAGTTCTTGAAGAGTTCTCTCATTTCTTTTGACTCTCAAGTCTCTCTCTTCGTCCATCTATGTCATTTCCAGATTTCTATCTTCGATGTCTCTGATTCTTTCCTCCATCTGGTCAGCTCTGTTACTTAAGCTGGCTGTTTCATTGTTCATTTATTGAGTTCTTAATCAGAAAATCTATTTGGTTCTTTTTAAAAATTTCAATCTCTTTGGTAAAATGTTCATTTTGTTATTTGATTGTGTTTCTGAGTTCATTCAACTGCCTGTCTGTGTTGTTTTGCATCTCATTTAGTTTTTTCAGAATTGCAATCTTGAATTCTTTATCATTTAAGTTACATATTTCCATGTCTTTAAGTTCATTTTCTGGAGGCTTTTCATTTCTTCCTGAGCTGCCTTGTTACAACGGTTATTCGTGTTAGTTAGTGAATTATTACTTCTCTTCCTTGGCATTCACAGGAATGGGTTCTACAACAGGTTGACAGGAAGAGGTCTTTCTTTTGCTTTCCAGTGGGTGTTGGTAGAATATTTTATTTTCTCTGACTGCAGCCTTTTATTCTCTCTCATGCATAGTGTTATATTTTCTCTGCACTGTTCCAGCTTCTCTCCCAATGGGAGGGGTTCCCTGGAAAGTGGGCTTCTCCTCTATTAGAAGGTGGCCTTCGTCACAGGTCACCACCTCCGTGGGGGGAATTTGGAAAGTTTCTTAAGTTCAGAGCTCTTCCTGCATCAGTTTGAGAGTCTGTGTGTTTCAAAGGCTGTGTTTACCCCTGCAGGGATTTGCCCAGATAGATGGAGGCAGGTTGATGGTGGGTGGTGAGAGGTGTTTCTGAGCAATGAAGGCTACCACCAGCACAGCCAGTCCTGCACCAAGGCTTCCTCCCTTTTGCTTAAACTAGGTGGGTGGCAAGTCTGTGGCTATGAGTCGCCATTCTGAGAGCTGCAAAGATTCTGTTTTTTTGTGTGTGTGTTGTTTTTTTGTTTGTTTTAATCTAACACTGCTACTGTTCCACTTCTGGGCAGGTGGGGTTAGGGTGAGTTGTCGGAAATTGGGAGGTATCGGCTAGGCTCGATGCATATGTCTTCTGTCCCCTGCTCGGCAGTGTAGGCTTAAATCAACTGCTTTCCCCCTTCCTCCCTTAATCTTTGTTCTGAGGTCTTTGCTCTGAGGGTTCAGCCAAGTTTTATGGTGATCCCTCAGGCGTGACTGTAGGCCATAAGGGGAGCACTAGCAGTCCAAATTCTTTCCTCTCCTGCGACTGCGGTAGCTCCAGAATGCAGGGAGCTTAGAGCTCTGAGCTCCTGTATGGACCCTGCGGTCCTCAGTGGCCTGACTCTCTACGTTTCCCCCTTCCCTCTTTCCCTGCTTGCCCAATTTGCCCACATTTAGAATATTTCAATTGCACATCTCTTAATCTTGGCCTGTCTGCTGCACAAGGAGTCCTTTGTGGAATTATAGCTGTTCAATTTGTTTGTAAATTCCAGGGGAGATTTGAACAGGCTCACCTCATGCTGCCATTTGTA
Source organism: Rhinolophus hipposideros (assembly GCF_964194185.1). Classification (NCBI taxonomy): domain Eukaryota; kingdom Metazoa; phylum Chordata; class Mammalia; order Chiroptera; family Rhinolophidae; genus Rhinolophus; species Rhinolophus hipposideros. The sequence continues at coordinate 53,431,029 of NC_138046.1, read as the reverse complement.
TGATGTCATCTTGGAATTCTTTTGACAGTTTTCTGATTCCTCTTTTATGTTACTTACCTTGTGCTGAAATTATTACTATTTTTATCAGTTTATCTCTCATACCAAAGTTTAAACTTCTTAAAGGCTGTCTTATCTCTCTCTTCTGAAGTGTGCCATGCATACAGTGGGCATCTATTACATATTTACTTAATTGAGTTGCCATTGAAAGCTCATGGTTAGTCTTAGCATTTTACTGAAGGTCTCTATTTAAGTGATAATTTCACGTTAAATCGGAAATTGCTAAATCTATTACCAGCCAATAATGCTATGAAGCAGTATAATGGGGCAGTGCTTTTTAAATAGTTATGCTCTAGAAGTGCTCTGTCCAATAAACATACAGTTGTATGAATTAAATTGATTATAATTACATAACACTAGCCACATTTGAAGTACTCAGCAGTTACACATGGCTAGTGATTACTGTATTGGAAAGTGCAGCTATAGAATATTCCCATTACTGTAGAAAGTTCTATTGGATAGTGCTGTTATGCAATAATGTTTCTCCACATTTATTTTTGCCTACAAACATGTTCACAAAGGCGACCACTTTCATAGGTTTATGCACAGTTATTTGCAGTCCTCAGAGCCATGAGGCTGCCACTGTCCCTCCGTCTCAGAACATAAATCAGTTAGTAATATTATAGGATTCGTGTTGACTCCATTTGAGGGAAAATTAGATATTTACATTACATCAAACATCAAAATAAATACCAGATGGAATTTTGAACAAGAAGAATCATAGGAAGTTGTCGTTCTACATATAAATTACACTAGAAAGTACAGTAATTAAATATGGTGATACTTGTGCAGAAACAGAAAGATCAGTGTAACAGAACAGTGTTCAAAGAAATAAACCCAACTATACTATGAATTTTAAGACATGATAAAAAAGCGTTTCAAATCCATCATTTTAGGGGAAAGGATGGGTTTTTCAATAAATGTGGTTAGGACAGCAGGGCTAGTCATTTCAGAGGAAATTTAATAAACTACATCTATACTCATTATTTAAATCAAAGTCAATTTCAGCTGGATCAAAGATTTAAATGTAAAAAATTGAGCCATAAAGATATTGGAAAATATTTCAGATTTATATATTTAATGATAATTTAACATAGTTTATATTCACAATATTTTTACAGTTTTAAGATTGAGGAGGATTTTCTAATAATTTTATGGAGACTGATGACTTATAGGAAAAGATTAATAAATTTGATCTTCAAAAAAATCTGTATGGAAAAAAATACCATAATCAAGATTAACAAAACAAACTAGGAAAAATATTTGTGACACATAACAAAAGGTAGATATTCTTTTTGTTTTAATTTTTTTAAAATTCCAAGTATCTTTATTTTAATTATTTTTCAGTTACATGTGATATTTAATATTATTTTATATTAGTTTCAGGTGCATAGCAGTGGGTAGACATTAGATATTCATAATATATAAAGAACTTCTACACATGAGTTAAATGTCCCAGTAGAAAAATGATGAAAAGTTATGAACAGAATATTTATAAAAGAAGGAATACCAACAAACTCACTTTGCAAATAAAAACTAATAGTTTTCACCTATCAGATTAGAGAAGGTTTAAAAGATTAACAAAACTTGGTGTTGGCAAGGCTGCAGAGATATGGATGATCTAATGCACTGTTTAAATTGGTCCATTCCTAGAGGTTTACATGGCAATATGTATGAAAATATAAAATGTAAATACTTACATGATCCAGCATTTTCACCAAGAATTTTCTTTTATTGAAGTTTATCGGAGTGATGTTGGTTAGTAAAATTACATAGGTTTCAAGTGTATATTTCTATAATACATCATCTGTATATCACATTGTGTGCTCACCACCCAGAGTCAGTTCTCCTTCCATCACCATATGTTTGACCCCCTTTACCCTCTTCTACCACCACCCACCCGTCTTACACTCTGGTAACCACTAAACTATTGTCTGTGTCTGAGTTTTTGTTTCTTTGTCTTGTTCCTTTGTTGTTTTCAATTTTATATCCCACAAATCAGTGAAGTCATAGGTTCTTGATTTTTTTCTGATTTATTTCGCTTAGCATAAAAATCTTTCACTAAGAATTTATTCTAAGAAGATCAATGGAAGTGCTAAAAGATATATACACAAGAATGTTCATTAACATGTTTTATAGTATCAAATCTTTTTAAACAACCTAACTGGCTCTAATAGTGGATTGCCTATGTAACTTGGAATGTGTTAAGTTAGTCAATTACTATGTACACATTAAGGATCATGTAGACCTACATTTGTTGATATGGGAAGATATCATTATACAATTTAATGGAAAGGTACATTACAAAGCAGCATAATTTAATTTCTGTATACTTCTATGTATTTCTGTATATCTAGTTGTCCATGTAAGTGTATGAAAAATGTACAGAAAATTATTCACCAAAATGTTTCTTATAGGTGGAGGGATTTTGGGTTTTCTTTTTCTAAAATGTGCTCTTATTGTTTGTATTTACAGTGAGAATGATAAAAACATGTATGATATAATGTATGTAAAATGCTCATCTCAGTAACTAATACTCAAGTATTTAATGCATGGCGGTAGTTATTATGCTAATATCATTTATAAGATAAGCTAGTCAATGTTAAATGAAAATTTCATAAGGATTGAATTCTTAAATGTAAAAAAGGAACATATAATAACTGGAATAAAATAAAAGTAACTTGGAAGGGCTTTCTAATAATAAAAATAAAGGAAGAAATAATCAAGAAAAATCAATGGATCATTTTACTTAACATTGAAAACATGTATATATAAAACATATAACTATAACAGATAAAGATAAATTGAGACAAATAATTATAATATATGATAGATAAAGGCCTATATTTACTCCAAAATACAACTTTCTATCTAACTACCCCCAAATAATAGTGTTATTTGGACCCTTACTGTTTATATTATAAATATAAATAATTAAATACACAGTTATTTCACTATTTTACATCCCACTTCTGATAACCTCTGAAGTATTTCTGGTGACTTATGGATTGCTGGGGAAAGGACTACACATTATAATTTCCTGATTTAATTAGATAAGGAGGAAGCCTCATAAGGTGGGAGCAGATGTGACATATCTTAGCATGGACTTACTCTGGTTCCTAGTTCCCTATGGATTTACAGCTGTCAGTGCTGCTATCTGTAAAGGGAACAGTCCTGCCAAATTAAAAAATGTTGCCGATTTCTCGCCACCCCCCACGTTAGTTTTTTATACTCAGAGTCTGTATCACCATTCTAGAAAAACAACAACAAACAAAATTGTACTAACAATTTGTTTACTTCCATTTAATGGGAACTTTAGAACTAACAGGCTTTTCTAGTAGTATTTGAACCAAACTCAGTGGTAACAAGGCCACGTCCTCAACTGAAGAAAGAGAGCCAGATAAGTGTCCAGATGTTTTGGGATAAAATATTTGCCTTCAGCTTTCTAGGATACAGAAAAGTCCATTTCCCCGAGGTCCACTCTCTAGTTCTTACTTAATACCCTCTTTAATGGGTTGTTCCAACACTGAGTTTGAACCACAACCTATGCTTAAAAAAAATCACTTGTATATATATATACATAATCTATATTGGGGATTAGCTATACATAATAAGTAATCTCTATTGGGGATTTATATTCTTGGCACTGTTCTAAGTGCTGTATATATATTAACTCATTTTATTATTGTAATCTATCTCATTGGGATAGATACCATTTTCAGAAGAGGAAACTGAGACACAGAGAAGTTCAGTAATTTGCCTAAAGTCACAAAGCTGTTGAAATGGCTGTTGTGTGCTGACAAAATAGCCAGTCTAGCTCCAGAACCCATGAATTTAAACATGACACAAAACTATATATACTCGTACATATGTATATTAAGGTAGTTTAGTTATGGTTTTTCCTGGATGCTGTTGTAACCATTCATTTTTAGTTCCTTTCTATAGCTTTCAAATGTTCTAAAATTAGGACGTGTTAATTCTATAATCACAAAAATACATGATATTGAAAATATGATTAAAGCTTCAGATTGAGCCATGATCATAGCCCTTTCAATTCTTTTATTTTGTCTTTATTTTTCTTGAAAAGGGTAAAGGGGAATAAGAGGTACAAATTTCCGGTTATAAAATAAATAAGCCACAGAAATGTAATGTACAACATTACAGAATATAGTCAATAATATTGCAATAACTTTGTATGGTGACAGATGGTTACTAGACTTGTGGTGATCACATTGTAAGGTACATAAATGTAGAGTTGCTATGGTGTAGACCTGAAACTAATAATATTGTAAGGGGGTGGGGGGAGGGAGATAAGGGGGATCAAATATATGGTGATGGAAGGAGAACTGACTCTGGGTGGTGAACACACAATGGGATTTATAGATGATATAATACAGAATTGTACACCTGAAATCTATGTAATTTCACTAACAATTGTCACCCCAATAAATTAAAAAAAATAAATTAAAAAAAGTAAGGCATTACTACCATGGTACATATTAATCAGAAAGCCTATTAGTTATTTGGAGGTGGTACTTGCAATCTGTTGATACGAAGATAACTGCATTTTGCCTCTGAAAGGGTAATGGAAATGCCACTGAACCTTTTGCTCTGGAACCTAAAATGTACAATTATTTCTAATTTGAGCCTAGCGAGAAGCCTTGTGACCCATTTGTGATATTGAGTCCCTTCTTATCCAGCCTAAACCTTGTAGCATGTTTCGTATGCTAATATCCTTATGGAATCCTAGACACCTACCCAGATAATCCCCCATTCTTGGATCAATCTAACCACCACTTTCTATGTTCCAGCGTCCATGGCTAAAGGAAATCACACTTTTGTTGGGACCAGTGCCACAACCAATGCACGGTCCACAACTTCATCTGGGGCCTTCAGAGTTGCGAGGAAGACTTTTTCCATGTGCCTGTTCAGCTTTCTCCTCCATCAGTTTTCCATAATACCTGTTCCAAATAGTCACCACTTATCTCAGGCTACTTTCCCCTATTCAAGCAGATTCTTTTTTTTACTTGACTGTCAGACTTGACTTCTAGCTCTGTATTCGCATGTGAGTGATTTCAAATTGATATGTTTTGGGGGGAAGATCAGAAGGGAGGTGGAGAGATTATGCACTTTTACTTTATTTTATTTTATTTTTTTTAATTAATTTTATTGGGGTGACAATTGTTAGTAAATTTACATAGATTTCAGGTGTACAATTCTGTATTACATCGTCTATAAATCGCATTGTGTGATCACCACCCAGAGTCAGTTCTCCTTCCATCACCATATATTTGATCCCCTTTACCCTCATCACCCACCCCCCACACCCTTACCCTCTGGTAACCACTAAATTATGGTCCGTGTCTATGAGTTTTTGTTTCTCATTTGTTTGTCTTGTTCTTTTTGGTTTATATACCACATATCAGTGAAATCATAGGGTTCTCTGCTTTTTCTGTCTGACTTATTTCACTTAGCATTATTCTCTCGAGATCCATCCATGTTGTCACAAATGCTCCTATATCATCTTTTCTTAACGCCGAATAGTATTCCATTGTGTATATGTACCACAACTTCTTTATCCATTCATCTATCGAAGGACATTTTGGTTGTTTCCATGTCTTGGCCACCGTAAACAAAGCTGCAATGAACATTGGCGTACACGTGTCTCTATAGAGAAATGCTTTTATATTTTTGGGGTAGATACCCAGGAGAGCGATTGCTGGGTCATATGGTAATTCTATTCGTAATTTCTTGAGGAACCTCCACACTGCCTTCCATAGTGGCTGCACCAGTCTGCATTCCCACCAACAGTGTATGAGGGTTCCTTTTTCTCCACAGCCTCTCCAACACTTGTTACTATTTGTTTTGTTGATGAAAGCCATTCTGACTGGGGTGAGGTGATATCTCATTGTGGTTTTCATTTGCATTTCTCTGATGATTAGCGATGTTGAGCATTTTTTCATATGTCTATTTGCCATGTGTATATCCTCTTTGGAGAAATGTCTCTTTAGGTCCTCTGTCCATTTTTCAATTGGGTTGTTTGTTTTTTTGTTGCTGAGTTTCATGAGTTCCTTGTATATTTTGGATATTAGCCCCTTATCAGAGGAACTGTTTGCGAAAATCTTCTCCCATTCAGTTGGTTGCCTCATTATTTTGTCAATAGTTTCTTTTGCTGTGCAGAAGCTTTTCAGTTTCATATAATCCCATTTATTTATTTTAGTTTTTACTTCCATTGCCTTTGGAGTCAAATTCATAAAATGCTCTTTGAACCCAAGATCCATAAGTTTAGTACCTATGTTTTTTTCAATGCAGTTTATTGTGTCAGGTCTTATGCTTAAGTCTTTGATCCATTTTGAATTAATTTTGGTACATGGTGACAGATAGCAGTCCAATTTCATTCTTTTGCACATAGCTATCCAATTCTGCCAGCACCATTTATTGAAGAGGCTGTCTTTCCTCCATTGTATGTTTTTAGCTTCTTTGTCAAAAATTATCTGTCCATATTTATGTGGTTTTATTTCTGGGTTCTCAATTCTATTCCATTGGTCTATGTGTCTGTTTTTCCGCCAATACCAAGCTGTTTTGATTATTGTAGCCCTGTAGTACAAGGAAAAATCAGGGAGTGTGATATCTCCAGTATTGTTCTTTTTTTTAAATATTGCTTTGGCTATTCGGGGTCTTTTGTGGTTCCAAACAAATCTGATGATTTTTTGTTCTATTTCTTTTAAAAATGCCATTGGGATTTTAATGGGGATTGCATTAAATCTGTATATGGCTTTGGGTAATAGGGCCATTTTAACTATGTTGATTCTTCCAATCCATGAGCATGGAATGTCTTTCCATTTCTTTGTGTCTTTTTCAATTTCTTTCAAAAATGTCTTATAGTTTTCAGCATATAAATCCTTCACATCCTTGGTTAAGTTTATTCCTAGGTATTTTATTCTTTTTGCTGCAATTGCAAAAGGAATTGTTTTTTCTATCTCTTTTTCTGAGATTTCATTGTTGGTATATAGGAAAGCAATGGACTTTTGTACGTTGATTTTGTAGCCAGCAACTTTACTGTATTCATTGATTGTTTCTAATAGCTTTTTGGTGGAGTCTTTAGGGTTTTCTATATATAGCATCATGTCATCTGCAAAGAGTGACAATTTAACTTCTTCATTCCCAATTTGGATGCCTTTTATTTCTTTCTCTTGCCTGATAGCTCTGGCGAGGACTTCCAACACTATGTTGAAAAGCAGAGGTGATAGGGGACAACCTTGTCGTGTTCCTGAACGTAGAGCAAAGGGCTTCAGCTTTTCACCATTAATTATGAGATTAGCTGAGGGTTTGTCGTATATGGCCTTTATTATGTTGAGGTATTTTCCTTCTATACCAATTTTAGTAAGTGTTTTAATCATAAATGGATGTTGTATCTTATCAAATGCTTTTTCTGCATCAATTGATAGAATCATATGATTTTTGTCCTTTATTTTGTTTATGTGATGTATCACATTGATGGATTTGCGAATGTTGAACCATCCTTGTGCCCCGGGGATGAACCCCACTTGGTCATGATGAATAATCTTTTTAATGCATTGTTGTATTCGATTTGCTAGAATTTTGTTTAGGATTTTAGCATCTGTATTCATCAGAGATATAGGTCTTTAGTTTTATTTTTTTGTGTTGTCCTTACCAGGTTTTGGTATCAGGGTAATGTTGGCCTCATAAAATGAGTTAGGGAGTACTGACTCTTCTTCAATTTTTTGGAAGAGTTTGAGCAGGATTGGTATTAGATCCTCTTTGAAGGTTTGGTAGAATTCACTGGTGAAGCCATATGGTCCAGGACTTTTGATTTTGGGAAGGTTTTTGATGACTGATTCAATTTCGTTACTGGTGATCGGCCTTTTAAGATTTTCCAGTTCTTCATGATTCAGCATTGGAAGGCTATATGTTTCTAAGAACTTGTCCATTTCTTCTAAGTTATTAAATTTGGTGGCATGTAGTCCTTCATAGTATTCTTGGATAATACTTTGTATTTCTGTGGTGTCCGTGATAACTTCCCCTTTTTCATTTCTGATTTTGTTAATTAGTGTCTTCTCTCTTTTTATCTTAGTGAGTCTAGCCAAGGGTTTGTCGATTTTGTTAATCTTTTCAAAGAACCAGCTTTTTGTCACATTAATTTTTTCTATTGTCTTTTTGTTCTCTATTTCATTTAGTTCTGCTCTGATTTTTGTTATTTCCTTTCTTCTGCTGACCTTGGGTTTTGCTTGTTCTTCTTTTTCTTGTTTTTTAAGGTGTAACATGAGGTTATTTATTTGGGATTTTTCTTGTTTCTTGAGATAGGCCTGTAATGATATAAATTTCCCTCTTAAAACTGCTTTCGTGGCATCCCAAAAATTTTGGTAGGATGTATTTTCATTGTCATTTGTTTCTTTGTATCTTTTGATCTCTCCACTAATTTCTTCTTTGACCCAGTCGTTCTTTAAAAGTATGTTGTTTAATCTCCATGTATTTGTGTTTTTTCCTGCTTTCTTTTTGCAGTTGATATCCAATTTCAAAGCCTTGTGATCAGAGAATATGCTTGGTATGATTTCAATCTTCTTAAATTTGCTGAGACTGATTTTGTGTCCCAATATATGGTCTATCCTTGAGAATGTTCCATGTACACTAGAAAAGAATGTATAGTCTGATGTTTTAGGATGAAGTGCTCTATATATGTCAATTATGTCCAATTCATCTAATGTGTCATTTAGGGCTGCGATTTCGTTATTTATCTTCTGTTTGGATGATCTATCCATAGCTGTCAATGATGTATTTAAGTCCCCTAGTATAATTGTGTTTTGGTCAATTTCTCCCTTTAGTTCTGTTAGTAGTTGCTTGGTATATTTCGGTGCTCCCTGATTGGGGGCATAAATATTGATGACTGTTATGTCTTCTTGTTGTATAGTCCCCTTTACCATTATGAAATGTCCATCTTTGTCTCTTGTTATCTTTTTCACCCTGAAGTCTGTTTCATCGGAAATCATTATGGCTACACCTGATTTTCTCTGGGTACCATTTGCTTGGAGTGTCAATTTCCACCCTTTCACTTTGAGTCTATGCTTGTCCTTGTAGTTGAGATGTGTCTCTTGTAGGCAGCATATGATTGGGTTTAGTTTTTTGATCCAATCTGCTACTCTGTATCTCTTTATTGGTGAGTTCAGTCCATTTACATTTAGGGTGATTATTGATATGTGAGGATTTCCTGTCATTCTGTCTTTAGTTTTCTGGTAAGGCTGTGTCTCCATTGTTTCTTTGCCTTTTTGTTGTTGTCTGTTATTTTTGTGTGGTGGTATTCTATGATGTTTCCCTCTGTTTCTTCTTTTATTACAGTATATATTTCAGATTTGGATGTTTTTTGAGTGGTTACCCTTGAGTTTATGTAAAAGAAAGTTTGATATTTAGAGTATTCCAGTTTCTTCAGTACGCTTGCTTTCTCTATTCCCATATTCCAGTTCAGGCCTTTACGCTCCCCCTTTTTATGTTTCGGTTGCCACAAGTTGTCCCTGTTGATGGTGGTCTAATAGCCTCCTTTAGTATTTCTTGTAGTGCAGGTCGTGTATTAGAAAATTCCCTCAGCTTCTGGATGTTTGGAAAGGTCTTTATTCCTCCTTCATATCTAAAAGAGATCTTTGCTGGATATATTATTCTTGGCTCATGATTTCTCTCTTTCAATAGTTTGAATATTTGGTTCCATTTCCTCCTAGCTTGTAGAGTTTCTGCTGAAAAATCTGATGATATTCTAATGGGCTTTCCTTTGTAAGTTACCGTCTTCTTTAACCTGGCTGCCTTGAGGATTCTTTCTTTGTCATTGATTTTAGACAGCTTCAATACAATGTGCCTTGGTGAAGGCCTGTTGGGATTGAGGTGATTAGGTGTTCTATTTGTTTCTTGGATTCGAGGATCCAGTTCTGTCCACAAGTTTGGGAAGTTCTCATCGACGATTTGTTTGAATATATTCTCTGTTCCCTTCCCTCTTTCTTCCCCTTCTGGTATGCCCATTATTCTTATATTGCTCTTTCTGATGGAGTCAGAAAGTTCTTGTAGAGTTCTTTCATTTCTTTTAAGTCTCAAGTGTCTTTCTTCTTCGCTCTGTGTAAATTCCAGGTTCCTATCTTCGATGTCACTGATTCTTTCCTCCATCTGGTTAACTCTACTACCTAAGCTGGATATTTTATTGTTAATTTCTTCTATTGAGTTCTTAATCTCCAGAAATTCTATTTGGTTCTTTTTCAAGATTTCAATCTCTTTTGTAAAATGCTCATGGTGTTCTTTGATTGTGTTTCTGAGTTCATTAAACTGCTTTTCTGTGTTTTCTTGCATCTCGTTCAGTTTTTTCAGAATTGTGATCTTGAATTCTCTGTCATTTAAATCACAAAGGTCCATATGTCTAAGTTCCTTTTCTGGAGACTTTTCACTTTCTTTCTGAGCTATCTTGTTGACTTGGTTATTCATGGCAATCACTGATTTACTATTTCTCTTCCTAGACATCTATTGGAGTGTCTTCTGCAACATGTTGATAGGTATGCGAAGAGCTTTTGGAGTTCCAAAGCTCTTTCTGCACCAGATTCAGAGCCCGTTTGTTTCAGCAGTTCTGTTTACTCCTGCAGGGATCCGCCCAGATAGGTGGGGCCTGGGGCGGGGTGAATTGTGAGAGGTGGCCCAGAGCAATGGCGGCTACCACCACCACAGCCAGTCCTGCTTCCACAGCTCCCTCCCCTTTGCCGGAACTAGTTGGGCTGCGAATCTGTGTCTGCGGTCCACAGTTCTCAAAGCAGCAAATATTCTGTCCTTTGATCCGACACTGCTACTTTATCGCTTCTAGCACAAGGCAGGTGGGGGCGTGGCGAGCTCTGGGAGGGTAGGGAGGGGGCGGCTAGTCTCCGTGCCTAAGGCTTCCGTTCTCCGCTCGGCAGTGAGGGCTTAAACCACCGATTTCAGCCCTCTTCCCTCAGTCTTTGCTCCGAGGTCTGCCGTGTGCGAGCGTTGTGTTCAGCGGTTTTGTATGCTGCCCCCTCAGCCCTGTGGGCCGTAAGCGGAGCCCTAGCAGTCCGAGTCCTTCCCTCTCCCGCAGGTGCGGAAGATCCGGGCGCAGCGGGCTCCGAGCACTGGGCTAGGTCTGCGTCCTGCGCCCAAGTGGCTCCGTCTCCGCACTTCTCCTCTCCCTCCTCCCCCGCTCGCGCGATTCACCCACCTGGAGGTGAATTCAGTAGTGGGCCTCTTCGTCTTGCCTGTCTGCTGTGCAAGGAGTCCTTTGTGGAGTTATTGTTGTCCGATTTGTTGTAAATTCCAGGGGAGCGTTACAGAGGCTCACCTTACGCCGCCATTTTTTTTTGTGTCTCACTTTTACTTTATTTATCTCTGTTTTGTTGGATTCATTAGAACAAATCACTACTTTTGTAATTTGAAACTTAAAGATAAATTTAAAAACCTAGCTCCTATGATTTTTTTTCTGTTTTATGGTAATGGGTATACACTGAGTCTATCTTTTTGACAGGCATATCAACTTTCACTTAGAAAACTTTCCACTACCTTTTAGTCATGACTGAAGCTCACCTGCTTTATGATTTCTCTCTGATAGAAAACTTGGCAGAAATTGTTTTTCAAAAAGGACCTGGCTCCTTTAAATAGATCACAGCGGGTGTACAGAGGGTTTCAGAATCTTGGATAGCAAATGCCATTACGAAGTTTCTTTGGCCACAAAAAGCCCATGGTTGAAGACAGTTTTCCAGTTAGATTCTTTTTCAACATTGGGGTCAGAGACCTTTCTCCTGGGTTTGGTATTCTCTTCTTGGGCCTATATTTGTTACTTTATACTTTTAGCAAACACTGCCAAAATAGGAGACCCTTTTGTTATTTAGTTTACACAAGACCAAAATTGAAATTAAAATTAGCTACCATTTATTGAACACTTAAGGTGTGTCAGACACCGATACTTATCTGGCAAGTCTGTGAGAGAGAAAAGATGGAGATGTGAAAAGGAGGGTACTTGAGGTAATGGAAGGTGCTTTATTGGGATTCATAACTTCAGATCCCCGTGACTCTATCTCTACCATACTCTGTAACCTTGAGCATGTCACTTCCTCATGCTAGTCCTTAATTTCCTCCTGTATAGAATGGGAAGGTTGGAATGAATAATTCTCAAACTTCACTATGTGTTGGAATTAGCTGAGGTACTTGTTACAAAGGTAGCTTCCTGTGGCCTCACCCCCAAGATTTACTGAATTCGATTCTTTAGGAATGTATGTGTGGGGGGCAGAAATAGATGTTTTTAACAAGCTCCTTTGTTGGCTGTGAAACATGTGGTTCTCGAACCACACTTGGATGAATCCTGGACTGCATGGTCTTTTCCAGCTATAACATTCAATGAGACAATATCCAGATGGTACTGGTTGCAATGTGATTAAAAAGAGAAGCACGATTTTGAAGGAAATGTTTTGGTCATTAATTCTCTGAGTTAGTACATTTTCTTAAGTGCCTTATGTGCCGATTGAAGACCTATTGTCCAGTTTTTCCCTATACGTTTTATTGATTTAGGTGACTTGGGAAGGAATTGGGGAATGGTCAGCTTAAGAATAATATCTTTTAATATCTGGACCAGTGCTTAGTGATGTGCATATTAAGTTAGGAACTGATGTAGGAAACTATAAGATTACTCACATAGCTAAAAAGTGCAAATGACCCAAAGTCCATCAGCTGATGAATGAATAAACAAATTGAAGTATATACTTATAATGGAATATTCATTGATGAAAAGAGAAATGAAATACTGATACCTGCTACAAAATGGATGAACTTTGAAAACACACTAAGTGGAGGGAGTGATACACAGAATGCCACATATGGTGCCATTTATATGAAGTGCTCAGAATAGGAAAATCAATAGAGATACTAAGTAGTTTAGTCATTGCCTAGGGCTGGGCTTGAGGCATTGAGTTGGGTCAATGAGGAGTAACTATTAATTGGTATGAGGGTGTTTTTTTTAATGATAAAAGTGTCTAAAATTGATTGTAGTGATAATTGCATAAATCTGTAGATATATTAAAAACCATCACATTAAATGGGTGAATTTATGGTATGTGATTGAAATCTCAATGATGTTTATGAAAAAGCTGTAAGATTATTTGCTTGTTGCCTATTCACCAAATTGGAAGAAAGTATACCATCTCTTAATATAAATGGAAAAAAATCAAACTCATGCCAGTTTTATCAATCTCGTTTTTATACACATGCATTTTAAATCCCTCTCTGCTCCCTATTTCAGATAGGTCATAGGGGTCCAACCTGTGGGCTGGTTGGTCAATAGTATGTAAAGTTTTGTGCTTGCTTTAAATACATTCAAGTGTTTTTGTCCATGAACAAACCATAGCGGCTGATATGGTGGCTCTCAGCTTGTCCACACTTATAGTTGTGTAAATAGAAGCAGTGTGCATGCCTTGAAAAGAAATTTCAAAATAAATAGAGTGCCCCAGATGGCAAGATCCCGTTCCGTTCTATGGCTGAGCAGTATTCCATTGTATATATGTACCACCTCCTCTGGTGGCCATTGTGCTGAGTGGAGTATGTCCGAGAAAGACAGATGCAGTGTGATTTCACTTATATGTGGAATCTAAAAAACAAAATAAACAAAACAGAAGCAAACTCATATAGACACAGAGGACATTTTGATGGTTGCCAGGGGGGAGGGGAGTTAGGAGTGTGGGTGAAAAAGAGGAAGGGATTAAGAAGTACAAATTCGTTGTTACACAGTAGTCATTGGGATGCAGGGTATAGCATAAGGAATATAGTCAGTAATATTGTAATATCTATGTATGGTGTCGGATGAGTACTAGATTTATCGGGGTGATAGGTTTGAGGAGGGTTGGGGAACAGGGTGAAAAAGGTGAAAGGATTAGGAAGTACAAATTGGTAGGTATAAAATAGTCATGAGGATATATAGTAAAGCATAGGAAATAGCGTCAATAATACGGTGATAACCATGTATAGTGCCAGGTGAGTGCTAGACTAATAAAGGGGTCACTTTTTTTTTTAATTTATTGGGGTGACAATTGTTAGTGAAATTACATAGATTTCAGGTGTACAATTCTGTATTACATCATCTACAAATCCCATTGTGTGTTCACAACCCAGAATCAGTTCTCCTTCCATCACCATATATTTGATCCCCTTTACCCTCATCTCCCTCCCCCCACACCTTTTACCCTCTGGTAACGACTAAACTATTGTCTGTGTCTATGAGTTTTTGTTTCTCATTTGTTTGTCTTGTTCTTTTGTTGTTTTTGGTTTATATACCACATATCAGTGAAATCATAGGGTTCTCTACTTTTTCTGTCTGACTTATTTCGCTTAGCATTACACTCTCAATATCCATCCATGTTGTCACAAATGTTCCTATATCATCTTTTCTTACCGCCCAATAGTATTCCATTGTGGACATATGCCACAACTTCTTTATCCATTCATCTATCGAAGGACATTTTGGTCATTTCCATGTATTGGCTACCGTAAACAAAGCTGCAATGAACATTGGAGCACATGTGTCTTTATGTATAAATGTTTTCATATTTTTGGGGTAGATACTCAGGAGAGGGATTGCTGGGTCATATGGTAATTCTATTCATAATTTTCTGAGGAACCTCCACAATGCCTTCCATAATGGCTGCACAGTGTGCATTCCCACCAACAGTGTATGTGGGTACCTTTTTCTCCACAGCCTGTCCAACACTTGTTACTATTTGTCTTGTTGATAATAGCCATTCTGACTGGGGTGAGGTGATATCTCATTGTGGTTTTTATTTGCATTTCTCTGATGATTACTGATGTTGAGCATTTTTTCATATGTCTATTTGCCATTTGTATGTCCTCTTTAGAGAAATGTCTCTTCAGGTCCTCTGCCCATTTTTCAAGTGGGTTGTTTCTTTTGTTCTTGTTGAGCTTCATGAGTTCCTCATATATTTTGGATATCAGCCCCTTATCAGAGCCACTGTTTGCAAAAATCTTCTCCCATTCAGTTGGTTGCCTCTTTATTTTGTCGATGGTTTCTTCTGCTGTGCAGAAGCTTTTAAGTTTCATATAATCCCATTAGTTTATTTTAGCTTTTACTTCCATTGCCTTTGGAGTCAAACTCATAAAATGCTCTTTGAACCCAAGGTCCATAAGTTTAGTACCTATGTTTTCTTCTGTGCACTTTATTATGTCAGATCTTATGCTCAAGTCTTTGATCAATTTTGAATTAATTTTGGTATATGGTGACAGACACAGTCCAGTTTCATTCTTTTGCACGTGGCTATCCAATTCACACAGCACTATTTACTGAAGAGGTTGTCTTTCCTCCATTGATTATTTTAAGCTTCTTTGTCACAAACTGTCTGTCCATATTTATGTAGTTTTATTTCTGGGTTCTCAATTCTATTCTATTGGTCTATGTGTCTGTTTTTCTGCCAATACCATGCTGTTTTGATTATTATAGGCCTGTAGTACAAGCTAAAGTCAGGGAGTGCGATACCTCCAGTATTGTTCTTTTTTCTTAAGATTGCTTTGGCTATTCAGGGTCTTTTGTGGTTCCAAACAAATCTGATGATTTTTTGTTTTATTTCTTTAAAAATGTCATTGGGATTTTGATGGGGATTGCATTAAATCTGTATATGGCTTTGGGTAATATGGCCATTTTAACTATGTTGATTCTTCCAATCCATGAGCATGGAATGTCTTTTCATTTCTTTGTGTCTTCTTAAATTTCTTTCAAAAATGTCTTATAGTTTTCAGCATATAAATCCTTCACATCCTTGGTTAAGTTTACTCCTAGGTATTTATTCTTTTTGCTGCAATTGCAAAGGGAATTATTTTTTGTATTTCTTTTTCTGAGATTTCATTGTTAGTATATAGGAATGAACTTTTGTACGTTGTTTTTTTAGCCAGCAACTTTAGTGTATTCGTTGATTGTTTCTAAGAGCTTTTTGGCGGAGTCTTTTGGGTTTTCTATATACAGCATCATGTCATCTGCAAAGAGTGATAATTTAACTTCTTAATTCCCAATTTGGATGCCTTTTATTTCTTTCTCTTGCCTGATGGCTCGGGCAAGGACTTCCAACACTATGTTGAAAAGCAGAGGTGATAGGGGACAACCTTGTCATGTTCCTGAACGTAGAGCAAAGGGCTTCAGTTTTTCACCATTAATTATGAGATTAGCTGAGGGCTTGTCATATATGGCCTTTATTATGTTAAGGTGTTTCTACACCTAGTATATTAAGTGTTTTAATCATAAATGTTTGTTGTATGTTGTCAAATGCTTTTTCTACATCAATTGATATAATCATATGATTTTTGTCCTTTATTTTGTTTATGTGATGTATCACATTGATGGATTTGTGCATATTGAACCATCTTTGTGCCCCGGGGATGAACCCCACTTGGTCGTGATGAATAATCTTTTTAATGCATTGTTATATTTGATTTGCTAGAATTTTGTTTAGGATTTTTGCATTTCTATTCATCAGAGATATTGGTCTGTGGAATTTTTTTTTGTGTTGTCCTTACCAGGTTTTGGTATCAGGGTTTTGTTGGCCTCATAAAATGAGTTAGGGAGTACTGTCTTTTCTTCAATTTTTTGGAAGAGTTTGAGCAGGATCGGTGTTAGATCCTCTGTGAAGGTTTGGTAGAATTCACTAGTGAAGCCATCTAGTCCAGGACTTTTGCTTTTGGGAAGGTTTTGAATGACTGATTCAATTTCGTTACTGGTGATTTGTCTGTTTAGATTTTCCAGTTCTTCATGGTTCAGCCTTGAAAGGCTATATGCTTCTAAGAACTTGTCCATTTCATCGAGGTTATGGAATTTGATGGCATATTGTCATTCATAGTATTCTTGCATGATCCTTTGTATTTCTGTGGTGTCCGTGATACTCCCCCTTTTTCATTTCTGAGTTTGTTAATTAGTGTCTTCTCTCTTTTTATCTTAGTGAGTCTTGCCAGGGATTTGTCAATTTTGTTAATTTTTTCAAAGAACCAGCTCTTTGTCACATCAATTTTTTCTATTGTCTTTTACTTCTGCATTTCATTTAGTTCTGCTCTGATTTTTGTTATTTCCTTTCTTCAGCTGTCCTTCGGTTTCACTTGTTCTTCTTTTTCTAGTTTTTTAAGGTGTAACATGAGGTTATTTCTTTGGGATTTTTCTTATTCCTTGAGATAGGCCTGTAATGATATAAATTTCACTCTTAAAACTGCTTTCGCGGCATCCCAAAAATTTTCGTAGAATGTATTTTCATTGTCATTTGTTTATATGTATCTTTTGATCTCTCCTCTAATTTCTTCTTCCACCTAGTCATTCTTTAAATGTATGTTGTTTAATCTCCATGTATTTGTGTTTTTTCCTGCTGTCTTTTCGCAGTTGATATCCAATTTCAAAGCCTTGTGATCAGAGAATATGCTTGGTATGATTTCAATCTTCTTAAATTTGCTGAGGCTGATTTTATGTCTCAATATGTGGTTTATCCTTGAGAATGTTCCATGTACACTCAAAAAGAATGTATAGTGTGATGTTTTAGGATGAAGTGCTCTATATATTTCAATTATGTCCATTTCATCTAATGTGTCATTTAGGGCTGCTGTTTCCTTATTTATTTTCTGTTTGGATGATCTATCCATAGCTGTCAATGATAGATTTAAGTCCCCTAGTATAATTGTGTTTTGGTCAATTTCTTCCTTTAGTTCTGTTAGTAGTTGCTTGGTATATTTGGTGCTCCCTGATTGGGGCATAAATGTTGATTACTGTTATGTCTTTTTGTTGTATAGTCCCCTTTACCATTATGAAATATCCATCTTTGTCTCTTGTTATCTTTTTCACCCAGAAGTCTGTTTCATCTGATATCATTATGGCTACATCTGATTTTCTCTGGGTACAGTTTTCTTGGAGTGTCTATTTCCACCCTTTCACTTTGAGTCTATGCTTGTCGTTGTAGCTGAGATATGTCTCTTGGAGACAGCTTATAGTTGGGTTTAATTTTTTTGATCCAGTCCTCTACTCTGTGCCTTTTCATTGGTGAGTTCAGTCCATTTACATTTAGAGTGATTATTGATACGGGAGATTTCCTGTCATTCTATATTTAGTTTTGTGGTAAGGCTGTGTCTGCATTGTTTCTTTTCCTTTTTGTTGTTGTCTATTATTTCTGTGTGGTGGTATTCTATGATGTTTCCCTCGGTTTCTTCTTTTATTATAGTATATATTTCAGTTCTGCATTTTTTGAGTGGTTATCCTTAAATTTATGTAAAATAAATTTTGATATTTAGAGCATGTAGAGCATTCCATTTTCTTCAGCACGCTTACTTTCTCCATTCCCATATTCCGGTTCAGGCCTTTACTCTCCCCCTTTTTATGTTTTGATTGCCATAAATTGTCCCTATTTGTGGTGGTCGAATAGCCTCCTTTAGTATTTCTTGTAGTTCAGGTCATGTAGTAGAAAATACCCTCAACTTCTGTATGTCTGGAAAGGTCTTTATTCCTCCTTCATATCTAAAGAATATCTTTGCTCGATATATTATTATTATTGGTTCATAATATCTCTCTTTCAGTAGTTTGAATATTTGGTTCCACTCCCTCCTAGCTTGTAGAGTTTCTGCTGAAAAATCTGATGATAATCTAATGGGCTTTCCTTTGTAGGTTACCGTCTTCTTTACCCTGGCTGCCTTGAGGATTCTTTCTTTTTCGTTGATTTTAGACAGCTTCAATACAATGTGTTTTGGAAAATGCCTGTTGGGATTCACGTAATTAGGTGATCTATTTGTTTCTTGGATTTCAGGATCCAGTTCTGTTCACAAGGTTGGGAAATTCTCATCAACAATTTGTTTGAATATATTCTCTGTTTCCTTCTCTCTTTCTTCTCCTTCTGGTATGCCCATTATTCTTATCTTGCTCTTTCTGATGGAATCTGACTCCAAAGTTCTTGTAGAGTTCTTTCATTTCTTTTAAGTCTCAAGTCTCTTTCCTCTTCCATCTGTGTAATTTCCAGGTTTCTATCTTCGATGTCACTGAGTTTTTCCTCCATCTGTTCAACTCTACTACCTACGCTGGTTATTTCATTGTTAATTTCATATATTGAGTTCGTAATCTCCAGAAAATTCATTTGGTTCTTTTTTAAAATTTCAATATTTCGTAAAATGCTCATGTTGTTCTCTGATTGCGTTTCTGAGTTCATTAAATTGCCTTTCTGTGTTTTCTTGCATCTCTTTGAGTTTTTTAGAACTGCAATCTAGAATTCTCTGTCATTTAAGTCACATATTTCCATATCTTTAAGTTCCTTTCTGGCGAATTTTCACTTTCTTTCTGAGCTGTCTTGTTGCCTTGGTTATTCATGGCAATTACTAATTTATTATTTCTCTTCCTAGACATCTATTGGAGTGTGTTCTGCAACAGGTTGATAGGAAGAGGTCTTTCTTTTGTTTTCCAATACATGTTGGAGAATGTTTTATTTTCTCTCCGACTGCAGCCTTTTTTTTCTCTCTCACATGGTAGTGCTATGTTTTCTCTGAACTATTCCAGCTTCTCACACAATGGGGGTATTCCCTCGAAAACGGGCTTCTCCTCTGTTAACAGTTTGCCTGGGTCATAGGGCGCCACGTCCTTCTGGGGATGCGGAGAGCTTTTTAAGTTTCAAAGCTCTTTCTGAACCAGATTCAGAGCCCGTATATTTCAGCATTTCTGTTTACTCTTGCAGGAATATGCCCAGATAGGTGGGGACAGGGGCGGGGTGAGTTGTGAGAGGTGGCCCAGAGATATGGCGGGGACCACCACCATAGCCTGTCTGCTTCCACAGCTCCTGCCCCTTTTTCTGGAAGTAGTTGGGCTGCGAATCTGTGTCTGCCTTCCACAGTTCTCAGAACAGCAAATATTCTGTTCTTTCGATCTGACACAGCTTCTGTTCTGCTTCCAGCACCAGGCAGGTGGGGGCGAAGCAAGCTCTGAGAGGATAGGAAGGGGGCGGCTAGTCTCAGTGCCTAAGGCTTCCATTCTCTGCTCGGCCGTGAGGGCTTAAACTACTGTTTTCCGCCTTCTTCCCTCAGTCTTTTCTCTAAGGTCTCTGCCGTGATTGTTGGGTTCAGCCGTATTATATGCTGCCCCCTCAGCCCTGTGGGCCATAAGCGGAGCCCTAGCAGTTAGAGTTCTTCCCTCTCCCTCAGCTACGTTAGTTCCAGGATGCAGGGATCTCAGAGCACTGAGCTAGGTCTGTGTCTTGCGCCCGTTCGGCACCATCTCCACACTTCTCCCTTTCCTCTTCCCCCGCTCTTGGAATTCTTCCACCTTTAGGTTAATTCAGTAGTGGGCATCAGTCTTGCCTGTCTGCTCTGCTGGGTGTCCTTTGTCGAGTTATTGTTGTTCGATTAGTTGTATATTCCAGGGGAGCTTTACAGATGGTCACCTCACGCCACCATTTTGATGGGGCGGGTTACTTCTTAAATTATACAAATGTCTAACCACTGTGCTGTACACCTGTAATTAATATAAAATAATATTGAATGGCAACTGTAATTGAAAAATTAAAGTGTGGGGAGAAGTGAAGGGAAATAAGAGGTCCAAATTTCCAGGTATAAAACAAGTAAGTCATGGGGCTGTAATATACAGCATAGGGAGTATAGTTAATAATGTAATAGCATGGTATGGGGTCAGATGGTTGCTAGATGGTGATCACTTCTTTAGGTATGTAAATATTGAATAATTATGGTGTACACCTGAAATTAATAAAAATGTTAATATTTTTACTAAAAATATTTTTAAAAAATCAAATGAATAAACAAAACAAAAACAGACTCAAAGAAACAGACAACAAACTGATGATTGCCAGAGGGGGTGATGGGTGAAAAAGGTGAAGAGGAATATAGTCAATAATATTGTGAATTTGCACAGTGACAGATGGTTACTAGACTTAGTATGGTGTTCAGATCGTTAAGATATATAAATGTCAAATTGCTGTTGTACACTTGAAACTAATGTAATATTTTATGCAAGCTATATTTAATAAAAAAAGTAAAAACAATAGAATGCCCCTAATGCAGTATTATTTAGTATTATTTAGAAAACGGTGTACTTTAGATTGAAGAAAAATTTCCAAATAACAGTATGTCACATTTATTTTTATTTTATTAAATTTATTGGGGGTGACATTGGCTAATAAAAATATATAAGTTTCAAATGTACGGTTCTGCAATGCATCATCTGTATATCACATTGTGTGTTCACCACCCGAAATCAAATCTCCTTCTGTCACCATATATTTGACCCCCTTTATCTTTTTCTATCTACCCACCCCCTTTCCCTGTGGTAACCACTATACTGTTGTCTGTTTCTATGAGTTTTTGTTTGTTTGTCTTGTTCTTTTATTGCTTTCAGCTTTATATCCCATATATGAGTGAAATCATATGGTTCTTGACTTTTCCATCTGACTTATTTTGCTTAGCATGATATTCTAAAGATCAATCTATCTGTCGAAGGACACTTTGGTTGTTTCCATGTCTTGGTCACTGCGACTAATGCTACAATGAACATAGGGGTACAAATATCTTTATAGATACATGTTTTCAGATTTTTCTGATAGGTATCTAGAAGAGGGATTGCTGGGTCATATGGTAATTCTATTCTTAAATTTTTGGAAACTCCATTCTGTTTTCCATAGTGGTTGCACCAACTTACATTCCCACCAACTGTGTGTGAGGGTTCCTTTTCCTCCACAACCTCTCCAATACTTACTGTCTTCTTGATGATAGACATCTGAACAGGTATGTGGTGGTAACTCATTGTGGTTTTGATTTGCATTTCCCAAATAGCTAGTGAAGTTGAGCATCTTTTCATATATCTGTTGGCTGTTTGTATGTCTTCTTGGGACAAGTGTCTGTGCAGATCCTCTGCCCATTTTTTAATTGGATTGTTTGTTTTGTTGTTGAGTTTTATGAGTTCTTTATATATTTTGGATATTAGCCCTTTATTGCAGGTATTGTTTGTAAACATCTTTTTCCATGCGGTTGGTTACCTCTTTTCTTCATCAATTATTTATTTTGCTGTGCAGCAGCTTTTTAGTATGATATAGTCCCATTCATTTAAATTCCCTCTCTTTCCAGGGTAGAGCTCCCCCTGCTGTCACTCTAGGAAGAGTTTGGGTAGTTTTACCTGCCATTCTTTATTCTGGTATATAAGTTTTAGTGTCATGGGCGTTGGCCATTGTTTATTTTAGAATGCATGAACTGATAAGAAAGGGGCATCTCTTTTTCTTCTCTGTTCATAGCAAGTAGTGTGGTGCATGGAACCTACTGAGTTCTCAACAGATGTTTGTTAATAAAAGAATGTTTCCTGCAGTATTTCTCTTGGGGATCTGGAGAGGCCCTATATAGCAGTATCCTCATACAAACAGGATTCTGGTTTAGCCTTTAGATTCCAGTGTTCCTATGTATATCCATCCCTTTTGCTACATAGACACAGGCATGCACCACATGGATTTTCAAATATCTATATGTTAATCATGTTCCAAAACAGCTAACTGATAGCTGGTCCATAAAACATGTGAAGAGATTAAAAGCATATAGGAAAGTATCATCACCCCATACAAACCACTGCAGAATGTAGAATGAAAATTAATCATGTAACTTTACTAACAATTATCACCCCCAATAAACTTTAATTTTAAAAAAAGAAAATTAATCAGATTTTGCTCAGGTTCAACTTTCCTATCACTTTTATTAGTTTTCTCAGTAAAAGGTATTCAGGAGGCCCACACAACAGTAAAAAATTGGCCCAGCCACATATGCACCCAGCATTTTTAAATGAGTTAGAATATTCTTAATAAAGATTGCAATATGAACCTTTTCCTCTTTTTGCCTTTGAAAATTAGAACAAAGCAATTTCCTATGTTTGGGAAAAAATCAGAAATTGAAGCCCAGAAGCCCATTTGCTTTGTTTTGGAGAGCATATGCAAGTTGGTTACATTTGGAGATGCATGATTTAAAACACTTTTACATTTGTATAGCACTTTAAAACTTTTGTAACCTTTATATGTTTAATATTTCATGTATGCCTCAGAATAGCCTTTGGAGATAAACCAGAGAATAGTACTGAAATCACAGGGCTCAAAGGCATCTAAATGCAAGTAGTTTAACTGTTCATCCCACTTGGCAAGTGCCAAAACTGAGACATAGAGAAGGTCACTGCTTTGCTCAAGGTGGTACTACAGATTTTCCTATGTGAGGCATTCACTTTATGTCTAATGGCACTCAGAGGTAAAAAATGTTATTGAAACCGCTATAGTGCTCAAGGTTGGCAAGCAAGGATTAGAATCTGGAAGTCCCTGCCTTGGGGTCCTAAGCACAGACTTCTCTCTCCCTTGGTACCTTTTATACATGTCAATTTGACTCTTTCCTATCATTGACTTTACTATAATCTTCTAAATATATATACCTTCTGCAGCCTCCAAAGCAGTTAAACTCCCACCAGTGGACATAAAATTTCTTGGTCTGACAATCTTACTTTTATGTTGCCTTCAGTATTTCAGGATGCCTGAGGTACCATATTGATTAAGCTACATTCTGGAGAACTAAATATGTGTGGAATATTATATAGCTCCCTTTCCGAATACAAAACAGTAAATTAATGGATCTCTCCTGTTAACATTGTAAAGTATGTGGGCCTGAAGTACAACTGTAATATTCCTTGCAGGACCATGTATTTTACTTGTAATATCTGTAAAATGAATGGCTGCTCAAATGTAGATACTATGACAAAATATGGATGTTTATTTAGGAGGTGACACAGTGGAAGAAAGATTACAGTGAGGACATATAAAGTGAGAGGCTGGGGAGGAAAATAATAAAATGTACCCGTGGCAGGACCACCTTCCACTGTGGAGGTCATGGTGAGGTTCAGTCAATACATCAATTCTGAATACGGTTAGAGAGCATGTAAATGTGTTTCGCTTTGTTTTTCTATTGGTGTTTTGTGGCTCTCTGTGGTGTAAGGTGTAACTAAAACTGTGGCAGAAGAGTAGAACTAGGTGATTTGGGAGATTAATTAGAACTGCTTTACATCAGAGGGCATTTGTAAGTGAGGAAGGGGAGGGAGATTCTGATACAAACAGTGCTGAAAACAGCACAGAGTGATCCCTGGTTTGAGAAAAGTAGCTAAAGTTGATATCGGTGCACATATTTTTCTTTCCTCTTGCTCTTTTGGCTCCTCCTTCCAAATCTCCCCAGTAGATTGTACTGCCTTTAAAATACCCCTCCTACCCCCACCCTATTCGAAATTTCAATAAACCAGGTTCTCAGGTATTTCGAGAGATGTCGCTTAAATTCATCTGAATTTGCAGTATATGTGGCTCCTCCCAGCTCTCAAATTATTGCTACTACAATAGACTGTTGTTAAGACTGAAATTTCACCGTCTGTTGTAGCCAACTGTCAGGTCACAAGCAACTTTTTTGAACCCCCACAGGAATTTTCTTTGGGCTATAAAGTCAAGCATTTTTTTTTATCATGTCAGCATTAATTTTCTTTCTGTGTGATAGCTTACTTTAATCCTCATTTCTTTTAAAACATGTTATTGCAAGTTAGAAAAGTAGTTTCACAGGGTAGATAAGTTACCATAATTAAGACTTTTGAGAGGCTCTCCCAAACCTATCTTTTTTAAAAATATTTTTATTAAAAAATATAGCTAACATACAACATTATATCTGTTTTAGGTGTACACTATAGTTGTTCCAAATTTATATATCTAAAGAAGTGATCACCATAAATGCAGCAACCATCTGACACCGTCGTATGCAATTACAATATTATTGACTATATTCTCCATGCTGTACATTACATTCTCATGACTTACTTATTTTATACCTGGAAATTTGAACCTCTTATTCCCCTTCACCTTTTCCACCTTTTTAAAATTTTCAATTACAGTTAATATTAATTTGTATTAACTTCAGGTGTACAGCGTAGTGGATAAATTTTTGTACAATTTAAGAAGTGACCTCCCTGACTAGTCTAGTACTCACCTGGCATACATAGCTATTACCATATTACTGACTATATTCCCTATGCTTTATTTTATATCCCCATGACTATTTTGTAACGACCAATTTGTACTTCTCAAATCCCTTCATCCTGTTCCCTAACCCCCTTCCCATATAACACCTCAATAAATCTAGTACCCATCTGACACCATACATAGTTATTACAATATTATTGACTATATTCCTTGTGTTGTACCCTACAACTCCATGACTACGTTGTAATAACCAATTTGTACTTCTTAATCCCTTCCTGTTTTTCATCCATCCTTTCAAACCCCCTCCCGTCTGGCAACCATCAAAATGGCCTCTGTATCTAAGAGTTTGTTTCTGTTTTTATTTTATTTTTATTTTTGTTATTTAGATTCCACATATAAGTGAAATTCCATTGCATCTGTCTTTCTCAGTCTGACATACTCCACTCTGCACAATACCCTCCAGGTCCCTCCATGCCCCTGTAGATGGCAAGAACCCAAGAACTCAATCCCTTCCACATATATAATATTCCATGTTATATATGTACCACTTCCTCTTTATCCATTCATCCATTGATAGACACTCAGGCTGCCTCCACATCTTGGCCACTGTAAATAATGCTGAAATGACCGTGTTTCCCTGAAAATAAGGCCTAGCCAGACAATCAGCTCTAATGCGTCTTTTGGAGCAAACATTAATATAAGACCCGGTCTTATTTTACTATAATATAAGACCAGGTCTTTAACATAATATAATATAATACCCGGTCTTATTTTACTATTAGACCCGGTCTTATGTTAATTTTTGCTCCAAAAGACACAGAGCTGACTGTCCAGCTAGGTCTTATTTAGGGAAAACACAGTATGAATGCACATGTTCTCTCAAAGAAGCATTTTGGGTTTCTTCGGATAAATACCCGGGAGTGAGATTACTGGGTTCTTCTTTGTCTCTTGTTATAGCCTTTGTTTTAAAGTCTATTTTGTCTGGTATAAGTATTGTTATCCCAGATTTTTTTTTTCATTTCCATTTTCATGAAATAACATTTTTCATCCCTTTGCTTTCAGTCTGTGTGTGTGTCTTTCAATCTGAAGAGAGTCTCTTGTAGGCAGCATATGTAGGGGTTTTGTTTTCTTATCCATTCAGCACCCTATCTTTTGATGGGAGCATTTAATCCTTTTACATTGAAAGTAATTGTCGATAGGTATGTAGTTATTGCCATTTTATTATTCATATTTTTATTTTTTTTTTCATCTTAAAGAAGTCCGTCCCTCTGACGTGCCTTCTAATACTGATTGGTGGAGATGAACTCCTTTAGCTTTTTCTTGTCTGGGAAGTTCTTTATCTGTCCTTTGATTTTAAATGCTAACCGTGCTGGGTAGAGTAGTCTTAGCTGTAGATCCTTGCTTTTCATCACTTTGTATATTTCCTTTCAATCCCTTCTGGCCTGCAAAGTTTCTGTTGCGAAATCAGCTGACAAATTTATGGGAGCTCCCTTATAAGTTACTAGTTGCCTTTCTCTTGCCACTTTTACAATTCTCTAATTGTCTTTAACCTTTGCCATTTTAATTATAATGTGTCTTGGTGTGGGCCTATTAGGGTTCATCTTGTTTGGAACTCTCTGCATTTCTTGGGCTTATATGTCTATTTCCTTTGTCAGGTTAGGGAAGTTTTCAGTCATTATTACTTCAAATACGTTCTTAATCCCTTGCTTTCTCTCTTCTCCTACTGGTACCCCTATGATGCAAATGTTGTTACACTTTGATGTTGTCCCAGAGGTCTCTTAATTATCCTCATTTATATATATATATATATATATATATATATATATATTATTAGTTTCAGGTGCACAAAACAAAGTAATCCTTAGACGTTTATCATTAATATACCTCACACTGTGGACCCCCCTCCCCCCATCCATTATCTCTCTGACAGTGCACCAAGCCATCACATTTCCACTGTCTCCACTCCCAATGCTGTACTCCGCCTCTTGTAAGTATATATATATACATATATATATATATATATATATATATAATTATTATTGGCATTCATTATTGTTCAGCTTCAGGTGTACATTGCAGTGATCAGGCATCTACATCTTCCCTGAGGTGGTCTCCCAAATGGGAGACGTGTACATCAAATACCCTACAAAATCTTTACAACATTATTGATTACGTTCCCCAAATTAATTTTCAAAACCCCGTGGCCATCTTGTGGTTACGGATTTTTTTCTAATCCCCTCACCTTCCCCTTTATCCCCACTCCCCCGCCCATCTAACAACCCTCAGTTTTTCTCTTCGTCTCCAAAACTGTTTCTGATTAGTTCATTCACTTATTCTCTTCTTTAGATTCCACATATACGTGAGATCATATAGTACTTGTCTTTCTCTGTCTGACTTATTTCACTTAACATAATGTTCTCTAGGTCCATCCATGTTGTTGCAAATGGTAAGATTTCTTTCTTCTTTATGGCTGTGTAAATACTCCATTGTATAAATGTACCACAATTTCTTAATCCAGTCATCTACCGATGGGCATTTCCGTTGTTTCCATGTCTTGGCTATTGTGTATAGTGCTGCAATAAACATAGGAGTGCATAAAGATTTTTGAATTGGAGTTTTGAGTTTCTCCGGATAGATACCTAGGGGTAGAATTACTGGATCATAGGGTAGTTTCATTTTCAAATTTTTGAGATACCTCCATACTGTTTTCCATAGTGGCTACACCAATCTGCAATTCACCAACATTGCACAAGCGTTCCCTTTTCTCCACATCCGCGCCAGCACTTGTTTGTTGATTTATTGATGATAGCCATTTTGACTGGGGTAAGGTGGTATCTCATTGTGGTTTTTATTTGCATTTCTCTGATGGTCAGTGAGGTTGAGCATTTCTTCATATGTCTGTTTACAATCTGTATGTCCTTTTTAGAAAAATGTCTCTTCAAGTCCTCTGCCCATTTTTTTAAATTTTTAAAAATTTATTAGTTTCAGGTGTACAAGACAAGGTAATACTTAGACGTTCATCATTTATATCCCTCACACTGTGAACCCCCCTCCCCCCATCCACTATCCCTCCGACCTCACACTGAGCCATCACATTACATATATAAAATTATAGTTGGCATTCATTAATGTTTAGCTTCTGGTGTACAATGCCATGATCAGGCATCCACAGTATCCCTGAGGTGGTCTCCCAAATAGGACGTATGTCCATCGGATACCCAACAAAATCTTTACAACAATATTGAATACGTTCCCCAAATTAATTTTCAAAAAACCCTGAGGCCTTCTTGTGGTTACCAGCTGCTTCCTAATCCCTTCACCTTTCCCCTTATCCCCAAACCCCCCCCCCGTCCATTTAACAACTCTCGGTTTTTTCTTTGTGTCCCCAAAACTGTTTCTGACTCCCCCAGTGGTGCGGCGGTAGGGCTCTCGCCTCTGCCCATTTTTTAATTGGGTTGTTTGTTTATTTGGAGTTGAGTTGAGTGAGTTTTTTTATAGATTTGTGATATTAACCCCTTATCAAATATATCATTGGCAAATATCTTTTCCCATTCAGTAGGATCCCTTTTTGTTTTATTGATGGTTTCCTTTGCTGTGAAAAAACTTTTTAGTTTGATGTTATCCCACATGTTTATTTTTTCTCTTACTTCCCTTGTGCGAGGGGATATATCAGTAAAAATTTTGCTCCGGGTAATGTCTGTGAAGTTTCTTCCTATATTTTCTTTTAGGTATTTTATGGTTTCAGATCTTACATTTAAGTCTTTAAGCCATTTTGAATTTATTTTTGTATATGGTGTAAGGAGGTGGTCCAGCTTCATTTTTTTGCATGTGTCTGTCCAGATTTCCCAGCAGCATTTATTGAATAGACTGTCTTTACCCCTTCGTACATTCTTACTTCCATTGTCATAGATTAAATGGCCATATAGGCATGGATTTATTTCTGGACACTATTCTGTTCCATTGATCTACGTGTCTGTTTTTATGCCAGTACCATGGTGTTTTGATTACTATAGACTTGTAGTATAATTTGAAATCAGGTGTTATTATACCTCCCACTTTGTTCTTATTTCTCAAGATTGTTGAGGCTATCAGGGGTCTTTTATGGTCCCATATAAATTTTAGGATTATATGTTCTATTTCTGTGAAAAACGTTGTTGGTAGTTTGATAGGAATTGCGTTGAATATGTATATTGCCTAAGGCAGTATGGACATTTTAACTATATTAATTCTTCCTATCCATGGACATGATATGTGTTTCCATCTATTTATATCTTCTTTCATTTCTTTCTTCAGTGTCTTATAATTTTCTGAGTACAGATCTTTACTTCTTTGGTTAAATTTGTTCCCAGGTATTACAGGGATGGACCTTGAGAGTATAATGCTAAGTGAAATAAGTCAGACAGAAAATGCAGAGAACCATATGATTTCACTGATATGTGGTATATAAACCAAAAACAACAAAAGAACAAGACAAACAAATGAGAAAGAAAAACTCATAGACACAGACAGTAGTTTACTGGGTACAAGAGGGTAAGGGGGGTGGGGGGTGGGAGATGAGGGTAAGGGGGATCAAATATATGGTGATGGAAGGAGAACTGACTCTGGGTTGTGAACATACAATGGGATTTATAGATGATGTAATACAGAATTGTTCACCTGAAATCTGTGTCAATTTACTAACAATTGTCACCTCAATAAATTTAATTAAAAAATTTATTCCCAGGTATTTTATAGTCTTTGGAGCAATGGTAAATGGGATTGTTTTTTTTAACTTCTCCTTCTGATGTTTTATTATTGGTATATACAAATGCAACTGATTTCTGAATATTAATTTTGTATCCTGCTACTTTACTAAATTCATCTATCAGCTCTAATAGTTTCTTGGTGGAGTCTTTTCGGTTCTCTATATATAGTATCATATCATCTGCATATAATGATAGTTTTACTTCCTCCTTACCAATTTGGATGCCTTTTATTTCTTTTTCTTGTCTGATTGCTATGGCTAGAACTTCCAGCACTATGTTGAATAGAAGTGGAGATAGTGGGCAACCTTGTCTTTTTCCTGATCTTAGGGGGAATAGTTTTAGCTTTTCCCCATTGAGTATGATGTTAGCTGTGGGTTTGTCATATATAGCCTTTATTATGTTAAGGTATGATCCTTCTATTCCCACTTTCTTAAGGATTTTTATCATAAATGGCTGCTGGATTTTATCAAATGCTTTTTCTGCATCTATTGACATGATCATGTGATTTTTATTTTTCATTTTGTTAATGTGGTGTATCACATTAATTGATTTGCAGATATTGAACCACCCCTGCATACCAGGGATGAAACCCACTTGATCATTGTGTATGATCTTTTTAATGTATTGCTGAATACTGTTCACTAATAGTTTGTTGAGGATTTTTGCATTTATGTTCATTAGAGATATCGGCCTGTAGTTTTCTTTTTTTGTGGAGTCTTTGTCTGATTTTGGGATGAGGGTTATAGTGGCTTCGTAAAAAGTGTTTGGGAGTCTTCCTTCCTTCTGGATTTTTTGGAAGAGCTTGAGGAGAATAGGTGAAAATTCTTTTTTGAACATTTTGTAAAATTCACCTGTGAAGCCATCTGGATCAGGGCTTTTGTTTGTTGGGCGATTGTTGATTACTGATTCAATTTCCCTGATGGTTATCAGTCTATTCAGGTTTTCTGTTTCTTCTTGAGTTAGCCTTGGTAGGTTGTACACCTCTAGAAAATTGTTCATTTCTTCCAGATTGTCAAATTTGTTGGCATATAGTTGCCCATAGTAATTTCTTAAATTTTTTTGTATTTCTGCGGTGTCTGTTGTCACTTTTCTTCTTTCATTTCTGATGTTAGTAATTTGGGTCCTCTCTCTCTTTTTTTAAATGAGTCTTGCTATAGGTTTGTCACTTTTGTTTATCTTCTCTAAGAATCAACTCTTGGATTCATTGATCTTCTGTATTGTTTTTCTGGTTTCTATTTCATTCATTTCTGCTCGGATGTTTATTATCTCCTTCCTTGTTCTCCCTTTGGGCTTGTTTTGCTGTTCTTTTTCCAGATCCCTTAAGTGTGAAGAAAAACTGTTGATTAGTGATGTTTCTTGTTTCTTCAGGTAGGCCTGCAATGCTATGAATTTCCCTCTTAGGACTGCTTTCGCGGCATCCCATAGATTTTGGGTCGTCATGTTTTCATTTTTGTTTGTCTCGAGATACTTTTGATTTCTTCCTTGATCTCCTGGTTGACCCATTCATTATTTAGTAATAAGTTATTCAGCCTCCATGAATTGGTGTGTCTTCCAGATTTTTTACTGTAGTTCATGTCTAATTTCATAGCACTGTGGTCAGAGAAGACAATTGGTATGATTTCAATTTTTTAAAATTTATCAAGACTTGCTTTGTGGCCTAAAATATGATCTATCTTGGAAAATGTTCCATGTGTGTTTGAGAAAAATGTGTATTTTGCAGCATTGGGGTGAAATGCTCTGAAAATATCAACTAAATCCAAGTGGTCCAATGTATCATTGAAGGCTGTTGTTTCCATATTGACTTTGTGTCTGGAAGACCTGTGCTTTGTTGTCAGAGGTGTGTTGAAGTCCCCTACTATGATAGTGTTACTGTTCATCTCTGTCTTTATGTCAGTCAATATCTGTTTTACATATTTAGGTTATCCTATGTTGGGTGCATAGATGTTTAGTAGGGTTATGTCCTCTGGCTGGATTGATTCCTTTATTATTATATCTTTTTCTTTTAATATGTTCTTCATTTTATAATCTATTCTGTCATATATAAGTATTGCAACTCTAGCTTTTTTCTCATTTCCATTTGCATGAAATATCTTACTCCAACCCTTCACTTTCAGCCTGTGTGTGTGGTTTTTTTTTCTGTGTGTGTCTTTTGATCTGAGGTGAGTCTCTTGTATACAGCATATACAAGGGTCTTGCTTTCTTATCCATTCAGCCACCCTATGTCTCTTGATTGGAGCTTTTATTCCGTTTACATTTAAAGTGATCATTGATAGGTACATAGTTATTGCCATTTTTAAATTTGTAGTAAATTGTTTTCATCTTTCTTCTATTTACAGAAGTCCTTTTAGTATTTCTTGCAATGCTGGCTTGGTCGTAATAAATTCTTTCAGTTTGTTCTTTTCTGGGAAGCTCTTTATCTCTCCATCAACTGTAAATGATATCCTTGCTGGATAAAGCAATCTAGGTTGTAGGCCTTTGTGTTCCATCACTTTGAATATCTCCTGCCTCTCCCTCTTGGCCTTCAATGTTTCTGTAGAAAACTCATTGATAATCTTATGGGAGTTCCCTTGTATGTAACCCTCTGTTTTTCTCTTGCTGCTTTTAGGATTCTCTCTTTGTCTTTAACCTTTGCCATTTTAACTATAATGTGTCTTGGTGTGGACCTGTTTGGATTTATCCTGGTTGGAACTCTCTGCACTTCCTGGGCTTGTACGTTGGTTTCCTTCATCAGGTTAGGGAAGTTTTCATACATTATTACTTCAAATATGTTCTCAGTCCCTTGCTTCCTCTCTTCACCTTCTGGTATTCCTATGATGCGCATGTTGTTGCACTTGATGTTATCCCAGAGGTTTATTAAACCATCTTCATTGTTGTTTATTCTTTTTTCTTTGTGTTGTTCTGTTTGGGTGATCTCTGCTAACTTGTCTTCTAAGTCGCTGATTCGACCCTCTGCTTCATCTAACCTGCTGGTTATTCCTTCAGGTGAGTTCTTAATTTCAGTACTTGTGTTCTTTAGTTCTAACTGGTTGTCTGTTATGATTTCTACGTCCTTCTTTATGTCTTCTCTAAGCTCCTTAAACATTCTTATCACCAGTGTTCTGAACTCTGTCTCTTATAGGTTGGTTACCTCTGCTTCATTTGGTTCCAGTTGTGGAGGTTTCTTTTGTTCTTTTATTTGGGACATGTTTTTTTGTTTCCCCATTCTAGCTGACTCTCTGTGTTTGCTTTGATGTAGTAGGTAGATCCCCTAGAGTTCTTAGTTCTTGCTGGGTTATCTTATGTAGTATGTGCCCTTTATATTTGACTTGCACTACTTCGTTCTTCTCTGCGTGTGCTCCAAAGGTGACTCTTGTGTTGTTTATATTGCCCTGGGTTTCACTCTGCTGTGGAAACAGAATACAAATTCCCAGGGTTCTGAGAAATAACTTTCCAAAGAGTGTCACCAGCTGCAGACGCCCCTGTCATAAACTCAAATTATCCTCATTTTTAAAATTCTTTTTCCCTTTCATTGTTCTGATTGCATGTTTTATGCTACCTTGTCTTCCAAATTCCTTAATTCAATCCTCTGCTTCATCTAGTCTGCCTGTGATTCCTTCTAGTGCATTCTTCATTTTAGTTATTGTATTATTCATTTCTGACTGGTTATTTTTTATGGTTCTATATCTATTTTTCATGCTTGCTATCTCTTTGTTGAAGTTCTCACTAAGTTCCTTCAGTGTCCTTATAACCAGTGTTTTGAACTCTGTCTCTGGTGGGTTGCTTGCCTCCGTTTTGTTTATTTTTTTTCCTGGAATTTTCTCCTGTTCTTTCATTTGTTTGTTTGTTTCCTAATTTTGGCTGCCTGTCTCTGTTTGTTTCTATGTATTAGGTCAATCTGCTACTTCTTCCAGTCTTGCTGGTTGTCTTATGTAGTAGGTGTTCTGTGGGGCACCATAGCACAGTCTCTGTGGACACCTGTCCTGCGTGCTCTAGGAATGTTCCTTGTGTGGGTTTTTGTGCCTTCCTGTTATAGTTGAGCCTTGATTACCATTGGCATGTCATTGGGTGGTATTGACCCTCAGGCTTATTGGCTATGTGGTTTAGCCACATTCACAGCTTATGGGCTGCTTTTCGAGGAGCTTACCCTATGGAGTGGGATTTGCCCCAGCACGCTCTGGTGCCTGTTGACACCGTGTCTTGGGTGTGCCACTTGTGGGGCTAATTGGGTGGTGCTCTGCTGTGGTCTGAAGCCAACCTCCAAGTATTTTGGTTCTGGAGCCTTTTTGGAGGGGCTCTAATGGAGGCCCATGTCAGTCACTAACTGTGACTGGTTGGGGAATACCTGGTAGGAGCTACAAAGCGATCCATATTTGGTCACTGCCTGTGCTCTACCTAGAGTCGCCTGGGAGACGCCATGCTACAAACTGAGGATGGCTGCCACCAGTACCAGGTCTAGGGTAACTATGCAAAAATTCAGGATATTCTGAGGTCTGCTGTGCCTGTTGGCTCCCATAAGGTTCAGCTGCTGATAAAACCTCATTTTGTACCTAGTTGAATGTGTTGGGGTCTCAGTGAGTCTCCTGGGTGGAGCGAGCAGAGCTCACCAGACTAATCAGATTCAGATTTGGCCATGGGTGTGGGGGAGGGCTCAACACAGGAAAGATGGTCCCTGCCTGTTGGCTGCTCCACACAAGTAAAATGGCTACTATCTTCCAGCCCTCACCCGCAGCTACATGCCTCAGTCTTTCCCCTGTATGTCTCCGATGTGCGCCCTCCATCACGGTCCCTCCAGCAGAGCCCAGCATGAGTGCCTGTGAGCAAATCTGTGTGTGCTCTTTTAGAAGACACAGACTTCCATTGCACCTAGATGGTCGGAATCCCCACTGTTTTTCACAGCCACATGTTGTGGGAGCTCCACTTCCCGGCACAAGTATTTCAGGCTGGGGAGGCTTGTGTGAAACTGGGATTCCTTACTCCTCTGTGGGGAACCTCTGTGGTTGAGATATCTCTCCCAATTTTCATCCATCTCATGGAGGTTTGGGACAAGCCTGTTTTGCATCTCTGCCCCTCCTACCAGTCTTTATGTGGTTTCTTCTTTATAGCTTTTGTTATAAAATTTCTTTTCAGCTGGATTTCAGATGGTTCTCCAGGTTGATAATACTATAATTTAGTTGTAATGTTGATGTGTTCATGGGACGAGACAAAAACAGCATTTATATACTCCCCCATCTTGGATCATTGTGTCACCATTAATTTGTAATGCTGAAATATTGTTGTTTGCGATGGGGCCTCCCACTGTTGCTTTGGAGAAATCTGGAATCGGAGCTTAAGCTTTTTTTCATTTCTGAATTCTAAAAGCAATTTTGTAACTGTTTTTTATTTTCTCCAGAGTAGTACTAAACTATTGGACTAAGAACCTTTTACCCCCTTCTTTTTTTTAGTCGCTCTTCTCTTCATTCTTTGGTTAATCCTTCTTAGGTTGTGGAAAAACAGCTCACCAATTCTGAACACAGTGAAGGGAACGCCAGCATCTTTTCAGGATCTGTAAGCCTTGCCATGTAAGAGGGTCAGAGCACTTTAAAAATGTGGTTCTAATCTTTTAATGTTTTTCATAATACATTCATAATCTATTTTCTTAAATGTCGAAATATTTTATCAAAAGAATATCTCATGCAAATGTCACATTTAACTGAAGTTCACCAATTCCTTCACTAGTTTCACTTCCATTTCTTTTTTTTTCTGTAAAATCCAAGTAATATCTAATTGAAACATGTTTTGCTTAAAAAGTAAAATGAATAAAATAAAATGTGGTGGCCCTGAAATGACCCAAAATATTTCTCTAGGGCAACAGTACTCCACCAGGGATGCACCATCACAGGATCACCACTTACTAGCCAAGTGATTCTGTGTAAGTCACTTAACTTCTGTGAGCCTACCCCAGTTACTATCCAGGCGCGATGAGGAATACTGGTACCTACTCAAAGGGTTGTTGTGGAGATTAAATCACGTAGTGCATAAAAAGTTTTTAGAACAGTGCCTGGTTTGCTATCATCACATTAGCTGTCTTCCACTGTCACCACCACAGATACCCAGGCCTATCCCAAAGAGAGATTTTGACTCAGGAGGCCTGGAGCTGTGGCATAGGCACGGGGATTCTAATGGTCACCTCTTAGTTAGGAACTGCTGCTGTAGGCAGTGACTCTCAAACTTTAGTGTATATCAGACTCACATGGGAATGAGACTTACTAAGAATGAAACTCCAAGCCCCACCCCTCTAAATTTTGCTAATACTGTAGATTTGGTGGTGGGGTCCCAAGAATGTGTATTTTAACTAGAACTCCAGGTGATAGGCATATAGGTACTCTGCAGAACACCCATCGGGAAACTGCTACAGAGGAATCACATTAGTGCCTTGTTATAGACTTAACGTTTGTGTCCTCCCCTCCACAAATTCATATGTGGAAGCCCTAAGCCCCAGTGTGATGGTATTTGGAGTTGGGGCCTTTGGGAGGTCATTAGATTTAGATGAGTTCTGATGGTAGGGATCCCAGGATGGAATTAGTGCCCATCTGAGAAGAGAAAGAGAGACCAGAGCTCTCTCAATTTTTTTTGTCATGTGAGGACATAGGAAGAAGCCTGCAAGCCCAAAAGAGGGACCTCACCAGGAACCACATTCTCTGGCACCTTGATCTTGGAATTCCCAACACCTAGTACTCAGAAACACATTTCTGTTATTTAACACACCCAGTCTGTGATACTTCGCTATAGCATCCCAAGCCAACTAAAACACACCCCTCCTTCTTGATTGCCTTTGTCTACTGCAGTAATCTTTTAAGACAGCGAAGGTACTACTGGAACTGTTCACATCACACGGTAATGCTGCTGACTCACGTTGAGTGGGACAAAAGGCACAAACTATGAAGTGTGGGTTTTTTTCAATCACAGTAAGGAACTAGCACAGATATGCATCCTCTACCTCCTGTTCAAGGGCATGCAATTGTAAGAAGGCTGCAGGGGTGTGGCCTCAAGCCATAGAACTAAGAAAAGCCAATTAATCATGTGGGAAGAGAAACTTTGACAATAGATATCATACCTTTGACCCTTTAGTCATTAGAATCGTGCTTAAACCACGTGAGCTTAGCCTCAAGAAAATAGCCACAAGAAAACTGTATCCAATAGTCACAAGAAAACTGTAGAAAGAAGCAAATGATTTGC
This sequence comes from Rhinolophus hipposideros, assembly GCF_964194185.1. Lineage (NCBI taxonomy): Eukaryota > Metazoa > Chordata > Mammalia > Chiroptera > Rhinolophidae > Rhinolophus > Rhinolophus hipposideros. The sequence goes on along the minus strand of NC_138046.1, from coordinate 53,394,005 downwards.
TTAGAATTCTTCCCAGGCATTCATTATGTGACTGGTGCTTAATGAGTCTGGAGATTTTTTTTCTTCTCAGACAAATGTTTTATTTGATTGCATTGAAATACATTTTCATTCTATCGTACCTGAAAAGAGCAAAATGAGGGCTTTGAGGAATTTTGAATCCACAATTGTTCTTAAAATCATACAGAACAACACCTGGCTCTCACTCATTGTAGAAATGGAATTTTCTGATTTTCTAGGTCTCTACAGCATTTTGAAAACTCACTAACCAATAAGTTCTACATGACTTAATGCCTGCCCCCTACACACACGCACACACACACATGCACACATGCACGTGCTTAGGCTTCTCATCTTCTCCACTTCTTTTTTTTTAATTTATTGGGGTGACAATTGTTAGTGAAATTACATAGATTTCAGGTGTACATTTCTGTATTACATCATCTATAAATCCCATTGTATATTCACAACCCAGAGTCAGTTCTCCTTCCATCACCATATATTTGATCCCCCTTACCCTCATCCCCCACCTCCCACCCCCCTTAACCTCTGGTAACCACTAAACTATTGTCTGTGGCTATGAGTTTTTGTTTCTCATTTGTTTGTCTTGTTCTTTGTTGATTTTGGTTTATATACCACATACCAGTGAAATCATATGGTTCTCTGATTATTCTGTCTGACTTATTTCGCTTAGCATTATACTCTCAAGATCCATCCATGTTGTCACAAGTGTTCCTATGTCATCTTTTCTTACCGCCAAATAGTATTCCATTGTGTATATATAGCACAACTTCTTTATCCATTCATCTATCGAAGGACATTTTGGTTGTTTCCATGTCTTGGCCACCTTACAGAAAGCTGCAATGAACATTGGAGCACACGTGTCTTTATGTATAAATGTTTTCAGATTTTTTTGGTGTATACCCAGGAGAGGGATTGCTGGGTCATATGGTAATTCTAGTCGTAAAATTTTGAGGAAACTTCACACTGCTTTCCATAACGGCTGCACCAGTCTGCATACCCACCAACAGTTTATGAGGGTTCCTTTTTCTCCACAGCCTCTCCAACACTTGTTAGTATTTCTCTTGTTGATGATAGCCATTCTGACTGTGGTGAGGTGATACCGCATTGTGGTTTTTATTTGCATTTCTCTGATGATTAGTGATGTTGAGCATTTTTCCATATGTCTATTTGTTATTTGTATGTCCTCTTTGGAGAAATGTCTCTTCAGGTCGTCTGACCATTTTTCATTTGGGTTGTTTGTTTTTTTGCTGTTGAGTTTCATGAGTTCCTTGTGTATTTTGGATATTAGACCCTTATCGAAGGCACTGTTCGCAAAAATCTCCCATTCAGTTGGTTACCTCTTTATTTTGTTGATGGTTTCTTTTGCTGTGCAGAAGCTTTTAAGTTTCATATAGTTCCATTCGTTTATTTCAGATTTACTTCCATTTCATTTAGAGTCAAATTCATAAAATGCCCTTTGAACCCAAGGTGCATAAGTTTAGTACCTATGTATTCTTCTATGCAGTTTATTGGGTCAGGTCTTATGCTTAAGTCTTTGACTCATTGTGAATTAATTTTGGTACATGGTGACAGACGGCAGTCCAGTTTCATTCTTTTGCACATGGCTGTCCAATTCTCCCAAAACCATTTATTGAAGAGGATGTCTTTTCTCCATTGTATGTTAATGGAGAATACCTTCTTTGTCAAAAGTCATCTGTCAATATTCATGTGGCTTTATTTCTGGGTTCTCAGTTCTATTCCATTGGTCTATGTGTCTGTTTCTCTGTCAGTACCATGCTGTTTTGATTATTGTAGCCCTGTAGTATACGCTAAAGTCAGGGAGTGTGATACCTCCAGTATTGTTCTTTTTTCTTAAGATTGCTTTGGCTATTTGGGGTCTTTTGTGGTTCCAAACAAATCTGATGATTTTTTGTTCTATTTCTTTAAAAAATGCCATTGGGATTTTGATGGGAATTGCATTAAATCTGTATATTGTTTTGGATAATACGGCCATTTTAACTATGTTGATTCTTCCAATCCATGAGCACAGAATGTCTTTCCATCTCTTTTTGTGTTCTTCAGTTTCTTTCAAAAATGTTTTATAGTTTTCAGCATATCCTTCACATCCTTGGTTAAGTTTATTCCTTTGTATTTTATTCTTTTTGCTGCAATTGCAAATGGAATCTTTTTTTTTTTTTGTATTTCTTTTTCTGAGATTTCATTGTTAGTATACAGGAATACAATGGACTTTTGTACGTTGATTTTGTAGCCAGCAACTTTACTGTATTCGTTGATTGTTTCTAATAGCTTTTTGGTGGAGTCTTTAGGGTTTTCTATATATAGCATCATGTCATCTGCAAAGAGTGATAATTTAACTTCTTCATTCCCAATTTGGATGCCTTTTATTTCTTTCTCTTGCCTGATGGCTCTGGCAAGGACTTCCAACACTATGTTGAAAAGCAGAGGTGATAGGGGACAGCCCTGTCATGTTCCTGAACTTAGGACAAAGGGCTTCAGTTTTTCACCATTAATTATGGGATTAGCTGAGGGCTTGTCATATATGGTCTTTCTTAAGTTAAGGTATTTTCCTTCTATACCTATTTTATTAAGTGTTTTAATCATAAATGGATATTACATCTTTTCAAATGCTTTTACTGCATCATCTGATATAATCATATGAATTTTGTCCTGTATTTTGTTTATGTGATGTATCACATTGATGGATTTGCAGATATTGAACCATCCTTGTGCCCCGGGAATGAACCCTGTTTGGTCGTGATGAATAATCTTTTTAATGCATTGTTGTATTCGATTTGCTCGAATTTTGTTTAGGATTTTTGCATCTGTATTCATCAGAGGTATTAGTCTGTAGTTTTCTGTTTTTTTTTTTCTTGTCCTTACCAGGTTTTGGTATCAGCGTAATGTTGGCCTCATAAAATGAGTTAGGGAGTAGTGTCTCTTCAATGTTTTGGAAGAGTTTGAGCAGGCCTGGTATTAGATTCTCCTTCAAGGCTTGGTAGAATTCACTAGTGAAGCCATCTGGTCCCGGAATTTTGCTTTTGGGAAGGTTTTGGATGACTGATTTAATTTCGTTACTGCTGGTCGGTCTGTTTAGATTTTCCAGTTCTTCATGGTTCAGCCTTGGAAGTCTATATGCTTCTAAGAACCTGTCCATTTCTTCTAGGTTATTGAATTCAGTGGCATATAGTCCGTCATAGTAGTCTTGGATGATCCTGTATATTTCTGTGGTGTCCATGATAACTTCCCCTTATTCATTTCTGATTTTGTTAATTACTGTGTTCTGTCTTTTTTGTAATTATTTTCAGGTGTGCAAGACAAGGTAATACTTAGATGTTCATCATTTATATCCCTCACACTGTGGAACTCCGTCCCCCCATCCACTATCCCTCCGACCTCGCACTGAGCCATCACATTATATATATAAAATTGTAGTTGGCATTCATGATTGTTTAGTTTCTGGTGTGCAGTGCCATGATCAGGCATCTACAGTATCCCTTAGGTGGTCTCCCAAATGGGACACGTGTCCATCGGATACCCTACAAAATCTTTACAACATTATCTCTTTTTATCTTATTGAGTCTATCCACGGGTTTGTCGATTTTGTTAATCTTTTCAAAGAACCAGCTCTTTGTCACATTAATATTTTCTATTGTCTTTTTTTCCTCTATTTCATTTAGTTCTGCTCTGATTTTTGTTATTTCCTTTCTTCTGCTGACCTTGGGTTTCACTTGTTCTTCTTTTTCTAGTTCTTTAAGGTATAACATGAGGTTATTTATTTGGGATTTTTCTTATTTCTTGAGATAGGCCCGTAGTGATATAAATTTCACTCTTAAAACTTCTTTTGCTGCATCCCAAAAATTTTGGTAGGATATATTTTCATTGTCATTTGTTTCTATGGATCTTTTGATCTCTCCTCTAATTTCTTCTTTAACCCAGTCGTTCTTTAAAAGTATGTTGTTTATCTTTTTTGCAACGTGTTTGCCGCCAGAACACAGGTGTAGTGAAAACCACCGCTGAATCTAACCCAAAATGGGAAAGTAAAAGACACACATCAACATCGTTGTCATTGGACACGTAGATTCCGGCAAGTCTACCACTACTGGGCATCTGATCTACAAATGTGGTGGGATCGACAAAAGAACCATCGAAAAATTTGAGAAGGAGGCTGCTGAGATGGGAAAGGGCTCCTTCAAGTATGCCTGGGTCTTGGATAAACTGAAAGCTGAACGCGAGCGTGGGATCACCATTGATATCGCCCTGTGGAAATTCGAGACCAGCAAGTATTATGTGACCATCATCGATGCCCCAGGACACAGAGCCTTTATCAAAAACATGATTACAGGCACATCTCAGGCTGACTGTGCTGTCCTGATTGTTGCTGCTGGTGTTGGTGAATTCGAAGCAGGTATCTCCAAGAATGGGCAGACCCGTGAGCATGCCCTTCTGGCTTACACACTGGGTGTGAAACAACTAATTGTTGGTGTCAACAAAATAGATTCCACTGAGCAGCCTTACAGCCAGAAGAGATACGAGGAAATTGTTAAGGAAGTCAGCACCTACATTAAGAAAATTGGCTACAACCCTGACACAGTCGCATTTGTGCCAATTTCTGGTTGGAATGGTGACAACATGCTGGAGCCAAGTGCTAACATGCCTTGGTCCAAGGGATGGAAAGTCACCCATAAAGATGGCAGTGCCAGTGGAACCACACTGCTTGAAGCTCTGGATTGCATCCTGCCACCAACTCGTCCAACTGACAAGCCTTTGCGTCTGCCCCTCCAGGATGTCTACAAAATTGGTGGTATTGGTATTGTCCCTGTGGGCCGAGTGGAGACTGGTGTTCTCAAACCCGGCATGGTGGTCACCTTTGCTCCAGTCAATGTTACGACGGAAGTAAAGTCTGTTGAAATGCACCATGAAGCTTTGAGTGAAGCTCTTCCTAGAGACAATGTGGGCTTCAACGTCAAGAACGTGTCTGTCAAAGATGTTCGTCGTGGCAATGTGGCTGGTGACAGCAAAAATGACCCACCAATGGAGGCAGCTGGCTTCACTGCTCAGGTGATTATCCTGAACCATCCAGGCCAAATCAGTGCCGGATATGCACCTGTGCTTGATTGTCACACAGCTCACATTGCTTGCAAATTTGCTGAGCTGAAGGAGAAGATTGATCGTCGTTCAGGGAAAAAGCTGGAAGATGGCCCCAAGTTTTTGAAATCTGGTGATGCTGCCTTCGTTGACATGGTTCCTGGCAAGCCCATGTGTGTTGAGAGCTTCTCTGACTACCCTCCTCTTGGTCGTTTTGCTGTTCGTGACATGAGACAGACAGTTGCTGTGGGTGTCATCAAAGCAGTGGAGAAGAAAACAGCTGGAGCTGGCAAGGTCACCAAGTCTGCCCAGAAAGTTCAGAAGGCTAAATGAATATTATCCTCAATACCTGCCACCCCAGTCTTAATCAGTGGTGGAAGAATGGTCTCAGAACTGTTTGTCTCAATTGGCCATTTAAGTGTAATAGTAAAAGACTGGTTAATGATTACAATGCATCGTAAAACCTTCAGAAGGAAAGGAGAATGTTTTGTGGACCATTTGTTTTTTTGTGTGGCAGTTTTTAAGTTATTAGTTTTTAAAATCAGTACTTTTTAATGGAAACAACTTGACCAAAAATCTGTCACAGAATTTTGAGACCCATTAAAACGAAGTTTAATGAGAAACCTGTGTGTTCTTTTGGTCAACACTGTAATTTCCCATAGTACTACTTAGGTAAGACTTAGAGTTGTCCATAACGTATTTCTGGTGTTACATCTGCTGAAACTAGAATTTGATAATTTGGGGTTAACATTTTCTGGGTGGGAACTTTAGGTTTTTTCACCTTGTTTTAAGGGGAGGAATCATCTGTTTACATAAAGCTATGGGAGGGGGTCTGTTGGTGCAACACTTATTAATAGGTTAGGACAGATAAGCAAAGAGTAACTTGATGTGTAAGATAGTTTACAAAGACCAAATTCTGTAATAAAGTCCACATGTTGCATATAAAATTTTGTATAGTTAACATCAATATTGAGTAAATGTGTTGGTATGTCAAACTTTAGTTTTCCAGTTGAATGTGAATTCTCACATTTACAAAAACTGAGGTAGTTCAAAGAGCCTAAAGTAAATGAGGGTTAAGTAATACTGAGCACTGTCTTGCTACAGTTAATTGTATACAGATTCTAGGAAAAATAAATGATACTGAAGTTAAAAAAATAAAAATAATAAAAATAAAAAAAAGTATGTTGTTTAATCTCCATGTATTTGTGTTTTTTCCTGCTTACTTTTTGTAGTTGATATCCAATTTCACAGCTTTGTGATCAGAGAATATGCTTGGTATGATTTCAATCTTCTTAAATTTGCTTAGGCTGATTTTATGTCCCAATATATGGTCTATCCTTGAGAATTTTCCATGTACACTCGAAAAGAATGTATAGTGTGATGTTTTAGGATGAAGTGCTCTATATATGTCAATGATGTCCATTTCATCTAATGTGTCATTTAGGGCTGCTATTTCGTTATTTATCTTCTGTTTGATGATCTATCCATAGCTGTCAATGATGTATTTAAGTCCCTAGTATAATTGTGTTTTGGCCAATTTCTCCCTTTAGTTCTGTTAGTAGTTGCTTGGTATATTTCAGTGCTTCCTGATGACTGTTATGACTTCTTGTTGTATAGTCCCCTTTACCATTATGGAATGTCCATTTTTGTCTCTTGTCTTTTTCACCCTGAAGTCTGTTTCATCTGATATCATTATGGCTACACCTGATTTTCTCTGGGTACCATTTGCTTGGAGAGTCAATTTCTACCCTTTCACTTTGAGTCTATGCTTGTGCGTGTAGCTGAGATGTGTCTCTTGTAGGCAGCATATGGTTGGGTTTAGTTTTTTGATCCAATCTGCTACTCTTTGCCTTTTCATTGGTGTGTTCGGTCCATTTACATTTAGGGTGATTATTGATATGTGAGGATATCCTGTCATTCTATCTTTAGTTTTCTGGTAAGGCTGTGTCTCCATTGTTTCTTTGCCTTTTTGTTGTTTTCTATTATTTTTGTGGTGGTATTCTATCATGTTTCCATGTGTTTCTTCTTTTACTACAGTATATATTTCCGTTCTGTAATTTTTTTGAGTGGTTACACTTAAGTTTGTGTAAAAGAAAGTTTGATATTTAGAGTATTCCATTTTCTTCAGCACGCTTACTTTCTCAATGCCCGTATTTCTGTTCAGGCCTTTACTCTCCCCCTTTTTATGTTTTGATTGCCACAAATTGTCCCTGTTGATGGTGGTTAAATAGCCTCCTTTAGTATTTCTTGCGGTCCATTCATGTATTAGAAAATTCCCTTAGTTTTTGTATGTCTGGAAAGGTCTTTATTCCTCCTTCATACCTAAAGGATGAAGGATATGTTTATATTTGCTGGATATATTATTCTTGGCTCACAATTTCTCTCTTTCAATAGTTTGAATGTTTGGTTCCATTCCACCTGGCTTGTAGAGTTTCTGCTGAAAAATTTGATGATAATCTAATGGGCTTTCCTTTGTAGGTTACCGTCTTCTTTTCCCTTGCTGCTTTGAGGATTCTTTCTTTGTCATTGATTTTATACAGGTTCAATACAATGTGCCTTGGAGAAGGCCTGTTGGGATAGAGGTAATTAGGTGTTCTATTTGCTTCTTGGATTCATGGATCCAGTTCTTTCCACAAGTTTGGGAAGTTCTCATCAACAATTTGTTTGAATATATTCTCTGTTCCCTTTTTTCCTTCTTCTCTTTCTGGTATGCCCATTATTTTTATATCGCTCTTTCTGATGTAGTCAGATAGTTCTTGTAGAGTTCTTTCATTTCTTTTTAGTCTCAAGTCTCTTTCTTCTTCCATCCATATCATTTTCAGGTTTCTATCTTCCATGTCACTGGTTCTTTTTTCCATCTGGTCAAATTTCTTAATTTCTTCTATTGAGTTCTTAATCTCTAGAAATTCTATTTGGTTCTTTTTTAATATTTCAATCTCTTTTGTTAATGCTCCTGTTGTTCTTTGATTGTGTTTCTGAGTTCCTTCAACTGCCTTTCTGTGTTTTCTTGCATCTCGTTGAGTTTTTTCAGAACTGCAATCTTGAATTCTCTGTCATTTAAGTCACATGTTTTCATATCTTTAAGTTCTTTTTCTGAAGACTTTTCACTTTCCTTCTGAGCTCTCTTGTGCCTTGGTTATTCATGGCAATTACTGAATCATTATTTCTTTTCCTAGGCATCTATAAGAGTGTCTTCTCCAATAGGTTGATAGGAAGAAACCTTTCTTTTGTTTTCCAGTTCTTGTTGGTAGAATATTTTATATTCTCTCCTATGGCAGCGTTTTTGTTGCTCTCTCACATGGTAGCACTATGTTTTCTCTGCACTGTTCCAGCTTCTCATACAATGGGGGGATTCCCTGGGAGACGGGCTTCTCCTCGGTTAATAGTTCACCTGGGTCACAGGGCGCAGTGTCCATATGTGTATGCAGAGAGCTTTTGAATTCCAAAAGTCTTCCTGCACCAGATTCAAAGCTTGTATGTTTCAGCAGTTCTGATTACTCCTGCAGCGATCCGCCCAGATACGTGGGGCCAGGGGCGGAGTGATTTGTGAGAGGTGGCCCTTAGTAAGGGCGTCGACCACCCCCACAGCGGGTCCTGCTTCCACAGCTCCCTCCCCTTTGCCAGAACTACTTGGGCTGTGAATCTGTGTCTGCGGGCCACAGTTCTCAGAGCAACAAATGTTCTCTTCTTTTGATCTGACACCACTACTGTTCTGCTTTTAGTACTAGGCAGGTGGGGGTGGGGCGAGCTCCGGGCGGGTAAGGAAGTTGAGGCCAGTCTCAGTGCTTAAGGCTTCCGTTCTCTGCTCGGCAGTGAAGGCTTAAACCATTGTTTTCAGCCTTCTTCCCTCAGTCTTTTCTCCGAGGTCTCTGCCTTGAGCGTTGGATTCAGCCGTGTTATATGCTTTCACCTCAGCCCTGTTGTCCATTAGTGGAGCCCTAGCAGTCCGAGTTCTTCCATCTCTGGCAATTGTAGTAGTTCCAGGATGCAGCGAGCTCGGGGCATTCAGGTAGGTCTGTGTTCTGCACCTGTGCATCTCCGTCTCTGCACTTCTCGCTTCCCTCCTCCCCCACTCGCGTGATTCGCCCACCTTTAGGTGAATTCAATAGTGGACCTCTTTGTCTTGCCTGTCTGCTGTGCAGGGTGTCCTTTGTGGGGTTATTGTTTTTTGATTAGTTGTAAATTCCAGGGGATCTTTACAGAGGCTCACCTCACGCCGCCATTTCTATGACATCCATCTTCTCCACTTCTTGAACCCTGTTTCTTTTCAGTTCAGCAGTACCACCCCACAACTTTGTGACGAATGTGCAAAAGGCAGCAGTTTGTAGAGTATTTTCCACTTGTACATTCTTGTGGTCCAGGTTATAGCCAAGGTAAGTCTTTGTGTCAGTGGTAGGAATTGAAAATAAAGGAAGAAAATCCTTGAAAGTCCATCTTTTTGAAATGTAGTGGAAGCCTCCAGTTTTAAACTGATTTCTGGAACCTAGGAACCTAAAATATCTTAGGTTCATGTAAGTTTTATTTATACTCCGGTTTTTCAGGTATTGCAGAAAACTTTGTTTGGGGATTTAGAAAGTTAACTCTTACTTTTAAAATACAGTGGTATCTGGATTTTTGATTGGAATCCATTCCAGAAGACCGTTCGAGTTCTGAAATGTTCGGAAACAGCCGACAGCTAGGCTGCAGGAACTTGCACTCAGCAGAAGCCGCATGACATATTCAACTTCTCAGGCATGTTCAAAAACTGAAACATTTACTTCTGGGTTTATGGCATTCATAAACCGAAATATTTGTCAACAAAGACATTCGAGATACTACTGTATGATCTATTTGGAATAGTTTGCTAGGCAAATTTCAGTGAACTATATTAGATTAATGATGGACAGTCTCATGAAAACAAGCAATAAGTTATTTTTACAGTTCTCTGCATTTCCTAAATCCTTGGAGTCCTGAGTTCTAAATATTCCTCAGTTGTGACTTTTAGAGAGAGCAGTGAACTGTGCTATCTCAGTGCCTGAATGTTTGATTTGGGACAACCATATTTTTTGAGCTGTTCATGCAATTTGAGTCTAAAGAGGGAGGAAATATTTCTAAGACGTTATTTCTACAAATACAGAATAAAGGTTGTATAATTTCTTTATTATTATATTGGTATGAAATATAGCTGTTCATGATCCGCCTTTTGGAGATACTGAGGAAATACTCCAAGGTTACTTTATCTCTTAATACCATTTGATTGTATTGTCTTTTTCAACTTTGTGACATAAGGATTTTTCAATAATTATTAGTAACTTAGTTTGTGTAAAGACTCAAAGAGTGCTAATATCTTCAGCAAAGACAAACTACTTTCAAATACATGAGCCAGGATCTGGCCTATTGCTTAAAATATATAAAATTTTTAAAAAGATTGCAGAAAAAGAACAATAGAAAGAACCTGGCACATTTTGTGCTATGAAAGCAAGCCATCTATTTTCTTTAATAAGACTTTGATACCAGTTATCAGATTCAGCCTTTATTCCTAGAGTGAAATGATGGACCTACTGAAATTTTAGTAAGTTATCATTTACTCACTGACATTAATGAAGGTAGGAGGCTTTATTTCAAACAAATTCTTAGCATTGACAATGGAAAGGAAATTCTAATAAATATACTAGTCACTCTTGCTTCCATCCATATTAGCCTCAGTAGATCTTTACCCTTGACACACTTATCAGACTAGTTTTGAATATTTTATCATACGGCTTTTGATAATATTTGAAAATCACCTCTTCTTGAGTGAATGAACCTATACTTACCTAGATAGAATATTCTCAAAATGATGGGAGCTCTAAATCATATTCGTGCTTCCGCCATCTAAATAGACTGAAACCTTGTACCAACAATGATCAGGAAATGGATACTAGTACATGAACTTACTGTGGTTTTAAAAAATACAGCACATATCAGGAGATACAAACAATTATCTGAGTCTTGGCGTGACCAAGGATGTCAAAATTGTGCTGGGCTGTGGATCAGGAGGCGTGGGTTCTAGGCTGGACTCTGCCACTGACTGTGGTCTCACAGATCCTTTTTGACCTATGTTTCTGACTTGTTTTCAAAGAGATAGATTGGTATAAATGACTACTTAGTTCCCTCAAAGTCCTAACAGCACACAATTCTGGGCTTTAAATTGTTATCTATGAGGTAATTTTGTTCCCTTAATTTGTTCATGCCCCTTCTAATCCCATTGAATGTCCTTAGCATATAAGTGATGGAACACATTGACTTGTATTCTGGAAAAGTCCCAGACCAGGAAATTTTCTATAATGCCACTGGTTTCTAGGGATACAGGACCTCAGTATGAGGAAAGGCACACAGACACACAAAAAGAAAAATAAGTATGTTCTACAGAATACTAGACAAATGTCTGAAATTATTCTGACCTTGGATTTCCAAATTCCCAACATTTTGGAACCTTTGGGAATCAAATATGGGAAATTGTATTTCCCAAGAATTCTTGAGAATTCCCGAAATCATCTTTTTTTAATTTAATTTTTGTTGGTAATCTGTAATAATGGCTGTACCAGTAAATGTTAATAAACAGAAAAGCCATAGAGAAGGTGGGGCAACAGGGGTTCGTGGCCCCAGCACAGTCTTTCAGAGGTTTCGAAAGGTCGATGCAAAACTTGAGTAAATAAAATTTCCTAAATGGAGATCGACCAGAATTTCATGACTAGTGCATCTCTTGCCCTGAGTGCTAAACAGGGGTCGCTATGGTATCATTTGGATAGGTTTCTGTTATATTTCAGGTTTTCTCAAAATATAAACAATGTAATTAACACAAACTTTATTTAACCAAACCTTATAGTATACAGTGAGTTTTTATGTATATCACACAATGTATTAACATTCCCAATCTCATTTAAATATTTTATTTATTAAATTAAACATTAATAGAAAACAAAAGCAAATATTATTTGTTTGAAAATTTAAAAAAATACTTCAAATAGTTTTTATTTGTCATTTTTAAAGTGAAACTTTAGAGCACTAATTGCCCAATCAGACAATCGTGATCTTCGCTGTGTAACAAATATACTTGATGTGGAAAAATTTCTTTCATTTTCTGTAGATGTTGGTTGAATTCTTATGAGTGTGTCTAAAAGCATCTTCAAATTGGGAATGAGACAATGTGTTGCTTCATGTAAGCTCATTTCCTTCCTTAGAGAAGCAAATATTTTGTCTGCAATGCATAGGGCTAGGCTTTGATGTCAAAATTTATATTGCTTTAGTCAATTCACACTTCAGATCAGATTCTGATACAATGTCAGAACTCTCTGTAAGGACATCCTTTATTTCTTCTCTTGGAACTTCTTCTGCAGTAAATGTTCCTTTAAAAAGTTTTTTTTTTTTTACTAATCAGAAACAGTTTTGGGGACACAAAGGAAAAACCGAGAGTTGTTAGATGGGTGTGTGGGGGGGTTGGGGATAAGGGGAAAGGTGAAGGGATTTGGAAGCAGCTGGTAACCACAAGATGGCCTCAGGGTTTTTTTGAAAATTAATTTGGGGAAGGTATTCAATAATGTTGTAAAGATTTTGTTGGGTATCCGATGGACATGCGTCCTATTTGGGAGACCACCTCAGGGATACTGTGGATACCTGATCATGGCATTGTACACCAGAAGCTAAACATTAATGAATGCCAACTATAATTTTATATATATAATGTGATGGTTCAGTGTGAGGTCGGAGGGATAGTGGATGGGGGGAGGGGGGTTCACAGTGTGAGGGATATAAATGATGAACGTCTAAGTATTACCTTGTCTTGTACACCTGAAACTAATAAATAAATAAAAAAAACTTAAAAAAAAAGAAATAAAATACAAAAAAAAAAAGTTTTTTTTTTCATTAATGACTTCGCCAGTCATGCAATTTCATTCTTAGTTGACAAGGCAAAAAGTTCATCCTCTTCCATCTCACATAGACAACTAACGTTGCTCAAGTACTTTGTGAGAGACACAAGATCTCTATTTCTACATTTAACCAATTCAAACTTTATGTCCTTTAAAAGCATTAAGAAAAAATTAAGAAAAACCTATATTATGCAGCAAATATTTATAGCTAAAAAGTGCCACAAAACATTATGATATGAGATTGGAAATTATTGTAATATTGGAATAAAATATTAGCAGTGCAAGTTGTTTTTAAATAGCCTGACTTACCCACAGCAGCTGAGAGAGCCAAGAACACTCACATACATCACAATCGTCAGCTGCAAACAAATTGATCGGATGTGGTTGGTAGTATTGGCCGTCACTTTGTGGAAACGATTCATCGTGGAGAACGGAAAGCAGTTTCTATTTACACAGAGAAATATTTATTTTCACAAGCCTGGATTTGACTACAATGTCATATTAAGGTACAGTACCTTATATTTCCTTAGTTACTTCACCTGAAGATGACTTTGTAGTCAAATCCTGGGGTGTGAAAATAAGTATTTCTCTGTGTAAATACAAATTGTTTTCTGTTCTCCATGATCAAATGCGCTCGATTTACAAGAGCTAAAATTAACTGGTCATGTGATATCTGATTATGGTGTCATGCTTGCATGACTGTGGCCTGTAACATTGTAACACAATGTAACTTTAGATAGCGATAAATAGGAAAAATGTCTAAGAGATACATTGTGAGTAGTACGTTTATTTCCCATTGTGGGTATTACTGAGTTCAAGGAGCCTATTTTTCCGATTTCCCCACCAACTTTTCTCGGGATTTGGTAACGGGAAAGTGAAAAAAATTTCTGAGAATGGGCATGAAGGAATTTCCACCCGGAAACCCTATTCTGACCTATCTAGAAATCATTTTTTTAAACCTTCTTCTTTTCTCTCTGCTTTATGAATTGAGGCAGTCTGGTTGACCTGCTTCCTTTCCTTTGACTTTGTAGTTGTTCGATAGAAACAGAAAAATCAGAAAAACACAAATAGTATTAATATTGGGCTAGCTTTAAATAGCAAAGAAGAGGCTTGACCACATGAATCTTCCCTTTCCCCTCAAACTCCATCACCAACAAAAAGCTATAAAAACACAAAAGGAACAAGCACTGCCTTGAACTTCTGTGCCCCCCTAATATTCATACATAATATAACATAGCATATTAGATTGTTTCCATATCTGTCCTAGGTGTAAGTCACAGGTCATTTCTAAATAAATAATACTTGTGACTAAGCTATATAAAATACCAAGCTATACTGAAACTGTCCCCGGAAGTGACAACTTGCTGTCATGAATGATGAAATATCTTTTGTGTAAAGGGCAATTGTATTGTTTGCAGAAAAAGAAATGAGCTTTCCTGGACTTCTTTTTTTTGTGATCGTGGTTTTTTAAATGGGAAAGCACCTGTACAGCGACGTTAGGCCATATATTTCATTTCAACTTTCATTTACAGTTGTCATTGTAGGGGAAAACATTTTAATCAGTTTCTTCATGAATGTCAGATAACACTGAACAAAATAATTTCTTTATGATAATATCAAAACAGAAGTATTGCTGCACTTAAATTATGAAGTATGTTTCTCTTATCTGCAATGATTGTTTGTATGACTTAATAGAATGTGGGAGTATATCTTATTTGTGCTGCTGGTAAACACAAGAAATTTTTTTCCCTTCAAGGCCTGAAGTTCTGATATTGGCTAAGAATGAGACCAGATGATATTATGTCATGGGGTATAAATTAAGTGATTTTTAAAGGCGATATGGAAATTGTTTTAGGTCTTTGAGGTTTTGTTTTATAAACTGAAGCAATATTGACACTTTTATGTCTTAGAAGATGCCATGTATTTTAAAATGTCCCATTGTGTGTGTGTGTGTGTGTGTGTGCATACGCGTACACATTCTTGTGTGTGAATGATTTGAAGTAATGCAGTGGGGCAGAAGTATTAATAAGAATGTTATTTGATCTCATTTTGGAGTGTATAAAGAAACCAATTTAGTAGATAAAAACACACATCCTGAACTGCTGCCTGTACATATCTTCTTCCTATTCCCAACTTCCCCAACATACAGGTCTTATCAGTTGCTTGCAAAGGAAAATTTGAGACTGTCCACTCCCAAGTGATGGATAGTTGATTGTAGTTACAAACACAGTCTACTGACTGAATATCTTTAGGAACATAGTATAGGGCTAGGCGATGTACAGTGATAATTCAACAGACACACTCACATATACCCACATGTCCACACTTATACCCCATTACATTCCCTAATACTCTTTGTGGCCCAACATTTCAAGAAGTTCCATTCATTTAGGCTGCACACTAAAGCACAAGAAGAGTTAAAAATTTCTCAGGATGTCACAGAAATTGTGACACTTCCAAGAATTTAACCCAGGAAAGCTTTATTCCATTCTATTCTTACATTATAACTACAAGGCATTTCCCTTGACCCTCAAATTTTTCTTTTTTTCCACTTCCCCTTCCTCCTCCTGCCTCCCCCCTCCCCACTCTCCCCCATCCGGCCTCCCCCTTCTGTCTATGGTATGTAGAGAGAACTAATATTTTAAATGTTCTCTAGCCACTGAGATGTACTGTGGCCATCAAGCAAATCCTGTCTCCCTGTGATATCTAAAAATGATCCAGAGACTTATTACAGTAATTTCAGATGGGGTCTGTGAACCACATTGGTCAGAAGAAAAGATTATCTAGTAATGTGGGCAAAAACATTAGTTGTCCTTAATGTCTGGTTGAAATCCCTAAAAAGCAGAATTACTGTCTTTCAATATCTGTAGGATTGTTGACTTTGGGAAATTATAATGGTGATTGTATATATCTTTATAATATTATATCACAGGGCCCCTGGACCACTCAATCTCAGCTTCTTAATCCCCATGATCAAATAACAATTTTAAAATGAATTGGTAGTATTCACACATCTGGTGGCCTGTAGAACCATTTTCATCTTGCCTTCAATGATCAAATATTATGAGTTAAACAATATATTGGGAAGAATCCGGTGCTAGAAACAGCAGTGAACTTCAAGTAAAAAAACCTGGATTTCATAAATAAGCCATTGAGTAATCTTGAGAAAATCAACTAGAAATTCAAAGTTGAACCTCAACTTCCTTGTCTGTAAAGTTGAGGAACTAAAACTCTGTGAGCTATTGTGATAACCTCCTAATAGATGTATCTGTCTCTGGACTTGGTACCACACTCCATTTCTCATTCCTATTGCCAAAAATAACATACAAATACAAATCTGACTATTTAATCCCTTTCATTCATGGTTAAAATTTCCAAACCATTGTTCTTTTCCCTTCAGCTTTATTTCCTATTATCTCCCCACTCCCATTTTATGTTCCTGCTATACCAAATAATTTAAATTTTTCTGAGTATAACATGCTGTTTTTACCCTTTTATACATCTGCACATATGCTATTCCTCTGTATGGATGACCTTTCAGCAGAATTCCCCACCCCAATATTTCCAATAAATTTCCCCTAGAATTCAAATCCCAGCTGATGGGTGCTTCCAAAAAAGCCTTTGCTCTCTACCACTGACCCTACTCCCTTCTCGAGACTACCTCTTTATTGTATTTATCTTAATTTGCTGTAATGGATTTCTTATTTGTTTCCTCTTTGGTGTTCTTTGACACAGGGATCATGCCTGCTTTCTCCCCTGCATTTCTTCTACAAATACTTACAGAACACTAACTTTTGCCAGGCACTGTTCTAGGCCCAGAGGGATATAGAAGTTAACAAAACAGACAAGAACACCTGTCCTCATGGAGCTTATAAGTCCTATTCATCTCTATCCCTAGAACATAGCAGAGAGACTAGCATTTAGTATGCAAGCAAGAAATAATTGTTGGATTGACATCAAGAAACTATTATGGCTAAATTTGAAACTCTCGTATCTTCCTCTCTCTTACTGCCTGTACTTTGCACATAATGTTCTATTTGTGACTATGTTAATATTTAGTTCTAATGCCTAATCAGTGTTTCTTACTTGCCTAAGTTTTTATCCTTTGTTTGCATCAGTGGTGTTTATCAATCACCATTATCTGTCAAACAGCTTCTGAGAGTTCTATGATGTCTTGGTTGCCTTGTTTAGACCTAGCACACTGAGAGAGGCACTCTTTCATTTATTCATTCAATCAAAAATGTTTATTTAGCAACTGCTATTACTAGGCATAATGAAAGATACTGAGTACAAAATGTCAAATAAGACAATTGCACTTTCTACAGTCTATTGATGAAGACAAACAGTAAACAAGTAAACAAGTAAATGAATAAATATATTATTACAACATATAATTGCTATGGAGGCAATGAACAGGGAGATATGATAGAGAGTGATGGGATGAGTGGCCAACTAAAAAGTACAATAGTTATGAAAGGGCACTCTGAAGAGGTGATGTTTAAGTTGAAGCCCATAGGATGAGAAATAGCCAACCATGCAAAATGTTGGGGGAACCAAGGGGAAGAAGGAACAGCATGTGCCAAGCTGCTGAGATGTCAAAGAACACATGGAGAGAAGAGCAGTGTAGCTGGAATTTAGAGTGAGGAGGAAGGACATTAAATTAGAGAAGTAGCAGGGGGCAAGTTAATGCAGGGTCTTGTTTGCCATGTTAAGGTCCTTAGAGCATGCCCAGAGGAAATGAGGAACCATTGAAAGATTTTAAGCTAGAGAGTGACATAATCAGATTTATGTTTTGAAAATCTCACTCTGGAGGCTGTGTAGGGAATGGAGTGGGTGTAAGTGAGGACAACACTTGCATGGACAACAGGAGGGGGGCTGCTACAGTGGTCTAGTGAGAGATGGTAATGACTTCAACTAATGTGATTCCAGGGGAAATGAGGAGAAACGTCAGATTTGGGAAATATTTTAAAAATTACATTAATTAGATCTACATTTGGATTTAATATAGGAGTGGAAAGGGGGAGGAATCGGCAGTGATGCCTAGGCTCTGGCTGGAAATGCCATGTAGTGAGAGAGGGACAACACAGGGTGCAACAGACAAGTTGGATGGATGGGAAATTCATTTTAATAATGATGATCATGTTGATGGCAGTGGTGGTAGTGAATTTACCATAGTTTGAGGAAAGATAAACGGGAAAATCTGGCAACTATCAGTGATTTTCTTTAGCTTGTTGGAGAAAGTCCAGCATATTTTATATATTTCAGCTTTGCAAGTCATTCTAATGCATGACCTAGGAAAATATATCTTTTTCCTATATACTATCCCTCCCTTACGTTTTCTCTAAATATGCTATTAAGAATTAGATCTCAGTCACAATCCAGGAAGCTGTCAGAATATTCAAGTCAGAAAGAACAGAGAGAGTAAGTAAATCTCAAAAGGTAACAACTTTGCATTTGTTATCAGGTTGTAAAAATGGTGTATCCTTCTCAAACTAGGTAACATGACCTAGGTAATATAATGTATTCCTAGATCAGTGTCTATCAAAGTAATATCCAAGGACCTCCTACATAAATATCACCTGGGAATGCTGGTTCAGAATGCTGGTTCAAAATGTGAATCATTGTCTAGCAAACTAATCTGTAGTGGGGTCAGAATCCCACTTGTGTTACAGGCTGACATTTGAAAAGCATTGCTCTAGAGAACGTATTCTTGAAGTTTTTGGTGCTTCGGTCCCTTGGTGGTCTGGTGAAGCCTATGGATCCATTCTCAGAAAACTGTGCATCAAATAAAATACACAGAATCACAAAAGAAAACAGTTATATTGAAACAGAGTTATCAAAATATTTTAAAAACAAATTTTGTGTAGTAATTTACATAGTTTTCATTAACACATTAATGAGACCTAGCGAGTCTTATGCTGCCATGATATTAAGTAGCGTATGAGTGTAAATAGTATTTTTAGACGTTTGCCACAATTGTAATGTAATATGAAATTATCTGTGATTTCTATTAGTTACAAAGTTACAGGCTCAGCTAATACTACTGTAGTTTGTTGCCTATCTTCATAATAAAAGGAAATGCTAAATTTCCATCAGAAGTAAGTAAAAAGAATGGTACAATGTGGTTTTTTTTTTTTTCCTTCCAAGTTCACAGACACCTGGCTTAGAATCCGTGGTTTGGAGTTGTGAACAAACAGTACAGAGATTGGTGAGAATGTAATGAAGATAGGAGCTGGGCTTGAGATAATAGAGGAACAAAACTGAGGGATGTAGGTAGGGATGCTCAATATTTGGTATCATTAATGCAAATAATTAAAACAGGAGTCAGTGACTAAAACATTCATCCTTCCATTGTCTGGCTTTTAATTGTTTGGTTCAGCTGTTATGCCCCTGACTGTACCTGTGTAGGCTTCTGTGCACGCTCTTTTAATGGTCCACTCCTCTTGCACCCAGGCTTTTCTAGAAGATAGCTATGGAGAAAAGTTTAGATTGTTACTATTTTTTGGCTCTGAAGGAGGATCATTTTCAGGATGGAGAGAGGCATTGTAGGATGAGAGACTAGCATGTGCAGTAACAACTAAGTCATAAAACTGGTGTTTAAAAAGAGTAAGAAGTTCAAAGTAGCTAAGGCCAAGTTTGGGTGAGGAGAGAGACTGAAGGTGAAGCTGGAGAGGTGGGTTGACCTAAGTCTGTACAAGGCCTTTCAACTGCATGTGTGAGTTTGGATTTCATGATGGAATTAGCAGGAAGCCAGAGGAGAATTTTATAATGAAGAGAGACATGGTAAAGTATATTTCTTCTGAAAATAAATATGCGGGCAAAATGAAGGATGGATTGGAGGAAGCTAGACCATTTCTGAGTCTTTAGTAGGAACTCAATTGAGAAAAATATGGTTCTTTGAAGTAAGGCAATGAGCCTGGGACAGAGAAGAGGGAACAGATATGAGAGATGTTAATGACTGATTTGGATATGTGCCATGAAGAAGAGGTGTTTGGAGTTCAGGTGAATGGAATCCCCAGTAACATAATAATTGGTACCTCTAGGAGGTACCAATCATGAAAGGCACAGGAGGTTTTTGGGAAAATATTTTTAATTTTGTTTTGCATAGCTTAAGTTTTAAGTGCCTATTGAACATCAAATGAGAGGTGAATGGAGTTTGCATTATTTTTTTTTTTACCATTATTCATAGTAATCCTTTAGGTAAATGATGTGAAACTTTCTTTTTGTTTAGAAATTGACAGATTGCCTTCATGAAAATTATGAGACAGGTTTCAGAAATTTATAGGGTAAGGCATATTTTTCTTTTAGTCACTTTTAATGAAATGTCAGCCAATGGCTGTCTACCAAGCAGTTATAGTTGTATAGTTAATTCTTCTGGATTAAAATAAAATCCTTCATACACTCTGGTAATAGATTCTGGCTATGGAGAATATCAGTAAGCTTGTCTTCCTATACCAAGAGCTAAGACAGGTTTTGTATTTCCCACTTGCCTTTCTACCATGACTGCTGGAAGACAGAGGATTATAGGTAGGGTGGGAACAAGAAGCAGCAGAAGTGGTGTGCAGCCAGTTTTACAATAGCTCTGTGGATTGCAAACTATTCTCAACAAACTGGTATGGACACAAAGGGAATTGGTTAGTTGCAGCCATCTCCATATTCATTGCCGTTTCTGGTTTTGGGCTGTGGGATAAAGGGAGAATTTTACTGCTAAGGTGAGATGTCGAAATACCGAATTGTCTTTTAATAGAATTGTGTAGGAAGTGATGTCTGTCCTTGGTGTTCTCTTTTCCTCTACCTGGCTATTTCAAATCCCTGTACTTGGTGACTTTGTATTAGGTCCTGATTGGGTCACAGACTCCACTTAAGCATTTTGCCTAGACTTGCACTCCCTGGTAGTCATTGTTCCTTTGATCTTTCACCTTCCGTGATAAAATCTCTTGTTCCTTTATTTGATAAGCTACTCTATGTGCGTATATATGGTGACCCATGGTTCAAAATATGCTCTAACTTCCAAGTAACATTTGCATTTTCAGAGGGATCTTGGGACAATGCTTTAACCTAAAGGAATCTCTCTAATGATAGGGACCATGGTAGTTGGGGCCCAATGGTCTTTCCTAACAAGTACTAAATAATATTGACAGCATACCCATGTGAAATACATTCAGCAAATACAAAAGAAAATGTATTCATTTATAAAGGCTGAATAGTGAGTAGAAGTAGATATATCCAGAGTTCATTTGTAGAAGCATTAGTGAAGGAGAAGAGATGAGTTAATTTTGAAGATGATGGTAGAAATGGGGTGGAGAGGGGTGAGGAGATGTTGTATATTTTGGTTGAAATCACTTCGAGGGCAGGGGCCATGCCTATGTTTGTGTTCTCCATGGGGCCTGGAAGAATGATTTATACATAGTGTGTAGTGATGATTAGTTTGAATAAATGAGCAGGTCCATGTAGGAGAATCATTGATTTAAAAAAAATTTAAAAAAGTTCTATATGTTTATTTTTACCTTGAAGAATCCCCTAAACCCAGATAGAATTTTAAAAAATTCCATGTATTTGGTACACACACACACACACACACACACACACACACTGTGTTTCCCCAAAAATAAGACCTAGCCTCACAATCAGCTCTAATGCGATTTTTTGGAGCAAAAATTAATATAAAACCCGGTGTTATGTTATGTTATGTTATGTTACGTTATGTTTGTTATGTTATATTATATTATATTATATTATATTATATTATATTATATAGACCCGGTCTTATAGTAAAATAAGACCGGATCATGTATTAAGTTTTGCTCCAAAAGATGCATTAGAGCTGATTGTCCAGCTAGGTCTTATTTTCCAGGAAATACAGTATAATCATTTAAAGAGATTGGTTGAGATACCCAATGAATTGGGAAAAAATGAAAACATATTTATTTTTCAATGAATTCCAGATTGAAGAAAGCTCACAATAAGTAGTGCTGATGAGGGAGTCTTTAGGTTGTCTATTCATCTGTGTGTGAGAAGTGAGGTTATTTTGAATGTTTTTTTTTCTTTCTAAATGTTGACAAGTTTCAGATGTATGTTAATAGAAATGCTGTGATCACAAGTCCATTAGAACAGCATCTGGGAAAGAAAACTGATGTTAAAAAATCAGCAGTAAAAGAGAAAATAAAAAAATGTAAACAAAATCCTTTTGGTGACCTGTAGCACAAGCTGGTTGAGTGCAAAGGGAGGGACAGGATGATAGAAATTCTCATTAAAATTAAAAGCCACAGAGAAGTAGGGAATAGCATAAAAGGCAATGCAACATAAATCATTATCTACAGGGCGAACTAATAGACAAAAGGATTACTGTTGCCAGTTCATGCTTTATGTAGAAAACAGTAATTTGTTCCCTAGAGGTATTTTTGACACGAACCTAACAATGTAAAACTGCCACCAAGTCTGGGCCTTGTTTTAATGAGTATATTGTATGTACAGCAACAGCACAGAACTAGAAGCTACAAATCTCTCCAGTGTATTAGTAAATCAAGTTTTATGCTGTGAAAATAAAATGATGAAAGCACGTTTACTGTGCAGATTCAAAAGTAGGAATAATAGTAAAATTCTAGTTTATTACAGGATTTCAGTTAACTTAGGCTTTGGATCTAATATACAAACCATGGAGCAGTTACCTACTATGTTACTCTTCAAAAAAGATTATTAAAGACTTGGGATGTCCAAGTATTACCAGTAAGCATGTTTCTATTGAACACTTCCTGTTATGCATAATACTGTATTAAATACGATAGAGAAGAAGATATAAAAATAAACACAGACATTGAAGAAATATTTACATGCATGCTGTGTGCTGAGTGTGATCATGGAGAAGTTCAGGGTACAATAGGAATGTTAAAGTGAGGGATCTTGTCAGACCTACAAATCAGAGGAAATACTCTGGAGGTATTGTGTATTTAAGTGAGACTTGAAAGATGAGAAACGTTAGCTGGGTTAAGAAATACTAGCATTCTGGATAGAGAGGATGGTATGTGTGGGGTCTTGGAGATGAGAGAGAACATCACATATTCTAGGGACCTTATGAAGCACAGAAAATAATGGGAAGCTTGGCTGGAAGTGAGACTGGAGAGTAAGGCAGGAGTCACGTGTGTTGTCAGGGGCCTTGTAGATCATGTTAAGGATATTAGCCTTTATTCTAAAGACAATAGGGAGCCATGAAAGGTTCTGAGAACATAAACTAACTGATAGGAAATGTGTTAAAAGAGATGGTAAAAGAGCTGTTGAGGTCCACTTGAAAGACAATAATAGCTTATTTTTTGTTATTCAGCTTAATATCCATGCTTGGCAATTGGACTGTGCTTACCAGACTGGATGTGGAATAATCCACTTGTATTCCATTAAACTTTTGAAAACAGCTAATGATTGTTAACAGGCACCTCAGAGAGATTCTGGCTGTGTTGACTTTATGGTTCTATTTTAATAAGTAAATATAAATTAGGAGATGTTGGTTTTCATTTGGAGTGGGTATTGGCCAATCAAGAGGGAACGTAATAATTTATTTTTATTCCCCAAATGGAAGACATACAGGAAGGAAGGGAACAGAGAAAAAAGGAAGTGATGTATGACCCATTAGCAAGATGGACTATGAACAGTCCTCAGCAGCTTTGCCATACATTGTCAGTGGATAAAGTGTGATTCAGGAGATTTGGATTTGGTTATATTCTTTTAAATTTGACTTATCGGGCAGACAGATGACTCAGTTGGTTAGAATGTGAGCTTTGGGCAACAGGGCTGCCGGTTCGATTCCCACATGGGCCAGCGAGCTGTGCCCTCAGTAACTAGAATGAAGTCAATGAGCTGCTGCTCAGCTCCCGGGTGGCCAGATGGCTCCGTTGGTTGGAATGTGAGCTCTCAACCGGCAGTTCAACTCCTTGACTCCTGCAAGGGATAGTGGGCTGCACCCCCTGCAACTAACAACGGCAACTAAACCTGGAGCTGAGCTGTGCCCTCCACAACTAAGACTGAAAGGACAACAACTTGACTTGGAAAAGTCCCGGAAGTACACACTGTTCTCCAATAAAGTCCTGTTCAAAAAAAATTTGTTTTTGACTTATCATAGTAACTTCTTTAGGCAATCACTTAAATTAGTCATGGCTTAGTTCTTGTATAATAAAAACCCTCTGGCCTAGAATAAAACAGGTTCACTTAATGAAATCATGTCATTCAGAATATCTTGAGCTCCAGAAAGAGGTACTCAGGCAAGAAGTCTTGATTACAATTGTTATCTTATGCTTATTTGCACCCCAGTTCCTTATAAAAGAAACACATTTAAAATAAATTCCTTTAATAGGGACTTGGAAATAAGCAGGCTGCTTTATAATATTCACACTTCTGTAATTGTAATATTGAGTATGTGTCTTAGATACATTTCTTATGGTAGGTGTACTGACTTCTCCCTCCTCGTGTTGGTGTAATATTCTTACAGAACAGCAGAGAGTACTGTGAGTATATCCTGATTTAAGGTGTGAACAAGAAGAAAGATGTTTGTTTCAGCTTTGCTTCATACTCTAGGGCAGTTGCCCAGAATATGTTTGTAAGAGACTGTCAGTCATGTAGCAAAACAAACCCTATCAGCTTTCCTTGTCTCTTTTCAAAGTTATAAAAACTAACACTGTTTTTTCCATTTAGGGTCATTAACATGTGTTTTTTGCATATAGAGATGACACCAAGCCACCAGCAGTATAAGGTGACTCTGACTTTCTTTACTAGTAGGTAGGTTGCATTTGGCATTTTCACTCACCTTATTTCCCTGAGGATCAATGCAATGTCTCTGGAGGACAGCGGTCAAAGTGAGGCTTTTGGTCCGTGGTTGTACTCCAGAGCAAGTCTCACTGACCTACGGGATCTAATTGCAATTCTGACCTCAGTGCTGTCCTCAGTTTAGCTGAGTGAGGTTTCTTGGGGGTCCCAATGTATCTCAAAGGCAGAACTCACTCACAATAATGTGCCCTGTCTGTTTAGTCAAGGGACAAAAATATAGCTGAAGAGTAAGCAGATGTCTCCTGTTGAGATAAGAACATACATTTTTTGACCTGTTTTATACATCTCTTAAGGAAATAAGATCCTGGAATTTTGTATTGTTTCCACCTAGAGTCTCTCATTGTTTTCTTGGCCTTCTAAGTCAACTACTGATCAGCAAATTATTTGTCACAACTTTCAGTTTGATTGAGACGCATAGTCTTTTCAAAACAATGTTTTGTCTTTGTAGTGTCTAGAAACTGCCTTTATATTGCAATGTTGTTTGTATTTGTTCATGGCCTACAACAATTTATTGATGGTGTTTTACCTTTAAATAGTAAGGGAGGTGTGTTGTAATCTGTTGGGAAAACTGTATGTTTTGTACTTTTCTAGGTTACAGGGAATGACATTAACTTGAGGTCTAGACATTTGGCATCATGATCTGTCATCCAGGGCATTTGCTTAGCATGCTTGGCAAAAGTCATCCCAGCCTGAATATACATTGTTTCTAAAGGACAGTTTGCTCCTGGTGTAGCTCCAAACCCACACTGGTAGGCTTATAAAATGGAGTAAAGGTAATAGTGTGCTTAAACCAGTTTGTTCTGGCTAGTAAGCGTCCATTGTATACATTTCTTCCCAAAGCTGTGTTGAATGCCATAACGTTGGTGGATTGAAATTGGCCACAGTGGGAGTATTTGCACCACAGGAAAGGCTGTCAACCAGAGCTTCCCTTCCCCTCTGCATGCTGGTTGTTAAACATTTTCCAGCACTCACTGGCTGGGGGCCATTTAGGCCTATCTCACAGTAGACTCAACATGTTCCATTTTGGTCCTGGGATTGGGACTGACCCAAACTTCACAGGTTCTTTCAGGGGACATTTCTTGAGAAATAAGCTAGTTCAAATCCATACTTTTGAAACGGGGTGAGGAAAAGCTCAAGTTATTTGAAAGATGAAGGGCTGAATTACCATTCAGTTTATTGCATTCACAGCAATGTTGTCTAACAGACTGATTCCAGGTGCTAGTCATTTACTGTAAATAAAAAATGTGGAATCTTTTGTTGCTGGAACATTTTACCAAACAAGTGCCTTCCTGTCCATTCATGGCAAAGGAAGGAGATGAACAAAAGAAGCCCTCCAATTGGGTATACTCCGTAAGTGGTTCAGCTCCCTGGCAGGCACCGATGTACGTGCATGTGCATCTCTTCCCTGCAGATTCTCTTGGCTTAATGATTGTCAAAACACTCTGTAAATAGTTGGTGATATTGGAGATGACAATTGCCATAAATTGTATTTTTTTCTTTCTTTTTTGACAAA
The DNA here is from genome assembly GCF_964194185.1 of Rhinolophus hipposideros. NCBI lineage: Eukaryota > Metazoa > Chordata > Mammalia > Chiroptera > Rhinolophidae > Rhinolophus > Rhinolophus hipposideros. The sequence goes on along the minus strand of NC_138046.1, from coordinate 53,367,686 downwards.
AAAAAAGAGGACTTCCTGTGTTTTTTCAGAAGAATACCGCAGACACCTGGGTTTTAGTGCTTTCATTTTTTAAAATGAGCATTCATCCAACTTGGCAGTTAATGTTTTTGACTTTCAAAATACTTTTGGAATAGTCCTTGACTTTAAAACTTTTTTTACTAGTTAAAATATTTCCAACACATGTAATAGCCATAGGAACAATTTCATTACAAATCGTTTGAAAAATTAAACACATGAATGGAAAATAGGACAAAAGATAGGAACAAAGCTATTTACAGAAAAAGGAAATATAAGTAGTCAATAAATATGTGAAAATATGCCCTATCTCACTCAAGGTTGAAAATGTAAATGCAAATTAAAACATATCAATTTTGGTTATGAGTATGACGTAAATAAGCACTCTCACATGCTACTGATGGGAATACAATTGGTATTAACGTTTATTGGAGAAAATTTGGTAATATCTTTAAAAAAGTAAACCCATTACCTTTAGAGCTAACATTCTTCTGAGAATTTATCTTGGGGAAATATCTGCATATGAACATACTACACATACATGCACACACCACACAAACTTATGCACATAGATATGAACATACTACACATACATGCACACACCACACAAACTCATTATAACATTGTTCTATTTATATTATATATAAAATATCTGGATGATCTCATATCAAGCAGTTGACAGTAGTTTAATACCTCTGTTGATTGTAGAAAGGTGGTATGAGAAGAGAGAATAACACTCTTCACTACACGTGCTTCTTTACCATGAATATTTGATAATAAGCAGATTTTTTATCTAAACAATATAGGAAATACTTCTGTTCTTATACTGTTCTATAAGCTTGTGTCCCTTTACCAACAATATACTTTGAACTTATCCTTACTTCATTCTTCTCAACTGCTGCACAGGATTGTATCTTATAGATAAGCCATAATTCATCTATCAATCCATCCATCCATCCACCCACCCACATATTTATGTATTTACCTACCTATCCAAAAATTTATTTTTTGCTTGTTTATTTAAACCATTTCCATTCCAAATTATAGAAGCAATGCTTACCTTGGCCAAAACAAAACAACAAACAAAAAAACAAAAATAAAAATAAAAAAGGATATAGCTAGGCAATTGTTCAAAAGAAAAAAAAATAAAACAGTTACAGCCTAGTCTCATTCTCCAGAGGCAACCACTGTTAACAGTTTTTGTTCCAGTGGTTACTTTTATACCATTAAATACTATGCTTCTTATTATAACAATATTGATATCACATTATTATATTAATAATATAATATTAATAACATGTGAGTCCCTTCGTTATTCCTATTTCTCTCCTCCCCTTCTGTCTTTTCTTTGCTAGGCTCAGAAGAAATCAATATGAGGAAATTTGACCATGGATAATTGTAATTTGGGACATTTGACCAAGATGGGAAGGTGTATAATTAGAGCACATGATAAAAGGTTACCCATCCTTGCAAAGAATGGGCAATACCAGAAAGGAAAATGGACATAGTTAGAGCAGGGAGAACCAATCAGGAGATGACGACCTTCCCTGTACCAGCCCCTTATCTAGAACCTGAGAGGTCTAGGTTGTGGTTTAATGCTTTAGCTGTGGCTGAAATTCTCACTCAGGGTTCTTGGGTCTCTTAATGGTCTGATAAAGTGGAAAGAACATGGCTCTGGAGTCCAAAAGACTTAATTTTGAATTCTAACTCCACACCTTTCTAGCTATGTGATCTTGGGACCACATGATTAACATTTTGGTCTGAGTGTGCTTACCTTTATATCGGCAATATTTTACTCACTACCACTGATATAGAGTTAGATGATGATTATGACAATGACAATGATGATAGCAGTTAATATTTATTGACTGCTTACTATAAGCCAGGTGTGAGTCTAAGTTCTTTTTATTTATGAAGTGCCTAATGTAGTAGTACCTACATGACAAATGTACTATTGTTATTTCATTTACAGATGAAAAAAGACAGATACAAACAGATTAAGTAACTTGACCAAAGCCTACAGCTAACAAATGATGCAGCCAGGACTCATGCTGAGGCAATCTTACTACAGGTCATACAGTTATACTGTAAAGCACATAGTGTGGTATATGACACACAGTACTGCTTAGTGTGTGTGTGTGTGTGTGTGTGTGTCAGTGTGTGTGTGTGTGTGTGTGTAGAGAGAGAGACAAAAAATGTATACACATTTTAAGAAAGGAAAAAAAACTGTATTAAAATTGTAATACTCAAAACACACCGATAACAAAAGATGCATACACGTCATGTTTGACCTCCTTAATTACAAGAGATGCTCAAAGTGATTACCATCAGCATAATTTTAATACAGTTTTCTTTTCCTTTCTTAAAATGTGTATACGTTTTTTGGCACCATCTGTATGTATATATGTTCTTTTCCTCTCCTTAGATTGACTGATAGCTTTTGTTCTTTCAACCCAAAGGAGTCTGTGACATTATACGAGGTCTGACAATTAAGTTCACGAACTTGTTGCAACGCTGTTGCTAACCTTTTTTCATATCAGAGGGATTATTCATTATGAATTTGTACCCACTGGACAAACAGTCAACCAAGTTTACTGTTTGGATGTGCTAAAAAAGCTGTGTGAAAAACTTAGACGACCTGAACTTTTCGCCAACGATTCATAGCTCTTGCATCACGACAATGCGCCAGCTCACACAGCACTGTCTGTGAGGGAGTTTGTAGCTAGAAAAAAAATAACTGTATTGGAACACCCTCCCTACTCACCTGATCTGGCCCCCAATTACTTCTTTCTTTACCCAAATATAAAGGAAATATTGAAAGGAAGACATTTTGATGACATTCAGGACATTAAGGGTAATATGACAATAGCTCTGATGGCCATTCCAGAAAAAGAGTTCCAAAATTGCTTTGAAGGGTGGGCTAGGTGCTGGTGTTGTTGTGTAGTTTCCCAAGGGGAGTACTTTGAAGGTGACCATAGTGATATTCAGCAATGAAATATGTAGCCCTTTTTCTAGGATGAGTTCACGAACTTAATGGTCTGTCCTAGTACAATGTCATTCTCCTCTTTCTATTTTTTTTTCAGAGAAACAAGCCATTAAATGCTTTAAACTCTGAATTGCTATGCTAAGTGTTCAGTATTATTCTTTAAGGCATTAACAATAATTTGGCTCAGAGTGAACTGTTACACTTCCTAGAGATATGAGCTATAGCCTATCACTTCCTCCCTACACCATTTAAACTCGACTATGTAGGAAATTTGACAACATTCCTAGATATTCACATGTGTCTATAGTGTCCAGAAGAACATGTATAATTGAACCACAAAAATCACCCATGCCTTCCAGAGTTCCCCAAAGCAGATGGATAGACAAGTCAAGTTCAAGAGATAACCCTTTTTCATGTAAGAAATGCATCTCTTTTCTTTTCTTTTCTTTTCTTTTTTCTTTTCTTTTCTTTTCTTTTCTTTTCTTTTCTTTTCTTTTCTTTTCTTTTCTTTTCTGTTCTCTTCTCTTCTCTTTTCTGTTCTCTTCTGTTCTCTTCTCTTCTCTTCTCTTCTCTTTTCTTTTCTTTTCAGGAAAACTATGGTCACTGGAGAAGGAGAAAAAACAGTAAGGCAAAGAAGCAATTTTTTCTCTATATCTCTGATATTATTTCTGTGTAGTTTGATCATTTATTCTGTTCTTTAGATTCCACATATAAGTGAGATCATATGGTATTTGTCTTTCTCTGTCTGACTTATTTCTCTTAGCATGATATTCTCTAGGTCCATCCATATCATTGCAAATTGTAAGATTCCATTCTTCTTTATGCCCGAGTAATGCTCCATTGTATAAATGTACCAGTTTTTTAATCTAGTCGTCTACCTATGGGCATTTCGGTTGTTTCCATGTCTTGGCTATTGTAAATAGCGCTGCGATAAACATAGGGGTAAGTCAGACAGAGAAAGACAAATACCATATGATCTCACTTATATGTGGAATCTAAAGAACACAATAAATGAGCAAACCAAACAGAAATAATTTCATGGATATAGAGAAAAAACCTGATGGTTGCTAGATAGGAGGGAGGGGGGCATAGGGGAGAAGGTAAAGTACACATTATTAGCCACAATGTTGCCATGGGGTTATAAAAGACAGTTTGGGGAATATAATCAATGATGTTGTAAAGATTTTGTAGAGTGTCAGATGGGCACTTATGTTATTAGGGACACCATTTCATGGACTATGTAGATCCCTGACTACTGCGTTGTACACCTGAAACTGAAGCTGAATAATACTAAATGTCAACTATAATTTTATATATATATACATATATACACACACACACACACACATACACACACATCATAGTCACAGGATGTGGAGTACAGCATAGGGAATAGAGTCAATGGAATTGTAACAGCTATGTACCATGTCAAAGGGGTAGTAGACTGGGGGAGGGGGGTTATCACTGTGAAGGGTGTAAATGTCTAACTATTACATTGTGTTGTACACCTGAAACTAATGAAAAAAGCAAAACAATGGTAGGTCTCAGTGAGAGAATTTATTTGGAAGAAGTCAGAGAGAGGATGTGAACTTGAACAAAGGGCTATTATCAGTTATGTGAGATATCTGTTTCTTCTTAGATACACTTTTGATAAATACTGTTTTCTCTTTCTTCACTGTTATCACTCTAATGTGGGCCACTATCCTCTCTCATCTGGACCACTACAGATGAGACCAAACTGGTCTCCCTGCATCTAGTCTTTTCCACCTCCAAACAGTAGAGTAGTCAGGATCTAAAAACAAAGCAAAGTGAGTCTGTGGTTTCTTGAAGATCAAGCAAGTGCAAAAGTACCACTTTGTGATCACCTTTCCTGTAGTATTTCCACCACTTTTTTATGTTTTAAGCTCTTCTTTCACACTGCTTCCACAATGTCTTTCCATCATTGTCTTAATTGCTATCATGTTAACATATTACCTTTGAAAAATGGTAACAGTTTTTGAGAATGCTACCCTACTGGCTCTGCTTCTGCTTTTAATCCATTCTTAGCACAGCAACTAGAGTTATCTATTCCAAAACAGTAAGTCAGATCATGTCGCTTATTTGCTTAAAATCTTTGTTTCCCACTGAACTTAGGATAAGATCCAAATTCCTTACCAAGGCCTATGATGCCCTGCAGATTCTGGCTGCAACTTACTTCTACAACTTTCTCCCCTATCACTCTTCCATTCACATTTTCTGCTCCAGCTACATTGATCTATCTTCAGTTTCTGAATCACACCATCCTAACCCAGTCCTTGCATACCTTATTCTCTGTAACTGAAACTTTCTCAATGTTAGCTTCATGAGGACAAAGATCATGTTTGTCTTCCTCACAATACTGTATCCTTAGTGCCTGCTAAGTACATATTATGCTAAGTACATATAAGTACATATTATTGATTCTCAGTGTTTGTCAAGTGATGAAATGAAGGGATATCTGGGTTGTGGTTGTGTCCATTGTGTGCGTGTGCACGTAAGTGTGCATGTACACATATGTCTGTGGGAGTGGATTTTATGACCTTTTTGGCATAATCATGCATTTCAAAGTTAGATGTTCGGATGCTTTATTTATGATTTTAGCAATTTCCAAAATAGTCCTTTGGTAGCCTCAAGGGAATCTAAAATATGAAATTGAAAATATTTCAGGGATTAATAATTTCTTATGAAAATGTATGGATAGATGGATGCTGAGTGCAATATATGTCCAGAATTTAGCTCTTTTATTAAAGTTTAGTTAAGGAATAGATCAGTTTGTTAGGGAGTATAGGTCTGTGCTCAATAAAAAGCCTGCCAACTTTTTATCTCTAAAATGTGTATTTAGGCTATAACTCAGTAAAAAAGTACTCTTTTACTTGCAGATGAATTATCAGTTCCTGCCAGTTTGTTGCTACATAGATAATGCAATTTGCTAAGCTAAATTGGACCCAATTGTCTCTTACTGAATCCTTGATTCTTCCAAATGTAGTGTTTTGTAGATATCTCTTGGGACAACTCTTATGCATATAATTGGTTTGGGCAGTGAAGAGCTGGTTTTTAATTTTGTTGAGGAAAATATTGGCTTGAATTACTCTTTTTAAAACATGAGTCCATGTTTCCATTTTAACATCAGATGACCATGTTAACAAAGACCACAAATACCAATTTGCTTTTACTTATCTATAATCATTTCCCTAAGTATAAAGATTTTGGTAACTCAACTTTAACACCATTCATTCCTATTGTACAAAAGGAACTTCCAGAATATCACCATGTGTCAATAAGGGAACATAACAAGACTGACATGGTGAAGACTATAATGACCAGGTGCCATTTCAAGATATCTGTCTTATGGCGTCTAGACCCTAACGGATCTGAAAAGGGAGCCTGTTAATGGAGATGTAAATCAGAATGACTCTGCATTGAATGAGACCAATAGTTGCCCAATCTGCTTGGTATATCTAAAAGGACTAACTTGAAGAATAATGCATTTGACACATAATGTAGAACTGTTGTTTTGATATATAAACATATGGTTGAAATGAAAAAAAATCCATCAACTAATTTTTTATTTTGTTGTCAAATGATTGATTTTTACACAGTTTTTTGAGATATAACTTATACACTATAAAATTCATAGATTTAAAGTTTATAATTCAGCAGTTTAAGTATATGCAAAGTTGTTCAACAATTACCACTGTCTAATTCCCTGACAACCACTAAACTGCTTTCTTTCCCTATGGATTTGCCTATTCTGGACATTTCATGTAAATGGAATCATTCAATATGTGGTTTCTTGTAACTGGCGTCTTTCACAAGCAGAATGTTTCCAACATTCGTCTCTATGGTAGCACATTTCATTACTTCATTCCTTTTCATTGCCCAATAAGATTCCATTGTATACCACATTTTATTAATCCATTCACTGGTTGACGGTCATTTGAATTGTTTCTAATTTTTCACTATTATAAATAGTGTTGCTATAAATCTTAGTGTATCATTTTTGTGTCTGTGGATGTGCGTTTTAAATTCTTTTAAGTGTATACTTCCTGGGTCATATGCTAGTTAACATTTTAAGGACCTGCCAAACTGTATTCCAAAGTAACTCCACCATTTCACAATACCACTAGCAATGTATAAATGTTCCAATTTCTCCATTTTCTCACCAAAACTTATTATGTCTTTAATTATAGGCATCTAGTGGATGTGAAGTGGTATCTCATTGTGATCTTTTTAATTTTCATTTTCCTAATGGCTAATGATATTGAGCATCTTTTCATGTGTGGTTATTGGCTATTATCACGTGGTTATTGGACATTTGGAGAAATGCCTCTCGGGTACTTTTCCAATTTTTAATTGGAAAAGATTTTGTAACTGAACTTTACGATTTTATTTATGTTTTTATTGTTGAGTTGTAAGAAATAATTATATAGTCTAGATAAAATTACCTTGCCAGATAAGTGATTTACAAGTATCTCCTCTCATTCTGTGGGTTGTAATTTTACTTTCTTGATGGTATTATTTGTAACACAAACTTTTTAATTTTCATGGAATTCAATTTATCTGTTTTTATTTTGTTGCTTGTATTTTTGATGTCATATTTAAAATGTATACTTAAACGAAAGTCACAAAGATTTACGCCTATATTTTATGCTAAGGTAGTAGTAAGTTTTGATATTGGAAAGTATAAGTCTTTGAACTTCTTTTTCAAGGTTGTTTTGGCTATTCTGGGTTCATTGCATTTTCATATAAACTTGAAAATCAACTTGTCAATTTCTGCCAAAAAAAGGAGCTGGGATCTTGCTAGGGATTGCATTACATCTATAAATCAATTTTGGGAATATTTCTATGTTAACAATATTAAGTTGTCTGCTCCATAAGCATGAAATGTCTTTCGCTTTTGGTGTTTTTAAAATTTCTGTCAATAATATTTTGCATTTTTCAGAATAAGTTTTTAAATCATTTTGAAATTTATTCATAAGCATTTTATTTTTTTTCAGGTACAGTTGACATGCAATCTTATTTTATATTAGTTTCAGGTGTATAGCATAGTGGTTAGACATTTATATAATTTATACAGTGATCTCCCCAATTAGTCTAGCACCCACCTGGCACTATACATAGTTGTTGCAACGTTATTGACTATATTTCCTGTGCTGTACTTTACATCCCTGTGATTATTTTATAACTACCAATCTGTATTTCTTAATCCACTCACGTTTTTCACCCAGCTCCCCAAGCCCCCACCCCTGTGACAACCATCAGTTTGTTCTCTGTATCTATGAGTGTTTCTGTTTTGTTTGTTCATTTCTTTTGTTCTTTATATTCCACATACTGGTGGTGCCAAAAAATGTATACACATGACTTGTATTTATTATTTGATATTGGTATATTTTGAATATTACAATTTTAATATTTTGTTTTTCTTTCTTAAAATATGTATACATTTTTTGGCACCCGCTGCATAAGTGAAATCTTATGGCATTTGTCTTTCTTTGTCTGACTTATTCCACTCAGTACAATACCCGCTAGTTCAGGGGTGTCAAAACTGTAGCCTGTGGGCCATCTGTGGTCTGCAATCCATTGTTAATTGGCCCGCAGCAAATTCCAATAATATATTTAGTTTACTTAAATAAACTAGGTGAGGCAATAGTACTTCACCTTGAGTGAGTGGCCTGGATGTTTGTTTATTTTACCACATATGGCCTTTGGTAAAAAACGTTGAAAAAGTTTGGACACCCCTGTTCTAGGTCCATCCATGTTGTTGCATATGGCAAGATTTCATTCTTTTTTATGGCTAATATTCCATTGTATATATGTACCAAGTCTTCATTATCCATTCATCCTCTGGTAGACATCTAGGTTGCCTCCATATCTTGGCTATTGTAAGTAATGCTGCAATGACAGATGTATATACATGTCCCTTCTAAGTAGTGTTTTGGGTTTCTTCAGATAAATACCCAGAAGTGGGATTACTGAGTCTCTCTTTGTGTCTTGTTATAGCCTTTTTTAAAAGTCTATCTTCTCTGGTATAAGTATTGCTACCCCACCTGAATTTTTTGCTCGTCTGCATTTTTAAGAAGTAACTTTTTCCATCTGTTTTCTTTCAGTCTGTGTGTTTTTCAATCTGAAATGAGTCTCTCGTAGGCAACATATGTAAGGGTCTTGTTTTCTTATCCATTCAGCCACCCTATGTCTTTTAATTGGAGCATTTAATCCCCTTATATTTCAAGTAATTAATTGTTCATGGATATGTAGTTATTGCCATCTTATTATTCATATTTTTGATCTTTTTCTTTCTTTTTCTTAAAGAAGTCCCTCTAACATTTTTTTGTAATACTGGTTGGTGTTGATAAACTCCCATAGTTTTTCTTGACTGGGAAGCCCTTTATCTGTGGTTTGATGCTAAATGATAGCTTTGCTGGGTAGAGTCATCCTGGTTGTAGTCCTTAGCTTTTCATAACTTTGAATATTTTCTGCCATTCTTGTCTGACTTGCAAAGTTTCTGTTGAGGAATCAGCTGACAGTCTTATGGAGGCTCCATTGTACATAACTAACTGCTTTTCTTTTGCTGCTTTTGAGATTTTTTTTTCTTTGTCTTTAACTTTGGCATTTTAATTATGATGTGTCTTGGTGTGGGCCTTTTTAAGTTCATCTTGTTTGGGACTCTGTACTTCATGGGCTTATATGTCTAATTCCTTCACCAGGTTAGGGAAGTTTTCTGTCATTATTTCTTCAAATAGATATTCAATTTCTTACCTTCTCTCTCCTTTTTCTGGGACCCCTATGATGTGAATGTTGGTAAGCTTGATGTTGTCCCAGAGGCCCCTTAAACTCTCCTCAATTTTTTGGATTCTTTTTTCTTTTTGCTGTTCTGATTGGGTGCCTTCTGCTACCTTATTTTCTACATTGCTGATTCGATCCTCTGCTACATCTAATCGATTGATTCTCTGTAATGTGTTCTTTATTTCAATTATTGTATTCTTTATTTCTGACTGGATCTTTTTCATGTTTTTTATTTCCATTTTATGTTTCCTATCTCTTTGTTGAAGTTCTGCCTGAGATCATTGAGCATCCTTATAACCAGTGTTTTGAACTCTGCATCTGATAGATTGCCTATCTCCACTTTCATCTTTTTCTGGAGCTTTGTTCTGTTCTTTCAATTGGGACATGTTTGTTTGTTTCCCCATTTTGGCTGCCTCTCTGTGTTTGTTTCTATGTATTAGGTAGGCCTGCCATGCCTCCCAGTCTTAGTAGAGTGGCCTTATGTAGTAAGTGTTCTGTGGGGCCCAGTGGTCTAGTCTTCCTGGTCACCTGAGCTCAGTGCTCTAGGTGTGTCCCTTGTGTGGGTTGTCTTTGTCCTCCTGTTGTAGTTTAGCCTTGATTACTGTTTATACATCAGTGGAAGGGATTCACTCTTGGGCTGATTGGTTGTGAGGACTGACTGTGACTACAGTGGAGGAGCTGCTGTGCAGGGTTGACCCTATGGAGGAGGTTGACTTTAGGAGTGCTCTGGTGCCTGCCCACCCAGTCTGCTGTTTGTGTATGTCACCTGCAGAGGCAATTGGGTCATGCTCTGGCTTGGTCAGAGGCTGGCCACCAGGCATGCCAGGCCCAGGGCCTCCTGAGAGGTGACCTGCTCCTGGCCATGTTCAGCCACAGCCTGTGCCCTACCCAGGGCCACCTGTAATTAGCTACAAAGCAAGCTGCACATAGCTGTGACCTGTGCTGGACTTGGAGGTTCCTGGGAGAGGCCAAGCTGCAAACCAAGATAGCCTTCCACCAGTACCAGGCTTGGGGTACTAGACACACTGAGGCCAGATGCAACTTGAGGCCAGATTGCAACTTGGGGTTTGTGAACCTTTGAGAGATTTTAGGAAAGTCTGCAGCATGAGCCAAGACAGGCTGTATGGAAAAGCCACTGGAAATGGTTTGGATGGGTCTGCAAGTTGGGTGGGGTAGGGTCTCAGCGAATCACCAGAGTAGGGTGAAGACTGTTAGCCAGGTTGATGAAGACTCATATATGGCAGCTGCCTGTATCTGTCTTCCATGGGGGAGGACTCACGAAAGAAATAATAAATTGTGCCAGCTCTTCTGTCTGGGAGAAAGCTGCCCCTCCAGTCCTTGCCCTGAGGCAGACAGTTCAGTTCCTCCCCCCATGTTCCAGGCACCTTTCAAGCTGATTCCCCAGCACTGGAGCTCAGAGCACATGAGTCTGTCAGCAAGTAAGTGTGTTTGCATGTCATTTAAGGGGAATGTCTGGGACCCCAGCAGCCCTCTGTCTCACTCAGCCACAGTCTCTGCTGGTGTGTACAGCCAGAAGTTGTGGGGGACTTCTCTTCCTTGCAGTGGAACCCTGTGCTGGGAAACCTGGCATGAGGCTAGGACACCTTTCTTCTCCAGGGAAACCTCCACAGCTGAGAAGTCCCTCCCAATTTTTAATTGTCCCACCCAGGTGTGGGACCAACCTGTTCTTCCTCTGTGCCCTTGTCTCGGTCTTGAGGTGCCTTTTTCTATATGTCCTTAGTTGTAAGACTTTTGTTCAGCTAGACTTCAGATGATTCTCAGTGGTGGTTGTTCTGTAGCTTAGTTTTAATTTTGTTGCGGTCGTGAAAGGAGGCAAGTATAGTGTTTCCTACTCTGCCATCTTGACTGGAAATCTCCATAATTACCCTTTCTTTTTTTATGTGTGGTGAGAAAATGTAAGATCTACTCTCTTAGCAACATTCAAGTATATAATAGAGTATTATCTATAATCACTGTGCTGTACATTAGATCTCTAATATTTGTTTATCTTATAATTGGAAGTTTGTGCCTTTTGACCAATAATCTCCCCATTTCCCCTATCCTCAAGGCTCAGGAAACCAGCACTCTACTCTGAGTTCAGCTTTTTTGATTCCACAGATAAGTGATATCATGTTCTTATACTGTGGGAAGTTCCCAAACTTAATTGTCTGACCTCATACAGTATTAGTCTTTCTCTGACTCATTTCATTTAGTACAATGCCCTAAAGTGTCATGCAAGTTGTTGCAAACAGCACAATTACCTTCTTTCTTATGGCTGAATAATATTCTATTGTGTGTGCATGTGTGTATGTGAATGATATCATTTTGTCTCTGTATACACACATATATTTAAATGTTATCTATATCTAGATATGAATCACATATTATTTATCTATTGTTCTATTGATGAACACTTAAGTTGTTTCCATATCAGGCTATGGTGAATAATGCTACAATAAACATGGAGGTGCAGATATCTCTGTGAGATCCTGTTTTCATTTCCTTTTGTAAACTTCTCTTTTACACTTCACATAATATAAGCATTTTGTCATGTTGTTAAAATAATTTTTAATGGTTTTAATACTGTGCTCAATATACTATTTTATGGATGCAACATAATTTAATCTCTTCTTATTTTGAATTTTTAACTTAATTCTTATGTTTTGATATTATAAATCATACTTCAGTCTTCGCAGATAAATCTTTCTTGCACATATAATTCTGTACCTACAGTTTTGTATCTTGACTTCTCTTAGCATTAGGTCAAGAGCATTTACCCTATCATTAAAATTTTGAACACCTAACTGTAAATGGCTATATAATATTCCTCCATGATTAACAACTCTCCTGTCATTGGACATCTGGATTATTTCCAACTTTGGTAGTATAAGTATGGCTGAGAGGAACATAATTATGTATAAATCCTTAGTTGCGTTTTGGATTATTAAGATATACTGGGTGAAAGGGTTCAAATTTTTGGTTTTCTCCTGAAATTTTGCATTAAGGCAGAATAATATTCCATTATAGAGACATGCTGTAATTGATCCAACCTTGCCATATTTTAGGATATCTTATATTTTTGTTATTAGGGATAATACTACATTAACATCCGTGTTCATGAGTCTTTCACTGCATTATCTGAATAGGTAATTTAAAGGCTTTTATACAAATATGATAGCCAATTTTCTCTCTAGGAAATGAATACCAGTTTATATTTTCAATGCCAGTATGTGAGAGTGGAGTGTTTTTTTTCTACTTCAGGCTTTCTAACACTGAGGTAGGTTGTCATTTTAAAAATCATTGTTAACCTGATAGATGCTACCAGTGTTGATCAGCAAAATGGGGATGAAAAATACGGTATCGGTTGAGAAAAAAGTGGTACATTTTTTGAAAGTGTTTAGGAAACAATTGTCGTGATCCCAGGGTGTAGTTTGGCATTTGCAGGAATGTTTTGGGCTATATTGTTCCTATACTATTGTATAGGAACAACAGTAATCTGGAGACAAGACTTCCAGTTTAATATATATGATAATAATTATTATTATTATAAAGTAGAAGTACTGTTTATTTATTGAATTAATCTCTAGGAGACTAAATTAAGATGGGCATTACCAAAGATCAGTCTTTAACTTTCTCCATTGGCTCATTTTCAAGGACAATTTTGTCTGGTGAACCAGTTGATACCTTGGATCCTAAAAAGGTTAAAATAGGAAACTTTAAAAGAGGTAAACATCAACAATTATTTCTGTAGAAAAATTAGAGTAGAGTTACTCAGCTGAAGGTGTAGGTTTATGCTGTGGTAGCAGTGGGCATGAGTTTGTAGGACATCAGGATAAATTATCCTTAATTCTGCAAACAAGGGGAGATGAGAAAGAGAAAAGGAGGTACTTATACTTTTATTTTGCCAAAGTGTAACTTCAAAGTCTTGTAGCTATTGGCCAGTGAAGAGAAATTATTGTCATTAATTCATTGCCTCCATATGCATTTTGATCCTTGTTTTTCCAAGACCTGTGTGCATGTACATGTGCACACTCACAAACACACTGTTTGTCTGTACTGCTCTCCCCTATGACCTTGACCACTTGGCAGACTTATGTTCCTTCTTCAAGTGTCACCTATTCTGCAAAACCTTCTCTGACTTCCCCAAATAGAATTAATAGCAGCAACAGCACCAATAACAATAACTAACATGCACTGATGGCTGATTCTGTGTCTGATAATGGGTTAGGCATTTTATATGTATTACATATAATACAAACAACAACCTAATAAATTATGTACTACTATTACCACCACCATTTTCAGATGAGTAAATGGGAGGTCAGAGTGTTTAGGTAACTTGGCCAAGGTCAAACAGCTAGTAAAAAGTGAAATGGGCCCAAAAGGCTACATTGCCCTGCCTTACAGTGGTTAATAACCCACATAAAGTATGATATTCACACTTCCATCATGCAAACAAACAAACAAACAAAAACCCAACCTGGCATAACGCACTACAGTAAATAATATTTTGTTTTGCAATTCACTTAATATGACAAAAATATTCATTATTTTATAATTGTTCATGGGAAACACTATTTTCAGCATTCTTTGTAATTAAAAATATAACAAACAGAATACTGTAGGACTCGGTGTTGTCATTTATCTAAACCTAGAAGACCAAATTAGATGAATTGCACTATTTTTTCTTTATTAGTTTCAGGTGTACAAAACAATGCAATAGTTAGACATTTCACCCCTCACAAAATGATAACTCCCCTCCCCCAATCTATTGCCCCTCTGACATCATATATATCCATTACAATTCCATTGACTCTATTCCCTATGCTATACTCCATATCCTGTGACTATATATATTAAATTTTCATTGACATACAATATTATTCAACTTCAGCTTCAGGTGTACAGTGCAGTGGTCAAGTGTCTACACCATCCATGAAGTGGTCTCCTTAATAAGAAAAATGCCCATCTGACACCCTACAAAAACTTTACAACATTATTGATTATATTCCCCAAACTGTCTTTCATATCCCCATGGCAATATTGTAGTTACCAATTTATGCTATCTAATCCCTTCCACTTCTTCCTCATCCCCACCATCCTCCCATCTAGCAACCATCAATTTTTCCTCCATATTTCTGAGACTATTTCTGTTTACTTTGCTCATTTATTCAGTTCTTTATATTGCACATATAAGTGAGATCATATAGTATTTGTCTTTCTCGTACTGACTTGTTTCACTTAGCATAATGTTCTCTAGATCCATCCATACCATTGCAAATAGTAAGATTTCATTCTTCTTTATAGCCAAGTGATACTCCATTGTATAAATATACCAGTTTCTTAATCCAGTCGTCTACCGGTAGGCATTTCGGTTGTTTCCAAGATTTGGCTATTGTAAATAGCACTGCAATAAACATAGAGATTCATATATTCTTTTTCAAATTAGCATCTTGGATTTCTCTGGATAGATACCTAAGAGTAGAATTCCTGGGTCATAAGGAATGAGATACCTCTGTAGTGATTTCCATACTGGATGCACCAATCTGCAATCCCACCAACAGTGCACCAGGGTTCCCTTTTCACTACAACCTCGCCAGCACTTGTTGTTTGTTGATTTATTGATGATAGCTTTTCTGACCAGAGTGAGGTGGTATCTCATTGTGGTTTTTATTTGCATTTCTCTAATGATTAGTGAAGTTGAACATTTTTTCATTTGTCTGTTGGCCATCTGAATGTCCTCTTTAGAGAAATGTCTCTTCATGTCCTCTGACCATTTTTTAAATTGGGTTGCTTGTTTTTTTTGGGTGTTGAGCTGAATGAGTGTTTTATAAATTTTGGATATTAACCCCTTATCAGATGTATCATTGACAATTATCTTCTCCCATTCAGTAAGCTGTTTTTTTGTTTTATTGATGGTTTCCTTTGCTGTGAAAAACCTTTTAAGTTTGGTGTAATACCATATGTTTATTTTTTCTTTTACTTCTTTTGCTCTAGGGGATATATCAGTGAAAATGCTACTCGAGTAATGTCTGCAAGTTTACTCCCTATATTTTCTTCTAGGAGTTTTATGGTTTCGGGTCTTACATTTAGGTCTTTAATCCATTTTGAATTTGTTCTCATATATGGCATGTGGAGGTGGTCCAGTTTCAGTTTGTTGCGTGTATCTGTCCAGTTTTCCCAGCACCATTTATTAAATAGACTGTCTTTACCCTATCATACATTCTTGCTTCCATTGTAGATTAAATGGCCATATAGGCATGGATTTATTTCTGAACTCTCTATTCTGTTCTATTGATCTATGCAACTCTTTTTATGCCAGTACTATGCTGTTTTGTTTACTATAGCCTTGTAGTATGATTTGATGTCAGGTAACATGATACCTCCGACTTTGTTCTCATTTCTTAAGATTACTGTGGCTATTTAGGGACTTTTATGGTTCCATATAAATTTCAGGATTATATGTTCTATTTCTGAGAAAAATGTCATTGGTAGTTTGATAGAAATTGCATTGAATCTGTATGTTGTTTTAGGTAGTGTTGACATTTTAACTATGTTAATTCTTCCTATCCATGAACATGGTATATATTTCCATTTATTTGTATCTTCTTTGATTTCTTTCTTCACTGTCTTATAATTTTCTGAGTACAGGTCTTTTACTTCTTTGGTTAAATTTATTCCTATGTATTTTATTGTTTTTGAAGCAATTCTAAATGGAATTGATTTCTTGATTTCTCCTTCTGACATTTTATTATTGGTGTATACATTTGCAACTTATTTCTAAATATTAATTTTTATCTTGCTACTTCACTAAATTTGTTTGTCAGTTCTAATAGTTTTTTGGTGGAATTTTTGGGGTTCTCTCTATATAGTATCATTTCATTTGCGTAAAAAGACAATTTTGCTTCCTCCTTTCCAATTTGGATGCCTTTTATTTCTTTTTCTTGTCTGATTGCTATGGTTAGAATTTCTAGAATTATGGTGAATAATAGTGGTGAAAGTGGGCAGCCTTGTCTTGTTCCTGATCTCAAGGGGAAAGGTTTTAACCTTTCCCCATTGAGTATGATGTTAGTTGTGGGTTTATCATATATGGCCTTTATTATGTTGAGATATGATCCTTCTGTTCCCACTTTGCTAAGAGTTTTTATCATAAATGGCTGCTGGATTTAGTCAAATGCTTTTTCTGCATCTATTTATATGATCACATGATTTTTATTTTTCATTTTATTAATGTGGTGTATCACATTAATTGATTTGTGGATATTGAACCAACCTTGGATACCAGGAATGAATCTCACTTGATCATGGTGTATGACATTTTTAATGTGTTGCTGAATCTGGTTTGCTAGTATTTTGTTGAGGATTTTTGCATGTATGTTCATTAGGGATATCAGCCTGTAGTTTTATTTTTATGTAATGTCTTTTTCTGGTTTGAGGATCAGAGTAATAGTGGCCCTATGAAATGTGTTTGGGGACCTTCCCTCTTTCTGTATGTTTTTGGAATAGTTTGAGGAGAATAGATGATAATTCTTTTTTGAATGTTTTATAAAAGTCACCCGTGAAGCCATCTGGTCCAGGACTTTTGCTTGTTGGGAGCTTGTTGATTACTGCTTCAATTTCTTTGGTAGTAATTGGTCTGTTCAGAATTTCTGTTTCTTCTTGATTCAGTCTTGGAAGATTGTATGCTTCTAAAAATTTATCCATTTCTTCCAGATTGTCTAATTTGTAGTATATAACTGCTCATAGTATTTTCTTAAAATTTTCCATATTTCTGTGGTATTTGTTTTCACTTCTCCTCTTTTTGTTATTTCTGATTTTGTTAATTTGGGTCCTCTCTCTTTTTCTTTGTGAGTCTGGCTGAGGGTATGTAGATTTTGTTTATATTTTCAAAAAACCAGCTATTGATTTCATTGATCTTTTGTATTGTGTTTTTGGTCTGTATTTCTTTTATTTTGCTCTGATGTTTATTATTTTATTCCTTTTACTCCCTTTGTGCTTGTTTTGCTGTTTTTTTCCAGATCCCTTAGGTTGAAAGATAGCCTGCTGATTTGGGATTATTCTTGTTTCTTGAGATAGGCCTGCATTGCTATGAATTTCCCTCTTAGGACTGCTTTAACTGCATCCCATTGATTTGGAGTAATTGTGTTTTCATTTTCATTTGTCTTGAGGTATCTTTTGATTTTTAACTTGGTCTCATTAGTGACCGATTAGTTATTTAGTAACATGTTATTCAGCCTCCATGTATTTGTATGTTTTCTCGATTTCTTCTTATAATTGTTCTCTAGTTTCATAGCATCGTGATCAGAGAAGATACTTGATATGATTTCAATCTTCTTAAATTTATTTAGAGTTGTTTTGTGGACTAGCATGTGGTCTATATTGGAAAATGTTCTATGTGCACTGGAGAAGAGTATATATTCTGCTGCTTTGGGGTCAAATGCTCTAAAAATATCGATATACTCCAAGTGGTCTAAAATGTCAATTAAGGCCACTGTTTCTGTGTTGATTTTCTGTCTGGAGGATCTGTCCATTGGTGACAATGGGATGTTTAAGTCCGCTACTATGATAGTGCTACTGTTTATCTCTCACTTTATGTCAGTCATAAATTGTTTTATGTATTTGAGAGCTGCTATGTTGGGTGCATAGATGTTTGCTAGAGTTATGTCCTCTTGTTGGATTGATCCCTTTATTGTTATGTAGTACCCTTCTTTGTCTTTTATTGTAGTCTTCATTTTAAACCCTATTTTGTCTGAAATAAGTATTGGTACTCAATTTTTTTTTCTTGTTTCCATTTGTGTGAAATATCTTATTCCATCCCTTTACTTTCAGTCTGTGTGTGTCTTTGATCTGAGATGAGTCTCTTATAAACAGCATATGCATGGTCCTGTTATCTACTCAGCCACTTTGTGTCTTTTGATTGGAACATTTAGCCCATTCACATTTAAAGTGATTGTTGATAGGTACGTATTTATTGCTCTTTTGTAATTCATATTTCTGGTCTTCCTTTCTTAGTTATTTTTTCCCCTTTTCTTCTGTTTAAAAAAGCCCTTTTAACATTTCCTGCATTAATGGTTTGGTGGAATTCCTTTAGCTTATTCTTTTCTGAGAAGCTCTTTATCTCTCCTTCAATTTTAAGTGATAGCCTTGCTGGGTAGAGCAATCTTGGTTGTAGGCCTTTTTTTTCATCACTTTGAATATTTCCTGCTACTCCCTTTTGGCCTGCAGCGTTTCTGTAGAAAAGTCAGCTAATAGTCTAGTAGGAGTTCCCTTATATGTAACACACTGTCTTTCTTTTGCTGCTTTTAGGATTCTCTCTCTGTCTTTAACCTTTGCCATTTTAACTATAATGTGTCTTGCTGTGAGCATGTTTGGGTTTATCTTGTTTTGAAGTCTCTGCACTTCCTGGGCTTGTATGTTGGTTTCCTTCACCATGGTGGGGAAGTTTTTGGTCATTATTTCTTCAAATATGTTCTCAATCCCTTGTTCTTTCTCTTCTCCTTCTGGTATTCCTATAATGTGAATGTTGTTGCGTTTGATGTTGTCCTATGGGTCTCTTAACCTATTTTCATTGTTTTTTATTCTTTTTTCTTTTTGTTCTTCCAATTGGGTGATTTCTGCTATCTTGTCTTCTAAATTACTGATCCGATCCTCTGCTTCATCTAATCTACTGGTAATTCCTTCGAGTGTGTTCTTTATTTCTGTTATTGTATTCTTTAGTTTTATCTGGTTGTTTTTCATGATTTCTCTATCCTTCTTTATGTCCTCACTAAGTTCCTTAAACATCCTTCTCATCAGTGTTCTAAACTCTGACTCTGATAGGTTGAATGCCTCTGTTTCATTTAGTTTCATTTCTAGAGGTTCTTCTGATATTTAATTTGGGACACCTTTCTTTGTTTCCTCATTCTGGTTGTCGCTCTGTGATTGCTTCAATATATTAGGTAGATCACCTATGTCTCTCAGCTGTTGCTGGGTGGTCTTATGTAGTATGTGTCCTTTATATTCGGATTGCACAGTTTCCCTATTGTCCTGTCCCATGTGTTCCAGAGGTGTCAGTGTTGCAGTTAGTCTTTAATTGCTTTTGTCTTCTCTGAGGATGGGATTGACCCTCAGGCTGATTAGCTGGGAGAATTAGCTCTGCTCACAGTGTATGAGCTGCTGTGTGGAGGCTGACCCCTCAGAGGAGGCTTTGGCCCTGCAGGCTCTTGTGCCTGTGGAAAATTTTCTTTGAGATTGCTACTTGTAGGTTCAACCAGGTAGTATTCTGGTTTGGTCTGTCACTGGCCTCTGGGTGTGTTGGTTCTGGTGTTTCTTGTGTGGGGCTCCCGCTCAGGGCTGTTTTAGCCCTGTTACCAGGCCATGGCTACCAGGTAGGTGCCTCAAAGCTGTATGCCATTGGCTGCTGCCCATGCTAGATCTGAAGTCATGTGGGGGTGGTCTCTGTGAATTGAGGCTTTCTGCCACCAATATTGGTCCTGAGGCAGTTTAGCAAATGTCCCAGAGCCCCCTAGGCCTGTTGCCACCTGACAGTTGCTCATAAGGCCCAACTATTGAAAGAGGCTCTTTAGGAGGGTGTGTCTGGCTATTTGACCCAGTGTTTAGGGTGCCCTCAGCGATGTGGCACTAGCTGGGCAGGGTGGGGTTCAAGTAAATTATGAGACATTATTGGTGGTTTTTACAATGTTAATACAGATCCAGATCTTATGCCAATATCTTTCCTGTGACCCTTTTGTACAGTATCCCAAGGGTACTACAGCCAGTCTCCACGTCAATCTCACAAATTCTCAAGAGCTGCTCCTGAATGGCTGTGGTGCAGGTTAGGGTCACTGAACACCACACCCAGGGCTGTGTGGACCATCTGCTGTTGTAAAAAATATTTTCCATAGTTTGTGGGGGTGGGTTCAGTCACCCAGACACGCAGAGTGCCCCTGGCAATGCAGCTATAGGTGGGTGAAGTGGTGTTATAGGTGGGTAAAGGCTGTGGTCAGTGGCTTCTACAAATTAAGTGTAGTCTGAGCTCTTGGACCGGTGCTAGGCCCTCATCTACTTCGGAAAACAAAAACGAAAGAGGGCACACCAATACCACCAAAAAACAAATACACCCCCCCAAAATATTTGATAAACAATGATCAGAAAGGAGAAACAAAAATATATAAAAGAGACAAAAACAGCAGAACAAGACAGAAAAACAGTAACCAAAGCAATAACAAGACAAACAAATCCAGGAAACAACCACAGCAAAAAGAAAACAGACGAAAGAAAAAGAAAAAGGAACAGAAAATATAGAAAGCAAAGAACAAAAAAAGGATGAAAAGAAAAAGGGAAAACCAGTAATAATAACAAAAAAGGGGGGAAGAAGAAAAAGAGAAGAATGAAAAAAAAAAACCCAAAGCAACAACAACAAAATAAACAAAATAAAATAAAAAGCAGAAAAAAATAAATAAGAAATAAAGATTAAAAAAGGCTCTCTGCTCACTTTAATGTGCAGGACACTTGCGCAGCAATAGAGAGTCTCTGGGCAACTCTGCACCAGTTGTGTTGAGGGGAAAGGCTCAGCACCTGATGTGCTGGCCTCACTCTCAGGCTCGCAGTGAGCTGCACACAATTGGCTGCTGTGGGCTCTGGGGGCATGCTCACCACCAAAAATCCCGACAGGTTGCTGTGGGCTGTCCACTGCTGCAAAAACCTTGTATGGCCTGTGGAATTGGGGGCCAGGTACCAGGGATCCAGGTTGCCCAGCAATGCAGCTCTAGGTGGGTGGGGCAGGCCCCTGGGCACGACAGGATGTGGTCAGTGGCCCCCACCAAGTCCGAGCAGCGTGCACTCCTGCACTGGCCACCAGCCGGCACAAATGGGCCACGACTGCCTTGGCCAGATCGTGGTACTGTGCAACTCCCGGCCCAACACTCTCAGGAAAACTCTCAGTCTCTGCCTGTCCCAATCAGCAGCCTGCGGGTCAGACAGAGCAGACTGACAGCCAGTCACCGCCCTGGCACAAGCCATGTGTAGAGCCAGGACCAAAGGCAGCATGTGCATGCACACCCACGGGCCTATGCCTATCCACCAGACCAATGGGGTCCTGAACCTGACCCTATGTGGGAGGGCTTAACCCTGAAAAAATGGCGCCCTCCTGTACACCACTCGTGTGTAAGTTCCACACAGGGGGAACAATGGTCCCCAAACCTACAGCTCCCGTGCCACAGGCACTCAGTTCAGTCCTTCCGCGAGGGATCCTGGGCTCCCATCCACAGAGTCACTCCCTCTGCTAGGGACCAGGTGAGTGCTCGCCAGCCAGCGAGTCCCTGTGTAGGCTCCACAGGAGGCGACTGAGTTTCTAGTCACCCTCCACCCTACCTTGTTGAAAGAAGAGAGTCCTCACTGATTTCTACTGCCAGCTATCATGGAACTCTCCTTCCTGGTAAAAGGACACTGGGCTGGGCAGCGCAGCCTGCGGCCTGAGGGTTCCTCCCCAACAGAGGAAGCCTCTGCCACTGAGGTGCCCCTTGTGGGGTTTGCCCCCTCTCCCTAAGTCTGGAGTCAGCCTGCCTCACATCTCTGCCACTCTTAACAGTCTCGAGGCAGTAGCCTCTTTAAATCCTTAGTTTATAGGTTCTGTTCAGCTAGTGTTCAGATGAATTCTGAGGTTGAATGCTTTATGATTTGTAATTTTGGTGTGATCCTGGGAGGCAGTTGGCACAGCACCGTCTATTCCATCACCTTAGCTCCTCTCTTCGGCAACTTCGCATTGCACTATTAAAGGAAAGTTAATTAAGACATTCTTTCTGACAGCTCCATGTTCTTTTCATTAGTTGGCATTTAAAGTTATGTACAGCATTCTTGATACTGACTATTTCAAGGAATTTAGCCCCATTTCCTAAATGGGGAATCTGTCTGCCTATCTATCAATCAATCAATCAATCAATCAATCAATCAATCAATCATCTATCTATTTATCTAATCAACTGCTGCTCCTGAAAGAGAAGAAAAAATATCTAAAATATAGATTGCTTATTCTGCCTTCAATTGGATGCTTGTTATAGTGAAAGTTGCTTACCTCACTGAACTTCAGTTTCCTCATATTTTACACAAACTTAATGAGCTCAAATTATTTATTAAAATACTATAAACCACATTTAGCTGTAGTATGGGAAAAGGAAGGTGTAAGAATTAATGGAATTAGAAAAGTTAGTTGGCATGGTAGTGAATTGAGAATGTGCCCTTTTAACTACTACTATTCAATTCTTACTGAATTTTTTTTACAGTCTTAGAAACAATGGAAGTATAAGAATATTAGACATTGTCAAATGTGTTCTTAAAAACAGAACAAAAAACAAACTTGGGTTCCAGAAACTTAAATTGGTGGACTTAACATCTAATGCTAGAAAAACCTTTAACTTTTCAAAATGTGTATTTGCTTCTTTAAACCTCTGACCCTACCCTATCTTCAGATAAACTTGCTAGCTGTTTTTCACAGATAATGAAGAAGCCACAAGATGGCAACTTCTCACCACAAGATCTACAAACTTACCTATACTTTCACCTACAATTTCTGCGTTCCTTCCATTTCTAAATGAAGATAAAAAATCCCCTTGTGTAAATCCTTCCACATGAGCTTCAGAAAATTCCCTATCCGTGTATTTCTTTAGGATTCTTGCCCTGTAGATTAATTCTGTGTTTTCTTCAACTATTCCAGTTTTTTTCTGGTTCCTTTCCATCAGCATTAAAAGTTTATTCAATCTCTCTTCTGTTTAAAGAAAAAAAAATCTGGTATTATGCCCCAAAACCTATAATGCCAGTTTAATCGTGAGAAAAATATCAGTTTATTTTTAAAAATCCTTCTCTGACCCCATGCTGTAAACTTACCCTATCTCTGTCTTTCCTATCACAGCTCATCTTTGTGAGGGTTGTCTCCACTCACTCACTGTTCTAGTTCCTTACCTTCACTTACTTTTCAGTTTTTATAGTCTGGTTTTCACCCTGTTACTCCACTGATTTGTTTTTGGCTGTCTTCTCTTGGCCAACAGTCTTTCTTTGGCTACATATAAAAGACAGTTAGTTTTTGACTCACTTGATTATCCAGTAGCATTTAACATAGTTGTTATTCTTTTTTTTTTTTTTTTTTTTTTTTTTTTTTTTAATGTAGTATATTTTTTTTTTATTAATTAATTTATTTATTAGTTTCAGGTGTACAAAACAAGGTAATACTTAGACGTTCATCATTTATATCCCTCATACTGTGAACCCCCCTCCCCCATCCACTATCCCTCCGACCTCACACTGAACCATCACATTATATATATAAAATTATAGTTGGCATTCATTAATGTTTAGCTTCTGATGTACAATGCCATGATCAGGTATCCACAGTATCCCTGAGGTGGTCTCCCAAATAGGACGCATGTCCATCGGATACCCAACAAAATCTTTACAACATTATAGAATACCTTCCCCAAATTAATTTTCAAAAGAAAAACCCTGAGGCCATCTTGTGGTTACCAGCTGCTTCCAAATCCCTTCACCTTTCCCCTTATCCCCAACCCCCTCCCACACACCCATCTAACCACTCTCGGTTTTTTCTCTGCGTCCCCAAAACTGACTCTGATTAGTTCATTCACATAGTCTTTTCTTTAGATTCCATATATAAGTGAGATCATATGGTACTTGTCTTTCTCTTTCTGACTTATTTCACTTAACATAATGTTCTCTAGATCCATCCATGTTGCTGCAAATGATAAGATTTCTTTCTTCTTTATGGCTGCGTAATACTCCATTGTATAAATGTACCACAGCTTCTTAATCCAGTCATCTACCGATGGGCATTTTGGTTGTTTCCATATCTTGGCTATTGTGTAAAGTGCTGCAATAAACATAGGAGTGCATACAGATTTTTGAATTGGAGTTTTGGATTTCTCCGGGTAGATGCCTAGGAGTGGAATTACTGGATCATAGGGTAGTTCCATTTTCAGATTCCTGAGATACCTCCATACTGTTTTCCATAGTGGCTGCACTAATCTGCAGTCCCACCAACAGTGCACTAGCGTTCCCTTTTCTCCACATCCGCGCCAGCATTTGTTGTTTGTTGATTTATTGATAATAGCCATTTTGACTGGAGTGAGGTGGTATCTCATTGTGGTTTTTATTTGCATTTCTCTGATGGTTAGTGAGGTTGAGCATTTCTTCATATGTCTTCTTGCCTTCTGTATGTCCTTCTTAGAGAAATGTCTCCCCAAGTCCTCTGCCCATTTTTTAATTGGGTTGTTTGTTTTTTTGGAGTTGAGTTGAGTAAGTTTTTTATAGATTTGTGATATTAATCCCTTATCAGATATATCATTGGCAAATATCTTTTCCCATACAGTAGGATCCCTTTTTGTTTTATTGATGGTTTCCTTTGCTGTGAAAAAACTTTTTAGTTTGATGTAATCCCACATGTTTATTTTTTCTCTTACTTCGCTCGCGCGAGGGGATATATCAGTGAAAATCTTACTCCGGGTAATGTCCATGAAGTTTCTTCCTATATTTTCTTCTAGATATTTTATGGTTTCAGATCTTACATTTAAGTCTTTAAGCCATTTTGAATTTGTTTTTGTATATGGTGTAAGGAGGTGGTCCAGCTTCATTTTCTTGCATGTGTCCGTCCAGGTTTCCCAACACCACTTATTGAACAGACTATCTTTACCCCATCGTACATTCTTGCTTCCATTGTCGTAGATTAGATGGGCATATAGGCATGGATTTATGTCTGGACTCTCTATTCTGTTCCATTGATCTATGTATCTATTTTTATGCCAGTACCATGTTGTTTTGATTACTGTAGCCTTGTAGTATAGTTTGAAATCAGGTATCGTTATACCTCCCACTTTGTTCTTATTTCTCAAGATTGCTGAGGCTATCCGGGGTCTTTTATGGTCCCATATAAATTTTAGGATTATATGTTCTATTTCTGTGAAAAACGTCATTGGTAGTTTGATAGGAATTGCGTTGAATATGTATATTGCCTTAGGCAGTATGGACATTTTAATTATATTAATTCTTCCTATCCATGAACATGGAATGTGTTTCCATCTATTTATGTCTTCTTTCATTTCTTTCTTCAGTGTTGTATAATTTTCTGAGTACAGATCCTTTACATCTTTGGTTAGATTTATTCCCAGATATTTTATAGTCTTTGGAGCAATTGTAAATGGAATTGTTTTTTTAATTTCTCCTTCTGCTATTTTATCATTGGTATATACAAATGCAACTGATTTCCGAATATTAATTTTATATCCTGCTACTTTACTAAATTCATCTATCAGTTCTAATAGTTTCTTGGTGGAGTCTTTAGGGTTCTCTATGTATAGTATCATATCATCTGCATATAATGATAATTTTACTTCCTCCTTACCAATTTGGATGCCTTTTATTTCTTTCTCTTGTCTGATTGCTGTGGCTAGAACTTCCAGCACTATGTTGAATAGAAGTGGAGAAAGTGGGCAACCTTGTCTTGTTCCTGATCTTAGGGGGAATGGTTTTAGCTTTTCCCTATTGAGTATGATGTTAGCTGTGGGTTTGTCATATATGGCCTTTATTATGTTAAGATATGATCCCTCTATTCCCACTTTCTTAAGGGTTTTTATCATAAAAGGTTGCTGTATTTTATCAAATGCTTTTTCTGCATCTATTGATATGATCATGTGATTTTTATTTTTCATTTTGTTAATGTGGTGTATCACATTAATTGATTTGCGGATGTTGAACCACCCCTGCATACCAGGGATGAATCCCACTTGATCATGGTGTATGATCTTTTTAATGTATTGCTGAATTCTGTTTGCTAATAATTTGTTGAGAATTTTTGCATCTATGTTCATTAGAGATATCGGCCTGTAGTTTTCTTTCTTTGTGGTGTCTTTGTCTGCTTTTGGGATCAGGGTGATAGTGGCTTCGTAAAAAGTGTTTGGGAGTCTTCCCTCCTTCTGGATTTTTTGGAAGAGCTTGAGGAGAATAGGTGATAATTCTTTTTTGAACGTTTTGAAAAATTCACCTGTAAAGCCATCTGGTCCAGGGCTTTTGTTTGTTGGGAGATTATTGATTACTGATTCAATTTCCCTGGTGGTAATCAGACTGTTCAGGCTTTCTGTTTCTTCTTGAGTTAGCTTTGGAAGGTTGTGCGCCTCTAGAAAATTGTCCATTTCTTCAAGGTTGTCAAATTTGTTGGCATATAGTTGCTCATAGTAATTTCTTACAATTTTTTGTATTTCTGTGGTGTCTGTTGTCACTTCTCCTCTTTCATTTCTGATTTTATTAATTTGGGTCCTCTCTCTCCTTTTTTTAATGAGTCTGGCTAAAGGTTTGTCAATTTTGTTTATCTTCTCTAAGAACCAACTCTTGGATTCATTGATCTTTTGTATTGTTTTTCTGGTTTCTATTTCATTTATTTCTGCTCTGGTCCTTATTATCTCCTTCCTTGTGCTCCCTTTGGGTTTATTTTGCTGTTCTTTTTCCAGATCCCTTAAGTGTGAAGATAAACTGTCAATTAGTGATGTTTCTTGTTTCTTTAGGTAGGCCTGCAGTGCTATGAACTTCCCTCTTAGGACTGCTTTCGCAGCATCCCATAGATTTTGGGTCGTCGTGTTCTCATTCTCATTTGTCTCAAGATATCTTTTGATTTCTTCTTTGATCTGCTGCTTGACCCATTCATTATTTAGCAACATGTTATTCAGCCTCCATGAATTGGTGTATCTTCCTGGTTTTTTTCCCCTGTAGTTCATTTCTAATTTCATAGCACTGTGGTCAGAGAAGACAATTGGTATGATTTCAATTTTCTTAAATTTATCGAGGCTTGTCTTGTGTCCTAACATATGATCTATTTTAGAAAATGTTCCATGAGCACTTGAGAAGAACGTGTATTCTGCAGCATTGGGGTGAAATGCTCTGAAAATATCAATTAAGTCCAACTGCTCCAAAGTATCATTTAAGGCTGTTGTTTCCATATTGATTTTCTGTCTGGAGGACCTGTCCCTTGTTGTCAGAGGTGTGTTGAAGTCCCCTACTATGATAGTGTTGCTGTTGATCTCTGTCTTTATGTCCATCAGTACCTGTTTTATATATTTAGGTGCTCCTATGTTAGGTGCATAGATGTTTACTAGGGTTATGTCCTCTTGTCGGATTGATCCCTTTATTATTATATAGTGCCCATCTTTGTCTTTTAATATTTTTTTCATTTTAAAGTCTATTTTGTCAGATATAAGTATTGCAACTCCAGCTTTTTTTTTGCTTCCATTTGCATGAAATATGTTACTCCAACCCTTCACTTTCAGCCTGTGTGTGTCTTTTGATCTGAAATGAGTCTCTTGTATACAGCATATACAAGGGTCTTGTTTCCTTATCCACTCAGCCACCCTATGTCTCTTAATTGGAGCATTTAATCCATTTACATTTAAAGTGATTATTGATAGGTACATAGTTATTGCCATTTTTAGATTTGTAGTAAATTGTTTTCATCTTTCTTCTATTTACAGAAGTCCTTTTAGTATTTCTTGCAATGCTGGCTTGGTTGTCATAAATTCTTTCAGTTTGTTCTTTTCTGGGAAGCTCTTTATCTCTCCATCAACTTTAAATGATAGCCTTGCTGGATAAAGCAATCTAGGTTGTAGGCCTTTGTGTTCCATCACTTTGAGTATCTCCTGCCACTCCCTCCTGGCCTTCAATGTTTCTGTAGAAAAGTCATTTGATAGTCTTATGGGAGTTCCCTTGTATGTAACCTTCTGCCTTTCTCTTGCTGCTTTCAAGATTCTCTCTTTGTCTTTAAGCTTTGCCATTTTAACTATAATGTGTCTTGGTGTGGGCCTGTTTGGGTTTATCCTGGTTGGAACTCTCTGCACTTCCTGGGCTTGTATGTTGGTTTCCTTCATCAGGTTAGGGAAGTTTTCTGACATTATTACCTCAAATATGTTCTCAATCCCTTGCTTCTTCTCTTCGCCTTCTGGTATTCCTATGATGCGCATGTTGTTGCGCTTGATGTTATCCCAGAGGTCTCTTAACCCATCTTCATTGTTTTTTATTCTTTTTTCTTTCTGTTGTTCAGTTTGAGTGATCTCTGCTAACTTGTCTTCTAAGTCGCTGATTCGATCCTCTGCTTCATCTAACCTGCTGGTCATTCCTTCAAGTGAGTTCTTAATTTCGGTAATTGTGTTTTTTAGTTCTAGCTGGTTGTTCGTTAAGATTTCTACATCCTTTTTTAGCTCTAACTGGTTGTTCTTTATGATTTCTATATCCTTCTTTATGTCTTCTCTAAGCTCCTTAAACATTCTTATCACCAGTGTTCTGAACTCTGTCTCTGACATGTTGGTTACCTCTGCTTCATTTGGTTCCAGTTGTGGAGGTTTCTTCTGTTCTTTTATTTGGGACATGTTTCTTTGTCTCCCCATTCTGACTGACTCTCTGTGTTTGCTTTGATGTATTAGGAAGATCCCCTAGAGCTCTTAGTTCTTGCTGGGTTATCTTATGTAGTATGTGTCTTTTATATTTGACTTGGACTACTTCGTTCTTCTCTGCATGTGCTCCACAGGAGGCTCGTGTGTTTAGTATATCGTCCTGTTCAAGAAGAACTTTGATTGCTTTTTGCTTGTGAGTAGGTGGGCTTAACTCCTAGGCCGTCTAGTTGTGAAACTTGGCTCTGCTCACCACAGGGTGTTCTGCTGGGTGAGGGTTGGCCACTTAAATGAGGTTTGGCCTCTATGGGCTCTTGTGCCTTCAGAGAATTCCCTCTGGGTGTGTGACTTGTAGGTCAAACTCGGTAGTACTCTGGTTTGGTCCAGAGTTGGCTTCTGGAAAATGTTGAATCTTGTGCCTCTTAAGCTGGGCCCTGGTAGGGCAGTTTCAGCACAAATCAAGTTACCAAGTACAACAACAACAACAACAAAGAAAACAAATCAAGTACATTCACAAATAAAATACAACCGACAATCCCCCCTCAACATAGGCAAAGATATCAAAGCAATAATGACAGAACAAAGCAAATCACTACAAGCAGAAAAAAAAAAAAAAAAAAAAAAAAAGGAAGTACCAAGCAAAGCAAAACAGAAAGCAGAACCAGTCTTGGCTTAAGCCCACCAGGTAATCTCCAGGTTGTCCTCTGCTGTGCCAAAGAGTTCCCTGCCTATTGCGCAGGCAGCGCTGGTCACCTGGTGCCCAGAGTGAATTTGGGAGTGTAGATTTAAATGCGAGGGGCTGAGGGGTCTGGATGACAGTTTTCAGAGAGACCATGCAGTTTCTGTCCTTTCCTGCACAAATGCACGCTGAGAGTAGCTCCACCAGCCCTGTGGTCAGTATTCCTGAGTCTTAGGGCCCTCCTTCCATGGGTGACTTGTAGGTCAAACCCGGTAGTACTCTGGTTTGGTCCAGAGTTGGCTTGTGGATATATTGAATCTTGTGCCTCTTAATCTGGGCCCTGGTAGGGCAGTTTCAGCACAAATAAAGTTACCAAGTACAACAACAACAACAACAACAACAAGGAAAACAAATCAAGTACATTCGCATGTAAAATACAACCGACAATCCCCACTCAACATAGGCAAAGATATCAAAGAAATAAAGACAGAACAAAGCAAATCACAACAAGCAAGGAAAAGAAAAAAAAAGAAGAGAAAGAAAGAAAAAAAAGAAAAAGAAAAGAAAGGAAAAAAGAGAAGAACAAAGCAAAACAACACAAAACAAAACAAAAACAAAAGCAAAAAAACAAAAAAGCAAAACAAAACAAACAAACAAACAAACAAACAAACAAAAATCACCAAGCAAAGCAAAACAGAAAGCAGCACCAGTCTTGGCTTAAGCCCACCAGGTAATCTCCGGGTTGTCCTCCGCTGTGCCAAAGAGTTCCCTGCCTCGTGCACAGGCAGCGCTAGTCACCTGGTGCCCAGAGTGAATTTGGGAGTGTAGATTTAAATGCGAGGGGCTGAGGGATCTGGATGACAGTTTTCAGAGAGACCATGCAGTTTCTGTTCTTTCCTGCACAAATGCACACTGAGAGTAGCTCCACCAGCCCTGTGCCCAGTACTCCTGAGTCTTAGGGCCCTCCTTCCGTGGGTGACTTGTAGGTCAAACCCGGTAGTACTCTGGTTTGGTCCAGAGTTGGCTTCTGGATATGTTGAATCTTGTGCCTCTTAAGCTGGGCCCTGGTAGGGCAGTTTCAGCACAAATAAAGTTAGCAAGTACAACAACAACAACAACAACAAAGAAAACAAATCAAGTACATTCACAAATAAAATACAACCGACAATCCCCACTCTACATAGGCAAAGATATCAAAGAAATAAAGACAGAACAAAGCAAATCACAACAAGCAGAAAAAAGAAAAAAAAAGAAGAGAAAGAAAGAAAAAAAAAAATAAAATAAAAAAATAAATAAATAAATAAAAAATAAAAATAAAAAAATAAATAAAAATAAAGACCACCAAGCAAAGCAAAACAGAAAGCAGCACCAGTCTTGGCTTAAGCCCACCAGGTGATCTCCAGGTTGTCCTCCGCTGTGCCAAAGAGTTCCCTGCCTAGTGCGCAGGCATCGCTAGTCACCTGGTGCCCAGAGTGAATTTGGGAGTGTAGATTTAAATGCGAGGGGCTGAGGGGTCTGGATGACAGTTTTCAGAGAGACCATGCAGTTTCTGTCCTTTCCTGCACAAATGCACGCTGAGAGTAGCTCCAACAGCCCTGTGCCCAGTACTCCTGAGTCTTAGGGCCCTCCTTCCAAGGATGAGTGGGAGGGGGCGGGCGGGAGATCTCTAAGCTGCTGAAAGCCGGGAGCTGCGACTGCCGCTTACTGCTGAACTCAGGGATTGCTTCCGCGGTTGCCCTTGCCCCGCCGCAGGCCAGCCAGAAAGGGTGGGGCCTGGGGATGGAGGGGTCTCCTCCCTCCCAGGCCAGCCACTCACACTCCTCCTGCAGGCCTGAAAAGGTGGTGGCTGGGGGTGTGGGAGTCTCCTCTCTCCTCGTCCAGCGAAAATCCCCTCCTCCCAGCCTCTTCCGATGGTCAGAGCCGGCTGCCAATCTTCCCAGCGCCTGAGCGCAGACGCCCCTCTGTAATCTGACACTGTTTCTCAGTTAGGGGTAGTTTGAGTCTCTGGAAGGGCGGGGGGAGGATTCGAAAAGCAAAGCGCGGTGAGGGGCCCAGGTGTGGCGTCTCAGTTCTTTGTCTGCCCTAGGGCCCACGAGCTGCCCGCCCCGGCGGGAGCGATCAACTGTGGGACGCAGGGAAAGAGCTCACCTCCTGGACCCTACGCTCTCCGCCACACCCTGGGCTCCCGTGGGACTCTAGAGCCCCGGGTGCTGCCCTCCACTTTTTCTGTGGGCACGCTCCTCCCCCCCGCTCGCCCACCTAGTGCACCTCAAAGCAAACCTTCCAGGAGCCTCCGTCCGACCTGGGAGCCGTGCAGCAACGCTGCACGGCCTGTGCTCCGCTTCCAGGAGTCTGCGTTCCGTAGTCCCGGCGCTGCCGGCCTCGGCTCCACGTGGGTGGGGGTGGGGGGGCACGCTTCCACTTCGCTGTCCCGCCTCCTCCCCTGCTTGTAATCCGCGCACACCTTCAGGCAAATTCCTCCACGAGTCTCCCCGCTGTTCTGCGTGTTCTATATCTCCCTGTGTCTTTAGAGCTGCAGTTTACCGCCAGCCGCCGCCGGCTTGATTCCACCGCGCGACCGCGCGTTTCCTCTCCGCTCCCTTCTTTCTTCCCCTGCTCGCCCAATTTGCGCAGCTTCAAGTAATCCTTACACGAGTCTCTTAGGAGTCTCTTAGCTGTTCTGCGTGATGAGCGAAGAGTTGTTTGATGGGTTATATGTCCCGTTTGTAATAAAATCCGGAGGAGAACTCAGAAAATGTGCCCCGCTGCCGCCATTCCTATGACGTCACTCCATAGTTGTTATTCTTGAAATATGCTATTCTCTTGGCTTTCCTCTTGGTTTTCCTGGTACCTCCGTTGTTACATTTTTTCTAGTCACTTTTGTAGACTTCTCTGAACCTGCTCATCTCAGGGTGTTTCTTAGGGCTCTGTTGGTGTTTCGCAGGGCTCAATCCTTCGTCACCTTTATAATTTGCCTTAATCTTTTGGTAATTCAGCTACTCCTGTGACATTAAATACCATCTGTATGCTTAAGACTACCAAATATGTATCCCCAAATCTGTTTTCTTAACTCCTATCAGTATCTCCAATTTCCCATCGAACATCTATGCTTACTTAGATGTACTATAGCCAACCCAAGCTCTACATAACCTGGCCCTTGATCTCCTCTCCAATGTAAACTCACTCTTTTCCTCCTACCTGACACTCTATGATTCTGCTATATTGAACTAATTTTACTTCAATGAATATGACATGCTCTCTCAGAACAATCTTTCTTATCTTGTTTGTAGGGTTCATCTTAGATGTCACTTCCTCCAGAAAGCCTTCTTTCTCCTAAACATGGATTTGATTTCTCTCCTCTTTGCTCTCACAACACTCTATATTTTTCCTCTAATTACATTTAAAACAGTTTGTTGTTTTAGCTGTTTTTTTTTCTCTTCTATTAGACTGTAATCACATAGAAGGTAGATACCATAGCGATCATGTTCCCATTTGTATCCCTGTTATAGGCACACAATAAATACATTGAGTGCATAAATTAATGGATTTTAGGATCAAGTCAGGCTAAAAAAAACCTTTTGTTTTCTTTTGGTAGAGTTATTACACTGATATATGAAAACCTAGTCTATTAAATGAGTGATCTCACAATGAGATATGCAAATATGGGCTAGTTAAAAGAATTCTAGAACAGTCAAGTGGATTCATACCGAGATGATAAATTAGATGAATGATCAATGCCAACATTTAGAGAGGTTTATAGTAGGTGTCCGCAGGTCTCGGTTCTATGTCTTAGTTATTCAGAATTTTTATTACCGACTTAATTGAAGGCAGAGAAAGCAAGGTTATGAAATGTTAAAGTGACACAAAACTAGGTCGAAGAGTTAATAAAAATGAATAATAGCCTTATGATTTGAACTGGTCTTGATGATTTGGAATCATAGACTAAGACTAACATATTGACATTTCATAGGGATTACTGTAAAACTACAAGTTAGGATAAAATAATTCATTCAACATTCAAGAAGAATAGGTTATATACCTATTATGTTCTGGTTACTGGTGCTGGGAAAGCAAAAAAGAATAAATTATAGTCCTTGCCCCTGAAATAGTTATATTATAGTAAGTATATTGAATCTGCATCATGGCACATAATAGTCTCATTACATGGTGCATTCTCTATGTAGAGAACATTTTCTATGTAGAGAATATTGTGGGCAACATATTATTTTTTGTAATAATATTACACCTATGAAGTATAAAATTTATCTCAATATAAATTTTAAATATTTAAATTGTATCAGCTAGTATAACTTAGATTATGTTGTTGTGACAATCTTCAAGTCTTGGTGGTTTGTAATAGCAAAGTTTTATTTCTCACTTACATAGCATGTTGGCTGGGAGTTCTGCTCCACAACTTTTCATTCTGTAATCCAGAGTGATGGAGCACCAATATCTTAAACATTAACATTCACTGTGGAAAAGGGAAAGACAGTTGTAGAAGGCACCACATT
This sequence comes from Rhinolophus hipposideros, assembly GCF_964194185.1. NCBI lineage: Eukaryota > Metazoa > Chordata > Mammalia > Chiroptera > Rhinolophidae > Rhinolophus > Rhinolophus hipposideros. The sequence goes on along the minus strand of NC_138046.1, from coordinate 53,333,285 downwards.
GATAAATAAATGTCGTGCCCTGAAAGTGAAGCACAAGTGTAAACAATGACATTTGCTCATAATAATTGGCTAGAATCAGAAACATGCTGCACGAATCACAATGGACCCAGGAAACACAGTCCTATCATATGCTTGAAGGTAAAGAAATATAAATATTTGGAGAACAGAATTAATGACCACCATGACTGTATAGAATAAAAAGTGAAATTTACCCTTAAGCATTGGACTTTATTTCACTCCCTTCCTAAGAGTTATAATGTTAACAATTCCAAACCATTTTCTATAAATTTCCATGCACACATACATACATAGATTTTCATGTTACATATGGGATCATATTTGTTTTTCATATATCCTATAGATATACTCATATCTATACATAGCTCTCTATTTCAGTCTACAATAGCTGTATAGTATTCCATAGTATGGATATACTATACTTTATATACTATACTTTATTTAAACACTCCTCTATGGAAAGGTACTTGTTTTATTCCCAGATTTTGACCATTACAATACGTGGTGCACCATCCTTGTACGTACATATATTTCTGGGCATGTGTATTTGGATTTCTGTAACATAGATTCCTAGAAAAGGAATTCCTGAGCACTTCAAATTTTGTCAAGTACTTCTAGCTTGCCTTCCAAAATGTTGTACCCATTTATAATCTCATAAACAGCATATAAAAGTGTACATACATTTTGAGAAGAATTCTGACACATTTTTACTGAAGGAAGAAAGAGTTGAATGATGAGAGGTTTAGAAACCACATAAAAATGAGTAATGATTGAAGACATTTTGTCTAAACAGCCTTTAAGACCTTATTCTCACTACTTCTAGGTTTGCTGACTGGAATAATTCTGAAAAAAGACTAATCCCTTTTGCATATGACACTTCTGGTTACATCTTAATGGTCAGAGCTCAATTACCTGTCCATATCCAGTTGCAAGGAAGACTGTGAAGCGAAGACTCCAGTTTTAGGGACTACATACCCAGACAAAAAATGGAGACTAATCACTACAGGAAAAACAATAGTTTGATAGGTAGTAAGTTTTTGTCATGCTCCTAGAACTATGTAGTTGCTTATACCCATTTTCCCCTGCTATGTTTGCTTCTCTTTTTTCCTTCTTTGTCTCTTCTGCTATCTCTCAGAAGTTCCTCCCTCTTTACTCCTCTTATCTCTTATTTCCCCTCTTTTTTGATATGTTTACTTTTTGTGTCTCCATTTCTGTATTTTGCTCTGTCTCTCTGCTTCTTTATATGTTTTCTCTATCTCCCCATTTCTCCTCTGTGTATGTAGTTTTTTCTTTTTCCATCTGTTTCCTATCCATCTGTCTTTCTATCTTCAGCTGTCCCTATTTTCCTACTTCTGTATTTGTGGATCTCTTGGTTTCAGTTTCTAGATCTCTTTTTTTCTACCCCATTACCAATTATTAGAGCCAGTAATAGAATGGCTTCATAAAGAACATAAAGAATAGAAACACTTCATAAAGTAGTTTTCATATGATAGGAAGTACTTGAGGACAAGGTAGATATAGGGATAGTGTAAAAAGGATTTATTGATTGGTCAATTGTTGGACTATATAACTATTGAGGTCATTTCTAAATTTGAGCCAAATTGAGAACCAACTTTTCCTCCTTAGTAAGTAGAATATCCTTAACATTACTGAATCTTTATTTGCTGATTGAAGATCTATTAGGACCTCAGGGTCATCTCTATATGAATACCATACTTCATTGTAGATGACTAGAATTATTAGATATAAGTGATTGAAATGAATATATGTTGACTACAGAACTGCCTCTGAAAGTTAATTGTCTTTATCTCTAATTCATCTGTGATATATATGTGGGCTGTGTGTCTGAGTGTTTGTAACATCCAACACACACACACACACACACACACACACACACACACAAACACGAGCTCTGACAATTAAGTTGACGACTTGTTGCAACAATGTTCCTAAACTTTTTTGATATCAGAGGGATTATTCATTATGAATTTGTACCAACTGGACAGTTAACCAAGTTTACTATTTGGAAGTGCTGAAAAGGCTGAGTTAAAAAGTTAGATGACCTGAACTTTTTGTCAACAGTTCATGGCTCTTGCATCACGACAATGCACCAGCTCACACAGCACTGTCTATGAGGGAGTTTGTAGCCAGAAAACAAATAACTGTATTGGAACACCCTCCCTACTCACCTGATCTGGCCTCCAATGACTTCTTTATTTACCCTAAGATAAAGGAAATATTGAAAGGAAGACATTTTGATGACATTCAGGGCATCAAGGGTAATACGACAACAGCTCTGATGGCCATTCCAGAAAAAGAGTTCCAAAATTGCTTTGAAGGATGGACTAGGTGCTGGTGTTGGTGCATATCTTCCCAAGGGGAGTACTTCAAAGGTGACCATAGTGATATTCAGCAATAAGGTATGTAGCACTTTTTCTAGGATGAGTTTGTGAAATTAATTATTTGACCTTGTGTGTGTGTATAATATTACATATTATATATAACACATTATAACATTATAGGTATATATTATATATATAATATGTATATTATATAATATACATATTACATATTAGATATTATATATAAATATAATGTATATTATATAATATAATATACATTATATATATGTATATGGCTGGTACAAATAATTGGAAAACATTGTACATATCAAAATTGTCTCTGCTGGCAAGAATGTATTAAGAAATGATATAATTACATATTTTCTCTAACCTAACTGGCATATCTAGTTGGGTCTTTTAATTGTGTTAAACTATTTTCATAAGTTAAGTTTGTTTTGATTGCTAGAGTCTGAGGATGTCATATAGATAATTTGAAAAGTTAATATGAACCAGGAACCTGCAATAGCTAGTGCTTTAAGGAAGGAAAAGAGTAAAGTGGAGAAGATAATTTACAAACTATACTTGAAAACCGTTTGAGCATAGCATTATCATTACAATTATCTGTCAAAAGATTTAGTTCAATTACATTTTTAAAAACTCTTGTCAAGATGGCACTACTCATATCAGGATTTTGTACTCCAAGGAATAAAATACTAATGGCTTCATTAGCCGTTGTGCCAGCATCTGCAGTCTTCAGGATTCCTCATGTGGCTTTTTGAGATTTTTACATACTGCCCTTAGGGAATCAGTAAACACAAAGTCCTCAGGGGAATATGAACTTCTGGGGTAAGAACCATTATATATTTAGAGCCATGGTAGGAGGAAGACTTTTTTTGGGGAAAAAAGTAATTTTGAAATAACTGAATGGCAGCTGTATTGATATCTTATAAAATATTATGCATGCTCCTGTACACCTTCACATAACAGTAAGTTGGTTGTGAAATCACCAAGAAGAAAAAGTTATAATGAAACCTAAATTTCAGTGTAAGATTTCTGGGGGTAACCTGAGCTGCTTCTGACACTTTTAGTATTTAAACAGATGCGTGGAACTGTATGTTAGGATCCCAGTAGTCACAGTTCTGAGACATTCCTTGATCAATGATATTTCAGGCTGATTGCTGTTGCAAATGAACACTGCTAGGAGATTGATTGCCCTGGCCTTTCTCTTTGACTGTTTGAATTGGCAATATGGAAGATTTTCTCTTTCAATGGGAAATCTGAATCACCTATTGAACATGCTACAAAACACTTTTCTTACTCTATATTCGCTTAGCACTTAACATATACAGGTGGTTCTTCACTGTCTTGTACTTAACTAAGCACTCTAGTATGCATGCATTTCCACAAGTATGTTACAGCTCTTTGAAGGCAAGGAATGATGTTTTATAATCTTAGACTTGGCTTATGACTCCCGTAGCAGCTAACGTCTAGGGCAAAATCATTCAGTAGTCACTAAAAGCTAGGGCTTTTTAGTCACATAGACCTAAATTCAACTCCTTTTTTCCTTAATTTAGTATTGTCATGATCTTGGGTAAATCACAAATGTCAGTTTTTGAAAAATGAAATGAGGATAATAATACCTTGTTAGGTCATTGATAGGCTAAAATACCAAATAACAGTTTAGCACAATGTTTGGTACACACAAAATACACAATAAATCATTATAATAATGATTATGATATAATATTCTTCAACCTTTGTTGACTGTGCTATGGAAACCATATTGGTAAATATAAAAATTTTAATACTTGATATGTCTAGTTTTCTAATCCCCACTGATTCTATTTGACAAGAAAGAGAGTATGTAAAATAATTTTGAGGTTAACATATTCGATACCAATGATTATGTCACTGGTCAAAGTCAAACATTAAGTATTTCATTTTATAAAGAATACAACAGGTCAGTTCAATAGCTACATAGAAATGTTTTTGGTCGGTTATTTTCTAGCCGTAATATCTCTAAATATCACTTATAAAATATAGTTTGTGTCTTGAGTGAAAAATGATAGTATAACAACTGGGTGAAACACAGCTTTTAAAAGGCTTTCTGAAATCTTAAATTTGCTATCAATCATAAAACATTAGAATCCTTAAACTGATATTGATTCTTGGTAAATTATGTTTCTTATAAACTGTGAGCTTTCAGACAAGAACAGTGTACTATCAAGCACAGGACGGGTTGAGGGTAAGGAGAGCATGGCAAACTCTTAATAACTAACCATCAAGATTGAGTTGGTAACTGAGTGAATATAGCAGGAAGAAGTAAATCAGAGGTGACTCAATGTTCAGATGACTCTTGTCAAAGCCACTGAAGGTGATAAAGAGTTCTAAACAGAGAGAAAAAACAGGAGAGATAGAGTGTGCCTGTGGCTCAGAAAAATTTTGAATAACAATCCTTCATCTGAAAGTCCAGAGCCTACATAATCCTCTGAGCTGGAAGTCAGATTTCTATGGCATGAAATGAGCTTCTTGAAATCTCCCCTTGGAAATTACAACAAATAGAACATCTATATTCCACAAAGGACTCCCTGCACAACAGACAGGAAAGACTAAGAGATGCACAATTGAAATCATCTAAAGATGGGCAAATTGGGCGAGCAGGGGAGGAAAGAATGGGGAATTGTAGAGAGGCGGGCTGCAGAGGCAGACTGAGTATAGAACTCTAAGCTCCCTGCATTTTGGAGCTACTGCAGCCATGGGAGATGGAAGAATTTGGACTGCTAGTGCTCCCCTTATGGCCCCCAGTCCTGCCCGAGGGATCAGCATATAACACGGCTGAACCCAACACTCACTGCAGACACCTCAGAGCAAAGACTGAGAGAAAAAGGGTGAAAACACTGGTTTAAGCCCTCATTGCCAAGCACAGGCAGAAGACATAGGCACTGAGACTGCCTGACCCCTTGCACCCCTCCCAGAGCTTGCCCCATCCCACCCTTCCAGTGCTAAAACCAGAACCGTGGCAGTGTCAGATAAAAAGACAAAATTATTGCAGTTCTGAGAAATGTGACCCTGCAGCCACAGACTCTCAGCCCAATTAGTTCCGGCGAAGGTGAGGGAGCCTTAGGTGCAGAATTGGCTGTGCTGGTGGTAACTGTCATGGTTCAGAGCCACCTCTCACAACCCACCCCCTCCCTGACCCCTGCTCACCTATCTGGGCATATCCCTGCAGGGCTAAATAGAGCAGCTGAAGTACACAGGCTCTGAATCTGGTGCAGGAAGTTCTTTGAACTTCAGAAGCTCTCCACATCCCCCCATGGAGGTGGTGCCCTGTACCCTGGTGACTGGCTCACAGTGGAGAAGCCCCCCTTCCATCGAATCCCCCCATTGTGTGAGAAGCTGGAACAGGGCAGATAAAATACAACACTACAGCATGATAGAGAATAAAAGGCTTCAGTCAGAGAAAAACAGCATTCAACCAATACCTGCTGGAGAGCAAGAGAAAGAACTCTTCCTATAAACCTGTTGCACAACCCACTCATCTAGATGCCTAGGAAGAGAAAAAAAATAATTCATTAATTGCCATGAATAACCGAGGTAACAAGGCAGCTCAGAAAGAAAATGAAAGGTCTCCAGAAAGTGAACTTTAAGTCATAGAAATATGTGACTTAAGTGACACAGAATTCAAGATTGCAGTACTGAAAGAACTCCATGAGACATAAGAAAACACAGACAGGCAGTTTACTGAACTCAGAAACACAATCACAGTACAAAACAAGCATTTTAACAAAGAGATTGAAATTTTTAAAAAGAAGCAAATAGAATTGCTAGAGAATAAGAACTCAATAAAAGAAATGAACAATGAAATAACCAGCTTAGGTAATAGAGCTGACTAGATGGAAGAAAGAATCAGTGACATTGAAGACAGAAATTTGGAAATTACACAGATGGAAGAAGAGAGAGACTTGAGAGTTTAAAGAAATCAAAGAACTGTACAAGAACTTTCTGATTCCATCAGAAAGAGTAATATAAGAATAATGGACATACCAGAAGGAGAAAAAAGGGAGAAGGGAACGGAAAGTATATTCAAACAAATAGTTGATGAGAACTTCCCAAACTTGTGGAAAGAACTGGATCCTTGAATCCAGAAAGCAAATAGAACACATAATTACCTCAACCCCAACAGGCCTTCTCCAAGGCACATTGTATTGCAGCTGTCAAAAATTAATGACAAAGAAAGGATACTAAAGGGAGCTAGGGAAAAGAAGACTGTAACCTACAAAGTAAAGCACAATAAATTTTTGTCAGATTTTTCAGCAGAAATTCTGCAAGCCACGAGGGAATGGACTCAATTATTTTAACAATTAAAAGAGAGCACTTTTGAGCAAAGAATAGTATATCCAGTAAATATACCCTTTATATATGAAGGAGGAATAAAGCCCTTTCCAGACTTACAGAAGCTGAGGGAATTTTCTTTTTTTAAAAATTTATTGGGGTGACAATTAGTAGTAAAATTACATAGATTTCATGTATACAATTCCGTATTACATCATCTATAAATCTCATTGTGTGTTCACCAACCAGAGTCAGTTCTCCTTTCATCACCGTATATTTGATTCCCCTTACCCTTATCTCCCAGCCTCCTCCACCCTTACCCTCTGGTAACGACTAAACTATTGTCTGTGTCTATGAGTTTTTGTTTCTCATTTGTTTGTCTTGTTCTTTTGTTGTTTTTGGTTTATATACCACATATCAGTGAAATCATAGGGTTCTCTACTTTATCTGTCTGACTTATTTCGCTTAGCATTACCCTCTCAAGATCCATCCATGTTGTCACAAATTGGTCCCATTTCATTTTTTCTTACCCCCGAATAGTATTCCATTGTGTATATATACCACAACTTCTTTACGCATTCATCTATCGAAGGACATTTTGGTTGTTTCCATGTCTTGGCCACCTTACACAAAGCTGCAATGAACATTGGAGCACACGTCTCTTTATGTATAAATGTTTTCAGATTTTTTTGGGTAGATACCCAGGAAAGGGATTGCTGGGTCATATGGCAATTCTATTTGTAATTTTTTGAGCAACCTTCACACTGCCTTCCACAATGGCTGCACCAGTCTGCATTCCCACCAACACTGTATGAGGGTTCGTTTTTCTCCACAGCCTCTCCAACACTTGTTACTATTTGTCTTGTTGATGATAGCCATTCTGACTGGGGTGAGGTGATATCTCATTGTGGTTTTTATTTGCATTTCTCTGATGATTAGTGATGCTGAGCATTTTTTCATATGTTTATTTGACATTTGTATGTTCTTTTTGGAGAAATGTCTCTTCAAGTAGTCTGCCCATTTTCCAATGGGGTTGTTTGTTTTTTTGTTGTTGAGTTGTGTGAGTTCCTTGTATATTTTGGATATTAGCCCCTTATCAGAGGCACTGTTTGCAAAAATCGTCTCCCATTCAGTTTGTTGCTTCTTTGTTTTGTCAATTGTTTCTTTTGCTGTGCAGAAGCTTTTAAGTTTCAAATAGTCCCACTCGTTTATTTTAGCTTTTACTTCCCTTGCCTTTGGAGTCAAATTCATAAAATGCTCTTTGAACCCAAGGTCCATAAGTTTAGTACTATGTTTTCTTCTATGCAGTTTATTGTGTAAGGACTTATGCTTAAGTCTTTCATCCATTTTGAATTAATTTTGGTACATGGTCACAGATAGCAGTCCAGTTTCATTCTTTTGCACGTGGCTATCAAATTCTCCCAGCACCATTTATTGAAGAAGCTGTCTTTCCTCCATTGCATGTTTTTTGCTTCTTTATCAAAAATTGTCTGTCCATATTTATGTGGTTTTAATTCTGGGTTCTCAATTCTATTCCATTCGTCTATGTGTCTGTTTTCCTGCGAATACCATGCTGTTTTCATTATTGTAGCCCTGTGGTACAAGGTAAGATCAGGGAGTGTGATACCTCCAGTATTGTTCTTTATTCTTAAGATTGCTTTGGCTATCCAGGGTATTTTGTGGTTCCAAACAAATCTCATGATTTTTTGTTCTAGTTCTTTAAAAAATGCCATTGGGATACTGATGGGAATTGCATTGAATCTGTATATTGCTTTGGGTAATATGGCCATTTTAACTATGTTGATTCTTCCAATCCATGAGCATGAAAAGTCATTCCATTTCTTTCTGTCCTCTTCAATTTCTTTTAAAAATGTCTTATAGTTTTCAGCATATAAATCCTTCACATCCTTGGTTAAGTTTATTCCTAGGTATTTTATTCTTTTTGGTGCAATTGCAAAATGAATTGTTTTTTGTATTTCTTTTTCTGAGATTTCATTGTTAGTATGTAGAATGCAATGGACTTTTGTACATTGATTTTGTAGCCAGCAACTTTACTGTATTTGATGATTGTTTCTAATAGCATTTTGCTGGAGTCGTTAGGGTTTTCTATATATAGCATCATGTCATCTGCAAAGAGTGACAATTTAACTTCTTTGTTCCCAATTTGGATTCCTTTTATTTCTTTCTCTTGCCTAATTGCTCTGGCAAGGACTTTGAACACTATGTTGAAAAACCGAGGTGATAGGGGACAGCCCTGTCGTGTTTCTGAACATAGAGCATAGGGCTTTAGTTTTTCATGTTAATTATGATATTAGTTGAGGGTTTGCCATATATGGCCTTTATTATGTTAAGGTACTATCCTTCTATACCTATTTTATTAAGTGTTTTAATCATAAATGGATGTTGTATCTCGTCAAAAGCTTTTTCTGCGTCAATTGATATAATCATATGATTTTTGTCTTTTAATTTGTTTATGTGATGTATCACATTGATTGATTTGCAGATGTTGAAACATTCTTGTGTCCCAGGGATGAACCTTACTTCGTCGTGATGAATAATCTTTTTAATGCATTGTTGTGTTCGATTTGCTAGAATTTCGTTTAGTATTTTTGTGTCTGCATTCAACAGAGATATTGGTCTGTGGTTTTCTTTTTTGTGTTGTCCTTACCAGGTTTTGGTATCAGGGTAATGTTGGCCTCATAAAATGAGTTAGGAAGTACTGTCTCTTCTTCAAAGTTTTGAAAGAATTCTAGCAGGATTCTTATCAGATCCTCTTTGAAGCTTTCGTAGAATTCACAAGTGAAGCCATGGGGTACAGGACTTTTGCTTTTGGGAAGGTTTTGGATAACTGATTCAATTTCATTACTGGTGATCGGTCTGTTTAGATTTTCCAGTTCTTCATGGTTCAGCCTAGGAAGGCTATGTGTTTCTAAGAACTTGTTTGTTTGTTCTTGGTTATTGATTTTGGTGGCATATAGTCCTTCATAGTATTCCTCGATGATACTTTGTAGTTCTGTGTTGTCCATAATAACTTCCCCTATTAATTTTGATTTTATTAATTAGTGTCTTCTCTCTTTTTCTCTCAGTGAGTCTAGCCAAGGGATTGTCAATTTCGTTAATCTTTTCAAAGAACCACCTCTTTGCCACATTAATTTTTTCTATTGTCTTTTTCTTCTCCATATCATTTAGTTGTGCTCTGTTTTTTGTTATTGTTTTTCTTCTGCTGACATTGGGTTTCACTTGTTCTTCTTTTTTTTAGTTCTTTATGGTGTAACATGAATTTATTTATATGGGATTTTTCTTGTTTCTTGTGATAGGCCCATAGAGATACGAATTTCCCTCTTAAAACTGCTTTCGCTGCTTCCCAAAAAAGTTGGTAGGATGTATTTTCATTGTCATTTTATCTATGTATCTTTTGATCTCTCCTCTAATTTCTTCTTTGACCCAGTCCTTTCAAAGTATGTTGTTTAATCTCCATGTATTTGTGTTTTTTTCTGCTTTCTTTTTGCACTTGATATCCAATTTCAAAGCCTTATGATCAGAGAATATGCTTGGTATGATTGCAATCTTCTTAAATTTGCTGAGGCTGATTTTATGTTCCCATATATGGTCTATCATTGAGAATGTTCCATGTACACTAGAAAAAAAAATGTATAGTTTGATGTTTTAGAATGAAGTGCTCTATATATGTCAGTTATGTCCATTTTATCTAATGTATCATGTAGTGCTTCTATTTCGTTATTAATTTTCTGTTTTGATGATCTATCCATTGCTGTCAATGATGTATTGAAGTTCCCTAGTATAATTGTGTTTTGGTGAATTTCTCCCTTTAGTTCTGTTCGTAGTTGCTTGGTATATTTTGGTGCTCCCTGATTGGTGGCATAAATATTGATGACTGTTATGTCTTCTTGTTGTATAGTCCTCTTTATCATTATGGAATGTCCATCTTTGTCTCTTGTTATCTTTTTTCACCCTGAAGTCTGTTTCATCTGATATCATTACGTCTACACCTGATTTTTTCTGGGTATCATTTGCTTGGAGTGTCAATTTCCACCCTTTCACTTTGAGTCTATGCTTGTGCTTGTAGCTGAGATGTGTCTCTTGGAGATAGCATATGTTTGGGTTTAGTTTTTTGCTCCAATCTGCTACTCTGTCCCCTTTCATTGGTGAGTTCAGTCTATTTACACTTAGGGTGATTATCGATATGTGAGGACTTCCTGTCATTCTATCTTTAGTTTTGTGGTATGGCTGTGTCTCCATTGTTTCTTTGCCTTTTTGTTGTTGTCTATTATTTTTGTGTGGTGGTATTCTATGATGTTTCCCTCTGTTTCTTCTTTTATTACAGTATATATTTCAGTTCTGGATTTTTTCTGAGTGGTTACCTTAAGTTTATATAAAAGAAAGTTTGATGTTTAGAGTATTCCATTTCTTCATCACGCTTACTTACTTCATTCCCATTTTCTGGTTCAGGCCTTTACTCTCCCCGTTTTATGTTTTGGTTGCCACAAATTGTTCCTATTGATGGTTGTGAAATAGCCTCCTTTAGTATTTCTTGTAGTGCAGGTCGTTTATTAGAAAATTCCCTCAGTTCCTGTATGTCTGGAGAGGTCTTTATTCCTCCTTCATATCTAAAGGATATCTTTGCTGGATATATTATTCTTGGCTCATAATTTCTCTCTTTCAATAGTTTGAATATTTGGTTCCGCTCCCTCCTGTCTTGTAGAGTTTCTGCTGAAAAATCTGATGATAATGTAATGCACTTTCCTTTTTAGGTGACCGTCTTCTTTACCCTGAGTGCATTGAAGTTTTTTTTTTGTCGTTGATTTTGGACAGCTTCAGAACAATTTTCCTTGGAGAAGGCCTGTTGGGATTGAGATAATTAGGTGTTCTATTTGCTTCTTGGATTCGAGGATCCAGTTCTGTCCACAAGTTTGCGAAGTTCTCATCAACTATTTGTTTCATGTGTTCTCTGTTCCCTTCTCTTTTCTACTTCCTATATGCTCATTCTTCTTATATTGCTCTTTCTGATGGAGTCAGAAAGTTCTTGTAGAGTTCTTTCATTTCTTTAAAGTCTCAAGTCTCTTTCTTCTTCCATCTATGTAAATTCTAGGTCCCTATCTTCAATGTCACTGATTCTTTCCTCCATATGGTGAACTGTACTACCTAACCTGGCTATTTCATTCTTCATTTCTTCTGTTGAGTTCTTAATCTCCAAAAATCTGTTTGTTTCTTTTTTTAAATTTCAATCTCTTAAGTAAAATGCTCCTTTTGTTCTTTGATTGTGTTTCTGAGTTCATTAAACTGCCTTTCTGTGTTTTCATGCATCTCGTTGAGTTTTTTAAGAAGTGCAGTCTTGAATTCTCTGTTTAATTCACATATTTTCATATATTCAAGTTCCTTTTCTGGAGACTTTTCACTTTCTTTCTGAGCTGTCTTGTTGCCTTGATTATTCATGGCAATTACTGTTTTGTTGTGTTTCTTCCTAGACGTTAGCAGGAGTTGCTTCTGGAACAGGTTGATAGGAAGAGGTATTTCTTTTATTTTCCAGTACTTGTTGCTAGAATGTTTTATTTTCTCTGCCTGCAGCCTTTTTTTCTGTCTCACACAGTAGTACTTTGTTTTCTCTGCACTATTCTAGCTTCTTACACAATGGGGTGATTCCCTGGGAGATGGGCTTCTCCTCTGTTGATGTCGTTTTCCTGGGTCGTAGGGCGCAGTGTCTGTGTGGGTATGTGGAGAGCTTTTGAAATTCCAAAGCTCTTCCTGCACCAGTTTCAGAGTCTGTATATTTTAGCAGTTCTGTTTACTCTTGCAGGGATCCACCCGGATAGGTGGGGCCAGGGGCAGGGTGAGTTGTGAGAAGTGGCCCAGAGCAATGGCGGCGGCCACCACCACCACTGGTTTTACTTCCACAGCTCTCTCCCCTTTGCCAGAGCTAGTTGGGTTGTGAATCTGTGTCTGTGGTCCACAGTTCTCAGAACAGCAAATATTCTGTTCTTTTCATCTGACACTGCTACTATTCCGCATGTAGCACCAGGTTGGTGGGTGTGGGGCGAGCTCTGGGAGGGTAGGGAGCGGGCGGCTAGTCTCAATGCCTAACGCTTCCGTTCTCTGCATGGCAATGAGGGCTAAAACCATTGTTTTCAACTTTCTTTTCTCAGTCCCCTCTCCGAGGTCTCTGTCCGTGAGCGTTGGGCCCAGCTGTGCTATGTGCTGTCCCCTCAGCCCTGTGGGCCATAAACGGAGCCCTAGCAGTCGGAGTTCTTCCCTGTCCCGCAGCTCCAGTTGTTCTGGGATGCAGCGAGTTCAAAGCACTGAGCTAGGTCTGCATCCTGCGACTGTGTGGCTCCATCTCCTCACTTCTCCCTACCCTCTTTCCCCGCTCATGTGATTTACCCACCTTTAGGTGAATTCAGTAGTGGGCTTTTTGTCTTGCCTGTCTGCTGTGCAGGGAGTCCTTTGTGGTGTTATAATTGTTCAATTAGTTGTAAATTCCAGGGAAGATATACAAAGGCTCACCTCATGCCGCCATTTTGGTGACGTCTCAGAAGCTGCGGGAATTTTCTAACACATGACCTGCACTACAAGAAATACTGAAGGAGGCTATTTGACTTGAAAGAAAAAAAGAAAGTACAGAAAACCTTGAGAGGTTACTGCGAACAGATAGACAGAAAAATGAAATGGCAATCACTTTATCAAATAGGATACTATACACTTAAACATAACATACAGGGTAAAGAAAAAAAACACTTAAAAAAAGAGAAAAAAGTCAACTTGTTACTTCAATGCAGAAATGAAACCACAGCATTAATAGGGATATTTTAGACAACAAAAACGTAACCGATTAAAAGTCTGAACTAGCACAAGGGAATGGATGAAGGAAGCATGCTGAGGAAAATTGAATACTCTAAATATGAAACTTTCTTTTGCATAAATTTAATGGCAAGCACTCAAAAAAATCCAGAACTCAATATATAATAAAAAAAGAAGGAGATGGAAAAATCATAGAATACCACCACACTGAACTAACAACAGCAACAAAAATGGAAGGAAACAATGAGGACACCATCCTAACCAGAGATAGAAAATCAGAGATAGAATAATAGGAAATCCTCATATATCGATAATTACCCTAAATGTAAATGGACTGATCTCACCAATAAAAAGGCACAGAGGAACAGATTGGATCAAAAAACTAAACCCAACCATATACTGCCTCCAAGAGACACATGTCAACTATAAGGACAAATATAGAAGCAAAGCGAAAGGGTGAAAATTGACACTCCAAGCAAATGGTATCCAGAGGAAAGCAGGCATAGTCATACTGATATCAGAAGGAACTGACTTCAGGATAAGAATGGTAACAAGAGACAAAGATGGGCATTTCATAACGATATACGTACTCTACAAAGAGAAGACATAACAGTCATCAATATTTATGCCCCCAATCAGGGAGCAACAAAATATGCCAAGCTTATACTAAGAGATCTAAAGGTAGAAATTGACCAAAACAAAACTATAGTAGGGGACCTTAACGTATCATTGAGAGCTGTGGATAGATCATCCAAACAGAAAATAAAGAAATATCAACCCTAAATTACACATTAGATGAAACGGACATAATTAACATTTATAAAGGACTTCATTATAGCACATCAGACTAAACATTATTTTGTAGTTTACATGGAACATTCTCAAGGATAGACCATATATTGGGACATAAAATCAGCCTCAGAAAATTTAAGAAGATTGAAATCATACCAAGCATATTCTCTGATCACAAGGCTTTGAAATTGGATATGACTGCAAAAAGAAAGCAGGAAAAAACACAAATACATGGAGATTAAACAACATAGCTTTAAAGACCGACTGGGTCAAATAAGTAATTAGAGGAGAGATCAAAAGATACACAGAAACAAATGAGAATGAAAATATGTCCTACCAAAACTTCTGGGATGCAGGGAAAGCAGTTTTAAGAGGGAAATTTATAGCATTACAGGCCTATCTCAAGAAACAAGAAAAATTTCAAATAAATAATCTCCCGTTACTCCTTAAAGAACTAGAAAAGAAAGAGGAAATGAATCCGAAAGTCAGCAGAAGGAAGGAAATGATAAAAATCAGAGAAGAACTAAATGAAAGAGAAAAGAAAAAAACACTAGAAAAAACTAATGCAACAAAGAGCTTATTCTTTGAAAAGATGAATAAAATTGACAAAACCTTGATTAGACGCACTAAGATAAAAAAAAAAGACAAATAAACAAAATCGGAAATGAAAGAGTAGAAGTCACCAAGAATGCCACAGACATATAAAGGATCATCCGAGAATACTGTGAAGGAGTATATGCCACTAAATTCAATAACCTGGAAGAAATGGATATGTTCTAAGAAGTATAGGGCCTTCCTGGGCTGAATTACAAAGGATTGGAAAATATAAATAGACCATTCAACAGTAAGGAAATTAAATCAGTCATCTGATACCTTCCCAAAAGGAAAATTCCAAGACCAAATGGCTTCACTAGTGAATTCTGCCAAACTTTCAAAGAGGATTTAATACCTGTCCTACTAAAACTCTTCCAATAAAGGGAAGAAGAGACAAAACTCCCTAACTGTTTTATGAGGCCAACATTACCCTGATACATAAACTTGGTGAGGGTAATACACACAAAAAAAGCAATTATAGACCAATATCTCTGATGAACACAGATGTGAAACGCCTAAATAAAATTCTAGCAAATCAAATGCAACAATGCATTAAAAATATTATACATCAAGACGAAGAGGAGTTCATCTTTGGGACACAAGGATGATACAACATACAGAATTTGATCAATGGGACACACCACATAAGCAAAATATGGGACACAAATCATATGATTATATTAATAGATGTAGAAAAATATTTTACAATATTCAACAGCGATTTATGACTAAAACTCTTAATAAGACGCATAGAGAAGGAAAATACCTTAACATAATAAGGATTATATATGACAAAAACTTAGCTATATAATAATAGTGAAAAACGGAAGCCCTTTGCTCTGCTTTCAGGAACACGACAGGGCTGTCCCCTATCACCTCTGCTTTTCAACATAGTGTTGGAAGTCCTTGCCAGAGCCATCAGGCAAGAGAAAGAAATAAAAAGCATCCAAATTGGGAATGAAAACGTTAAATTATCACTCTTTGCAGATGACATGATGCTATACATAGAAAACCCTAAACACTCCACCAAAAAGCTGTTAGAAACAATCAACGAATACAGTAAAATTGCTGGCTACAAAAACAACATACAAAAGTACATTGCATTCCTATATACTAACAATGAAATCTCAGAAAAAGAAATACAAAAAACAATTCCCTTTGCAATTGCAGCAAAAAGAATAAAATAACTAGGAATAAACTTAACCAAGGATGTAAAGGATTTATATGCTGAAAACTATAAGACATTTTTGAAAGATATTGAAGAAGACAGAAAGAAATGGAAAGACATTCTGTGCTCATGGATTGGAAGAATCAACATAGTTAAAATGGCCATATTACCCAAAGCAATAAACAGATTTAATGCAATCCCCATCAAAATCCCAATGGCATTTTTTAAAGAAATAGAACAAAAAATCGTCAGATTTGTTTGGAACCACAAAAGACCCCGAATAGCCAAAGCCATCTTATGAAAAAAGAACAATGCTGAAGGTGTCACACTGCCTGACTTTAGTTTGTACTACAGGGCTTCAGTAATCAAAACAGCATGGTATTGGCAGAAAAACAGACATATAGACCAATGGAATAGAATTGAGAACCCAGTAATACAACCACATAAATATGGACAATATTTGACAAACAAGCTAAAAACATACAATGGAAGAAAGACAGCCTCTTCAATAAATGGTGTTGGGAGACTTGGATTGCCACGTGCAGAAGAATGAAACTGGACTGCTATCTGTCGCCATGTACCAAAATTAATTCAAAATGGATCAAAGACTTAAGCATAAGACCTGATAGAATAAACTACATAGAAGAAAACAAAGGTACTAAAGTTATTGACCTTGGGTTCAAAGAGCATTTTATGAATTTGACCTCAAAGGCAATAGAAGTAAAAGCTAAAATAAATGAATGGGACTATACAAAACTTAAAAGCTTCTTCACAGCCAAAGAAACCATCGAGTAAATAAAGAAGCCACCAACTGAATGGGAGAAGATTTTTTCAAACAGTGCCTCCGATAAGGGACTAATATCCAAAATATACAAGGAACTCATGAAGCTCAACAACAAAAAAACAAACAACCCAATTGAAAAATGGGCAGAGGACCTGAAGAGACAGTTCTCCAAAGAGGACATACAAATGGCAAATAGACATATGAAAAAATGCTCAACATCACTAATCATCAGAGAAATGCAAATAAAAACCAGAATGAGATATCACCTCACCCCAGTCAAAATGGCTATCATCAACAATACAAATAGTAACAAGTGTTGGAGAGGCTGTGGAGAAAAAGGAACCCTCATACACTGTTGGTGGGAATGCAGACTGCTGTAGCCGTCATGGAAGGTAGTGTGGAGGTTCCTCCAAAAATTACAAATAGAATTGCCATATGACCCAGCAATCCCTTTCCTGGGTATCTACCAAAAAATTTTGAAAACATTTATACATAAAGACACGTGTGCTCCATTGTTCATTGCAGCTTTGTTTACGGTGGCCATGACATGGAAACAACCAAAATGTCCTTCAAAAGATGAATGGATAAGGAAATTGTGGTATATATCCAATGGAATACTATTCGGCAGTAAGAAAAGATGATATAGGAACATTTGTGACAACATGGATGGATATTGAGAGTACAATGCGAAGCGAAATAAATCAGACAGAAAAAGCAGAGAACCATATGATTTCACTGATATGTGGTATATAAACCAAAAACAACAAAAGAACAAGACTATGAAATGAGAAACACATACAGGGGGAAAAAAATGGCGGCGTGAGGTGAGCCTCTGTAACGCTCCCCTGGAATTTACAACGAATCAGAAAACAATAACTCCACAAAGGACTCCCTGCACAGCAGACAGGCAAGACGAAGAGGCCCACTACTGAATTCACCTCCAGGTGGGTGAATCGCGTGAGCGGGCGGGGGAGGAGGGAGAGGAGAAGTGCAGAGATGGAGCGGTGCGGGCGCAGGACACAGACCTAGCTCAGTGCTCGGAGCCCGCTGCTCCCGGATCTTCCGCAGTTGCGGGAGAGGGAAGGACTCGGACTGGTAGGTCTCTGCTTACGGCCCACAGGGTTGAGGGGGCAGCATACAAAACCGCTGAACCCAACGCTCCCGGCAGCAAAGACTGACGGAAGAGGGCTGAAATCGGTGGTTTAAGCCCTCACTGCCGAGCGGAGAACAGAAGCCTTAGGCAGGGAGACTAGCCGCCCCCTACCTACCCTCCCAGAGCTCGCCCCGCCCTCACCTGCCCAGTGCTAGAATCCATAAAGTAGCAGTGTCGGATCAAAGGACAGAATATTTGCTGCTCTGAGAACTGTGCACCGCAGACACAGATTCGCAGCTCAACTAGTTCCGGCAAAGGGGAGGGAGCTGTGGAAGCAGGACTGGCTGTGGTGGTGGTCGCCGCCATTGCTCTGGGCTACCTCTCACACCTCACCCCGCCCCTGGCCCCACCTATCTGGGTGGATCCCTGCAGGAGTAAACAGAACTGCTGAAACATACTGGCTCTGAATCTGGTGCAGAAAGAGCTTTGGAACTCCAAAGGCTCTTCGCATACCTATCAACCTGTTGCAGAAGCCACTCCTGTAGATATCTAGTAAGAGAAATAGTAAATCAGTGATTGCCATGAATAACCAAGGCAACAAGATAGCTCAGAAAGAAAGTGAAAAGTCTCCAGAAAAGGAACTTAGCGATATGGACATTTGTGATTTAAATGACAGAGAATTCAAGATTGCAATTCTGAAAAAAACTGAACGAGATGCAAGAAAACACAGAAAGGCAGTTTACTGAACTCAGAAACACAATTAAAGAACACCATGAGCATTTTACAAAAGAGATTGAAATTTTGAAAAAGAACCAAATAGAATTTCTGGAGATTAAGAACTCAATAGAAGAAATTAACAATAAAATATCCAGCTTAGGTAGTAGAGTTGACCAGATGGAGGAAAGAATCAGTGACATCGAAGATAGGAACCTGGAATTTACACAGATGAAAGAAGAAAGAGACTTGAGACTTAAAAGAAATGAAAGAACTCTACAAGAACTTTCTGACTCCATCAGAAAGAGCAATATAAGAATAATGGTCATACCAGTAGGAGAAGAAAGAGGGAAGGGAACAGAGAATATATTCAAACAAATTGTCGATGAGAACTTCCCCAACTTGTGGAAAGAACTGGATCCTCGAATGCAATAAGCAAATAGAACACCTAATTACCTCAATCCCAACAGGCCTTCACCAAGACATATTGTATTGAAGCTGTCTAAAATCATTGACAAAGAAAGAATCCTCAAGGCAGCCAGGATAAAGAAGACGGTAACCTACAAAGGAAAGCCCATTAGATTATCATCAGATTTTTCAGCAGAAACTCTACAAGCTAGGAGGCAATGGTACCAAATATTCAAACTATTGAAAGAGAGAAATCATGAGCCAAGAATAATATATCCAGCAAAGATCTCCTTTAGATATGAAGGAGGAATAAAGACCTTTCCAGACATCCAGAAGCTGAGGGAATTTTCTAATACACGACCTGCACTACAAGAAATACTAAAGGAGACTATTAGACCACCATCAACAGGGACAACTTGTGGCAATCGAAACATAAAAAGGGGGAGCGTAAAGGCCTAAACTGGAATATGGGAATAGAGAAAGTAAGCGTACTGAAGAAACTGGAATACTCTAAATATCAATCTTTCTTTTACATAAACTCAAGGGTAACCACTCAAAAAACATCTAAATCTGAAATATATACTGTAATAAAAGAAGAAACAGAGGGAAACATCATAGAATACCACCACACAAAAATAACAGACAACAACAAAAAGGCAAAGAATCAATGGAGACACAGCCTTTCCAGAAAACTAAACATAGAATGACAGGAAATCCTCACATATCAATAATCACCCTAAATGTAAATGGACTGAACTCACCAATAAAGAGACACAGAGTAGCAGATTGGATCAAAAAACTAAACCCAACCATATGCTGTCTACAAGAGACACATCTCAGCTACAAGGACAAACATAGACTCAAAGTGAAAGGATGGAAATTGACACTCCAAGCAAATGGTACCCAGAGAAAATCAGGTGTAGCCATAATGATATCAGATGAAACAGACTTCAGGGTGAAAAAGATAACAAGAGACAAAGATGGACATTTCATAATGGTAAAGGGGACTATACAACAAGAAGACATAACAGTCATCAATATTTATGCCCCCAATCAGGGAGCACCGAAATAAACCAAGCAACTACTAACAGAACTAAAGGGAGAAATTGACCCAAACACAATTATACTAGGGGAATTAAATACATCTTTGACAGCTATGGATAGATCATCCAAACAGAAGATAAATAACGAAATCGCAGCCCTAAATGACACATTAGATGAATTGGACATAATTGACATATATAGAGCACTTCATCCTAAAACATCAGACTATACATTCTTTTCTAGTGTACATGGAACATTCTCAAGGATAGACCATATATTGGGACACAAAATCAGCCTCAGCAAATTTAAGAAGATTGAAATCATACCAAGCATATTCTCTGTTCACAAAGCTTTGAAATTGGATATCAACTGCAAAAAGAAGGCAGGAAAAAACACAAATACATGGAGATTAAACAACATACTTTTAAAGAACGACTGGGTCAAAGAAGAAATTAGAGGAGAGCTCAAAAGATACATAGAAACAAAAGACAATGAAAATACATCCTACCAAAAGTTTTGGGATGCCGCGAAAGCAGTTTTAAGAGGGAAATTTATATCATTACAGGCCTATCTCAAGAAACAAGAAAAATCCCAAATAAATAACCTCATGTTACACCTTAAAACACTAGAAAAAGAAGAACAAGCAAAACCCAAGGTCAGCAGAAGAAAGGAAATAACAAAAATCAGAGCAGAACTAAATGAAATAGAGAACAAAAAGACAATAGAAAAAATTAATGTGACAAAAAGCTGGTTCTTTGAAAAGATTAACAAAATCGACAAACCCTTGGCTAGACTCACTAAGATAAAAAGAGAGAAGACACTAATAACAAAATCGGAAATGAGAAAAGGGAAGTTATCACGGACACCACAGAAATACAAAAGGATTATCCAAGAATACTGTGAAGGACTATATGCCACCAAATTTAATAACTTAGAAGAAATGGAGAAATTCTTAGAAACCTATAGCCTTCCAAGGCTGAATCATGAAGAACTGGAAAATCTTAACAGGTGATCACCAGTAACGAAATTGAATCAGTCATCAAACACCTTCCCAAAATCAAAAGTCCTGGACCAGATGGCTTCACCAGTGAATTCTACCAAACCTTCAAAGAGGATCTAATACCAATCCTGCTCAAACTCTTCCAAAAAACTGAAGAAGACTCAGTACTCCCTAACTCATTTCATGAGGCCAACATTACCCTGATACCAAAACCTGGTAAGGACAACACAAAAAAATTAAACTACAGACCTGTATCTCTGATGAATACAGATGCTAAAATTCTAAACAAAATTCTAGCAAATCGAATACAACAATGCATTAAAAAGATTATTCATCACGACCAAGTGGGGTTCATCCCCGGGGCACAAGGATGGTTCAACATTCGCAAATCCATCAATGTGATACATCACATAAACAAAATAAAGGACAAAAATCATATGATTCTATCAATTGATGCAGAAAAAGCATTTGATAAGATACAACATACATTTATGATTAAAACACTTACTAAAATTGGTATAGAAGGAAAATACCTCAGCATAATAAAGGCCATATACGACAAACCCTCAGCTAATCTCATAATTAGTGGTGAACAGCTGAAGCCCTTTGCTCTACGTTCAGGAACATGACAAGGTTGTCCCCTATCACCTCTGCTTTTCAACATAGTGTTGGAAGTCCTCGCCAGAGCTATCAGGCAAGAGAAAGAAATAAAAGGCATCCAAATCGGGAATGAAGAAGGTAAATTGTCACTCTTTGCAGATGACATGATGCTATATATAGAAAACCCTAAAGACTCTACCAAAAAGCTTTTAGAAACAATCAATGAATACAGTAAAGTTGCTGGCTACAAAATCAACGTACAAAAGTCCATTGCTTTCCTATATACCAACAATGAAATCTCAGAAAAAAAGATAGAAAAAACAATTCCTTTTGCAATTGCAGCAAAAAGAATAAAATACCTAGGAATAAACTTAACCAAGGATGTGAAGGATTTATATGCTGAAAACTATAAGACATTTTTGAAAGAAATTGAAGAAGACACAAAGAAATGGAAAGACATTCCCTGCTCATGGATTGGAAGAATCAACATAGTTAAAATGGCCATATTACCCAAAGCCATATACAGATTTAATGCAATCCCCATTAAAATCCCAATGGCATTTTTTAAAGAAATAGAACAAAAAATCATCAGATTTGTTTGGAACCACAAAAGACCCCGAATAGCCAAAGCAGTCTTAAAAAAAAAAAAACAACAATACTGGAGGTATCACACTCCCTGATTTTTCCTTGTACTACAGGGCTACAATAATCAGAACAGCTTGGTATTGACGAGAAAACAGACACATAGACCAATGGAATAGAATTGAGAACCCAGAAATAAAACCACATAAATATGGACAGATAGTTTTTGACAAAGAAGCTAAAAACATACAATGGAGGAAAGACAGCCTCTTCAATAAATGGTGCTGGCAGAATTTGATAGCTACGTGCAAAAGAATGAAACTGGACTGCTATCTGTCACCATGTACCAAAATTAATTCAAAATGGATCAAAGACTTAAGCATAAGACCTGAAACAATAAACTGTATAGAAGAAAACATAGGTACTAAACTTATGGACCTTGGGTTCAAACAGCATTTTATGAATTTGACTCCAAAGGCAATGGAAGTAAAAACTAAAATAAACGAATGGGATTATATGAAACTGAAAAGCTTCTGCACAGCAAAAGAAACTATTGACAAAATAATGAGGCAACCAACTGAATGGGAGAAGATTTTCGCAAACAGTTCCTCTGATAAGGGGCTAATATCCAAAATATACAAGGAACTCATGAAACTCAACAACAAAAAAACAAACAACCCAATTGAAAAATGGACAGAGGACCTGAAGAGACATTTCTCCAAAGAGGATATACAAATGGCAAATAGACAGATGAAAAAATGCTCAACATCGCTAATTATCAGAGAAATGCAAATGAAAACCACAATGAGATATCACCTCACCCCAGTCAGAATGGCTTTCATCAACAAGACAAATAGTAACAAGTGTTGGAGAGGCTGTGGAGAAAAAGGAACTCTCATACACTGTTGGTTGGAATGCAGACTGGTGAAGCCGCTATGGAAGGCAGTGTAAGGTTCCCGAAGAAATTACGAATAGAATTACCATAGGACCCAGCAATCACTCTCCTGGGTATCTACCCCAAAAATATAAAAGCATTTCTCTATAGAGACACGTGTACTCCAATGTTCATTGCAGCTTTGTTTACGGTGGCCAAGGCATGGAAACAACCAAAATGTCCTTCGATTGATGAATGGATAAAGAAGTTGTGGTACATATACACAATGGAATACTATTCGGCGTTAAGGAAAGATGATATAGGAGCATTTGTGACAACATGGATGGATCTAGAGAGTATAATGCTAAGTGGAATAAGTCAGACAGAAAAAACAGAGAACCCTATGATTTCACTGATATGTGGTATATAAACCAAAAAGAACAAGACAGACAAGTGAGAAACAAAAACTCATAGACACAGACAATAATTTAGTGGTTACCAGAGTTTAAGGGGGTGGAGGGTGGGTGATGAGGGTAAAGGGGATCAAATATATGGTGATGGAAGGAGAACTGACTCTGGGTGGTGAACACACAATTGGATTTATAGACGATGTAATACAGAATTGTACACCTGAAATCTATGTAAATTTACTAACAATTGTCACCCCAATAAATTAAATTAAAAAAAAGAAAAAAAAATTACATAACAGAATTAAACATTTTAAAGCATGATATTTAATACATTCACAATGTTGTGCGACCATAACATCTATCTAGTTCCAAAATATTTTCATCACCCCTAAGGAAACCTCATAACCATTAAACAGTCTCAAAAACATGATGCTTTGGGGCAGTCAGTTAGCTCAGTCGGTTAGAGCGCAGTGCTCTTAACAACAGCTGCTGGTTCGATCCCCACATGGGCCACTGTGAGCTGTGCCCACCACAACTAGATTGAAACAACTACTTGTCTTGGAGCTGATAGGTCCTGGAAAAACACACTTAAAAAATAAATAAAAGTTAAAAAACAAAACACAACATGATGCTCAGTAAAAGAATCCAGACACTAAAGGCCACACAGTGTATGATTCCATTTCTAGGAAATGTCCAGAATAGGCGAACTTCATAGAAACAGAAAGATGAGTGGTTGCCATGGGCCGGGGCAACGGGATGACCATTAACAGGTACGGGTTCCTTTGTGATGTTGACAATATTCTAGAATTAGACACTGGTATTGGCAATGGTTCCACAACTTTGTAAGTTATTGAAAACCACAGAATTGTATGTAGTATTCAATGGTTAGAATGATATGTTAATTTTATCTCAAAATAAAATTTTTAAAAGGGAAAAAAAAAAGAAATGAGAAACAAAGACTCATAGACACAGACAATAGTTTAGTGGTTACCAGAGGGTACGCGGGGTGGGGGGTTGGAGATGAGGGTAAGGGGGATCAAATATATGGTGATGGAAGGAGAACTGACTCTGGGTGGTGAACACACAATGGGATTTATAGATGATGTAATACAAAGTTGTACACCTGAAACCTATGTAATTTCACTAACAATTGTCACCCCAATAAATTAAAAAAATAGAAAGTCATTGTTGATAGGTATGTAATTATTGCCATTTTATTATTGATATTTTATATATATAGATATATGTATATATCTATATATATCTATATCCATATCTATATCTATATCTATCTATCTATCTATCTATCTATCTATCTATCTATATATATATATATATATATATAGAGAGAGAGAGAGAGAGAGAGAAAGAGAGAGAGAGAGAGAGATTGAGAGAGTTAATATGCCCCTCTAAAATTCCTTGTAATGCTGGTTTGGTAATGATGAATTCCTTTACCTTTTTCTTCTCTGGGAATCTCTTTATCTGTCCTTTGATTCTAAATGATAGCTTTTCTGGGTATAGTAATTTTGGTTGTAGGTCCTTGCTTTTCATCAGTTTGAATATTTTCTGCCAATCCCTTGTGGTTTGCAAAGTTTCTGTTGAGAAATCAGCTGGAAGTGTTATTGGGAGTCCCTTGTAGGTAACTAACGACTTTTCTCTTGCTGCTTTTTAGATTCTCTCACTGTCTTTAACTTTTGGCATTTAATTATGATGTGTTTTGGTGTTGGCCATTTTGGATTCATCTTGTCTGGGACTCTCTGTGCTTCCTGGGCTTGTATATTTGTTACTTTCACAAGGTTATGGAAGTTTTCTGTCACTATTTCTTCAAATAGTTTTTAATTCCTTCTCCTTCTGGTACCCAAATAATGAGAACGTTGGTATACTTGATGTTGTCCTAGATGTCCCTTAAGCTCTCCTTAGTTTTTTGTCTTCTTTTTTCATTTTGTTGCTTTGGTTGGGTGTTTTTTGTTATCTTATTATCTACATTGTTTGTTTGATCCTCTGCTTCATCTAATAGGCTATTGAGTCCCTGTAACATATTCTTAATTTCTGTTACTGTATTCATTATTTCTGACTGGTTCTTTTTCATGTATTTTATCTCTATTTTTATGTTTCCTATCTCTTTGTTGAAGTTCTTCATAAGATCATAGAGCATCCTTATAACCAATATTTGGAACTCTGCATCAGATAGATTTCTGTTCTCCATTTTGTTTAGTTCTTTTTCTGTAGCTTTTTATTCTGTTCTTTTATTTGGGACGTGTTTCTTTTTCTCCCCATTTTGGCTGCCAGTTTTTATTTGTTTCTATGTATTAGGTAAGGCTGCTGTGTCTTCCGGTCTTAGTAGAGTGGTCTTATTTAGTAGGTATGCTGTGGGGCTCATTGGTGCAGTCTTCCTGGTCACTTGAGCCACATACTCCAGGTGGATTGTATTTGCCCTCCTCTTGTAGTTGAGCCTTGCTTACTATTTGCACACCAGTGGGAGGGATTTACCCTCGGGTTCATTGGTTGTGAGGACTGGCTGTGAGTACAGTGGAAAAGTTGTTGTGTAAGGGCTGACCCTACAGAGTATGATGTGCCTCAGCAGGGCTCTGGTGCATGTCCAAACTGTGTCTTGGGTGTGTCATCCTTGGAGATATCTGGGTGATGTTCCAGCTTGTTTAGAAGCTGGCCACTGGGGACGCCAGCCCCAGAAACACCTTGGAGGAGATCCACTGCAGGTCAAGTTCAGCTGTAGCCCGTGCCCCTCCAAGGGCCACCTGGCAGGAGCCACAAAGAAATACACAGATGGCTGCTGCCTGTAGCATGCTTGGCAGTACCCTGAGAGGCCACACCATGAACCAAGACCAGCAGCGCTAGTGCTGGACTTAGAGCTGCTCAGCCAGAGGTACAGGACATGCTCAAGCAAGATGCTGCTTGTCTGGTTTCCAGGAACCTTTGAGAGTCCCTATGAAAATCTGCAGCATGAGCTAAGGCAGGCAGGCTGTAAGAAAAAAGGCACTGGAAGCAGCTTCAGTGTGACTGATAGTTTCGTGGGGCATGGTCTTGAATCATAAGGGCATGGCAAAGCAAATGCCATAGCCAGCTTGATGGAGAGTCAGATATGGCTGACTCCTGCATCGGCTCACTGGGAAGGGGGAGGGCTCAACAAAAAACAATGGCTTTCACCAGCTCCTCCACCCAGGAGAAAGCTGCCCTTCCAGTGCCCATCCCAAGCCATACAACTCAGTTCCCCAACATATGTCCCTGCCACCGTTCCCGTTACTGTCCTAGCACTGAAGCTCAGAGCCAGTGATTCCATCAGTGGGTAAATCCATGCATGATCCCTTTAAGAGGAGAGGCTACGACTTCAGCCACCCTCCATCTCACTCATTCACAATCTCTACTGGTTTGCACAACCAGAAATTACTGGAACTACTCTCCCCAGCTCTGGAACCCTGGGCTGGGGTGGAGCTGGGACCTCTTGTTTCTCTAGGGGGTCCTCCAAAGCTGAGATATCCCTCTTGATTTTTAATGTTCACATTTTAATGAGATATCCCTCCTGTTTTTAATGAACAGGGTGTGGGACCAGCTTGTTCTGCACCTCTGCACCTCGTACCAGTCTTAAGGTGGTTTGTGTACATCCTAAGTTATGGGACTTCTGTTCAGCTAAATTTCAGGCAATTTTTAGTGTTGGTTTTTCTAACGTTTAGTTATAATTTTGATGTGGTTGTGAAAGGAGGTAAGCACAGCATTAACGTACTCCAGCATTTTGACTGGAAGCTCTTGATTGTAGATGCTGATAAGTCTTATGAATAAAATAAACAAGGAGGTGAGCTAGAGAATGACAGTGTGAGACTTCAAGATTGCGTGATCAAGAAAGGCCTTTTTGTGGGACTAAAACCTATGGGGTGGAGGAACTAAATGCATGAACAGTGGGTAGGAGTATCCCAGGAGGAATTCAAAATGCAAATGCCATGAGGAGGAAATGTGCCTGGCATGGAATAAATAAAATGTCCATACTGGCTGGAACATAGCCAACAAGGAGAAAGTGTTGTGAAATAAGATCAAAGAGGCAAGTGGGGCCCACCTGTAGGCCATTGAAAGTCTAATAGAAGGAGTTCAGATTTTATTCTAAATCCATTGGGAAGACATTGGAAAGTTTTAAGCAGGGAACTTTTTCATAATTCAGCTGTCAATGTTCACATTTTTTTCCATTTGCATAAAAATAAAGCCAGAAGTCACCAGGATGTCCTTGTTTCTGTTATGTGTCTTTGAGATATGTGAAATTATAGCTACTGTTTGTTGAGGCCAAGGTCTGTGATTCAAACTTTATATAATTTTTTTTTTTTCAGTTTTCAGCTGCCAAGGAAAGTGAACAATGAAGCTACCGTTTCTTTTGATCCTTTTGGTCTGCTCTATAGTCAGCACAAATTTGAAGATGGTGTCAAAGAGAAATTCTGGTAAGTTGCTGGCAGCTTTTCATTATTTGGTCAAAGAAGTGTGCTTTTGTGAGCATCCAGATAACATCTGTGCCTTTAAATATGACTATCTTTAAACAGAAGCACTTGGATTCCAGGTATATTGGAAATTAGCCAAAATAAAAATATGATTTTAGCCAACCACTGAGAAAATGTTGGAAAACCAGTGGAATTTTGTTCAACTTCAATGTCAGTATACTCTCAGTGAACAATAAAATGTTAAGGCCCTACTTAGTGTTGGTTAAATTTGCTAGTGAATATACACCTGGGAGCAAACATTTGCAAATGAGAAGACAGGAAACCTTTAAAAATATATATCCTTTGCCTCCTAATTGAGTGTTCAGCATTACAGTTTAAATAAAAGCTTTTGATAAGTATTAGTGAGCTTTAGTTGCTCACATCTTCACATTTGTACTGAATCCCAAACAGGCAGAGGTTTAAAACCTCCGAGTTCAGAAATATTAGCTAATTGCCTGAAGTGGAATTTCTTGAGAAGAAATATTTATTCCTAGAACATGGTGGTCTGGCAGGCAGCCATGATTATACTAAGAGATTAGCTGTAGCCAGGAGATATTCCAATCAAAGCTTGATCATTGTTTAATAACACTTGGATATATGTGTCTTTCAGTTTTGATTATATATTCTAGCTATAATTACAAACCATGCATGAGATTTTAAGAACTGATTTTCTGTCTGTAATCATTCCGCTAAGACATTGAGGAATGTATTATTACATGGAAACAAAAGACTACGATAAGGCTTTCTGCTAGGTTATAATTCAGTCGTTTCCTAGAATTAAATGTGTGCTTTTTACTTTCTCATTAAGTATAAAACCAAGGCAATGAAGTGCATGCCTATTTTTCAAAGCAATAAATGTTGGCTGGAGCTTGGAGTTTGTTTAATGTTTGTTTTTTGGAGTGAGAATACTTGCTAATTGAAATACGTAATGAATAGTATTGTTCTTCAGTCGATAGTATATTAATAAGTCTTTCACAAAAGTAGGTCACAGGTTATAAAATAGAACAACATTGCTGAAGTTGAAAGGATTCTGGAATGGTAAAGATGGGCAATATATTGGCTTTTTCTCCCCTTAAATACTTATGTATGTATTTAACACGTTTTTTTATATTGTGAGTCTCTTTCAGCTGTATTTGTGTGTAACATTTTACCTACAATATCTCCAATTTGGTATATTTTACACGGCTACCTTTCCTTGTCTTAGTTTTGAAGTCACATTTTCACTTTCAATCTCTGTTCAGATAGATTATTGTTTAAATAAAATCTTAGGAATATTATTACTTACTAGCAAATGTAATCTGTTGGACCAGATACGATTTATCTCACTTGGTTGTATCATAAAGGCTGTAACAGAGTGGGAAAGGGGAAAAACAGAATTGACAGTTTAAAAAGCTATCTATATTATGGTAGCTTAGTTCAGGTAAAATCCAAACTAAAAAAATGAAAACAGGTTGCTATCTATGTACTCTGTCTTGTTTTCTTGGTTTGCTTATTGTTTATGAGGAGAGAGGATGTTGAAAAAAATATATACATAAAGGAAATTAAAAGGTCAAGTTTTTTAATGCTTTGTCCCTTTACCCCAAGTGTGAGATTGTCTGTGGCTTACTAGGGGTTCTTAACTTTGTTTACTTAGTGCAGCCAACTGGTGTCATATCTGCAGTGAGCTTTATTGAAGAAACATTACCCAAAAAGATATTCACCTGAGAGTGAATGTGCTTGAATGGTTTTGGTCTCCCGTCCGGCTTCTGTGTATCCTCAGCTACCAATTGGGACAATAGCAACTGTAATATTCAAAGAAAACTTTTCCTACAGGTCTGGGAAGTGGAGATGATTTAAATACAGTTGGTGTTTTTTCTTATGCTTTCCTGCTTGTATTTATGGTATATATGGAGTAGGCAGGGAAGACTAATAGCATGATGTTGTTTTGTGCATGTCTGTGTATGTGGTATTTGTTTTTTATTTCAAAATACAGAAACACAAACCAAGCATGGAATGAATAAAAGACATCCTAAGTTGCAGATAGCTGATGAAAATGGGGATACTTCAGAGCTGTTCTTTGAATTCTTTGCTTTTATTTAGCCACTCTCATCATAACCCCCTTCCCAGGTCCTATACTCCTGTTAATATTATTATGTCATTTAAAAAGTAGTGTTGCTTGCCCTCTTATTATGATAGTCCTATTTTAGTTGGCCTTATGTTTTGAAAGACGTTAAAAATCACATTGGCAAATCTATAGTACAAAATTTTGTTTTCTGCAATCTATGAGGTCCTTTGGCCTTTACCATTTAAAGAGATCCGGATTCAAGCTTGAATAGTGATTCTTCTTGGAATCACCAGTGGAATTCAGAACTTTTACTTTTCTCCCTCTTTTCTTTCCCTCAAGTCAAAAAGTGAAGAATGTGCCCTTTACTCATTAACATTTATAACTGTTTAGTGACAGATGTGAAGCCAATTATAATGATTTCTGTACAGATCATTATAGACAAGGATCCCTTTTACTAAGATCCCTACAACTACTGATGCCAAGGGCCTCTCTTATGCACGGGATAGAGGACCAAGGGATGGAGGTTTCTTCTTCTGTACTTGTCAGTGAAAGAAAAGAATAAAACAGTCGTTAAAAAAAAATCTACAAATCCATGGAGAAAATAGATTAGTGGTTGCCAGAAGATGGGTACATGAGGGAATTTGGACTGCCTGCTGATAGGTACAGAATCTCTTTTGGGGGTTGATGGAATTGTTCTGGAATAAGTTAATATTGATGATTAAATAACATAATGAGTATATTAAAAACCATTGAATTGTATATTTTAAAATGGTAAATTTTATATTATGTGAATTATACCGTGTTTCCCTGAAAATAAGACCTAACTGGAAAATAAGCTGTAGCATGATTTTTCAGGATGCTTGTAATATAAAATAAACCCTAATGCATCTTTTGGAGCAAAAATTAATATAAGACCTGGTTTTATTTTCAGGGAAATACAGTAGGGCTTATTTTATATTATGAGCATCCTGAAAAATCATGCTAGGTCTTATTTTCAGAGAAACATGGGATCTCAATAAAGTATTTTTTAAATTAAAGTTTATCGTGGGTGACAATTGTTAGTAAAGTTACTTAGATTTCAAGTGTACAATTCTATAATACATCATCTATATATCACATTGTGTTTTCACCATCCAGAGTCAGTATAAAACATTTTTTAAAAGGAAAAAAAAGATATAGTATGGGCACATATTGAAACAAACCTCTTGGTTTCCAGTAGTATACATTGTTTTTAGAAGCTGAAACACAAGTTATGTTTCTAGATAATACCCATTCATACTGGGCAAGCCTAACTATCAACCCTGGCTAGAGAAACAGCAAATACGACTTTGAGATTTCATCTAGGGCCTGGTTGCATTAGAACATACCAAAATGCACAGCATCTAATTTTAAGGACTGTAGCTGATTGGCCAAGTGTGGGCTCGTCATCTTCTTCACAGAATACTCATGAGGTCTTTCAGCACTGGCATTCTCTAAATATAGGACTAAATAGATAAGGTCATTAGACAGTCTACTCTATGAAAAATAGGTTTAATTACTTAAAGGTGTCATTCTTTATGATAGGGAATTCACTAATATCTTTACAAAGTCTAATAGCAGAAACTCCCAGTAGAGGACACATGTATCTAAAACTAATTTTTATAGGATAGGTGGGAGAAAGAATTCTCCTTCAAGAGGAGATCGCCCAAGGGCTTGCACTTACATGTTTCTCTTTACCTTAAAAATTATGTCCCCAGAGTATACATGGATGTTATTTTGAGGGGCATTAAACTGTCACCTTTCTCTGACTTTTGCTGCTGCTGCTTTTCTCTGACTTTTGCTGCTGCTGCTGCTGCTGCTGCTGCTGGAAAATGTGAGCTTTGTTACACAGTTGTTGGCATTTAGCTTTCCCAGCCTGGATCTCCATATCAGAAGAGAAAGGAATAGGGTAACCAGTTTGATGACAGTGTATGTTTAATTCTGAACCCAAACTGGGTCATCTTCCAGCCAGTACATCTGGAGGATGACCATAATTTGGCGTGTTTGAGCTTCGGGGGGTCAGGCTAGAAAAGACCATAATCTCTACAAACAAAACGGGGTATGGAGTTTTACAGGAGGGGGTAAATGAGGTTGGTCTCCCTTCAATACTTCAGGAAGCTTTTGTTGCATTGTCTCTAGCAACCAAGGGTTTCTGTGCATGGCCAAGCCTTCTGGCTCCACACCCTGGCCCCCAGGCCTCCATCCTGACACCCAGGCCCGCCTAGGCTAGCTGATCACAAGCCCCTATGAGACAAAGAAAAAGCAAGACAAGATAAGATGGTTTCTACATTCCAGGCGGGTTCTCCATGCCTAAGGCAAACACAAGCCAGCAGGTACAAGGTACAATGTAAGACAAGATAGCTTTTAAGATAAGAAGGTTCCTGTTCCTGGCCTAAGTATGGCCTAACAATAATAAAGCAACTTCTCAGTGATCTGGTGTTTGAAGGAAAATTTCAGAATTACCAAAATATCTTAATCAGCTAGAAAAATGTAGTCTTTACTGGTAAGTAGGCTTTGAATGCCTCCTGGCACATAGTGGTTACTTATAGATACATTTTGTATTGACTTGAACAGAACCATTCAATTCCACATAATGAGAATGACTTTACATGTGGCTTTTACTTATAGGTTTATAGACTTATGGAATTTTCTGATTGCTGTTCAGAGGATAGCAGTTTGTTCTTACTATAAATTCTTTGGTTTTAGAATTTCCAGTCTGATGACTAAGGAAGACCATAAAGGCAGAAATAGAGGTTATGTGAATCTATTATATATTTCTGGCAAAAGCTAGAAAGAGTCTCTCAAACAATTTCCAAATATAAACAAAATAAGTTTTTTTGTGTGAAATTGATTGTTATGTAAGTAAAAATAAAATGAAATACTACGTTTTTACTTCTTAAAAAATGAAACAAAACATTTTATTTTAAAACGGTGATTAGAAATAATGCTGTTCTGAGGATATTCCTTTGTGCCTTTAGCTATGGAGTACAAGAGTACTAGATTAGAAATAAGAAGGTCAAGGTGCTATTGAAATCTCATCTCCTAAATTTATTTTAATGAGCTAAGATCAAGGAGAAAAATACCACCCCACGATCTCTTTTTTAATTGAAAAGGATAATCTCAGACTTGATACTTGTACGTATCTCTTTAATTAGTGTGACTTCCTTGGAGGAAGTTGAATCATGGAAGGAAGCGAAAGTGGTACTGAAAAGACTGGCTTGGTCATTGGAAGTGGCATTAAACTTCTATAGGTATAGAAATTTGGTATAGGACAAAAATTACAGCAAGTAAGGAGTAGTCAGAGATGTCAGAGATAAGTGAGAAAGAATTTAGGCAAGAATGGAGCTAAATGAAACTCACATATATTGAAAAAGTTGAAGGGCAAATCATTTATGATTCTGTCATTGAATTTTATGTGGCCAAAGGCATAGCCAGTCATAAAATACTATTGAACTCTTATTGTATATGCAGCTTTCCACTAGTCCTATGGTGGGGGAAGTGTGGAGGATAAATAAATAAAAATTCCCTTGTTCAGTAATGCTTAATTTCATTGGGATAAATGGCAAAGCAAATTATGCTAACCAGATGGAACATTATATAGCTATTAAAAGCATCAGCATTTAGACCACATCCATACACAAAAATGTGAATATAAATAATATTAAGCAACCCCCTCCCGGAATGCAATGATATTAAAATATGCATTTACACTAATCAAAATTGAAAAAGATTTTGGAAATTATGTTTAGCATTTATAGTTAAATGATTTTTTCCCTACCAAGTTGCTTAAATGTATGATCCAAAATAAGAGATCCACTTAACTGGAAGGAAATTTTCTTACTGGGGATGCTTCACACATTAATCTCCTGCAGAATAACACAAGAGAATTTGATTCAATATTAAACTTGCCCAGCGAAGGCCCTCAAAGCTAGGGGAGTCAGAGAAGGGCAGGATCAATATTGGGCATTCCATAGAAGATGAGGGCCTTGAGGCAAGCCTTGAGAGAAGGTAGGGCCAGAGTGAACAGGAATGAGAGAGCAGGACATTCAAGGTAAGGAAGCAGCACACTGTAAGTGATGGAGAAGGCAGCAGGTATGACATGTATGTCTAGGGAGAGGTGTAAGTCTGCAAGTGGGAAGCAGTTGAAGTTGGCTAAGCAGGCCAAGCCAACCTAAAAGACAGAGGCTCCTGAGTCCTGGTTAGAGTAGTATAGATAGATAAATAGCAGATTTAATTTTTCAGTAGAATAATGATGAATAAGGACTGCTGCTGTAATCTACAGGGTTGAGTGCAAAACCAGAACTTGGGAATTTTACTATGGGATTAGATAGGAATTAGTTTCTTTTTATGTTTTCTCAACTTTTTATTTTGAAACATTTCAAACTTACAGAAAAGTTACAAGAATACTAAAATGGCCACTTACATACTTTTCACTTATATTCACCAATTGTTAACATTTTGTTATATTTATTTTCCCTCTCCCTCTCTTGCTCTCTGTCACTCTTTTGCACCATTAAGTATGGTGTTAGCTATGGGTTTTTATAGGTGTTCTTTAAGAGACTGAGGAACTTCCCTTCTATTCCTAGTTTGCTGAGATTTTTAAATTATAAATTGGTACTGAATTTTATCACATGCTTCTTCTGCATCTTTTGAGATGATCAGATGACTTTTCTCCTTTATTGTGTCAATTAAATAGATATTCAAATGTTGAGCCACTCCTGCTACCGTGTTTCCCTGAAAATAAGACCTAGCCGGACAATCAGCTCTAATGTGTCTTTTGGAACAAAAATTAATATAAGACACAGTCTTATTTTGCTATAATATAAGACCTGGTCTATAATATAATACAATATAATATAATATAATATAATATAATATAATATAATATAATATAATATAATATAATATAATATATACCTGGTCTTATTTTACTATAATATAAGACCAGGTCTTAATATACTATAAGACTGGGTCTTATATAATATAATGTAACAGCCGATCTTATATTAATTTTTGCTCCAAAAGATGCATTAGAGCTGATTGTCCAGCTAGGTCTTATTTTGGGCAAAACAGGATATAAGAGATAAACCCTATTCAGTCATGACGTATTAGTCATCTTATTTATTGCTAAATTAATTTTAATTTTTGACTGTTGAGGATTTTTGCATCTACATTCATGAGTGCTATCGTATGTTTTTTGGTAATATTTTTATTAGATTTTGGTGTCAGGATTATGTTGGTCTCTTAAAATGATTTTGGAAGTGTTCTTGCTTCATCTATTTTCTGAATTGGCATTATTTCTTCCTTAAAAGATTGATAGTATTGATCACTGGCATTATCTGGATTTGAAATACTCTTTGTGGATTTTTTTGTTGTTGTTGTTAATGATTTGTTTGATTTCTTCAATAGGTACAGTGTTACTCAGATTTTTCTCTTTTTAAGTCAGTTTGGTTTTTTATAAGGGATTTATCCATTTTGTGTTAAGTTTTAAAATTTATTGATATGGAGTCATTCATAATACTGAGTAAATAACCTTCAAATGACTGTAACATTTGGACTGTTATCTGCTGTTTCATTCCTGATATTGATTATTTTTTCTTGATTAGACTTGCTTGGTAATAGTTTATCAAGTTCATTAATCTTTTCAAATAAGCAGGTTTGAACTTTGTTAATTTTCTTCGTTGCTCGTTTATTTAATTGCTCTGTCTCCATTCTATATTCTTTCTTTTTATATACTTTGGGTTTAGTTTACTCTTCTTTTTCTAGTTTCTTAAGATGGAAACTTAGATCATGGATCTTAAACTTTTCTTCTTTTCTAATAGTGGCATTTTAAAGCCATAAATTTCCCTCTAAGTATTGCCTTAGCTGTGAACCAGAAATTTTGATCAGTTATGTTTTCATTATTATGTGGTTCAAAATATTTTCTAATTTCCCTTGTGATTTCTTCTTTGAACCAGTTATTTAAAAATGTGTTATTTAATTTCCACACATTTAAGGATTTATAGATGTCTTATTTTTATTTCTAATTAATTCCTTTGTATGTATGTCAGAGAATATACTCTCTAATATTTCAGTCTTTTGAAATGTATTGAATTTTATTTTATGTTCCAGCATATGGCCTCTATTGATGAATATTCCATATACATTTGTGTATTGTGCTATGTAGTATTCTATAAATATCAATCAGGTCCATGCCAAGTGATTTTCTTTTATTGACTACTGGAATTTGTTGATAATACCAAATTCTGTTGGGTTCCTCTAAAGGTATTGGTGCTTGTTCTAATAGCAGTACAATTACTGATCTTGAACTTATGGCTTAGTTTTATACTTTGTTAGAATAGATCCTTGGAAAGCCCAACATATGTTCTAATCACTTATAACTTGGAGGGACTCAACCCCTAATCTTTTCTCCCCTGTAGATGTATTGTCAGGGCTTGGTTTGTGGCTTTGTTAGGGAGGGCCTAGAGTAGGCCATATTCTATGGGGTAGATCTTTCTTCTTTTGATGATAAGCCTTTGGCAGATGTGCCCTGTGCATGTTCAGCTCAATCTTCAGCCAGAGACTCATAGAGAACACCCATACAGATTTCATGGGCTCCATTCAGTGAAGCTCTCTCTTTTTACTGAAGGTTCCAGCCATTTTAGCTGCCCTGATCTCTGTAGCTCAGCTCAGCAGGACAGCTGGACTCTGTTAGTACTCCGATTCACTGTGCCATAGTTGGTGATTTGTCTCCAAGTGGAGAGCTGGGTTGATTATGGGGCTCACTGCATGAATTTTCCTTTTCTCTGAGATCAGTCTTGCACTGCCTGAAAACAGTTACTTCATATTTTTTGTCCACTTTTATCATTGCTTTCTGTGGGAGAGATAGTCTAGTTCCAGGTTTTTCAACATTGCCTGAAGTGGTAGTTTTCCTGTTACCTTTTGATACCCCATGATCCTTTGTGCCCTTTCTTGCTTTCAGTCATAAAGATGTACTAGGATTACCTTCATAGTTTCTCTGCCCCAGCACTAAAATTAGCCATTTTTCCTGATTCCTTTCAGTGGAAAATGGTATTTAGAAACCATTTTTTTAAAATTGTGATTTAATTCTGATGCTTCCAATTCAAATCCAACATGACAGGATTCTTCTTCACCTTTACCCAGTCCATATTTTTATCTCATTTTCCCACAGTGGGAACCCTCATTCCCATCAATGTCAATATATTTAATTCATACAAAATAGTTTCAGTACTACTACACCAAAACTACTACTACTAACAACAAAGGTCCGAAATAAAACACGAGAGATTTTACAGTTCTTTTTGTCCTTATAATTACATCTACTAAATCTGTATAGTCAGAGTGTTGTGTTCAAAAGTTACTTGAATTAATTAATGCTCTCTGGGGTTGTGTTATTTATTCAATATTTAACTAAGTTAATTGGTGTCTGTACTCAATTTGCATTTTTATTCTTTTTGATTAATTTTTTTGAAGACATAAAACATATTATTGAAAATTCAAAATTTTAGAAAAACGAACAAATCAAAGAAATTTAATTTCCATGCCTATTTCTTTCACCTGGTCGCATACATCCACTAT
Source organism: Rhinolophus hipposideros (assembly GCF_964194185.1). Classification (NCBI taxonomy): domain Eukaryota; kingdom Metazoa; phylum Chordata; class Mammalia; order Chiroptera; family Rhinolophidae; genus Rhinolophus; species Rhinolophus hipposideros. Next base: position 53,295,602 of record NC_138046.1, on the reverse strand, counting down.
TTATAATCACTTTTTTTAGTTTCTGGTGTTTTCTTTCTTTCTTTTCCTGCAAATGAATGTATGTATTTTATTTCTCCTTGTTTCATAATTAAAATGTAGTGAAACATAACTATTTGCTTTTTTTTTTTTTAATTAATTTTATTGGGGTGACAATTGTTAGTAAATTTACATAGATTTCAGGTGTACAATTCTGTATTACATCGTCTATAAACCCCATTGTGTGATCACCACCCAGAGTCAGTTCTCCTTCCATCACCATATGTTTGATCCCCTTTACCCTCATCACCCACCCCCCCACCCCTTTACCCCCTTACACTATTTGCTTTTTTGCTCCTTGTTTTTTTTCCACTTGCTGTATTATGGAAATCAAGTAGTGGGGATTGTTTTAATATTTTTTTTCTTATTACAATATAGTGTATTATGCTTAGTAAGAGTTCAAACAATATCAAAATAGAAACCTTTCATATAGGTCCTTCCAGATAATTCTTTGGATATATATGTATATAGATGATGTATAAAGCCTAAATCATGTATTTTTAAAACTTAGCATCATACTGCATGTACTATTCTCCAACTTGATTTGTCACGTATATGATATTAATACCTATAACCTCTTATAATTGGCAATACTTGTCTAACTCAAACTTTTAAATACTGTGTAGTTTTCAATTGTGTGGATTTAATATAAGTTCAAAACTGCACTATTTATGGAGGTTAGGGTTTTATCTGTAGGTTTTTGCCATATTACAAAACGATGCCGCAAGGAGCATCCTGTTGCATAGATCTTAGTGTACTAGAAGATGAAATGTGTTTGTAGGGTAGGTCCCTAGACATGGGAATATAGGATAAAATATTTATTTAAATTTTTGAAAGATGCTGACAAATTGCCCATTAATGTCACGATATTAAACCTATATTTCCACCAGCAGAATATCAGAGTCCTCTCTCATTACACATTTACTAACTATATATTGTCAATTAAAGAATTTTTGCCAATCTAAATCAAAATGAAAAAAATATCTCACTGTTTACTAAAATCCCCATCTTAGCTATGATGAGTATGTTATTTGTATTCAAAGAACCTTGGAAGTGTGTGTGTGTGTGTTTGTGTGTGTGTGTGTGTGTGTGAGAGAGAGAGAGAGAGAGAGAGAGAGAGAGAGAGAGAGAGAGAGAGAGAGAGAGACTGAGTCTGAGACTCTGGCTATTCCATTAAGTTGGGCAACACACAATGGGAGAGGAAGAGAAGAGAATGTGAGTTAAGACTTGAGTTCATTATTTTGGTTGCTGTACACATCAACAACATCTGATGTTGAAATCCTGTATGACACTGGTCCTCTTTAAATAAAAATGTGTGGATAATTAAGCTAATTAAAATATTTAAAAAATGAATTTAAAAGCTGAAAATTCTGAAAACAATTCCATGTGGGGATCTTGTCCAGCTCTGTGGCATCACCCAAATACATAAGTTGCCAAGCTTGGTATTGTGTTCAATTCATTACTATCCATAAGGGGGAAGAGTGAGAGAGAAGGAAAGATAAATTGAGCATTCTATTAATTTTGATATTGAAATTGAGCACATCCACAAGAACAGCCAACAACTGCAGTGAATGGGCTTCTTTCTACTCTGTTGTTTTGGAATGAAAGAATATTGGATCTTCCAGAGTGGAGAGAAGCATTGAATGCATATAATTTTTAATTTAGTTTCTATTATAACCCAACTCATGTAAGCATTTCAGGCTAAAGTGTATCCCTTGTGGTTCTGTTGACTTCTACAGGTTTAATTTGCCCTAAAAGAATTATGTGCTCTGCAAAGTACACCATTACTGCTTACTGTAGTTTGGTCTCTGGAGAAAACTGGTCATCTGGAGATTTCTTAAAATATGCATGACACCCTTAGTCCTTAGAGGAACACTGAATATGCAGGTTTAAACTTTTGTTCATATTCTGATTCTTGCCCTATTTTTGCTTCCATATACTTATCTGAAGCTATCATGGAGGCATGATCCTTTGTGAAGATTGCATCAGAACTATTCTTCTATAGAAAGATTCTTTGGAATTCAGTGACCTTCTCCCCAGGCTAAGAAGAGTCAGGCCTTGCTTCTCTTTGTGGGTTTTAAATTAGGAGAGCTGTATTTAAATGTATTCTCCCTAAATGGCTACAAACAAGAAACACATGGTTTTAAGAGGCACCCATGAGATCCTTGACATGAATGACACATATTTGGCACCATTGCTTTGTGAAGAAATGAGACAGTGGTTTCCTGGAACTAAATTCTGCTGAGGAATGTCATAGAAATTTGGCATTCATTAATTTACCAAACATACAGGCACATTGTATAAAAACTCCTGTGCTGGGCACCTCATTAGGTGATCAGAAATGGACAGAGCCTGACCTTTCCTCCCCCAAAGAATTCAGTAAACCATAGGGGAAAGGAGAAGCTAACAAGCATTGTGTTCTGTTATGTCAGGCACTTTACATACATTGTCTCCTCTTACAAAGACACTGAGGTAGGATGGTCCCACTATTGTCTCATTTTACAGATGGGGAAGTTGAGACTTTGAATGGATAAATAATTTGACCACTTTTATATAGACAGTAAGGGGGGCAGAACAAGGACTTAAACCCAGGTATATCTGACTCCACATTCCTCTTAAATTCCCTGCTGTACTGCCCCTTTGTGTGGGCACCCTTATACTCATTTTGCAGATGAGAAAACTGAAACTCAGGGAGTGTACATTTATATAAGTTCCCCAAATATAAAATGGCAAATCTAGATTTTGGACCATGGACTGATTCCAAAGTTCATGCTCTTTTCACCACACCAGGAATATGTCTTATTTGCAACTCTTATAACTGGTATAAAATATTAAGTGTCATAAAACAGGTACAGATACATTTCAGATGAAAGAGAATTTATTTCAAGCTGGGGTTAGGGTTATTAGGGAAGAGGTGTCATTTGACATTGACTATAAAGACTGGGTTGAGAATAGTAGCAGGTTGATATTCTTAGAGGGAACAGCAGGAGCAAATGTAAAGATGCCTAAAGTGCAAGCTAGTTTTGAATACTAAGTAGCCCATATTAGCTGGAGGATAGTATACAACTCAACTACTTGAAGAGACATATTTGCACAGAAACAATTAGCTAGACAGATGATATCCTGAGTGTATATCTAGTTTTAAAATTATAGAAAATTTGCTGCAAGTCTAGAAAGGAAATATGGGTTGAGGTGCCTCTGATTGGAAAGCAAGGAGCAAGGTTTGTGGGACATTAGAATGTCTTTGTCTTCTAAAGAAAATCAACACAGAAACTGGCCTCAAATGACACACCAGACCAGATGGATTTAATTGATATTTTTAGATCATTTCACCCCAAAGCAGCGGAATATATATTCTTTTCAAGTTCACATGGAATATTTTCCAAGATAGATAACATGTTAGGACACAAAAGAGGTCTCAATAAATTTAAGAAGATTGAAATCATATCTAGAGTTTTCTGTGACCACCATGGCATGAAATTAGAAATCAATTACAAGAACAAAACTTCAAAAAGCACAAACACATGGAGGCTAAGTAACATGTTACTAAGTAATGAATGGGTCAAAAATGAGAGCAAAGAAGAAATTAAAAGATACCTTGAGACAAATGAAAATGAAAACACGATGACTCAAAATCTATGGGACATCAAAAGCAATACTAAGGGGGAAATTCATAGCAATGCAGGCTTACCGAAATAAACAAGAAAAATCTCAAATCAACAGTCTAAATTTACACCTAAGGGAACTGGAAAAAGAAGAGCAAACAAAGCCTAAAGTGAGTAAAATGAAGGAAATAATAAAGATCAGAGCAGAAATCAATGAAATAGAGGCTAAAAAAATACAAAAGATAAATGAAAGTGAGAACTAGTTCTTTGAAAAGATAAACAAAATTGACAAGACTTCAACAAGACTCATCAAGATAAAAGAGAGAGGACCCAAATAAAATCAGAAATAAAAGAGGAGAAGTCACAGTGGACGCCACAGAAATACAACAAATTAAAAAAAATACTATGAGAAACTATATGCCAAAAAATTGGACAATCTGGAAGAAATGGATAAATTCTTAGATGCACACACTCCTCCAAGGCTGAATCAAGAAGAAACAGAAAATCTGAACAGACCAATTACTGCCTATGAAATTGAATCGGTAATCAACAAGCTCCCAACAAACAAAAGCCCTGGACCAGATGGCTTCACAGGTGAATTTTACTAAAAATTCAAAAAAACTCCTATTCTCCTCAAACTGTTTCAAAAAATCCAAGATGAGGGATCGCTCCCAAGCTCATTTTATGAGGTCATTATTACTTTTGTTCCAAAACCAGACAAAGACATTGCAAAATAAGAGTATTATAGGCCAATATCCCTAATGAACATAGATTCAAAAATCCTCAACAAAATATTAGCAAATCGAGTTCAAAAATGCATTAAAAAAGATCATACACCAACATCAAGTGGATTTCATTCCTCGTATGTAAGGTTAGTTCAGATCTGGACATCAATTAACGTGATACAGCACATAAACAAAATGAAAACTAAAAATCATATGGTCATATCGATAGATGCAGAAAAAGAATTTGACAGAATCCAACATCCATTTATGATAAAAATTCCCAGCAAAGTGGGAATAGAGGGAACATATCTCAACATAATAAAGGCCATATATGAGAAACCCACAATTAACATCATATTCAGTGGGGAAGAGGTAAAAGCATTCTCCTTATGTTCAGGAATAAGACAAGGATGTCCACTTTCACCATTTTTATTCAACATGGTACTGGAAATCCAAGGCACAACAATCAGATAAGAAAAAGAAATAAAAGATACCCAAATGGGGAAGAGAAGAGTAAAACTGTCATTATTTGCAGGTGACATGATACTATATACAGAGAACCCCAAAGTTTCCACACACACACACACAAAAAAAACTATTAGAACTAGTAAATGAATTTAGTAAAGTAGCAGGATAGAAAATTAATATTCAGAAATTGGTTGCATTTCTATACACCAATAACAAACTATCAGAAAGAGAAATTAAGACCGGACGTCATAGGAATGGTGGCAGTGGGGCACACATTTTGAGTTCTTCTCTGGATCTTATCACAAACTGGACATCTATAATCTATCAAAGGACTCTCTGCTCACCATGCAGAACAACTAAGAGACTCGTGCAAGGATTACTTGAAGGTGGGCAAATTGAGTGAGCAGGGGAAGAGAGAAGGGAGCGGAGTGGAGACGCGGCCGCATCTGTGGCAGTGGAAACGTGGCGCGCAAAGAACAGAGAACACAAAAGCCAGGAGATGGACTCTTTACCTGCGTCCCACAGCTGATCTCTCCCGCCGAGGGGGCAGCATATCCAGCATTTGAGTCAATAACCTCAGCTGATACCTCCAGTTGGGCCCTAGGCCGGACAAAGGACACAAACTCTATACCTGGCCACCCATTCCTCTTCCAATTCTACCCCCGCCCTTCCAGAGACTTAAACTGGCCCCTGAACTGAGGAGTAGTGTCAGATTACAGAGGAGCCTTAGTGCTCAGGCTCTGGGAAGACTGGCATGCAGCTCTGACCCAGGGAAGAGGCTGAGAAGAGTGTGATTTTTGCTGCGCTAGGAGAGAAGAGATTCCTCCATGCCCAGCCACCACCTTTTCTGGCCTATGGGAAGAGTGTGACATGGCTGGGCTGGGAGAGAGAAGACCCCTCCATCCCCAGCCCACACCCATTCTGGCCTGCCTAGGGCAGAGCAATTACAACTGCAGAGGCACTCCCAAGGATCAGCAATAAGCGGTAGACGCAGCTCCGGGCTTTCAGCAGCTCAGAAATCTCCTGCCTGCCACACACACACACACACACACACACACACACACGGAAGAAGTGCCCTAAGACTCGGGAGAACTGGACACAGGGCTGGGGGTGCTACTCTCAGTGCACATATGTGCAGGTAACGGCAGAATCTGCACTGACTTTGTAAAAACTACCATCCAGACCCCTTAGCCCCACGCATCTAAATCTGCAGTCCCAACGTCACTCTGGGCACCAGGTGACTGGCTCTGCCTGCACAATACACAGAGGACTCTGGTACAGCAGAGGACAACCTGGAGATTACTTGGTGGGCTTAAGCCGATACTGGCGCTGCACTTTTGTTTTGTTTTGTTTTGCTTTGTCTTTATATCTTTGATATCTTTGCTTGTGTTGAGTGTGGGTTGTCGGTTGTTTTTACATGTAAATGTATTTGATATTTTCTTTATTGTTGTTGTTGTTGTGCTTGGTGATTTGATTTGTTCTGAAATTGCCCTACCAGGACCCAGCTTAAGAGGCATAAGATTCAACACACCAAGAGGCCAATTCCAGACCAAACCAGAGTACTACCAGGTTTGACCTACAAATGACACACCCACAGGGAATTCTTTACAGGCACAAGAACCCATGGAGGCCAAACCACATTTAAGCAGTCAATCCTCACACAGCAGAACACCCTGTGGTGGGCAGAGCTAAGTCTCACAACTAGTCAGCCTACGAATTAACCCCACCTACTCACAAGTGAAAAGCAATTAAAGATCTTCTTTAACAGGACAATATACACAACACAAGAGTCTCCTTTGGAGCACACGCAGAGGAGAAGAATGGAGTAGTGCAAGTCAAATATTAAGGACACATACTACATAAGATAACCCAGCAAGAACTAAGAACTCTAGGGGTTCTACCTAATACATCAAAACAAACACAGAGAGTCAGCCAGAATGGGGAAACAAAGACACATGTCCCAAATAAAAGAACAGAAGAAACCACCAGAAATGAAACCAAATGAAACTGAGGTAACCAACCTGTCAGAGACAGAGTTCAGAACACTGATGATAAGAATGTTTAAGGAGCTTAGAGATGACATAAAGAAGAATAGAGAAATTATAATGAACAACCAGTTAGAAATAAAGAACACAATTACTGAAATACAGAACTCACTTGAAGGAATTAACAGCAGGTTAGGTGAAGCAGAGGATCGAATCAGCGACTTAGAAAACAAGTTAGCAGAGATCACCCAAACAGAAAAACAGAAAGAAAAAAGCATAAAAAACAATGAAGATGGTTTAAGAGACCTATGAGATAACATCGAGCGCAACAACATGTACATCAGGAATACCAGAAGGTGAAGAGAGGAAGCAAGGGATTGAGAACATATTTGAAGTAATAATGTCCGAAAACTTCCCTAACCTGATGAAGGAAACCAACATACAAGCCCAGGAAGTGCAGAGAGTTCCAACCAGGATAAACCTAAACAGGTCCACACCAAGACACATTATAGTTAAAAGGGCAAAGGTTAAAGACAAAGATAGAATCCTAAAAGCAGTAAGAGAAAGACATAGGGTTACATAAAAGGGAATTCCCATAAGACTATCAAATGACTTTTCTACGGAAACATTGAAGGCCAGGAGGGAGTGGCAGGAGATACTCAAAGTGATGGAACACAAAGGCCTACAACCTAGACTGCTTTATCCAGCAAGGCTATCATTTAAAGTTGATGGAGAGATGAAGAGCTTCCCAGAAAAGAATAAACTAAAGGAATTTATTACCACCAAGCCAGCATAGCAAGAAATACGAAAGGACTTTTGTAAATGGAAGAAAGATGAAAACAATCTAAGTACAAATTTAAAAATGGCGATAACTATATACTTATCAATAATCACTTTAAATGTAAACGGTTAAATGCTCCAATCAAGAGACATAGGGTGGCTGAGTGGATAAGAAAGCAAGACCCTTGTATATGCTGTATACAAGAGACTCATCTCAGATCAAAAGACACACACAGAAAAAAAAAATAAACACACACACACACAGGCTGAAAGTGAAGGGTTGGAGTAAGATATTTCATGCAAATGGAAATGAGAAAAAAGCTAGAGTTGCAATACTTATATCTGACAAAATAGACTTTCAAATGAAGAACATATTAAAAGACAAAGATATAATAATAAAGGGATCAATCCAGCCAGAGGACATAACCCTAGTAAGCATCTATGCACCTAACATAGGACAACCTAAATATGTAAAACAGATATTGACTGACATATAGACAGAGATCAACAGTAACATTATCATAGTAGGGGACTTCAACACATCTCTGATAACAAGGGACAGGTCTTCCAGACAGAAAATCAATATGGAAACAACAACCTTCAATGATACATTGGACCACTTGGATTTAATCAATATTTTCAGAGCATTTCACCCCAATGATGCAGAATACACATTCTTTCTCAAGCACACATGAGACATTTTCCAAGATAGACCATATGTTAGGCCACAAAATAAGTCTTGAGAAATTTAAGAAAATTGAAATCATACCAATTGTCTTCTCTGAAAACAGTGCTACGGAATTAGAAATGAACTACTGGAAAACAACTGGAAGACACACCAATTCATAGAGGCTGAATAACATGTTACTAAATAATGAATGGGTCAAACAGTAGATCAAGGTAGAAATCAAAAGATATCTTGAGACAAACGAAAATGAAAACACAATGACCCAAAACTTATTGGATGCCGCAAAAGCAGTCCTAAGAGGGAAATTCATAGCATTGCAGGCCTATCTAAAGAAACAAGAAACATCACTCATCAACAGTTTATCTTCACACTTAAGGGATCTGTTAAAAGAACAGCAAAATAAGCCCAAAGGGAGCACAAGGAAAGAGATAATAAAGATCAGAGCAGAAATAAATGAAATAGAAACCAGAAAAACAATACAGAAGGTCAATGAATCCAAGATTTGGTTCTTAGAGAAGATAAAGAAAATTGACAAACCTTTAGCCAGACTCATTAAAAAAGAGAGAGAGGACCCAAATTAATAAAATCAGAAGTGAAAGAGAAGTGACAACAGACACGGCAGAAATACAAAAAAATTAAGAAATTATTATGAGTAACTATATGCCAACAAATTTGACAATCTGAAAGAAATGGACAATTTTCTAGAGGTGTACAACCTTCCAAGGCTAACTTAAGAAGAAACAGAAAACCTGAATAGACTGATTACCACTAGGGAAATTGAATCAGTAATCAACAGTCACGCAACAAACAAAAGCTCTGGACCAGATGGCTTTACAGATGAATTCTACAAAACGTTCAAGAAAGAATTATCACCTATTCTCCTCAGGCTCTTCCAAAAAATCCAGAAGGCGGGAAGACTCCCAAACACTTTTTACAAAGCCACTGTCACCCTGATCCCAAAATCAGACAAAGACACCAACAAAAAAGAAAACTACAGTCCAATATCGCTAATGAACATAGATGGAAAAATCCTCAACAAAATATTAGCGAACAGAATTCAGCAATACATTAAAAAATCATGCACCATGATCAAGTGGGATTCATCATTGGTATGCAAGGGTGGTTCAACATCCGCAAATCAATTAATATGATACACCACATTAACAAAATGAAAAACAAAAATCACATGATCATAGCAATGGATGCAGAAAAAGTATTTGATACAATCCAGCAGCCATTTATGATAAAAACCCTAAGAAAGGGGGAATAGAGGGATCATACCTCAACATAATAAAGGCCATATATGACAAACCCACAGCTAACATCATACTCAATGGAGAAAAGCTAAAACCATTCCCCTTAAAATCAGGAACAAGGCAAGGTTGCCCACTTTCTCCAGTTCTATTCAACATAGTGCTGGAAGTTGTAGCCACAGCACTCAGACAAGGAAAAGAAACAAAAGGCATCCAAATCAGTAAGGAGGAAGTAAAATTGTCATTATATGCAGATGATATGATACTATATATAGAGAACCCTAAAGACTCCACTAAGAAACTGTTAGAGCTGATAGATGAATTTAGTAAAGTAGTAGGATACAAAATTAATATTCAGAAATCAGTTGCATTTGTATATACCAGTAATAAAACATCAGAAGGAGAAATTTAAAAAGGAATCCCATTTACAATAGCTCCAAAGAATATAAAATACCTAGGAATAAATTTAACCAAAGAAGTAAAAGATCTGTACTCAGAAAATTATAAGACAGTGGAGAAAAAAATGAAAGAAGATACAAATAGATGGAAACACATACCATGTTCATGGATAGGAAGAATTAATATAGTTAAAATGTCCATACTGCCTAAGGCAATATACCTATTCAATGCAATTCCTATCAAACTACCAACGACGTTTTTCACAGAAATAGAACATATAATACTAAAATTTATATGAGACCCTAAAAGACCCGATAGCCTCCGCAATCTTGAGAAATAAGAACAAAGTGGGAGGTATAACAATACCTGACATCAAATTATACTACAAGGGTACAGTAGTCAAAACAGCATGGTCGTGGCATAAAAACAGACACATAGATCAATGGAAGAGAATAGAGAGTCCAGAAATAAATCCACGCGTACATGGCCATTTAATCTACGACAATGGAAGCAAGAATGTACGATGGGGTAAAGACAGTCTATTCAATAAATGGTGCTGGTAAACCTGGACAGACACATGCAAAAAAATGAAGCTGGACCACCTCCTCACACCATATACAAAAATAAACTTAAAATGGCTTAAAGACTTAAATGTAAGATCTGAAACCATAGAATTCCTAGAAGAAAATATAGGAAGAAACTTCACAGACATTACCCGGAGTAAGATTTTTACTGATATATCCCCTCGCACGAGGGAAGTAAGAAAAAAATTAAACATGTGGGATTACATCAAACTGAAAAGTTTTTTCACAGCAAAGGAAACCATCAATAAAACAAAAACTGATCCTACTGAATGGGAAAAGATATTTGCCAATGATATATCTGATAAGGGGTTAATATCACAAATTTATGAAAAAGTCACTCACCTCAACTCCAAAAAAAAACAAACAACCGAATTAAAAACTGGGCAGAGGACATGAAGAGACATTTTTCTGAAAAGGACATACAGATGGCAAACAGACGTATGAAGAAATTCTCAACCTTACTAACCATCAGAGAATTGCAAATAAAAACCCCAATGAGATACCACTTCACCCCAGTCAAAATGGCTGTCATCAATAAATCAACAAATAACAAGTGCTGGCAGAGATGTGGAGAAAAGGGAACGCTTGTGCAATGTTGGTGGGATTGCAGATTGGTGCAGCCACTATGGAAAACAGTATGGAGGTATCTCAAAAATCTGAAAGTGGAACTACCTTATGATCCAGCGATTCCACTCCTAAGTATCTATCTGGAGAAATCCAAACCTCCAATTCAAAAATCTTTATTCACTCCTATGTTTATTGCAGCACTATAAACCATAGCCAAGGCATGGAAACAACCGAAATGCCCATCAGTAGATGACTGGATTAAGAAACAGTGGTGCATTTATACAATGGAGTATTACGCAGCCATAAAGAAGAAAGAAATCTTACCATTTGCAACATGGATGGACCTAGAGAACATTATGTTAGGTGAATTAAGTCAGACAGAGAAAGACAAATACCATATGATCTCACTTATATGCAGAATCTAAAGAGAAGAATAAGTGAATGAACTAATCAGAAACAGTTTTGGCGATATAGTGGAAAAACTGAGGGTTGCTAGATGGGTGGGGGGGTGGGGATAAGGGGGAAGGTGAGGGGATTAGAAAACCTTTGGTAACCATAAGATGGCCATGGGGTTTTGAAAATTAATTTGGGGAACGTAATCAATAATGTTGTAAAGATTTTATAGGGTATCCGATGGACACGTGTCCAATTTGGGAGACCACTTCAGGGATGATGTAGATGCCTGATCACTAAACTGTACTCCTGAAGCTGAACAATCATGAATGCCAACTATAATTTTATATATATATGTGTATATGCATATGTATATACTTACAAGCAGTGGAGTACAGCATTAGGAATAGGGACAGTAGAAATGTAATGGCTCTGTGCGATATCAGAGGGACAGTTGATGAGGCAGGGGGGTTCACACAGTGTGAGGGATATAAATCATAAACGTCTAAGTATTACTTTCTCTTGTACACCTGAAACTAATACAAAAATAAAAAAAGAAAAACTCATAGACACAGACAATAATTTAGTGGTTACCAGAGAGTAAGGGGGTGGGGGGTGGGTGATGAGGGTAAGGGGGATGAAATATATGGTGATGGAAGGAGAACTGACTCTGGGTGGTGAACACATAATGGGAGTTATAGATGATGTAATACAGAATTGTACACCTGAAATCTATGTAAATTCACTCTCAATTGTCACCCCAATAAATTTAATATAAAAAAAGAAAGAGAAATTAGGAAAATAGTCCCATTTACAGTTGTATCAAACAAAAAATAAAATATTTAAGAATAAACTTAATCAAGGAAATAAAAGACCTATACTCAGAAAATTATCAAACAACAAAGAGAAAAACTAAAAAAAAAAAAATACATGTAAATGGAATCATATACCATGCTCATGTATAAGAAAAAACAATATAATCAGTGTCAATACTACTCAAAGAAATGTGTAGTTTCAATGCAATCCCTATCAAAATACCAATGGCAGTTTTCACAGGACTAGAACAAATAATCCTAAAATTTATATGGAACCATAAAAGGCCCCAAATAGCCATGACAATACTGAGAAAGAAGAACAAAGCTGAAGGTATCACGCTACGTTATCTGAAATTATACTATGAAGCCATAGTAATGAAAACAGCATAGCATTGGCATAAGAACAGACACATAGATCAATGGAACAGAATAGAGAGCCCAGAAATAAAGCCATGTCATTTAATCTATGACAAAGGACACAAGAATTTACACTGGGGCAAGACAGTCTATTAATAAATGTTGCTGGGAAAACTGAACAGATGCATGCAATAAAATGGACGCGAACCACCTTTTTATGGCATATACAAGAATAAACTCAAAATGGATTTAAGACTTAAATGTAAGACATGAAACCATAAAACTCCTAGAAGAAAATATAGGCTCTAAACTCTCATACATTTCTCTTAGTAATATTTATTTTTTGACATATCTTCTTGGTCAAGGGAAACAAAAGAAAAAAATGAACAAATAGGACTACATCAAATTAAAGTTTTTTCACAGCAAAGGAAACCATCAACCAGTCACAAATACATCCTACTGAATGGGAGAAGATATTTGCCAGCGATACATCTGATAAGGGGCTAATATGCAGAATGTATAAAAGACGCATACACCTCAACATCAAAAAAACAAACAATCCAATTAGCAAATGGGCAGAGGACCTGAATAAACATTTCTCCAAAGAGGACATAGAAATGGCCAGTAGACATATGAAAATATGCTCAAAGTCACTAGTCATCAGAGAAATGCAAATAAAAACCGCAATGTGATACCCCCTCACTCCTGTCAGAATGGCTATCATCAATAAATCAACAAACAAGTGCTGGCAAGGATGTGGAGGAAAGGGAACCCTTGTTCAATGTTGGTGGGATTGCAATTTGTTGGAGCCACTATGGAAAATAGTATGGACATTCCTCAAAAACATTAAAAATAGAACTACCTTATGACCCAGCAATTCCACTCTTGGGTATTTATCCAAAGTAATCCAAAACACTTTTTTTGAAAAGATATATGCATCTCTATGTTTACTGTAGTGCTATTCACAATAACCAAGATATGGAAACAACTGTCTATCAATAGACAATTGGATAAAAAAAAACGTGGTACATTCATACAATGGAGTATTGCTTTGCCATAAAAAAGAAAGAAATTTTACTATTTCCAACAACATAGATGGACCTAGAGGTCATGCTAACTGAAATGAATCATACTGAGAAAGACAAAATGCCATATAATTTCACTTACATGTGGATTCTGAAGAACAGAATAAACAAAGGAAAAAAAAAACTCCTAGATAGAGAACAAACTGATGGTTGCTAGATGGGAGGGGGGTGAAGGATGGTGAGCAATGTGAAGGGATTAGGACCTACAATTTGGTAATCACAAAATAGGATGTGAAATACAGTATGAGGAGTATGGTGTCAGCTGGGCACTAGAGTTATCAGGCAGGTTCACTTCATAAATTATATAAATGCCTAACCACTGCACTGTATACCTGAAATTAATATGCAATAATATTGAATGTCAACTATAATTATTATCTATGTAGTCACAGGATTTAAAGTACAGTATAGGGAATATAGTCAGTGGTATTGTAATAGCTATGTGCAGTGTCAGATGGGTAGTAGATTTGTTGGTGTTATCACTTTTTGAGGGGTGTAAATGTCTAATCATTATGTTGTTTTGTACACCTGAAACTAATAAAAAAATAAAACAACAAAAAAACGAATGCCTTTGTCTTCTAGTGTTTCTGCTCACATGCTTTCCATTTGCTGTAATAGGAATGTTCAATCAGAGCTTTATTTTCAATTCTGAAAATGTCTTTTGAATAAAAGAAATTACTGAGTAAGATATCACCCTCAATTATAAATCAGAATGAGGTTTATTTATCTGTATTTTTCAGTCTTCATCCTCAGAAAATTAATGATTTTTCAAAAAAAAAAAAAATGAGGGAACTTGCTTCTGGTCTTAGCAGTACCAGCAGGTGGCACTGTATTACATTTCTTCTATAGCTCTGAAGTAGCATTTTATAGCATGGTGCCTGTCTTGGAAGTTCAACCTGCGAAAGAATAATAGATTTTCTTGTCACCATATTGTGATTGGACTAATCTTTTGCACCCATACACTAAGCACCCTCCCCACTTAACCCCATGATTCTGTAGTTTGTGAGACCTACTCTGCTTAGATGAGCACAGAACTACACCTGGATCTTTCCATTTTCTCCTAAGAAGTTAACTTGTCAAGCAGTTCTTCAGTTAGGTATTCAGAGGTTGAAGGCAGGGAAAAGTTATGAGGCTGGAACATTTTTCCTTTGGCACCCCCCCCCCCCAGCTACCCTGCTTTAATATCCTTGCATCTTTTTTGGGCATCTAGCTGCCACCATGTCTGAACAGTATCCAAATGATTCACAGTTTTCTTAACCTATCTCTCCTCCCCTTTACTCAGAGTTCTCTTGTTCTTTAACAGGCTACAACTAGTTCTTTAAACCATTCCAGGTTGGTACATTGGGACTCTACTGGACATTTTCTACTTTTATGCTAAGCGAAATAAGTCAGACAGAAAAAGTTGAGAACCATATGATTTCACTGATATGTGGGATATAAAACTAAAAGCAACAAAAGAACAAGACAAACAAATGAAGAAACAAAAACTCATAGACACAGACAATAATTTAGTGGTTACCAGTGGGTAAGGGGAGAGGGGGATTCTAAATGAGGGTAAACGAGGTCAAATATATTGTGATGGAAGGAGAACTGACTCTGGGTGGTGAACACATAATGTGATATATAGATGATGTATTACAGAATTGTACACTTGAAACCTATGTAATTTTACTAACCATTGTGACCCTTACAAATTTTAATTAAAAAAAAGAATACTCCTTCATTTTTGACACTCTCTTCTGCTTTTCCTTAAGTGACAACACTTTATCCTGGATCTATCCATATCTTTCTGGCTGCTCTTTTAAAATCTCCATCTTTATTTCATTTTCTTCCAACTTTCTCTAAAAAGGTTTTTTTTTTTTTTGCCAGCTCTCTCTACTTAATATGCCCTTTATAAACCACTCGATACTTTTTCTGAGTTTCCATTCCCTTGGTACTAACTATTCGATGTTAGTGCTTCTCAGCACTGATTGCCTATGAGAATCACATGTGGAGTTTTTGTAAAAAAAAATTCTCTTGTACAAGTCTTGCTGCCAGAAATACTGATTTATTTGAGCTGGAGTGAGGCTCAAGCATCAGTAGGTGTTTTGATTTTTTTTTAACTTGGAGGTGATTCTAATCTGAAGCCAAGGATAAGAACCCCTGACCTTTTTGAGTCTCCTTGATCTAGCAACCCAGTCTTTATGTCTCTTATCTACTGTTTCCCTGTTAGACATCTTCACTTGGCTGTCTCACAGGTACTTTGAATCAACTTGTTCAAAACTGAACTTTTCATTTCCTTCCTTTAAATTCCACCCTTCCTCTTGAGTACCCTATCTTGTTAAAATGGCACCTTCATTCTTTTTGAACCAGAATATATCGTGTGATGTCCAAATCTTTCATAATTTTCTATACCCATTAATCACCAAGTTGTACTACTTCTGCTTCTAAAATGTCTTCCAAATGCACCCAAGTCCTCTTCATTTGACCTGCCATTGACCTAATATAGCCTTTTATCATTTCTCTCCTAAAGACTGATAGCACAAGCATCCTACCTGCTCTTCCTGCCTTCAGCTTCCAGTCCCTTCTACACTCTCACCCATTTTTCATGCTTGCAGATGGTGTTTTTACTAGTTGGTTTGCTTTTAATTATGTCTCTCTCCTGTGACATAAGACTCCTTTGGCTCCATACTGCATGCAAGGTAAAGTTTAAATGCCTTGTGACACACATTCTGTGATATATAAGATACTTCTTAGTTAATTCCTTAATTCATTTATTCATTCAATAATTAAATAGGCCACACATACCTCCATACACAAGCCATCCTGGGTTATTCATCACTCCAAAAATAAAATTGTTCACTTTCTCAGCTCTGAGCATTTGCTCTTATGCTTTTCGTCAGTTGTAGATCACTTCCCTCCTTCGCTGCCTTTTGATGATCCTACTTGTCTTTGAAGGCCCATTTCAAATGTCATCTTCTCTGTGAAGCTTTCCCTGGAAGCCCCCACCCAGCAATCTCTTCAAGGCAGAATTGTCCCTCTTCTGGCCTTTTGTAGCATTTTGTTTATACTTCTATACTGGAAGTGGTCATATTGTGATTTAGTTATTTTTAGCTTTGTCTTTTCCACACCTGTGAACTCTTCCAAAAGCAAGAATTGTTTTTGTTTTGTTTTTTAATTCTCTGTGTCTGCCTCGCACGTAGTAGTTGATCTACAAATGTTTGTTAGATGACTGAATGAATGCTTATGAATTGCTGGCACCCTAGCACCATGAGGAGCAGAATGATTGAGATAGGAAGTCATTGAGCAAACTTGAATTCTGCAGTATTTCACCTCTTGCAGTTTGGGATTGTGGCCAGAGCACAGCCTGCCTATCCTCAGGTTCTGCTGTTTCAACAAAAAGGATTTGCTAAGTGCTACCAAAGCCCTCTGCAACTCCATCCTCTTCTGCAGAGCTCACATTCATATAGACTTTATAGTTTATAATGAGCTTCCAATGTATAAACACCACATACTTCAGCTCAACCTTTGCAATGCGCAGTGACTTGATATATTTATGACTCTTGTGATGTGAACTAGCTAAAGACAGAGCATGGAAGAGAAAGTAAGACTTGTTGACTTAGAGGGGGCAGATCACTTGCTTTATTTTTTTGTTTTTAAAGAGAAAATGTCATCCATGTGGCCTGCACTTACAAAGAGCCTCAATAAAATGCTGTGTAAATGAATAGCCAAAGTCCGTTTCTGCCATATAGGCCAGAGATCCTGTATTAAACTTATGTCTTTGCTGCAAAATAGTAGACAAAAAAATACCAATGACAGAACTGGCAATAAACATGTTTTAAACTCTTGTAGTACAAACATTTTTGATAGTGTTTTTTTCAAACGCTTACACAGCATACCCTGTGAAATGACAATATAAAGGAGCTAGACCCCCAATAGTCAGGGGAGTAGGAGAACCTCGTTTTATCAGCACATGGCTGATAAATCTAAGAGCCTTATATAGAGCCTCCTGCGTCTCATCCTTCCTTTTTACTTTTGTTTAAAGCAAAATCTTCCAGCTCTTTGAACTCTTCCTCAGTCACTCATTTCTCCTTTGACATCAGACCCCAGACCACTTGTACCTCTTTGCATTTTATTTAGTCCCTACGTGTTGTTCTCAAACCCTTTGTGTTTTACCTAACTGCCACTTGGCCAAAACTGTTGCTATTCATTTCAGCTTGCTTTTTTACTTAGAATTAATTCTGTTTTCTTAAAGAGCTGACCAATTAGTTAACAGTTATCTAAAATCTTATTTTGAGTTTAAGAAAGCTACCATAGATCCTGATTAGAACTTGAATGTCATTAAAATAAAAACTGTACAATGAAGGGGCCCTTAGGACATATATTTTTAAAAATCCACTACCCAGCCATGTAACTTTGCCCTTTCCTTTGCTAGTTGTCTCTTTAAGTTCTGGAGTAGAATCCCTGAATCACACTAAAATGGGGTTCACTGAGTCATCCTGCTGATTAGAAAAATGAACAGGAAACACATCATTTATGGTGAATGTCATGATCAGGAAGTTAGAGTGAAACCATCCTTAGAGGCTTTGACAATTTGTTGCCAGAATGACATTTATTTATGCAGTTTTCAGTCAGAAGAAGGCCTTTCCATTACTTCTTAGAAGGTCTGAAGTCTGAGCCAAGCATTTTGAGGGCCAGGATGTTAGGTTTACCTCTTGTACATAAAAGAACAGGGACGAGAATGAGCAGGGTCCTAGGTAACCTCACCTACCTCTTTTCTAATGTTGTGTTAAGATTTTCACTTCTGAACTTTTAGTCTCTGAATTTTAAGATGGGGCTTATTGTACCCTCTGTCCTCTTAGAGGTTTTATTAGAAGGGTCGCGTATCATCAGTTTTCTTGGATACCCCCCTCACGTTTACTTAGTGTTCTTTCTATTGTTCCTTATTAAGAATTTTGTCTGACATTTTCACATTCTTGATTATTTATGTTGCTTTGAATGTCCATTTGGGAAGACGATCAGAATTTTCCCCCTGAAGTAATTCCATCCTGGAGGATGGAATTTTTGCATAACTTTGCATAAAATTAACATGTTCATGTGTGTGTGTGTATATATATATATATATATATATATATATATATATATATATATATGTGTGTGTGTGTGTGTGTGTGTGTGTGTGTGTGTATATATATATATATATATATATATATATATATATATATGTGATTTTATGTAAACCCATGGGTTACAGGTTAATTTACAGAAACCTGGCACTCAGGATAGTAAAGACCTTGTCAAGGAAAATTAAATACATCAGCACAGTTGACACCAAGTATATTCAAGCTATCAGAAAATGGGGTGGTCAGAGAGGAGCTGTGGAATAGAAGCTACTTATAATTACACTCATAAAAGAAAATAGAGGGGTTATCTAATCCAGCCTCTCTTCAGTGTGGGAATCCCTTCTAGAGCATACCACACAGGTGATGGTCCAGTTGACAGTTATATTTTCAGAACCAAGTGCATAGTAAAGCAGTCTCTTTAATTTTGAAAAGCCTTTGTTAGGAAGCCAAAATTTGCCCTTTTGTAAACTTCTACCAGTGGAACCTAGCTCTCCCTCCTGGAGTCTCACAGAATCAATCTAATCCAGTGGATCTTAATTTAAAGTCCATATACAGGACTTAAATGAGCCCACAAACTCCCTGAAACTGCAAAAATTTTGTGTGTGTGTGTGTGTGTGTGAATGTATGCATTCATCTATAGCTTCCATTAAATTTGAAAAGAGGACATGTTATTCTCAAAATATTTACAACAACCAGGGCTGCCTTCATAAGTATTCAACTTGTGCAGTTGCACAGGGCCCCACACTTAGAAGGGACCTGTACTTGGTTTAATGCTTTGCTGTTGACATTGTGAAAATTAATAAAAAGAAACATTATTTCAAATGGAGTTAAAGTGCCTCCGATAAGGCACTAATATCCAAAATATACAAGGAACTCATGAAACTCAACAACAAGAAAACAAACAACCCAATTGAAAAATGGGCAGAGGACCTGAAGAGACATTTCTCCAAAGAGAACATACAAATGGCAAATAGACATATGAAAAAATGCTCAACATCACTAATCATCAGAGAAATGCAAACAAAAACCACAATGAGATACCACCTCACCCCAGTCAGAATGGCTATCATCAACAAGACAAATAGTAACAAATGTTGGAGAGGCTGTGGAGAAAAAGGAACCCTCATACACCGTTAGTGGGAATGCAGACTGGTGCAGCCCGTATGGAAGGCAGTGTGGAGGTTCCTCAAAAAATTACAAATAGAATTACCCTATGACCCAGCAATCCCTCTCCTGGGTATCTACCCAAAAAATCTGAAAACATTTATACATAAAGACACGTGTACTCCAATGTTCATTGCAGCTTTGTTTACGGTGGCCAAGACATGGAAACAACCAAAATGTCTTTCCGTAGATGAACGGACAAAGAAGTTGTGGTATATATACACAATGGAATACTATTCGGCGATAAGAAAAGATGATATAGGAACATTTGTGACAACATGGATGGATCTTGAGAGTATGATGCTAAGCGAAATAAGTCAGACAGAAAAAGCAGAGAATCCTATGATTTCACTGATATGTGGTATATAAACCAAAAACAACAAAAGAACAAGGCAAACAAATGAGAAACAAAAAACTCATAGACACAGAGAATAGTTTAGTGGTTACCAGAGGGTAAGGATAGCGGGAGGTGGGAGATGAAGGTAAGGGGGCTCAAATATATGGTGATGGAAGGAGAATTGACTCTGGTTGGTGAATACACAATGGGGTTTATAGATGATATATTACAGAATTGTACACCTGAAATCTATGTAATTTTACTAACAATTGTCACCCCAATAAATTAAAAAAATAATAAAAAAGTAAAATAAAAAAATGGAGTTGGGAGGCTAGAAGAGAGAACTCTCATGCATATGTTAGTCATTGCACACTACTGACCCCAATGTAACTCTAACAGGAAGTGATACTAATTTACTACTTCTGCAGGAGGAAAAAAAAGATTCCTGTTTGCCTAGTAACAGCTGAGCCAATGGGGGACTGCTAAAACTCAGCCAATGAAAAGTCACTATAGTTTGAAGTTTGTTTCCTCCAATGGCCTCTAATTACAACTGCTCCTCCCAAGTCCATAAAAAAGCGTTCACCTGTTTCTCTGGACTTGCTCCCGATTTTCCATTAGACCGCCTGTCCTGAATTGCAATTCTTTGTTGTTTCCAAATTTACCCATTTTGTTGGAGAAATATCTGGCTGTCTGTTTGTTTAAGGTCAACATATTGAAATTCTTAATAATTTTTTTAGTAAGTGCCCTTGCACTTTCATTTTATACTGTGCCCCTCAAATTATGGGGAGCTATCCAGTGACATAAAACTCAAACAATTATTAAATTCCTAGAAAATGAGACTTTGGGTAGTTCTACGTCTAGGAGGCTTATATCATTCTGCTGTTTTGCTTCTGACCCTGTGTTTCCAAACAGCTCTGCCCTTGTGTTCCTGAGTAGTTTATTTTCTTAATTTGGAATGAAATGAGAGCAATCTCTGCTTCCTCTTTAAGTTCTCTTCAGTTTCTTGCCTGGCCTATACCAAGGATTCTAACCTAGAATTCATTGTCATTTTAGAACTTATCTAATTTATCTATATAATATTTCAAACCTTGAAACCAACTTAAGCACAAAGGTGGATTGAGTCTAACTGGAGAAAATTAACAACTTTCATTAACTAGGAGAGTTCTTATCTTTTTCTCCTTGGATATCTGGAATTTGAGCACAGTGAGTCCTGTCATAGAAAAAGTATATTCTTAAAGTAGACAGTTCAGATATATACAGTTTAATTTTATTAAGTTCTATCTTATCTTCCTCTATATGAAAACTTTAAAATTTATCTTTCTCCTTTTTGATGTGAGGGTATTTTCCCCTCACATATAATGCTCTCTTAATAAATTTAATATATTCTGTTATGTATTCTTATATCAAATTATGTGTTTACAACATCAAGCTTAGAGAAACTTAATTCAAAATTTAAATTTCATATTTTATTTCAGCATATTATTAAAATAAAGCTCATAACATATTAGTAATTTTATTGGAGAAATACACGAAGCACAGGTTCCCCTGAAGCTCACTGGACAAATGTGCTGTTGCTCCCTGGTGACCTTGGATCCAGCTGTGGAGGAAGGAAGATCACAGCCACACTGGAGAATTGAATGTGATTTGAGACAAATCCATATTGGTCAGCTGAGGGTAGGTCTAGTCTTCTAAGATGATGAAAGGGAAAGAAAATAAGCTCTAAGATGAAAGGTAACTGTTTTACCTTGGAATAAAGAAGTCTAAAGGTTGACTTGAAAGAAATGAGGTATTTTTGATGAAAAAGAGTTGTCTTCTGTATTCAAAGAGGAATGGATGATTTAAGATTTAGGTTGACATTTGAATAAATTTTCTTTTAAATTAAGAAAATCATGTTCAGTGTAGGTTAGAGATTCACTACCTAAGTCAATGGACTCAACCAGATCATTTCTTGAGTTTCCTTCAAATTCTAAGTTTCTGCCTTTGGGCTTACAATCCTGATTTCATGGTGCCCCAAGGCTGGCAGGGTTTTTTTGTTTTGATTTGTTTTTGTTTGTTTGTTTGTTTGTTTTGCTGATTTGCCTTTTATCTTGGACTTTTCATCATCATTCTTAACTATGTGTTGGGCCCACGTCCCTTTTGGAGAAGAATGAGGCTAGAAGGAAAGAAGTCCCTTGCTGAATGGCCATCCTTAAATATCTAAGTGGGCATTGTAGTTTTCACCTTCATCATCTGTGAGGCTATACAGTTATTTCAATTTTGTTTTCGCCACTCAAAACATTTTTGTACATACTGTTTGAGAATTTCCTTGAGAACCCACGGCATGATATAAATACAGTTTTGACCTAACCTTTAAGAGTGAGTTGTTTCTTTAAAATAGTCAACATACATTTGCATCTACGTCTAGTTATCTTAACTAACTAGATCAGTGTGGTAAAGCATTTTCAGTGAAAATCATGTTATAACTTTAAAGCAAAAGGGTGTTTCTTTGGTTTGCGACCAAACTGGATATGGAGGTACAATTAAGAGAGAAATTTAAAAAAAAAGTAATAGAGCCTAAAACAGTGCTAGTGGGTAGAATCAATGGCTGTTTACTACTTTGGTGACAAAAGGAAAATACTCATTCAAAATTTGAAATTCAAAATAGTGTCATTTTTATATCATACATATACAGTCAGTTAACAAAATAGAGTCATAGAAGCATGGAATATTAGCTCTTGAAATCCCTTAGAGACCTTTTTGTCTAATGCCCTCACTGCCATTTCTGTCATTCAAATATTCATATTTCAACTGATTATTCATGTGTCATTTCAGGAAGACTGTCATTGGACTCCCAAGAATAGTGTACTTTTCCTAGTACCTGGTCAGGGCCTAATAAATAAATAGTAGACACTCCATAAAAATTCATTGAATTAATGAGTATATTAATATATTTAGGGGTTTGGAAGACCCTGGCAGAAGTTACAACATCTCAAAGTTATTATCATAAATGCTAATAAGTGTTCAAAACTGGGGAGTAGAGAGGGGAAGTAATCTGGTTATTTGAGCATTCTGATTGTTTGGATTCCAGTTAAGTGAGACTTTTCTATAAATAAATATATAAAGGTTGTCCTGTCTTCGCAGGTATTAAAAAGGTTTCTTTTTTAAAGGCTGTATTTGCATATATGTGTCTGCTTCTTTTTTTAATTAATTAATTAATTTTTTAATTAAATTTATTGGGGTGACAATTGTTAGTGAAATTACATAGATTTCAGGTGTAAAATTCTGTATTACATAATCTATAAATCCCGTTGTGGTTCACAACCCAGAGTCACTTCTCCTTCTGTCACCATATATTTGATCCCCCTTACCCTCATCACCCACCCCCACACCCTTAGCCTCTGGTAACCAATAAAGTATTGTCTGTGCCTATGAGTTTTTTTGTTTCTCATTTGTTTGTCTTGTTCTTTTGTTGTTTTTGGTTTATATACCACATATCAGTGAAATCATAGGGTTCTCTGCTTTTTCTGTCTGACTTATTTCACTTAGCATTATACTCTCAAGATCCATCCATGTTGTCACAAATGCTCCTATATCATCTTTCCTTAACGCCAAATAGTATTCCATTGTGTATATATACCACAACTTCTTTATACATTCATCTATCGAAGGACATTTTGGTTGTTTCCATGTCTTGGCCACAGTAAACAAAGCTGCAATGAACATTGGAGTACTCGTGTCTCTATAGAGAAATGCTTTCAGATTTTTTTGGTAGATACCCAGGAGAGGGATTGCTGGGTCATAGGGTTATTCTATTCGTAATTTCTTGAGGAACCTCAACGCTGCCTTCTATAGCAGCTGCACCAGTCTGCATTCCCACCAACAGTGTATGAGGGTTCCTTTTTCTTCACAGCCTCTCCAACACTTGTTATTATTTGTCTTGTTGATGAAAGCCATTCTGACTGGGGTGAGGTGATATCTCATTGTGGTTTTCATTTGCATTTCTCTGATGATTAGCGATGTTGAGCATTTTTTCATGTCTATTTGCCATTTGTATATCCTCTTTGGAGAAATGTCTCTTCAGGTCCTCTGTCCATTTTTCAATTGGGTTGTTTGTTTTTTTGTTGTTGAGTTTCATGAGTTCCTTGTATATTTTGGATATTAGCTCCTTATCAGAGGCACTGTTTGCAAAAATCTTCTCCCATTCAGTTGGTTGCCTCATTATTTTGTCAATAGTTTATTTTGCTGAGCAGATGCTTTTTAGTTTCATATAATCCCATTCGTTTATTTCAGTTTTTACATCCATTGCCTTTGGAGTCAAATTCAGAAAATGTTCTTTGAACCCAAGGTCCATGAGTTTAGTACCTATGTTTTCTTCAATGCAGTTTATTGTGTCAGGTCTTATGCTTAAGTCTTTGATCCATTTTGAATTAATTTTGGTACATGGTGACAGACAGCAGTCCAATTTCATTCTTTTGCACGTAGCTATCCAATTCTGCCAGCACCATTTATTGAAGAGGCTGTCTTTCCTCCATTGTATGTTTTTAGCTTCTTTGTCACAAATTATGTGTCCATATTTATGTGGTTTTATTTCTGGCTTCTGAATTCTATTCCATGGGTTTATGTGTCTGTTTTTCCACCAATACCAAGCTGTTTTGATTATTGTAGCCCTGTAGTACAAGCAAAAATCAGGGACTGTGGTACCTCCAGTATTGTTGTTTTTTTTTTTAATATTGCTTTGGCTATTCGGGGTCTTTTGTGGTTCCAACAAATCTGACGATTTTTTCTTCTAGTTCTTTTAAAAATGCCATTGGGATTTTGATGGGGATTGCATTAAATCTGTTTATTGCTTTGGGTAATATGACCATTTTAACTATGTTGATACTTCCAATCCATGAGCACGGAATGTCTTTCTATTTCTTTGTGTCTTCTTCAATATCTTTCAAAAATGTCTTATAGTTTTCAGCGTATAAATCCTTCACATCCTTGGTTAAGTTTATTCCTAGGCATTTTATTCTTTTTGCTGCAATTGCAAAGGGAATTGTTTTTTTCTATTTCTTTTTCTGAGATTTCATTGTTGGTGTATAGGAAAGCAACAGACTTTTGTACGTTGATTTTGTAGCCAGCAACTTTACTGTATTCATTGATTGTTTCTAATAGCTTTTTGGTGCAGTCTTTAGGGTTTTTTATATATAGCATAATGTCATCTGCAAAGAGTGACAATTTAACTTCTTCATTCCCAATTTGGATGCCTTTTATTTCTTTCTCTTGCCTGATTGCTCTAGCATGGACTTCCATCACTATGTTGAAAAGCAGAGGTGATAGGGGACAACCTTGTTGTGTTTTTGAACGTAGAGCAAAGGGCTGTAGCTTTTCACCATTAATTATGAGATTAGCTGAGGGCTTGTCATATATGGCCTTTATCATGTTGAGGTATTTTCCTTCTATACCTATTTTATTAAGTGTTTTAATCATAAATGGATGTTGTATCTTATCAAATGCTTTTTCTGCATCAATTGATAGAATCATATGATTTTTGTTTTTTATTTTGTTTATGTGATGTGTCACATTGATGGATTTACGAATGTTGAACCATCCTTGTGCCTTGGGGATGAACCCCACTTGGTTGTGATGAATAATCTTTTTAATGCATTGTTGTATTCGATTTGCTAGAATTTTGTTTAGGATTTTAGCATCTGTATTCATCAGAGATATTGCTCTGTAGTTTTCTTTTTTTGTGTTGTCCTTACCAGGTTTTGGTATCAGGGTAATGTTGGCCTCATAAAATGAGTTCGGGAGTACTGAGTCTTCTTCAATTTTTTGGAAGAGTTGGAGCAGGATTGGTATTAGATCCTGTTTGAAGGTTTGGGAGAATTCACTCGTGAAGCCATCTAGTCCAGGACTTTTGATTTTGGGAAGGTTTTTGATGACTGATTCAATTTTGTTACTGGTGATCGGCCTGTTTAGATTTTCCAGTTCTTCATGATTCAGCCTCGGAAGGCTATATGTTTCTAAGAACTTGTCCATTTCTTCTAGGTTATTGAATTTGGTGGCACATAGTCCTGCATAGTATCCTTGGATAATCCTTTGTATTTCTGTGGTGTGCGTGATAACATCCTTTTTTTCATTTCTTATTTTGTTAATTAGTGTCTTCTCTCTTTTTATCTTAGTGAGTCGAGCCAAGGGTTTGTCAATTTTGTTAATCTTTTCAAAGAACCAGCTCTTTGTCACATTAATTTCTTCTATGGTGTTTTAGTTCTCTATTTCATTTAGTTCTGCTCTGATTTTTGTTATCTCCTTTCTGCTGCTGACCTTGGGTTTCGCTTGTTCTTCCTTTTCTAGTTCTTTAAGGTGTAACATGAGGTTATTTATTTGGTGTTTTTCTTGTTTCTTGAGATAGGCCTGTAATGATATAAATTTCCCTCTTAAAACTGCTTTCGTGGCATCCCAAAAAATTTGGTAGGATGTATTTTCATTGTCATTTGTTTCTTTGTATCTTTTGATCTCTCCACTAATTTCTTCTTTGACCCAGTCGTTCTTTAAAAGTATGTTGTTTAATCTCCATGTATTTGTGTTTTTTTCCTGCTTTCTTTTTGCAGTTGATATCCAAAGCCTTGTGATCAGAGAATATGCTTGGTATGATTTCAATCTTCTTAAGTTTGCTGAGGCTGATTTTATGTCCCAATATATGGTCTATCGTTGAGAATGTTCCATGTACACTAGAAAAGAATGTGTAGTCTGATGTTTTAGAATGAAGTGCTCTATATATGTCAATTATGTCCATTTCATCTAATGTGTCATTTATGGCTGCTATTTCGTTATGTATTTTCTGTTTGGATGAAATATGCATAACTGTCAATGATGTATTTAAGTCCCCTATATAATTGTGTTTTGGTCAATTTCTCCCTTTAGTTCTGTTAGTAGTTGCTTGGTATATTTCGGTGCTCCCTGATTAGGGGCATAAATGTTGATGACTGTTATGTCTTCTTGTTGTATAGTCCCTTTTACCATTATGAAATGTCCATCTTTGTCTCTTGTTATCTTTTTCACCCTGAAGTCTGTTTCATCGGAAATCATTATGGCTACACCTGATTTTCTCTGGGTACCATTTGCTTGGAGTGTCAATTTCCACCCTTTCACTTTGAGTCTATGCTTGTCGTTGTAGCTGCGATGTGTTTCTTGGAGACAGCATATGGTTGGGTTTAGTTTTTTGATCCACTCTGCTACTCTGTGTCTTTTTATTGGTGAGTTCAGTCCATTTACATTTAGGGAGATTATTGATATGTGAGGATTTCCTGTCATTCTATCTCTAGTTTTCTTGTAAGGCTATGTCTCCATTGTTTCTTTGCCTTTTTGTTGTTGTCTATTATTTCTGTGTGGTGGTGTTCTATGATGTTTCCCTCTGTTTCTTCTTTTATTACAGTATATATTTCAGATTTGGATGTTTTTTGAGTGGTTACCCTTGAGTTTATGTAAAAGAAAGTTTGATATTTAGAGTATTCCAGTTTCTTCAGTACGCTTACTTTCTCTAGTCCCATATTCCAGTTCAGGCCTTTACGCTCCCCCTTTTTATGTTTCGGTTGCCACAAGTTGTCCCTGTTGATGGTGGTCTAATAGCCTCCTTTAGTATTTCTTGTAGTGCAGGTCGTGTATTAGAAAATTCCCTCAGCTTCTGGATGTCTGGAAAGGTCTTTATTCCTCCTTCATATCTAAAGGAGATCTTTGCTGGATATATTATTCTTGGCTCATGATTTCTCTCTTTCAATAGTTTGAATATTTGGTTCCATTCCCTCCTAGCTTGTAGAGTTTCTGCTGAAAAATCTGATGATAATCTAATGGGCTTCCCTTTGTAAGTTACCGTCTTCTTTTCCCTGGCTGCCTTGAGGATTCTTTCTTTATCATTGATTTTAGACAGCTTCAATACAATGTGCCTTGGTGAAGGCCTGTTGGGATTTAGGTAATTAGGTGTTCTATTTGCTTTTTGGATTCGAGGATCCAGTTCTTTCCACAAGTTGGGGAAGTTCTCATCGAAGATTTGTTTAATATATTGTCTGTTCCCTTCTCTCTTTCTTCTCCTTCTGGTATGCCCATTATTCTTATGTTGCTCTTTCTGATGGAGTCAGAAAGTTCTTATAGTGTTCTTTTATTTCTTTAATGTCTCAAGTCTCTTTCTTCTTCCATCTGTGTAAATTCCAGGTTCCTATGTTCGATGTCACTGATTCTTTCCTCCATCTGGTCAACTCTGGTACCTAAGCTGGATATTTTATTGTTAATTCCTTCTGTTGAGTTCTTAATCTCCAGAAATTCTATTTGGTTCTTTTTCAAAATTTCAATCTCTTTAGTAAAATGCTCAAGGTGTTCTTTGATTGTGTTTCTGAGTTCATTACACTGCCTTTCTGTGTTTTCTTGCATCTCATTCAGTTTGTTCAGAATTGCAATCTTGAATTCTCTGTCATTTAAATCACATGTTTCCATATCTCTAAGTTCCTTTTCTGGAGACTTTTCACTTTCTTTCTGAGCTATCTTGTTGCCTTGGTTATTCATGGCAATCACTGATTTACTATTTCTCTTCCTAGATGTCTACAGGAGTGGCTTCTGCAACAGGTTGATAGGTATGCGAAGAGCTTTTGAAGTTCCAAAGCTCTTTCTGCACCAGATTCAGAGCCCGTATGTTTCAGCAGTTCTGTTTACTCCTGCAGGGATCTGTCCAGATAGTTTGGCCAGGGGTGGGGTGAGTTGTGATCAATGACAAGGGCAAAAGTGCCTTGAGCAATGGCGACGTCCACCACCACAGCCAGTCCTGCTTCCACAGCTCCCTTTGCCGGAACTTGTTGAGGTGCGAATCTGTGTCTGCGGTCCACAGTTCTCAGAGCAGCAAATTTTCTGTCCTTTGATCTGATACTGCTACTTTATCGCTTCTAGCACCGGGCAGGTGGGGTCGGGGTGAGCTCTGGGAGGGTAGGGAGGGGGCGGCTAGTCTCCGTGCCTAAGGCTTCCGTTCTCAGCTGGGCAGTGAGGGCTTAAACCCCCGATTTCAGCCTTCTTCCCTCAGTCTTTGCTCCGTGAGGTCTCTGCTGTGAGTGTTGGGTTCAGCCATGTTATATGCTGCTCCCTCAGCCCCGTGGGCCGGAAGCAGAGCCCAGCAGTCTGAGTCCTTCCCTGTCCCGCAGCTGTGGTAGTTCCGGGAGCAGCGAGCTCCGAGCACTGAGGTAGGTCTACGTCCTGTGCCCGCGTGGCTCTGTTTCCGCACTTCTCCACTCCGTCTTCCTTGCTCGTGTGATTCACCCACCTGGAGGTGAATTCAGTAGTGGGCCTCTTTGTCTTGCCTGTCTGCTGTGCAGGGAGTCCTTTGTGGAGTTGTTGTTGTCCGATTTGTTGTAAATTCCAGGGGAGCGCTACAGAGGCTCACCTCACGCTGCCATTTTTTCCCCAACTCCCGTGTCTGCTTCTTGTTCTTGTAACTGCTAGTTGCCAAGCACAGTGTGGAATTGTTTGGCCTGGTATTGCTTTTGTATTGCTCTGGTAAGGAGAGATCAGATCTGCGGGAAAGAAATACTCTGCTGCATAGCAAGCTTTCGCCTGATGTGCACTTCACTCCTTGCTGTCTTCATTTCCCTTGTGCTGCCCCAGTGTACAATCCTGCCCACTTTCCTCCCTTCTCAGAAGTTCTGTACCCAGGGAACAGAGACCTGGCCTACCTGACCATGCATGAAGAATCCACACAGGGTCAATTGCTAGACAAGGAATCTGGACACCTGGATTCTAGTCCTGGCAGTATCACTCACAATCTATGTGACTGTGGTTGTCACTTTTCCTCTCTGGGCCTTAGTGTTCCTATCTGAAAAATAATTAGGGGTTTGGGTTAGGTCCAAGTTGTTTTCAAGTTGTGTTCTGTGCATTCCTAGGGCTTCATTGGAGGTGAGCATGGGACTAATACAAGGATCAGAGAGGGGCATTAAAAGGGGGACCCTGGGTTCATCCCCACTTCAGCCATAGCAACCTCACTTTTATTTGTTTGATATACTGTGCTTCCCTGAAAGAGTTTGTTTGAAAACTGTATTCACTGACACACTGAGAGTACATAGTGGATGTAATTTAGTCATTAAGGTGGTAGAAATGATTCTGTCTACTGTTTCATGGCTCAATATTATAGGCTTTTGTTATTGCCGATTGGATTGAAATGACCATGTGACAATCTGATCAATTGCTCTTAAGGGGCTATCTTGTTTGCCACTTGGCTGTCTCTACTTGGATCAACTCAGTAGTAGCTTTAGGTTAAAGATGTGGAAATTATGAGCCCAACAGTGGAAGAAAAAGCTGATTTTCCTTCTTGTGGAGATTGTGGTAGAGGTTGTTAACCAGTTCTGGGCAGGACTATATGTATATCTGTTAACATGCCTTCTTCCCCTCTACAATTCCCTCCCAAGGCCTAAAGCTGGACTTCCTATAGATGACTGCCTACCTATGTACTGAAAACTAAATTGATCCAAGTAATAGAGAGACCCTCAGAGTATACTTTTTATCATTGTATTATCTCATCCTTTCAAACCCCATTGATCCTTCACTATAAGAAGCATGATCGGGGCTCCTAATAGGCTGACAGGAAAACACATCATACTCCAGAGATGGACCAGGAAGAGGGGAAATACACTGTGGACTGAAATGTGTTTTATTTTCAAGCATTCACTGATCTGTGGTTCAAAGTGTGATGGATTATCAGTGGAAATGACCTGCTTTTTTTCTTAGATTTTGTTATTACTATTTAGTTATTTTGTAGTAACTGTGTGTGTAGCATTTTCCATTTGTCCAGTGGTTAAGAGTCATGTGGATGGTCACTGCTTTCATTCCAGCTTCACAGATGAAGAGCCAGAGGCCCAAGGAGGAACTTGTGAGTTGGCCCAAGCTCACATGGTAAATTGATGGCAGAGGTGAAGGTTACCAGCCTCAGCTTTCCACAAGCCCTTACGTATATCCTATCACTGGTTCCAGTCTTCTCCTGCAGGGACATGGTACAGTGCTAATAAAGCCTTCTATTAAGTTAGTTGGAAGACTTTATTAGAAAATGCCAACGTGTGGCTGGTGCTTTTCCTTGATCTTTAGGGTTACCTGAAGAGTGCCCTCTGTGGCTTGGCCTATGGGAACAAAGAGCAAATGCTTCAGGCTTCTTATTAAAAACTTGCCAACAGGGACTGTTGGCAGAGCAGCAATTGTGACATTGTTCATTTAGAAAGCATCAAAAGTTGGGTGTCCAGTCATGGAAGAGACACTCAACAAAAATTACTTTATTTTGTTTTGCTTTAATAAAATGCATCTTGGACTTCCTATAGGGGTGGAATGCATTCCGAGTTCACCTGACAACAAAGCTTCCACACTTTGATTTGCCTGAAAAGCTAGGGCAGCACTGTTTCTGGAGTTATAGATTCTGAGTTTGGGCAGCCAAAATAGCTTCTATTTTCCCCTTCATCTCATAGATCATCATTCTTTGGCTCAAAAACATTTAAAACCATTGAAAACTGAGCAGAAGAAGAGAGAAGAAGGCAAAAACAGAAAGAAATTACATATAGGGTTAATAACTGCTGTATGGAATTCAAGCTTCTACGTTTATTTGTTTTATAAATATGAATTGAACACTAATTTATCTGACACGTGCAAGAGGGAAAAGGGTATTTCCTTCTGATTCCTTTAATTGACAGAAATGGAGTAACCTTGAAAGTCCACTCAGACATTACCCTCAATATTCTTTCAAGACGACTTCATGGGTAAATGAGCAGTTGGAAATATTTCCTGTTCAATTCCAGCTTAATCGTTAAATGTTTTTTTTCTTCTTGCTGTAAGATATGACTTTATCCATTTGCAATTGTGCAGTATACATGCGTTGTTTCTCTCTAATGTAGGTACCTTTTCAGCCAAGTTAGGTAATTACTTAGGAAGAGGTACATAGAAAAAAGCCTTGCTCTGGAGCCATATCCATCTGGGTTTAAATCCAATATATGCAATAGGTAACTATGAAACCTTGAGTGCATTACTAAATCACTAGTGCATTATCTGTTAAATAAAATAATCTATATAAGAGTTACTGTAAGAATTGGAGAAAATATGTAGAAAGAGCAGTTACACAGGGCTTTGGTGTATTATGCTCAATAGATGGCAGTTGTTGCTGTTGTTATATTGCTTACAGCAAAATTTTCTTAGTTATTGTAGACAAAATGAAAGTGACAGCAGTCCCAAGGAGGTGCCTTTGGTTCTGCTTTTCTGAACAGAGAAAACGTTTTGTGTATTTAAGTTTAAAGGGTAGCACTAGGCAGCAAGTTCTATTATTTCTCTCATTTCACTTCTTTCCTTTTCCATAACTAGTGGTCATCTGTAGTTTTCTTTGGTGTTAAAGGTATCGTGAAATAATCATGTCATTTCCTGAAAGATTATTTACCCAGAGAAATAAGATGTAACTGAGCATGCATATAAATATTGATCTTATTTTTCACTCTTGGCAAGTAGAGGTCTTTAAAACATAACGTGAAAGCTTATTACATTTTATGTAGGATATTAGGAAATGCTTTTTAAAAAGAAAATTTAGTTTTATTTATTTATTTTTATTGAGGTATAATTGACATACAACATTATATTAGTTTCCGGTGTACAACATAATGATGCAATATTTGCATATATTATAAAGTGATCACTACGATAAATCCAGTTAACATCTGTCACACACACATACACAGTTACAAAATTTTTTTCTTGTGATGAGAAGTTTTAAGATTTACTCTTTCAGCAACTTTCAAATATGCAATACAGCATTATTAACTATAGTCACCGTGCTGTACGTTACATCCCCATGATTCATTCATTTTATAACTGGAAGTTTGTACCTTTCATCTCTTTTCAATGTTTTAAAAAGAGATAATGTACTTTTTGTTTTGGCACAAAGGGATTTCCCAAGAATGGCATCCCATTTAAAAACCTATTGATCTAGGAGGAACTTGAAGTTTGGCCGAACATTTTAGAATTTGTTTGCTTACTCAGCCTCAAACACTTATGGCCTGGAGTTTCCTGGAAGTGTGAGCTGGTCTTCAGGGCTCTCCCCAACCCTGTATCTCTGAGAGTTTCTCTGTTCATACAGGGAACGGAGCCCGGCTGACTGACATAAAACACACTCCCAGAGTTGCTGATCAGGCAAGGCAGAACTAAATAGTCTGGCCTGAACTATCCTAGTGCAAAATTCAAAATTCTCAAGGAGTTAGAACCATTGATGCTTCTTAAATGCTCCTAGATGTTATGCCTTGTTCCTGGAAGCAAAAAAAAAAAATTCTAACTACTACAACAAACAGTCAATATTTACTATATGCTTGATCCTTTGCTAAGCACTTAATACATAGGATCTCCTTTAATGCTCACAACATCCTATAATAGGTGCTACATAAAACAAAAGACTCTATGGGTAAAACAAGTTTGAAAATACTGGGTTAAAGAAAGATAAATGGGTTTCTTTACTTCAGGATTTATCAGAGCCTTCAATATGCTAATTCATTTTATGAACTCCAAGAGGGATTTAGATTATGCTACTTTTCCAAGTGTGTGGGGACATGGACACTCTTTCTTGTTCTTCAGAGGACATCTGAAGATATAGAATACCCTTTGGGACATATCCTATGGGTTTCTTATGGAATCCATGCTTATTATCCTTGGAAATTGAACTATGTTCTGTCTATGTCCTGACTTTGTCTTGTCCTTCAGTAACCCACATGACCTAATCTATTGTTTTTTTTTTGGGGGGTTGGTGATTTTTTTTTAAATAACTTTTTTATTTTTCAATTAGAGTTGACGTACAATATTATGTTAGTTTTAGGTGTGCAACACAGTGATTAGACATTTATATAACTTATATGGAGAACACCCCAATAAATTTAGTGCCTTCTGATACCATAAACAGTTATTAAATATTATTATTTTTATTATTAGTTTCAGGTATACAAAACAACATAGTGACTAGACATTTACACACCTTACAAAGTGATAGCCCCAACAAGCCTACTACCAATCTGACACCATACATACGAGGTGTGATCAAACAATATGGTGAATGTTTAAATAAATAAAAAAATATTACAGTAAAAGACACATTGCTATTAATCCCCCTCAAAATTCCCCCCCCACACACACTTTAACGACACTTATCCCATGGTTCTTGCCATTTTCTGAAGCAGTTCTGGAAGTCGTCTTTCGTGAGTGTCTTTAGTTGCATTGTTGTGGCTCAATGTCCTTAATCATTTTGACTTGGGGGAAGAGCCAGAAGTCACACGGGGCCAGATCCAATGGATAAGGTGGATGAGGACACACTGTAATGTTTTTATTTGACGAGAATTGCCATATATCAGAAGTGATGTGTGACACAGAGCATTGTCATAATGGAGGATGATTTATGGCACACTTTAAAACACACCTTCTCTCAACCGTAGCTCACACCTGACTGACTGCACCAAACAAGTTGAAACTTGTTACACAGTTACAAAGGTTTGACGCGCCACTTCCCATCTTGAAGATCCCTGCCTTTCCATTGGATGGCACTCGGCAGCAGCATTCAGCGTATTTGTTGATTACAATGGAAAGGCTCCGTGTCATACATCACTTCTGGCACAGCAATTTCTGAAAATAAAAACATTATGGTGTGTCCTCATCCACCTTATTCATAGCATCTGGCACCGTGTGACTTGGCTCTTCTCCAGAGTCAAAATGACCATGAAAGGTAAACATTTTGAATTAATTCAGGACATTGAGGCAACCACAATAGCACGACTAAAGACACTCACAAAAGAGGACTTCCAGAAGTGCTTCAGAAAGTGACAAGAATGATGGGATAAGAGTGTTTGAAGTGAGAGGGAGTATTTTGAGGGGGATTATTGGAAATGTGTCTTTTACTGTAATATTTTTTTTATTTAAACGTTCACTGTAATTTTTGATCACACCTCATAGCTGTTACAATACCATTGACTATATTCCCTATACTGTACTTTACATTCCATGAATATGTGTATATATATATGTATATATATGTATATGTTTTTTTAATTATAGTTGACATTAGGTATTACTTTATACTTTATATTAGTTTCAGGTATACAGCATAGTAGTTAGACATTTATATAATTCATGAAATAATCCCTCTGATAAGTTTAGTACACATCTGACACTATATATAGTTTGTACAGTATTATCGACTATAGTTCCCGCACTGTATTTCACATCCCCATGACTATTTTGTTAACTGCCAATTTGTACTTCTTTTTTTTTTTTAGATTTTTTTTAAATTTATTTATTAGTTTCAGGTGTACAAGACAAGGTAATACTTAGACGTTCATCATTTATATCCCTCACACTGTGAACCCCCCTCCCCCCATCCACTATCCCTCCGACCTCACACTGAACCATCACATTATATATATAGCCAATTTGTACTTCTTAATCCCTTACTCTTATTCACCCGTTCTTCCAAACCCCTCCCATATGGCAACCCTCAAAATGTTCTCTGTAATTATGAGTTTGTTTCTGTTTTGTCTGTTCATTTATTTTTTTCTTTAGATTTCACATATTAGTGAAATCATATGACATCTGTCTTTCTCTTTCTGACTTACTTCACTCAACATAGTACTGTGTTGGCCCATCCATGTTGTTGCAGGTGGCAAAATTTCATTCTTTTTTATGGGTCAGTAATATGCCATTGTGTATATATATATATATATATATAACTGTTATATATATATAACTGTTCTTTATCCATTCATCCATGGGCGGACACCCAGGTTGCCTCCAAATCTTGGCTATTATAAATAATGCTGCAATGAACAGCTGTATGCACATGTCCTTTCCAAGTAGTATTTTGTGTTTCCTTGGATAAATACCTAGAAGTGGGATTACTGGATCCTTTTTTATCTCTCGTTACAACCTTCGTTTTAAAGTCTGTCTTGCCTGGTATAAAGTCTATCATTATACCCCAGATTTTTTTTTTCATTTCCATTTTCATGAAATGTCTTTTCCCACCTCTTTATTCTCAGTCTGTGTGAGTCTCTTTCTTCACTTCAGTCTCTTTTGATCTGCAGTGAGTCTCTTGTAGCAGCCTATGTAAGGTTTTTGTGTTCTTATCCATTCAGCCACTCTATGTATTTTGATTAGATAATTTAATGCATTACATTTAAAGTAATTGTTGATAGATATGGAATTATTGTCATTTTATTATTCATGTTTTGAGCTTTTTTTTCTTCTTCTTCTTAAAGAAGTCCCTTAACATTTCTTGTAATACTGGTTTGGTCGTGATGGACTCTTTTAGATTTTATTTTCTATGCTTTGATTTTAAATGATAGCTTTGCTGGGTAGACTCATCTTGCTTGTAGGTCCTTGGTTTTTATCACTTTGAATATTTTGTGTCACTCTCTTTAACCTGCAAAATTTCTGTTGAGAAATCAGCTGACAGTCTTAAGGGAGCACTCTTGTGGGTAACTAACTGCTTTTCTCTTGCTGCTTTTTAGATGCTCTCCTTATCTATACCCTTTGGCATTTTAATTATGATGTGTCTTGGTGTGGGTATGTTTGGGTTCATCTCATTTGGGACTGTTATTGTTTAAAAGATAACTGGCTGCAGCATGGATAACGATTTAGAAAAAAATAAGAAGGGAAGCTAGAAGACCAAGTAAGAGGCTACTATAAGAAAAATAAGACCACACTACTATTTTATCAAAAAATATTTAATACCTATTTGTATTTTGAATAAAATTGTAATACTTTACTGTGGCCTATAATGCTCTACATGGCCTGAACCCTGCCAATTTCTGCAGCCTCATTGCTTACCATTCTCTTCCCAGGCTCCCTCTGCTTCAGACACACTGTCAATTCTTCTGGTGTTCTAGGCTAATTCCTTTTCAGGGCATATTCTATTCCCTCTGTCTGGAATGTCTTTTCACTGGCTTTATTACTGCTGCTTATTCTTAATCTTTTTGTTAATTGTTGCTTTCTCAGAGATTGTCACTAATCACCTCCAAAATTCAGAGCACCCAGTTCTTCTGAGGTAGATAAAATTAAAAGAGTTTCTTTACAGTAGGACTTCTCAGAGCTTTTGATGTGTTTACATGTATTATGAACTTCAAGAAAGACATAAAACACCCTGTTCTCTTCCTTTAGGTCAGTTTTCAGGAAGTTTATTTACCTAATAATTATCTCCCCTCTAGACTCTGTGTCCTATGAGAACAGAGATCATGTCTGTCCTCCAGTGTTATACCCCCAATGCTTAATGCAGTGCCTGGCACATGATAAGGGTTCAGTAAACATTTGCTGAATGGGTGAAAAAATGAATATGATTATTAGTGCTGCTGGCCTGCTATTTTATACTAGGGTTTTGGCTGAATGATTTAATGCTTTTGGTATAATCTCTTCCTGCTAAAGATTTTTCCCTTTATTTAAGCCAGATCACTTTTGAAGGGAAAGCTAGAATTAGATATAGCCCTGATTGGATGCAGTTGAGCTTAGTGAGAGCAATACCTGGCTTTTGTATTTTTGAATGAATAATCCTTTAAAATTATGCATTATTTTATTTACTGTTTTAAACATTTTATATAAAATTCTTTAATATTTAAAAATTTTAATAATTAAAAGAATTATTGAAAAACATATGCTTAGGAGGATGACTAGTTCAAGATGGCAGATTGGGTAAATTCTATGCCTACTGCATTCTAGGATCACACCAAAATTACCAATAAATTATAGAACAGTCAACCTCAAGAATCTTCTTAAGACTAGCTGAACAGAACTCCTATATCTAAGGATATAAAGAAAAGGCCCCATCAATACTGGTAGGCACAGAGATGTGAAACAGGCTGACAGATAGTGGTTGAACACT
This sequence comes from Rhinolophus hipposideros, assembly GCF_964194185.1. NCBI lineage: Eukaryota > Metazoa > Chordata > Mammalia > Chiroptera > Rhinolophidae > Rhinolophus > Rhinolophus hipposideros. Next base: position 53,257,399 of record NC_138046.1, on the reverse strand, counting down.
GGGAGGGACACATCAGTGGCAGAGGTCCCCCCAGAAGAGGGAGGGGGTTCCAGGAAACCACCAGACTCTGCCCAGCCCAGGGATACTGTGCCAGAAAGAGGAGTTACTACAATATCTGGCAGTGAAAATCAGAGAGGAGTGTCTGCCAGTCCCAGTAAGGTGGAAGGAGGCTGGAAACCCAGATGCTTTCTTACAGGGCCCCCACACAGACTCACTCACAAAAACTCTCCTGGTCTCCATTGGAGGGGTGGCAACTCGAGAGGTGCCAGAGATATATGGGGAAACACCAAGTTGTGTGGATTTGAGGTGAGGGCTAGAGGGACAGCAGTCATTATCCCTGTGTGGAGCCTGCCTCACATGTAGCCTACAGGAGGTCACCATCTTTTCTATGTTGAACCCTCCCCCAAAGGGCCAAATTGGAGACCACATTGGTCTGGTAAAATCTGTGTGGGTGCACCACCTCGGTGACACCCTGGGTTCCCACCCCACATAGTACTGCATCTCCTGGGCCACTCTTGGCTACTGAGTGACCGGCTCAGCTCCACAAGATGTAGAAACCTTTTATAGCAGTGGAGAGCCTGTGACAGCTCGAAGAATTCTGGGTGATTGGCAGTGAGCCACAACCTGTGCAGCATCCTTTCTTGGGCAGCTATCAGGGACCTACATACTTAAGGCAAGTGGTGGCTGGCTGCAGTGTTCTCAGGGCATATTGTGAAGTGGTCCCAGGCCAGGCACTGGAGCAAGACCTGCATCTGCATTAACGTTTTAAAACCATGGCAATGCCTCAAGACTCCCTTGGACCTTACCCTGCCCAGTTAGTGTTGCATTGCTGAAGACACTCTCAACAATGAATCAACCAGCCCAGCCCACACACCTAAGTTGGCTCTTTAAGTGGCAGAACTTTGTGGGCAGCCAGCAGTTGGCAACAGGCCTACGGGCCCTGGGCCTATAGCTAAGCTGTTGAAGGCCCAATACTGTTGGCAGCCAACCTCAGTTCACAGCGAGGCCACTCCCACACACCTCCAGGTCCAGCACAGGCAGCATCCAACCACATATAGCTTGTGACTACTACCAGGTAGCTGTAGGCCAGTAACAGGCAAGGATGAAATTGGCCTGCATAGAAGACCCTCCCAACAGACACCAGAAACAACACACCCAGAAGTGAGCTTCAGACCACATCAGAGCAGTTCCTGGTTAGCCCAACAAGTCGCATACCCAAAGGGTGGTTTCAACGGGCAAAAGAGCCCATGGGGGCAAATCCCCTTCTAAGTGGTCAGCCCCCACACTGCAGCTTACACACTGTGGATGCAGTCAATCCTCACAGTTAGTCAGCTGTGGAGTCTGTACTAAGAGTGATATTCATAGCATTGCAGGTCTACCCAAAGAAACAAGAAAACTCTCAAACAGTCTAACTTTACATGTAAGTGCTGGAAAAAGAACAGTAAACAAATCCCAAAGTGAGTAGAAGAAAGGAAATAATAGAGATCACAGAAGAAATAACTGAAATAGAGGCTAAAAAAACAATACAAAAGATCAATGAAATCAAGAACTGTTTTGTTTTTTTTTTTGTTGTTAAAGATAAACAAAATTGACAAACTTTTAACCAGTTTCATGAATGAAGAAAGAGAGAGGACCCAAATAAATAAAATCAGAAAAGAGGAAAAGTGACAATGGACACCACTGAAAAAAATAAAATTTAAAAAATACTACGAGCAACTCTAATCCAACAAATTGGACAGTCTGGAAGAAATGGATAAATTCATAGAAGCATACAATCTTCCAAGCCTGAATCAAGAAGAAACAGAAAATCTGAGCAGACCAATTACTGCCTACAGAATCAAATCAATAATCAACAAGCTCCCAACAAACAAAAGTCCTGGACCAGATGGTTTCACAGGTGAATTTTACCAATCTTTCAAAAAAGAATTAACACCAATTATTCTCAAACTATTCCAAAAAATTCAAGAGGAGGGAAGGCTCCCAAGCTCATTTTCAAGTCCACCATTACCATGATGCCAAAAACAGAAAAGACATTACAAAAAAAAAATTTAAAAAATGAAAAACAAAAAGTTCAGCAATGAGACAAAAATGTTCAGTTTCACTACTTTTATTCAACATACCACTTTTCCCCAAAAATAATACTTCCCGGACAATCAGCTCTAATGCACCTTTTGGAACAAAAATTAATATGAGACCTGGTATTATATTATATTATATTATATTATATTATATTATATTATATTATATTATATTATATTACATTACATTACATTACATTATATTATATTAAAGACCTGGTCTTATTTTACTTATAGTAAAATAAGATCCTTGTGACACATGGAACACATTTTTACTTATAGTAAAATAAGACTGGGTCTTACATTAATTTTTGCTCCAAAAGAAACATTAGAGCTGATTGTCTGGCTAGGTCTTATTTTCGGGGAAACACAATAGTACTGATAATACAAGGCACAGCAATCAGATAAGAAAAAGAAATAAAAGGCATCTGAATAGGAAAGGAAGAAGTAGAACTGTCATTAATTGCAGATGACATGGTACTAATATAGAGAACCCCAAAGACTCCACCAAAAAGCTATTAGAACTAATAAATGAATTTAGTAAAGAAGCAGGATACGAAATTAACATTCAGATATTGGTTGCATTTTTATACACCAATAACAAACTATCAGAAAAAGAAACTAAGAAAACAATCCCATTTACAATTGCATCAAAAACAAACAAACTTAGGAGTCAATGTAATCAAAGAAGTAAAAAACATGTACTCAAAAAATTGTAAGTCACAGAAGAGAGAAATTCAAGAAGATACAAATAAATGGAATTGTATATGATGCTCATGGGTAGGAAGAATTAATGTAGTGTCCATACTACCCAAAGAAATCTATAGATTCAGTGCTATACCTATCAAAACAACAATGGCATTTTTTAACAGAACTAGTACAAATAATCCTAAAAATTTTATGGAACACTAAGAGACCCTGAATAGCCACAGTAATCCTGAGAAAGAAGAACAAAGCTGGAGGTATCATGCTACCTGATATCAAATTATACTGCAAGAACATAGTAATCAAAACAGTGTGGTATTGGCATGAAAACAGACAAACAGATCAATGTAACAGAATAAAAAGCCCAGAAATAAACTCATGCTTATATGGTAACTTGATCTATTACAAACAAGGAAGAATTTACACTGAGGTAAAGACAGTCTATTTAATAAATGGTGCTGGGAAAACTGGACAGATACATGCAAAAAATGAAACTAGACTACCTTCTCATACCATATCCAAGAATACATTCAAAATTGATTTAAGACTTAAATTTAAGACTTGAAACCATAAATCTCCTAGAAGAAAATATAGGCTGTAAACTCTCAGATGTTACCCTTAGTAATATTTTTACTGATACATCTCCTTAGGCAAGGGAAACAAAAGGAAAAATAAACAAATGAGACTACGTCAAATTATAATGTTTTTTTTTACATCAAAAGAAACCATCAACCAAACGAAAAGAAATGAGAGAAAATATTTGTCAATGATACATCTGATAAGGGGTTAATATCCAATATTTATAAAAATCACATACAACTCTACATCAAAAAAAGAAATATAAAGAATCGAATTAAAAAATGGGTAGAGGACCTGAATAGACATTTCTCCAAAGAAGACATACAGATGGCCAATAGACATATGAAAAGATGCTCAGCAACACTAATCATCAGAGAAATGCAAATGCAAACCTCAGTGAGATAACATGTCCGTACTGTAAGAATGGCTATCATCGATAAATCAACAAACAACAAGTGTTGGTGAGGATGGGGAAAAAAGGGAACCCTTGTGCAATATCGGTGGGAATTGCATATTGGTGCAGCCACTATGGAAAACAGTATGGAGTTTCCTCAAAAAATTAAAAAGTAGAATTGCCTTATGACCCAGCAATTCCACTCCTGGGTATTTATCTGAAGAAATGCAAAACACTTATTAGAAAAGGTATATTAACCCTATGTTTACTGCCACACTATTAACAATAGGCAAGATATGGAAACAACTGAAATGCCCATCAGTAGACAATTGGATAAAGAAGCTATGGTACATTTATACAATGGAATGTTACTCTGCCATAAAAAAGAATGAAATTTTACCATTTCCAACTTGGATGTCCTAGAGTTTATTATGCTATGTGTTATAAGTCAGGCTGAGAAAGACAAATACCATATGATCTCACTTACATGTGGAATCTAAAGAACAGAATAAATAAAGAAACAAAAGAGACTGATAGATACAGAGAATAAACTGATCAATACTAGATGGTATGGGGGTTGGGTGATGGGTGAGAAAGGTGAAAGGATTAGGAAGTGCAAATTGGTAGTCATAAAATAGTTATGGGGATGTGAAATACAGTGTCGGGAATATAGTCAATAATGTTGTAAAAACTACTCAATGTATTGTGACAGCTTGGCACTAAAGTTGTTGGAGGATCACTTCATAAATTATATTAATGCCTAACCACTGTGCTGTACACCTGAAACTAATATAAAATAATATTGAATGTCAACTATAATTGAAAATATATATGTATGTATGTATATATATATATATATATATATATGTACATAGTCATAAGATTTAAAGCATAGCATATGGAATATAGTCATGCATATTATAATAGCTGTGTATGGTATCAGATGGGTAGTAGAATTGTTTGGGTTATCAGTTTGTGATGTATGTAAATGTCTAATGATTGTGTTGTTTTGTATACCTGAAATTAATAATAATAAAAAAGGAAAGCACATCCTTAGTATTAAACCTTTTTAAAGTTCTATTTCAAAGTAAAATAACAAAGCAAAATAATGCACTACAACATGTGTTTTCCAATTAGCCACACCTGTTGGAAACCTTCCTTAGGCCATGAAATCCAAGACCCATGTGAGCCTGGTAGCATTTGACTTTCAGACTAGGCCTGGAAACCGTGAAAGATGGTAATGCCTTTATGAATGCTGAGCCTGCAAATCCAAAAACCATAGCATAAGTATACAGTAAATATGTGGCGGTAGGTTTTTATAGAAGATGGTGGGGTTGTTATACACATTTTCATCTAATTCTCCTTGTGACACATGGAACACATTTTCATTGCTACCAAGCATGATTATGAGTTTAATTGTGAACTGTGGCACAAAACAACTGGCTGGACACTGTGACCATCATGACTAGAAGTCATGACTTGGGGTGCACTAACTGAACTCTTAAAGCAAACAAGGCATTTGCTTGCCTAATTCTCTGAGTCTGCTGGGCCTCTTGGAGAGGACTGATGCAGGTAAAGCTAGAAGGAGGACAGGGCACAGTGTATAGCTCCCAAGGTCACTTTCTGGTAATTGGATCAGGCAAACTGCCCAGTGTTAGTTCTTTAGAAGAGCCATTCCTTGAAAGTGCAACTCCCCACTCCCCAACCCCTACTTTTGATCCCAAAATGGATGGAAAGGTACAAAGTTTACTCTCCAAGAGGTTATTGGTATGTGTTACTTATCATCAGCTACATCCCAGTGCCATAACACTGCCATATAGCTTGTGTTGAGTTTCTGTGCCATGTTTCAGTTTCATTGGCAAGAACACTTTACCAGAATGCGCTAAAGGCTCATTAATAGATCACTTGCACCAACAAAAGGAAGAGTCAACCTAATGAGAGAGTGTACCTCACTAATGGCTTGGAAATTAAGCAGTCTCCATCTAACTAATCAATGCCAAGTGACTGACCTTCATGGAGACTGCAGCTCATTAGTAGAATACACACAGATGGTAATGTGCTCAAAGGTATTTAAAATATATGTGAAAAGAACTATATTAATAAGGCAAACTTATCCCAGTTGTCCATGATTTGGCTCCTATTCCCTATGCTATCTGTATGTAATTTGGTACATTTATTTATGAGAATGAATTTGCCGGATAATATCTACAGTTTTCAAAAATTTCTATGTAGATAATGAATTATGATAAACATTCAAAATAATTTGCTTTCATGAAAAAAGTTCATAGGAAAAATAGACTTATAATAATGACTTTATTTATTCATTCAGTAACCCATTTATCCAAGGATAATTGCCTTGAGAGAGAAATGGATTCCAAGCCTAATGCAATAAATGTTTATTTGGAATTGTATTTGACGATTTCTTCCTTTTCTTTGTTGTCAAATGCTTTCTCAAATGTGACCTGTTAATAAATTATTCCAATATCTCCAGGGGCCTGCTGAAGATGTTCATATTGAAATGTTCCATAAATATGCTTCGCTTTCTCTGATAGCCAGCCAGTAGTAACATCAGAAATGGCATGGCTATACTTCAAATAGGACAATGCATATGACAGCCAATTCACTAACTCTATTCTTATCCCATACTTGCCAAGCTACTGCAAAAGCTCCAAGTGGTAATGCATAGGTCATTTTTAAATCTTGTGTTGCCTTTCTTTCATTCAGTCAATCTGTCTTTTTAAAGAAACAACTTGAAGACTGCAGTGAGTTTTAATGACATTATATTCTCATGTCTTTTCCTTACCTTGCCCATGTTTTAAAATACCCTTTTCTTCTTCATTTCCCTCTTCAGAAATCCCTGGTTCTGGTATCTTCAGTGAAAGCAGCAAGATGAAATGTTTATCAATTCCTAGGGCTACTTTTAGTTTTGTTTAGATAAGTAACTCCCTAAGGGGAAGACCTTACATCTTGTTTGGCGAAGTGCAACATTTGCTCACAGCTCTCTGCCCCTGACAGATAGAATTACAAAATGTGTCTTGGAGTAGAGCCAAACACTGACACAAAGACATCCAGGTATCCTGCTTTCCATGCCTTTTGCTTAGAAGAGTGGTACTGTGACAATACAATGACCCTGGGTCATTTGTAATTGCTTAAGATCCGGAGGTAGAAGAATTTAAAAGGATGGAAAGCAAAGTAGAAGAATAAAAGTTGTCTCTTTGGCATATTACCCGAACCAAGATTGGTATTATAAGATCTGCAATCAGTAGTGGTCCAGGATATTCGCTAGCTTTTAGTAAATGAGGCTGAAGAATGAGATTTGCCATTTAACAGAGCTCTACAATGGTCTCCATGTTCATCACATTTCTTAAAGCAGACGCTGCCTCTGGCCACCTCAGGGCCTACCTTCTCCATGAAGCTTGCCCGCCCCCCCAATCTTCTCTCTGTTTGTTTTTCTTCTGTTGTCCTCTACCAGTACCTAATCAGTATGGAAGAACCGAACTTTTAAGCTCTACCATGTGGGATGCTCAGTGTCACCTCAATGGCAAAAATAAGCTCATTTATATCTCAGACATATGGCCATTTTGGTTAAACTCCAAGGGCTTTAGCCTATTTATTTGTTGGAATTTTGCTAGGTTATTATTAGAGGATGGAAAAGACAAATGGATATAATCTCTGGGTAAACTTACAAATTTTAGTGACATTTTTCTACATTAAATTTTAACCTTAATAAGACAACAGGCACTTTTGTACAATGAATTAGTCTACGCACTTTGTTTTAGTTTAGACAGAGGAGCACCATTAAGTGAGTTATTTTCTCTCCAAACCAAAATGAGTTGTAAACATCTGTACTGAGTCTTTAGAAAGTACTTGGTTTTGCCAGTGAGAGTGGAAACAAAGACACCACTGTTATTCTCTGAGACCCTTAATTTTATTCTTAAATAGATAAGACTTGGTCTTGGCCTCTTTTTACATTTTTTTTTATTTTTTTATTTTTTTAAATAATTGTTTTATTTTTAAATTACAGTTGATATACAATAGTATATTAGTTTCAGGTGTATAACAGTGATTAGACATTTGTATAACTTACGAAGTGATCACCCCAATAAATCTAGTACCCATCTGATACCATATATAGTTATTACATTACTACTGACTATATTCCTTATGCTATACCCTTCATCCCCATGACTATTTTGTAACTACCAATTTGCACTTCTTAATCCCTTCACCTCTTTTTTTCTCCATTGTGTATATATACCACAACTTCTTTATCCATTCATCTATCGAAGGACATTTTGGTTGTCTTTCATTTTTTATATCCCCACCATTCTTACCCTGTTGGACATATTAGATGTAATTGTACTTGGGAAAATCTGCATATGCTGTTTTGTGGAAAAGATAACACTGCTCTCTGTGATTTTGTAAACCCTATATGTAGCCAAACCATGCATATGAAAGGCATATCTTTACACACACTTGTCAGGACCTGATTCTGTCAAGCCTTTCCTTTGATCCTCAGAATGTGTCTATAAAAAAATAGTGAAAATAGTGAAAAGTTCTGCCTTCACTTCCACTTATTTGAGAGCAGAATTAATTGCCAGATCTTTGATCTCTTCAGATTGTGATTAATACCTATGAACTAGAGCCACCAATCCACAGCTGGTTTTATCAAAAGGGTACAGGGCCAATAACCTGAGCATTCACTAGTCCTGTTTGCTAGTGGCTAAGACTGATTAAATGCTGTGACCTAGAATTGAAGTGTTTTGCAATTTTGGACTCTTCTGTACTGTCTATTCTAGTTCATGTCTCTGCTTACCTTTCTAGACCATAGGTACCTCTGAACCTTTCTTGGCCTGCTAGACACTCAGTCCAGTTTCCTTCTAGCCAGCCATGTTTCACTTATGCTCATACCCTTGAGAAATTTTTGAGGGTAGGAGGGAGATTTTGAATCTCCAGGATTGAGAGGGATAATGAATGCAGTAAGTACCCTGAAATGGCAGAAGGGAATGGGATTCAGAGCCCAGGAGGACAGGCTAAAAAGAGTAGAGACATCTCTTTCATCATAATAATAGGGGAGGAGAAAAAGTTGAGGCCAGACACAGGTTAGTTTTGGTGACTGTAAGTCGAGGTGGCTTCCATTTTGTAAATTAAGTTGGAGGTAAGATTAGTCAGCTGGGAGAGAAAGGGAAATGTAAGAATAGAGCTTGAGAAGGTAGCTAAAATTTGGAATAGACCATTTACACAGTCTCTTTCCCAAAATTAATAGTCTTTATCAGCAAGGGCGAGACCAGCTACACTGAAATGATTCTGCCACATAGAGACCATATTGAAAAGCTTGAAAGCTTCAATAGTAAACTGCTTTGATGAGCAGCTCTCTGTAGCCCTGATACCACAACAATGTGACTTGGTGCCATTATAAACTGATAGCGTTCAACATTAACTGAGCTCTCAATATCACCTAGCAATCCATTGATTGGCTTTTGATCTGCTACTTCTGCCATTATATGCTACCTCCACTCCCAAGAAGTAAGTTATGTGGTAATATTTGGGCTTGAGGTGAGAAGTGAGACAATTCTTTTGCTTGGAAGCCACAGCAGGAAACTAGCTTATGTGATCATCAGCTATTAGTGCTGACTGGCAAAAAGACATGAGTCTTTCTGGACGTTCTGGAGCTCCTGAGGGAAGTTAATCTTAAGCCGTATGTGAAGAAAATATTCTGTTCTCTTGAGTTAAATTAATTAAGAAGAAAAGCAGAAAATTGTAATTTCTTTGTAAAGTCTGGATTCCCTTGCCCCATGTTTGTATGTGTTTCATAGTATTCCTATGAATGCTGTCAGCTGAGGAACTAGAATTTTCTATCATAACAGGTATGTGCTCATGTGTGGCTAATGGTATGTAAGAAATAAATGTACATAAGTCTAAGGGAAGGCTTTGCGATAAAAAAAAAAAAAGTGTTGGAGTTTGGGACCAGGGGATTTGTGATTGAGCTGATGTGTGGACTAGCATCAGAACCATGGTGTGGGTACCAGCCAGGTAGACGAGGTAAAATATCAGGTGAGATGCAAAAACCTTTTCAGAATAAGGGAATAATACTGAGCTGAATTATCTGAATGACAGGCATGCAGGGATAATAATAATTAGGGATTGCTCTGTTTCAGGCACTATTCTAAGGTATTTATCTGTAGTAACTCATTTAATCCTCACAACACCCCTGTGAAGTAGGCATTCCTTTTGTCCTCTGAGGAGCAGGAATTACAAAGATAATTAATGGGAGAGCTAGAATTTAAACCCAAGCAGTTAATTTTAATGACAGCAATGGAATTATCATCTATATTTTAAAACACAGAGAGGTTTAGTAAATTGCCCAAGGTTAAATGGCTAGTGAAACTAGCTTGTTCAAGATCCCAAATATTCTTTCTGTAAAATATAGTTTTGTTACTACACCCTTGGTACTCCAAGTATCAGCAACACTGACATCATTTGGGAGCTTAATAGACCTGCAGGCTCTCAGGAACCTTCCCAGATCTGCTGACTCTGAATCTGCATTTGTATGAACATTAAAATTTGAGAAACAATGGGCTGTTCTTCCCTGCCACCTGTTCATGGACAGATAGGTGCAAGTACTACTAGCTAAAAGCAGAAACTGCATCCTATTATTCATATAAGAAAGGCTGAGGTTAGAAAATTGGGGGATTTAAGTAGCAGGAAACATAAGGGTTTGAATAACTGACCAGCATTGTAAACATTGGAGTTCAGAGGTAAGGAAATGTTGTTGTGGAAAAGCTGGGGGGACTGAGAGACTCAAGCGGCACGCAGAGATTAGGGAGAACACAGCTTTATTCTGCCGGCGGGATCAGCAGGATTGTTCCCAAAGACTGAGCACTTACTGGGATCGGGAGCTTTGTTTTATAGGGTTAGGCCTCCAGGTTGGGGGGTAATCTGGCTGGGGTGCCGGGGAGGTCTGTACCTAGCAGCTGTGATCACTCAACATTGTTTTGACAGGGAGGCCTCTAACTATGGTGCCTGCTGGAGACTGCTCTGATTAGTGTCAGAGGAGGAGGGCTCCTAACGGTGCCCGCAGGAAAAACCCGTCCTGACAATGTGACTGTACAGGTATTGAAGTTGTGTGCAGTTCACTTCTTCACAGAAGATGGACTGAGATTGTAGGCAGGCAGGACCAGCAGCTAGGCCTCCTACAGCTTCTTTTATTTGTTTGCCAGGGGCAGAGCTGGTTCTGAAGTGGATTTGACTTTGCAGTGATTCCAGCAGGGAGAGTTAAAGGATGAATGTGGCATAGCCTCTAGTTGATCTGTTAGCTTCTCTATCCTGGGGAAGTCACAGATTTCACTGCTTTAAGTAAACCTGATATATGAATATCTGGATTTATAAAACAGTGAAAGTTAAGGGTATGGAAATCTAGATTTATGGACCATGTAACTAAATTATTTGTTGTATTAGAGGATATGTATGTTTCCTTTTAATAATGAGCTCTTCTAAAATATTTAAAACAGAACTTAATCTTCATCACTGTTAATAATACAAACTGGTAGGAGAATAAACAATGTAACAGAGGTGTCCCGGCCTGAGCTGAAATCATTTGTTTGCCTAAACAACTGAAAGAAAGTGACCTGAATGTTTTCTGAATTTGGGATAAATAAGGTTTTGGTACATTCTATCCTTTAAAATATAAAAGAGGTGCTTTCTAGAGAACACGCTGCTTTTGACTTTAGGCTCCCTTCAGTTCTGCTGTCTTACAGTTTTTATTCTTTATGGTCCATTGAACTGAACTTATGACTTAAAGTAGTTGACTGAACTGAGATTTATTGGAATGCGAGGAAGGAAACAGTGAAATAAAAAGGCAGTTTTGTTATTTTTGTACAAGGCTTCCTAAGCAACATTTCACAAACCACATGGTGTCACTTACCTCTGTGGCTTCATTCATCAATCTCTTTACCCTCCTACCCACTCACCTGCTCATTCATATTCATTTCTTCAGCCAGTGTTGTCTGTTATCATGTTGTCAGCATAGGTGAGGCAACAGTGGACAAGACACATGCAGTTCCTGTCCTTTGGGAACTTATAGCCCAGTGTGAGGTGCAGCCAGGTTAACCAGGCAGTTCCCAGGAGAGTGTCATTATGAGCCATGACAATTGAACTCTAGGATGTCTTGGTAGCAAGAAAAGTTGCTTATGATACAAACCAGCTGCAATTCATGGACAGAAATTGTATAATCTATTGGATTGGTACATAAGAAATTACTCCAAAAGTGGTGTTTTAAGTGATACATATTTATTTATTTATTTATTTATTTATTTATTTATTTATTTATTTAAACAGCTTTATTGAAGTATATTGCATACCATTAAATTTATCCACATTTTAAGTGTACAGTTGATATGTTTTAATAAATTTATACAGTTGTGCAACTACCACCACAATCTAGTTTTACATTTCTATCACCCTCCAAATTTCTCACATATTCATTTATAGTCAATCCCCACTGGATTTTTAAACTTCTTCTTGTAACAATTTTTTTCTTTTTTCTTTATAAATTACAGTTGACATCTAATATTATATTAGTTTCAGGTGTACAGCATAGTGGTTAGACATTTACATAGTTTATGCAGTGATTCCCCCTATTAGTCCAGTACCCACCTGGCACTATACATAGTTGTTGCAAAATTATTGACTATATTCTCTATGCTGTACTTTACCTCCCTGTGACTATTTTGTAATCGCCAATTTCTACTTCTTAATCCCCTCTCTTTTTTTACCCAGACCTCCAACCCCCTTCCCATCTGGCAACCATTACTTTTTTCTCTGTATCTATGAGTCTTAAATGATACGTATTTATTATTCCATACTTTCTGTGGCCCAGGCACTGTGTTATGACTTAGCTGGGTACTCTGCTTCAGGGTTTCTCACTGGCTGCAATCCAGAGTTTGCCACGGCTGCAGTCATCTCAAGGCTTAACTGGAGAAAGAACCACATCTAAGCTCACTCGTGATCATTGACAGAATTCAGTTCCTCATAGATTTTTGGATTGTAGACATCAGTTGCTTACTGGTTGTTGGCCAGAGGTTACCCTCAATTACTTGCTGTATGGGTCTTTCTAAAGGGCAGCTTACAACATGGCAGATGACTTCATCAAAGTGAGTAAGTGAGGGTGAAAGAGAATGGCAGCAAGATAGCATCAGTCTTTTGTAACTAATTTCGGAAATGACATCTTATCGCTTTTGCCATATACTGTTCCTCAGAAATAAGTCACTAGGTCCAGCTGCACTCAAAGGGAGAAGCCTGCACCCTGAGGGAAGATGAGAAGATTATATAAAGATGTGAATATCAGGAGACAAGGATCATTGGGAGTCATTTTAGAAGCTGCCTACCTCAGAAATGTTCTCCCGTGCGGAGATATGAGTTCCAGCTGCTCAACGGCTCTGTTGAACTATTCTTGGTCTCATTCGTACTTAAAATCACAATTTGTCAAAATGTGTTCCTGCCTCCAGCTCATGGTTTGTTTTCATGGGACTATATGTATTGACAAGAAAAGTACTTTAGTTAAGTCCCCTCTCTCTTCCATTATCCCAATCATAACTGTTAGGAGGGTCAGGGAGACATTTTCAGAAAGAAAGAATATTTGAGGAAGTGCAAATTTAGTGCCAGCTTTTATGGGATTTATCCAAGATTCCTGATAGACCTGTTTTCTCAGACACCTGTCCTAATTAGGTTCTTTTGGTTACAAATGGCTCATTCAAGATACCTTAAGTAATGGATACTGTATAACAAGTATATCTGTCCATTGGAATGCAGAAAATGCTTGAAAACCAGGTCTCAGGAAGAGAGATATGTTAGTCAAGAAAAGGGATAGGCCACTGTAAGAGACCCCAAAATAGAATGGCTTATGTAAGATGGGAATTGATCTCTTGATTGATTTCTCTGTGTCACTCTCTTTCCTTCTTCCTCCCTCTATCTCCTCCTTCCTTGTCCCTTCCTCCATCCCTCCTCTTCTCTCTCATTACAGTCCAGCAGGTTTAGGCTGGTAGAGCAGATGTGCAGTTGTGCTTCATGAGTCAGTTCAAGTATTCAAGTAGTACCTTCCATTGTCATTCCAGCATCCTCTAGAGCAGAGATTGATCAATTGTGGCCAAAGCTGTCTTGCTGCCTGCTTTTATAAATAAAGTTTTATTTGAACACAGCCACCAGCATTTGATTACGTATCACCTATATGTGCTTTGGCAAAGCAGAATTGAGTAGTTTTCATGGAGACCTTGTGGACCACAAAATCTAAACTATTTATCATGTGGCGCTTTACACAAAAGGTTTGCCAGCCCCTACTCTAGGGCATTGTCATTGTGTGCATGTTTTCTGCCATATTTTAATTCCAGATTTTGGGAAGAGAACGGATCAAGAGTTCAGAATAAAGAATTTTATTTCAACAAGGTGATGAAGAAGTTGTGCACATCACTTTATTTTTATTAAATTTATTGGGGTGATATTGGTTGGTAAAATTACATAGGTTTCAAGTGTACATTTCTATAATTAATCACCTACATATTGCATTGTGAGTTCACCACCCAGAGTCAGTTCTCCTTCCATCACCATGTTTGACCCCCTTTATCCTCTTCTACCACCCATCTTCCCCACCTCTGGTAACCACTAAACTGTTGTCTGTGTCTATGAGTTTTTGTTTGTTTGTCTTGTTCATTTGTTGTTTTCAGTTTTATATCCCACGTAGGAGTGAAATCACATGGTTCTCAACTTAGTCTGATTTATTTCACTTAGCATGATAATCCCAGGATCCATCCATGTTGTCGCAAATGGCAGTATTTCATCTTTTCTTATGGTCGAACAGTATTCCATTGTGTATATGCACCACATCTTCTTTATCCAATCATGTATCTAAGGACACTTTGGTTGTTTCCATGTCTTGTCCACCATGAATAACGCTGCAATGAACATAGGGGTACATATATCTTTACGGATAAATGTATTCAGATTTTTTGGGTAGATACCCAGAAAGATTGATTGGTCATATAGTAATTCTGTTCTTAATTTTTGAGGAACCTTCACATTGTTTTCCATAGTGGGTGTACCAAGTTACATTCCCACCAACAGTGTATGAGGGTTCCTTTTCCTCCACAGCCTCTCCAACACTTGTTATTCCTGTCTTGTTTATAATAGTCATTCTAACAGGTATAAGGTGGTATCTCTTTGAGGTTTTGATTTGCATTTCCCTAATTTCTACTTAAATTGAGCATTTTTTCATATATCTGTTGGCAATATGTATGTTGTCTTGGGAGAAGTGTCTATTTAGGTTCTTGTGGGGACAAAGCCCCAGAAAGCAGTTTCCAGACTCTCGGCCTCACATAGAAAGGTGCTGGCTCAGGTAGTAAATGGCCATCAACTGTGATTGGATGGCCATCAGCTGTAACCAGTGAGCCATTGGCCACTAATATAACTGCCATGGCTGTGATAGTAGAAAATGGGGGCTAGCAAGAAGATGGTGGCTGGCAAGCATGGATTGCAGTTAGCACGGCAGATTGCAGCTAGCCAGGGGAGTCAATCAGTTGACAGAAAAGCAGACAGCAGGTCGCACGTCGTGTGAATCCAGCCTCCAGTGAGACTATAGTGGTGTGACTCCCCTACTCACGTCTCCATGGTTGTTCCTTTTTGGCCTCAACCATATCCTGTGTTCTTATGTGGGGAGCGGACCCAGAGACCCTGCGTGATACCCTGCACAACAGTTCTCTACCCATTTTTTAATTGGATTGTTTTTTTTGTTGTTGTTAAGTTGTACAAGTTCTTTATATATTTTGGATAGTAACCCCTTATCAGGGGTGTTGTTTGCAAACATCTTCTCCCATTCTATTGGTTGCCTCTTTGTTTTGTTGATGGTTTCCTTTGCTTTGCAGAAACTTTTTAGTTTGATATAGTCCCATTCCTTTATTTTTGCTTTTACTTAAATCATATACATGTCTAACTACTATGCTAAACACCTGAAACTAATACAAAACAATGTTAATGTCAACTGTAACTGAAAAAATAATTAAAGACTACATAAACCTTTATATAAATGGAAAAAAGAAGCAAACAAAAACCTATTTGCTAAGGCCACTGCATCAAAACATTCTAAAATATTTATTACTTTTTTCTTTAAACAATTTTATTAAAATATAGCTGGCATACAATATTATATTACTTTCAGGTGTATCATTAGTTCTTAAAAACAACCTTGAACTATGAAGATCCCTTTGTGTAGATACAATTTCATGAACATCAACCTGTTGATGGTGTCACGCAGGGTGTCAGGCTGGGTCTCAGCTCCCGCTCCCCACATAAGAACGCAGGACATGGAGAGGCCGAAAAAGAACACTCACGGAGCCATAGATAGGGGAGTCATACCACTATAGTCCACTATAGTCTCGCTGGCGGCTGTTTGGAGACACAGGAAGCAGGAGTTACATGATCTGCAACCTGCCGTCTGCTTCTCTGCCAACCAACCTCACTTGCTAGCTGTAATCCGCTGTGCTAACTTCAATCTGTGCTTGCCAGCCACAATCCGCTGCTAGCGTAGCCACAGCAGTTATATTAGTGGCCAATGGCTCATTAGTTATAGCTGACGGCCAACTAGCCACAGCTGATGGCCATCCGATCACAGTTGATGGCCATTTACTACCCGAGCCAGCACCTTTCCACATGAGGCCGAGAGCCTGGAAACCGCACTCCTGGCTCTGTCCCCACAATGGACTTAGCAGTAATAGAGGGACTGAGTATTAAAACTATGCCTTTCTTAGAACTTCAAGGAAATTGGCTTTATAACTTCTTATTTCATTGTTTCATCTTATATCTTCCCATAGCAGCAATTTTCACCTCAAAGTGTTCCTCCATTGTAGGAATGAATGCTTACTCTATGACAGGCGTTGTGCTTAATGCTCTACATCAGGGGTGTCCAGACTTTTTTCAACGTTTTTCACCAAAGGCCATGTGTGGTAAAATACACAAACAGCCGGACCACTCACTCAAGGTGAAGTACGTATTGCCTCACCTGGTTTATTTAAGTAAACTAAATATTTACTTAATATTTAGTTTTTGGAATTTGCTGTGGGCCAATTAAAAATGGATTGTGGGCTGCAGTTTGTCTGCGGGCCGCAGTTTGGACACCCCTGCTCTACATGCACAGAGGGTGCCAAAAACATGTATACGCATTTTAAGAAAGGAGAAAAAAGCTGTATTAAAAATATAATACTCAATATATACTGATAACAAAAGATGAATACAAGTCATGTGTATACATTTTTTGGCAATGCTAGTTTTTATTTAATTCTCACACCAATGCTGCAAATTTAGGTACTAAAGGAGTATTAGCTCCATTTTGCAGTTGAGGAAACTGACGCAGAGAGGTCAGGTGACTTCCCCCAAGTCACATACCTTAATAAATGGCAAAGCCAGGATTCAAGCTCTGGTGGTTTAATCGTAGAACAAGGCACTTCACCCCCACAGTTCGTAAAACACTTAAGTATTCCATACACAGAGTTCTCCAGTGACAGATGTCGTAATTCTGTTTTCTGTGCCATTTTTCCTCAGGAACTACTTTCATAAGGCTCCATGAGCTCTATATTTACCAGCTGCTTATGTTTCTGGGAAAACTGACAGAGTCCATCAAGTGAACTATGTATGTTAAAAAGTGTTTAGTGATACATTTTCATCATGGATTTAAAAATTACCTATGGAGCCATGAAGGTCTATTGGATAAATAAATGTGCTTCTAGAATTGTCTAAATAAGTATTTACTATCTAGCATAAACAGTCCGCATTATTTTGGTAAATGCAGAAGGTTGGTTTTTCTTAGTATGGGTTAATCATACAGCCACAGACAGTCCCAGTTAGTAATGTATTTTTTGTGCATAATGTGGATTTTAATACTTTAAAATATATGACATTTTACAGTGGTGTGCAGTGTTACATTAATATATGACTAATGTTAGAATGCTCTTTCCTGGGATAGGAATGCTGACAAAATATTGTAATATTGTATGTACTATTTCAGATGGGTAATAGATTTATTGGGGTTGTCACTTTGTGAGGTATATAAATGTCTAGTCACTATGTTGCTTTGTGTATCTAAAACTTATAAAGCATAAAAAAATTAGGCTGCAAATGTAACAGTTGGTCTACAAAATTTGCATTCTCCTTCCCATTTACCCTCCCTATATTCTACTTCTCTACATTAAATTGTGCTCAAACTCTTCTTTTACACCTGGTTGAAAATACACTTCTAGGAATCCAGTCCCAATCAGCTACATCTAACTCATCATTCCCTCCCTATGTATGCTCAATATTTCTAGACATAGTTGATACAAACATTTGCTTTTGCTGACATGTTTCTGTTACTGCCCTAAGTCATCTCATGTATGTTTTGTCACATTATATACACAGAATTGTCTTCATGATGTCAAGAAGGGCCTTTGCAAACAGAAGGTGAACAGTAAATTATGTTGAAGGACTGCCTTTAAAGAATGCAAACATCTTTTTACTGCAGGTCAAGATTCTTAGAATCTTTTTGCAGTTGATATCCAATTTCAAAGCTTTGTGATCAGAGAATATGCTTGGTATGATTTCAATCTTCTTAAATTTGCTGAGGCTGATTTTGTGTCCCAATATATGGTCTATCTTTGAGAATGTTCCATGTACACTAGAAAAGAATGTATAGTCTGATGTTTTAGGATGAAGTGCTCTATATATGTCAATTATGTCCAATTCATCTAATGTGTCATTTAGGGCTGCGATTTCGTTATTTATCTTCTGTTTGGATGATCTATCCATAGCTGTCAATGATGTATTTAAGTCCCCTAGTATAATTGTGTTTTGGTCAATTTCTCCCTTTAGTTCTGTTAGTAGTTGCTTGGTATATTTCGGTGCTCCCTGATTGGGGGCATAAATATTGATGACTGTTATGTCTTCTTGTTGTATAGTCCCCTTTACCATTATGAAATGTCCATCTTTGTCTCTTGTTATCTTTTTCACCCTGAAGTCTGTTTCATCGGAAATCATTATGGCTACACCTGATTTTTTCTGGGTACCATTTGCTTGAAGTGTCAATTTCCACCCTTTCACTTTGAGTCTATGCTTGTCCTTGTAGCTGAGATGTGTCTCTTGTAGGCAGCATATGGTTGGGTTTAGTTTTTTGATCCAATCTGCTACTCTGTGTCTCTTTATTGGTGAGTTCAGTCCATTTACATTTAGGGTGATTATTGATATGTGAGGATTTCCTGTCATTCTGTCTTTAGTTTTCTGGTAAGGCTGTGTCTCCATTGTTTCTTTGCCTTTTTGTTGTTGTCTGTTATTTCTGTGTGGTAGTATTCTATGATGTTTCCCTCTGTTTCTTCTTTTATTACAGTATATATTTCAGATTTGGATGTTTTTTGAGTGGTTACCCTTGAATTTATGTAAAAGAAAGTTTGATATTTAGAGTATTCCAGTTTTTTCAGTCCGCTTACTTTCTCTATTCCCATATTCC
The DNA here is from genome assembly GCF_964194185.1 of Rhinolophus hipposideros. Classification (NCBI taxonomy): domain Eukaryota; kingdom Metazoa; phylum Chordata; class Mammalia; order Chiroptera; family Rhinolophidae; genus Rhinolophus; species Rhinolophus hipposideros. The sequence goes on along the minus strand of NC_138046.1, from coordinate 53,238,126 downwards.
AGTTCAGGCCTTTACGCTCCCCCTTTTTTTGTTTCGGTTGCCACAAGTTGTCCCTGTTGATGGTGGTCTAATAGCCTCCTTTAGTATTTCTTGTAGTGCAGGTCGTGTATTAGAAAATTCCCTCAGCTTCTGGATGTCTGGAAAGGTCTTTATTCCTCCTTCATATCTAAAGGAGATCTTTGCTGGATATATTATTCTTGGCTCATGATTTCTCTCTTTCAATAGTTTGAATATTTGGTTCCATTCCCTCCTAGCTTGTAGAGTTTCTGCTGAAAAATCTGATGATAATCTAATGGGCTTTCCTTTGTAAGTTACCGTCTTCTTTTCCCTGGCTGCCTTGAGGATTCTTTCTTTATCATTGATTTTAGACAGCTTCAATACATTGTGCCTTGGTGAAGGCCTGTTGGGATTGAGGTAATTAGGTGTTCTATTTGCTTCTTGGATTCGAGGATCCAATTCTGTCCACAAGTTTGGGAAGTTCTCATCGACGATTTGTTTGAATATATTCTCTGTTCCCTTCCCTCTTTCTTCTCCTTCTGGTATGCCCATTATTCTTATATTGCTCTTTCTGATGGAGTCAGAAAGTTCTTGTAGAGTTCTTTCATTTCTTTTAAGTCTCAAGTCTCTTTCTTCTTCCCTCTGTGTAAATTCCAGGTTCCTATCTTCGATGTCACTGATTCTTTCCTCCACCTGGTCAACTCTACTACCTAAGCTGGATATTTTATTGTTAATTTCTTCTATTGAGTTCTTAATCTCCAGAAATTCTATTTGGTTCTTTTTCAAGATTTCAATCTCTTTTGTAAAATGCTCATGGTGTTCTTTGATTGTGTTTCTGAGTTCATTAAACTGCCTTTCTGTGTTTTCTTGCATCTCGTTCAGTTTTTTCAGAATTGCGATCTTGAATTCTCTGTCATTTAAATCACAAAGGTCCATATCTCTAAGTTCCTTTTCTGGAGACTTTTCACTTTCTTTCTGAGCTATCTTGTTGCCTTGGTTATTCATGGCAATCACTGATTTACTATTTCTCTTCCTAGACATCTACAGGAGTGTCTTCTGCAACAGGTTGATAGGTATGCGAAGAGCTTTTGGAGTTCCAAAGCTCTTTCTGCACCAGATTCAGAGCCCGTTTGTTTCAGCAGTTCTGTTTACTCCTGCAGGGATCCGCCCAGATAGGTGGGGCCAGGGGCGGGGTGAGTTGTGAGAGGTGGCCCAGAGCAATGGTCGCGACCACCACCACAGCCAGTCCTGCTTCCACAGCTCCCTCCCCTTTGCCGGAACTAGTTGAGCTGCGAATCTGTGTCTGCGGTCCACAGTTCTCAGAGCAGCAAATATTCTGTCCTTTGATCCGACACTGCTACTTTATCGCTTCTAGCACCGGGCAGGTGGGGGCGGGGCGAGCTCTGGGAGGGTAGGGAGGGGGCGGCTAGTCTCCGTGCCTGAGGCTTCCGCTCTCCGCTCGGCAGTGAGGGCTCAAACCACCGATTTCAGCCCTCTTCCCTCAGTCTTTGCTCCGAGGTCTGCCGTGAGCGAGCGTTGGGTTCAGCGGTTTTGTATGCTGCCCCCTCAGCCCTGTGGGCCGTAAGCGGAGCCCTAGCAGTCCGAGTCCTTCCCTCTCCCGCAGCGGCGGTAGTTCCGGGAGCAGCGGGCTCCGAGCACTGAGCTAGGTCTGTGTCCTGCGCCCGCGCGGCTCCGTCTCCTCACTTCTCCCTTCCCTCCTCCCCCGCTCGCGCGATTCACCCACCTGGAGGTGAATTCAGTAGTCGGCCTCTTCGTCTTGCCTGTCTGCTGTGCAAGGAGTCCTTTGTGGAGTTATTGTTGTCCGATTCGTTGTAAATTCCAGGGGAGCGTTACAGAGGCTCACCTCACGCCGCCATTTTTAAAATGCCCAGCCAATAAGATTCTTAGAATCTAATGAATACAGATTTCCTTACATGGAAGGAAGAAGGCAAAGAAAACCCTTAGAGCTTTTACAACAAAAAGCATAAAATAGAACAAGAATAAAACAAAAGCAACAACAAATCCTTCACTATTTGATTTTCTTCAGGCCCACTCTGATTTCTTCAGACTGACTGATTAAGGTTGTTGAAGAGTATTTTGTAAATAAGGGATAAAGTCATGCTACACTTGTTTCTTGAAAAGAATATATGAATATTTGGATGTGTTTGATTCCTACTTGAAGTTGCCTTAATGTTTTATAGAAAGTGGTAGTGCTCCATCCACTTACTTCTGTGGTCAGGTGAAGGAGTGTGTGTGTGTGGTCTGCTTTAGTAATACTGACCCTTTTCTGCTGAGATTTGTGTGACCCCCTCATTTATCCACAAAAACTGTCATAAGAGTTTATCTGTATACAAAGAAAGGTAAAGCCTTGAAATTGAGGCAAAGGAATTAAGAGCTCAATGTTTACTTGAACTCATAAATTATGAAGGAAGGTTGACAGGCCTGGATTTGGTATGATGGAGAAGTATTTTAGAAGAATCAATAAAATGTATAGGTATTTTATAGAAAACATGTGGGCAAGTGTTCTCTAAATCTGGAATCTTTAGGGGGAGTGTCCTGGTGATCGTAGCTCTCCTACACCATCCCTGGTCCCAGCTGCATCCAATAAATTGACCCAACTATTTTCTAGTTCTAAAGAAGCTGGCCTGGCCTAGGAATGTCCTAAGGAGTTATCTTTGCTGTAGCTCATTCCTGCTCTCTTACGGCTAGTTTAAATCAGTGTATCCAGTGCTGTCCTTTGAGCACATAGGTACAACAATCAGTGCAGTATCAGGACAGGGGTTTGTGTGGTTTATCTGTATGAGTGACTGGACTTTTTTCATCTTCTCCTTCTCACTTGGTCTCCTTTATGAGCAATACAACTCTATGCATGGTCTTGTGCTCACAGTTCTTTGTGTGTTCCCTCTACCATAGGATGTGTTCCATTTTACTTGGTAAAATAGTTTTTTACACAATTAATAATATAGTTAGCTGATTATATGGCTGTTTCCCTCACTAGACTCTAAGAACAAGATCATGTCTTATCCTCCTCTGTATCTCAAGCACCTAGCAAAAAGTATGTGATCTATAAATGTTCTCTGAATGAATGAGCCTGAGTTGTGGCCCAGGACTGAGGACCAAGGGTAAGCTTATTGCACTAATCAAAATAGTAATAGTTGACTTTTATTGAGCTCAATATAATACTAGGTATTATATTGAACACAAAAATGAATTATATCATTTAACTCTGACAGATACCCTGTGGGGATTTATTATCCACATTTATAAATGAGAACACTGAGGCTCAGAGAGGTTAAGTTATTTGCCCAAAGTCACACAACTAGTGGATATTGGAGTAAGGATTCAAACCTAGGGACACCAGTCTCTAAACGTTCAGTACTATGTTGCCTGTTACAATGTCAAACTTGTGAGAACCAAATAAGTTTGGTCTGTCTGGTGGGGAGCTCAGAGTGACTTCAGTTTTCTTGGCCCACTCTAGCTTCACATTAGAACAGACCTTAATCCAAATTATCCCATAAATTGGGCATTTATAAGTGATGTCAAATTTTCTGGATCAAATTTTCTTCCAGAAGGCAGAGAATACTCTTTGGGGATGAGGATGGTGGTACTGGAAGAGACTTCTGTGGCTGTATGGTAATTCATTCAAACAGTTCCTTTTATAAATCTCCCTTATCAGACACTATGTGTGTGTGTGTGTGTGTGTGTGTGTGTGTTCTGGTCTATTTTCCTGATGTTAGTGATCTGGATCACTAAGAATTGGTCACAAGTGTTCCTGGCAGAGGGAGTATTATTTATGAAGGTCTTCCCCTCCCCCCCAACTCCAGTTCAAGCTGTTGTTTCTTAGTCTAATTGTGTAGGGCACAGCTCTCTGGCCCATGTTGGTGTTATGAGCCTTGTGTTCCACCTGGCTGAGGCAGTAGGTTGGCAGCTCACGATAGCTCATGGCAGCTCACTGCAGCCAGCCCACAGCAGCCCATGGCTGCTCCAGGTCGAGCTGTTGTTCACAATCTTAGCTGTAGAGGGCGCAGCTCACTGGCCCATGTGGGAATGGAACCTCCACCTCGGAGTTAGGAGCACAGTGTTCCAACCACCTGAGCCACTGGGCCGCCCCCATTTATGAAGGTCTTGATGTGGGAAGGAACTTGGCATATTCAAGGAGTGCAGAGGTGGCCAGTGTGGCAGGAGCACAGGGACTGAGTGGCAGAGGCATTAGAAGAGCCTGGGCAGGGTCAATTCAGAACCTCCACTGAACTCAGGGTGAGTGTGGTGGAACAGCATTATGAATGAAGAAATGATAGTAAGTGGAGACTCTCTCCTACTTTCAGTGAAGCAAAGTCCTTGAATATACCGATGATGGCCTCTTTGTTAGATTCCCTGCTATAAAGGATTATGTTCTAAGGAAATTTTAGGATGCAGTCAGGCCCTCAATTATACACAGAACATGTTCTCAAAGATTATAATACTTATGAAAAATTGAGGAGTAGGGACTTTGGGCCAAGATTATATAGGTAGGTATATATGTAGATAACTATAGATGTAGATATAAATACAGATAATTAAATGAGATTTAACTCAACTACTCTAATAGAATTAGTAGATATGTTGAAACCTTTAGTCACTAATTACAACTTAATGAAATAACAACTTAATTCTCACACTTACCCTCTTCCTTTCAGATCTACAATTTACCCAAATTATTCATCTAATGGTAAAGCATATGACTCCCTTGTTAGACTCTGATGAGAGAGCCTGAGGTTTGATTAAAATGATTCTTGAAATACTCCAGAATTCATGAAACCCAGGGGGCACCAGGCAGCTGAGCCCCACTTTTCTGCTGGGGTGGTGGGAAGGTCTCCACATTTTGTAGTTTTCTCCGCAGCAGCAGTGAAATTGGAGGAGGTGTCCTTGGAGGTCACCTGGCAACAAAGGGAAGAAGACTAACATTTACTGAATGCTTACCATGAGCCAGGCACCTTACATTAACTCATTTAATTGGCACAACCATTTGAGATAGGTGCTATTAATGACCACTTTAGAGATAAGGAGACTGAGACTCATATAGATTATGTGATTTGCCCAAGGTGACTCAGCTCATTAAGTTATGGAGTAGAAATAAAATCCTCTGCAATTCTGCCTGCCTGGTCTGCCTGTGAAGTTGTCCCCTTCCAGATTCCCCTTTGTGCGATTCTCATTTTTCCTAACAGCTGGCTTATCCTTGCCATTCAGGTTTTCACCAGAAAGTGGCTCCTCAATTTGGAAATCAGGGTTTAATAGGCAGGAAGATCCTGACATGTATGATTTGGTGACCAGATAGCTTTTCTGGTTCTAGAACATGAACATCTCCCCAGTGGAATGGCCTTAAGGTTATTTTTCCACACTCCCCCCACCCCTCCCACTACCCTGCTTGCTGCCTAACACCCCATAATCACCTTTACCTTCATTCCTCTCAAGCTGCAGGAAATTGAACCCCAGGAATTATTTCTGGGGCTGAGCTCAGAGTGAATTGTGTACCATGAACCAAAAATGAAGTGCTTTAATCAGGTGTCTTGATACCAAGAGCTCCAGGTAGATTGGAGGGGAGAAGGAAGTCTTTTGGGGGTATGGATGCTTAGGAACAGTTTGAACCTGTTCAGAGTGCCTTAGTGAGGGCTACCTTTGGCAGCCAAAGGCCAGAATAAAAGCAATGGGTGCTTGGGAACCAGGAGAGGACATTCCACTAAGAATAAGAATTCTTTAAAGGCAGAAACCATGTCTTGTTTATTTTTTGTTTTTTTTTCCCCCAGCACCTAATGTTGTGACTTGCATATAGTAGGTGCTCAATAACTATATATTAAACATTCAAGTGTAAAATTCTGAAAAAAAAACTTGAAAAGAAACACCTTTTTGTTAATAGTATCTTTTAATGTAATTCAGGTTCTTTGGGAGAACTGCTATGATTTACAGATAGGGTGTTGGTAATAGTTCCAACTCTGCCATTAACTAGTTACATGCCCATGGACAAGTGTCCTCCAATTGGTTTTTCTTATATTTTTGAAATTAGTTTCAGGTGTACAGAACAATGTAATAGACGTTTAACCCCTCACAAAGTGATAACCCCCTCCCCCAATCTATTACCCCTCTGACATTGTATATAGCTGTTATAATTCCATTGACACTTTCCTATTGCTGTACTCCATACCCCACGACCATATATTAAATTATAGTTGACATTCAATATTATTCAGCTTCAGCTTCAGGTATACAGCACGGTGGTCAGGCATTTACACCTTCCAAGAAGTGGTCTCCCTAATAAGTCCAGTGCCCATCTGACACCCTCCAAAATCTTTACAGCATTATTGATTATATTCCCCAAACTGTCTTTCATATCCTCCAGTTGTTTTTGAGTGTAAAAATTACTCACCAATCTTGGTTCCAAATCTCAAGCCAGCCAAAATTGACTTATTAGGAATTTCACATTCTTGAGGTCTTAATTAATGAGGCTTTCCTTTATTTTTCTGCAATGAACCTTGGTTTTTGGTGAAGAAAATGCATTTTCCCTGCTGGAAGCTTCTGCACAATATGAGGGGTTGTACTTTATAACTGATCTAGAAATGAAATCCATGTGCTAACTGAGCTGTCTCTATTACAGCTAACAATAGAGCTGCCTTTGCTTTAATGTAAATGCATACATACTAGTGCAGATATGACATGAACAAAGAGACCTGGCTATATACCCACTTAGAATATTAAAATTATTTGATACATCCAATGCCAGGATATCAAATCTACTGAACATTTTAACATATATTATGATAAATCATATTCCCTTACCATTTCACCCCCCCAAACCCCCAGAATGACTCTTCAAATGTACTGTGTTTCCCCAGGGCATGACACACTGGCTAAGTTTTCATAATTTAATGAAGTATGAAGGGACTTTGGCAGCTATTACTGAACCTGTCAGATTTAACTGGTTGTAAATTCAATTAGTTGGGGGAAAACAGCCTTGGAGAATATATCAAAATTCCATTAGTCAGCAAATTGGGGTTGTTAGCCCACTCTTTGGGGTAATCTGTCAAAAGGGAAAGGGTATTTAATACCTATGATCAACTAATTAAATACATTATTAGGTTCTTATGGGGTGGGTTTTAATATTAACCACCCCCTCAAGTCTATTTGGCCAGAAAATGTGGTGTGAAAGGGTTCCAGTGGTAGGCATTACATAATTAAGTGTATTGAATGACTAATTGAAGTATAGGCAGAAGGTGTTTCCTCACCCCCTTCTTTCAATTGATTGAAAGAGCCTGGCTCTAAATTTTTGATTTCTTTTAATAACCAATTTATGTATTGCTGACAAGATCATTTTATTGTACAGTAAATACTGCTTCATTATTAATGCTTTATTAATTAATCTTGTTTATCATGATTGAAGGTGTTTATAGCATTAACTGATTATAATACTACTCATTCCAAAGTTGGATTTCCAGTGTGCTAATACTATTTCTCTAACTTTTGAATGATATTTAGAAGAATTATTATAATGTGGAGTGAATAAACCAGGGAATGTAAATATTGCATGGGGATGTTCTCTCAAAGTAAATATGCTCTTTATTTGATGCATAACTTGACTTTAACAAGGTTTGTCATAGGCTTGCTATAATAGAACTATTTCAAAGCTATCTTTTGTTTTATCTGGATTTCATAAATCCATAGTGCAAACATTAACAATGTTGTTTTGCTTCTTTTTAATCACTTGCCACCCTTCCCACTATTTAGGCACATGTTTACTGGGGAGCTTTATTCATTTATCCATGAAAGAAAAGGAGTATGACAGGTCTCATCATTGTAAGACAGGAGTTAAGAATAAATGACTGATGAGGAATGGTCTGGATTTGTGTTTTTTCCACTCTCAGCTCTGCAAATATCTTTGCTTGCTGTGATTTTGGCAAAGTTGCAGCTTCTTTTAACTTTGGCTTCCTCATCCATAAACTCCCTATCTAATTCACTTTAACATTTCTATTCCTTTTTATCTGTTGGCATTCATATCACCACACAATTGCTCGTATCTTTCTTCCGTCTTTTTCTTTCTGTCTGTCTTGGTTAGCCTTAGGTCTTGTAGTCCTTTTGCCCTTGGGTCTGACTCACCTTATTTCGCCCCTCATGACTTCAGTTTATTTATAGAGAACAACTGAGCCACCTGCCTTCTTCTTCTTTTTTCTTTTTTAATTAAAGTTTATTGGGGTGACACCTGCCTTCTTCTAATGTTTGCACTAGGGCCCTTTGAAGGCACTGCTTCCCAGCCTCTGTCACTGAAATGGGAAGACTTTTTATCTGTCAATGGTCACTGACCCACTGAGTAGAAAATGAATTGAGGGCAATATAGAAATAAAAATTAATTTATACTTATTTGATTTTTCAATTAGAACTGGAGCATCAAAGTTTGATCTGTGGGTTGTAAATACATTTATTTACCAGATACTGCATCAATTGTTCCCTGCATATCACACCCTATTGGGTTGTGGAGTGGCTGAGAGGTGAAGTGATGTAAGAAGTGAGGAAAACACTGTAGAACATAGAGATGAAGAGATTGATATTATCTGAGCAAGGAATTGGGGAGCATTGACCTTCAAGTTACAATTAACTTCAATTATCCACTCTGTAGATGACCTATGGCAGATTTTCAATCTCAAGTCACTTTCTCTTTAGTTTGTGGCACACTCCTTGGCTGCCTTCCCTATTGGTGTGTGCTTGGAAAATACAAAGTAATCTTAATACTAGCCTGCCAGATTTAATTGAGATGGGATACCTGCTATTAAAATCTTTTAAAAAATCATAAAACACATTATAAAATTTGAATTATATAATGTTTCTGGTTAAATATATGCAAAGGACTTACATGTTATAGGGAAGACTTATGGCAGAATGCTTAAGAGTACAGCTCTAGAGTCAGACTGAATTTAAACATCAGCTACATTCTGGCTGTGTGACCATGGGTGAGTTACTTGTTGCTTTGAATACTGCTATGGCAGCTCAGAAAATGACTTTTTTCCATGATGGGATGCTGGGGCTATCCCAGTCAAAGAAGGTACTATGAAACTTCAAGAATAACTAGTTCTGAATAATGGCAAGTTCACTAAATAGTGTTTCAGGTAACAGTGCTAAGGGGTTGCTGAGGCTCCCAAGCTGATTACCAAGTGAAAAGCAGGACATGGAAAGCAGTAGTTTACCTAATGCCTTGGAACAAACTAAACTCCTCTTTCTCTTCCTCACACCTTACTTCAATGGTCACATGCGTGAATACTTTCTGTATCTTAATCTCTCACCTCTGCCTTTTCTGTCGCTTGTACTTTGTGCCTTCCCTCCCGTTCACCTCTTAACCATTCTTTTTATGTGTGTATTGCCTTTTCCTTTCTCCCGATCTTCCTACCTCACTGTATCTATTTTATCTCTTCTCATCCTTCTCAATTTGGCACATGTAGTGTTAAATCAGAGTTTAATTGAAATATTTGTCAACTTCATCAAAATTTTAAAATGTGCATCAAAGGACATGATCAAGAAGGTAAAAACACAACCTACAGGATGGGACAAAAATATTTTCAAATTACACATCTACTAAGAGTCTAGTATACAGAATATATAAAAAATTCTTACAATTTAACAACATAAACAACCCAATTATTAAAAATGGGCAAAAGACTTAGTCATTTCTCCAAAGAAAATATACAACTTGACAACAATCACATGAAAAGATTCTCAACATTATTAATTATTAGAGAAATTCGAATCAAAACCACAATAAGGTGCCATTTCATAACCAATAGGATGGCTATAGTAAAAAACAAAAAAAGAAACATAACAAGTATTGGCAAAGATGTGGGGAAATTGAAATCATTGTATGTTGCTGGTGGAATGGAAATTGGTTCAGCCACTGTGGAAAATATGTTGGAAGTTCCTCAAAAATTAAACATAGAAGTACCACATAACTCAGCAATTCTGTTCTTAGATATATACCAAAAAGAATAAAAAACAGGGACTCCAACGAATACATGTACATGCATGTCCATAGCACCACTATTCACAATAGGTAGAAAGAGCCCAAATGTCCATAAATGGATAAAAATTAGGGTATGTCTGTACAGTGGATTATTATTTAGCCGTAAAAAGAATGAAATACTGATCCATTCAATGTAGATGAACCCTGAAAACATTATGCTAAGTAAAATAAACCAGACATAGAAGGCCTCATATTATATGATCCATTTATATGCAAAATCCAGAATAAGCAAATCCATAGAGACAGAAATCATATTAGTAGTTGTCAGGGCCTAAGGTAAAGGGAAATGGGAGAAAATGCTTAATTGCAATAGGTTTTATTTGGGGAGTAATGGAAATGTTTTGGAACTAGATAGGGGTCGTGGTTGCACAACATTGTGAATGTACTAAATGCGACTGAATTGTTCAGTTTAAAATGGTTAACTTTATGTTATGTGAATTTTGCTTCAATAAATTTATATCTATTCCTATGGTGTACTTTCTAAATTTATGTTTCAGACTCTTAATTTAAAAATCAGATATCTAAACTCTGATATTTCTCAAACACACCAACACACATACACACATACCCCCTAAAACTACTGATATTAAGTTGTAATTTTTCTTTATGTGATCCTCGCTGATGTTTTCTTTGTGTGCATTTGTACAGGGGGGTTGCGAAGAAGCAGTTCAGTAGCATCAAATAGGAAGAAAAACCCAACCGCAAGATACTTTATGAAATCTAAGGAATACAGTCAAAGTAATAACCACCTACCCCTTTCACCGATATAAGAAAAGCTAAACTCATTAATGTATGCACGTATAGAAAAACAATGAAAGACAAATTTGGTAAAATATATTTAGTTCAAAGGATTTGTCTGTGTGCTGAAGGTTGAGATAAAGCATAGTGGCCTGAGATAACTTCTGTCTTCAGAAAAGCAAAAATGGAAATAAGAGGAAAATGGATAAGTAGGACTGAAAGCACTGGCCTTGCCTGTTGGAAACAAACCAAAACAAAAGGTTTTTGGTGAATATTCTGCATTCCAACCATGTCTGATAGGGATTTATGAGGTGGGAGGAAAGATGCTAGGAGATAAAGAGTAAAAATGGATGTGTTTGTATTCAAATTAATCTCCAAAGTAAATATAGTCATAAAATCTCTGGAATTCAAATTTCTGCTTCAGTACTTCGCTATGAAAAATATTTTCTAAAGAGCAGAGGGAAAATACCAGGTTTGACTATTACAGGGACCTATGGGATTGGTAGATAAGTGAGGGGCATCCTGCCAGCTTTGAATGTCTGGTAGGTTTATTTACAGGATACCCCTATGTGGGCCATGGACTGTAGTCTTATAACAGTAAGAGCTTGAATTTTGAGAAAGGTTGTTTTTGAAGTTATAAATGATCAATTGCTGAAAGGGGCTCATCAGACCAGATAGCATGATCACTAGTGAAGGGAGTGTAACCCAGAAAATTCCCCCCTTCTCCCTGAGTTGTCATTACTGTTTGATTGTCCCGGGCAGTGTTATAAGTCTACCATGTCCCTGGGGCAGCCTGCCATTTTTATAACGCGAGGACCAATTTAATTGGGGTTTATTTAATAGATTCATAGGGTTGAGGGGCAAAGGTTTGCCACAGGGAATAAATTGATGACTAATGTATTTTTGCCTCTAAGGCTAGAAAGAAAAATGAAGGAAAGAAAAAAGTGAAGAGTTAAGACTGAGTTTAAATGACAGCTTGTGGACCTCTGCAGATGATTCATTTCTGCTGACTGGCATGCCCTTTAGACCTATATGTCTAAGGGGACAAAAATGGGAAAATTACTCCCTGCCTTTCGGAGACACTTATTTCCTTCCTATGGTCTTTGCAAATCCCTAGCCCTTAAATAAATATGCAACCAAATGAGGAGAGAAAATACCACAATATAGATTCAACATAATAGGGGGTTGGGAGTAGACCAGTAATTTTTTTTCTTTGAGTCCCACTGTATGAATCTTTCAAATACCAGTATTTTTGTTGCATCACTGAGAGCAGTAATACCCCACCATCCCAGGTTTGTACTACTCATCAAAACTGTAAATTTTGTTGGCAAGACTTCAGTTTACTAGCCTTTGTAGCAGCACCTGATCCATGGGCATCTTTACCGAGTCCCCTTTGACAGCTAATTTCATCTTCCACTGAGAATAGGCAAGGAGAGGTAGAGATTGGCTGAAAGCAGGAGTCATTTTGGCATGGTAATAGTTATTTCAAGAATTTTTATTGGGAGGAACTTTTTTTTTTAATTAAATTTATTGGGGTGACAATTGTTAGTAAATTTACATAGATTTCAGGTGTACAATTCTGTATTACATCGTCTATAAATCCCATTGTGTGTTCACCACCCAGAGTCAGTTCTCCTTCCATCACCATATATTTGATCCCCTTTACCCTCATCACCCACCCCCCACCCCCTTACCCTCTGGTAACCACTAAATTATTGTCTGTGTCTATGAGTTTTTGTTTGGGAGGAACTTTTTTATTTTTCCAGATCAATGATAAAAACAGATTCATTGGCAAAATTTCCATAACAATTTGCTTATGCAAATTAGGTGTATTTGGGCAAGTTCCCTAAGCTTTTAATGCTGGTGTTACAGAACACAAATGTCTTACTTTCCTACAGAATTGCTTCTGTTGTCACAATTGGAGAGCATATTATGGACTGAATGATTCCTGGGACATTTTTAGTACCCTAATTAGTTACTCAAGAAGACTGGAGAATCTTTCAGCAATTTTCTTTTACTCTTCTCTTTAAGGATATCTCTAACCTGGACTGGGTAAAGAATAATGGACTGAGTGATACTCCAAGGTCAGTTCTATTTGAGTAATTCCATCACCTAACTCTCCTGATGCTTCTCCACTTCCTCCTCCCCACTGGAAATACAAACCAATTTAAGATAAAAACAAAGCAATTTAAGCAATTTGTGACCAGCTTCCCTAATAAGCCACCTACACATACCAAGGATATGACTTCAAAATACATTACTTGAAAAGTTTTAAAGTGTAATCCCTTCCACCTTATTCTTGATTGTCACTTAACCCTCAGTCGTGGGGATCCAGGAACTCTTTTACTTCAATATTCAAAGACACGCAACCTACAGGCAAGATGGGGTTTTGCTTAATTCAAGTTTAAAAGAAAATCTATTCTTGTTGCAAAGAGTAAGATTTCATTCTCTCTTCTGGACAAGCAATATTCCATTATATATACGTACCATCTCTTCTTTATCCACATCCATTATTGGACACCCAGGTTGCCTCCATATCTTGGCTATTGTAAATAATGCTGCAATGAACATATGGATGCACTTGTCCCTTTGAAGTAATGTTTTGGGTTTCTTTGGATAAATACCCAGGAGTGAGATTACTGGGTTCTTCTTTGTCTCTGTCGGTATTCAGCCAGTATAAACAGGTACAAGCATACCAGTTTTTTATGGCTGACATCCATTATGATTGGGCCAGCGTGCCCTCTGAATGTTCAGTGCCCACGATCTATTCTTGGACTTAAATGTGTGTTAATTAAAACTACTAGACTGAGTCTTGGGAAAGAGCATAACAACGGAGCTAAAGTATGAAGTCTCATCAATTGTGAAAGTAATACAAAAATAATATGGCCAGTTTCCAGAACTATGGAGGAGAAAATTAATTATGGTCAGTTTTAATAATTATTGAAGATAAATATAAACATCATGTTACTAACCCTTAGACATTCTGATAAAATATAACATCTCATAATCAAGCAAGAAATTCCAACTTGCCAGAAAAAAAATGCTATAAAGCCTGTAACTGCTGGGGGGTGGGATGCAGTATAGACAGACCACATAAACCAGGAATGGGTTTTTTTTTTTAAATTTATAGGTTTCTGGTGCACAAGACAAGGTAATACTTAGACGTTCATCATTTATATCCCTCACACTGTGAACACCCCCATCCACTATCCCTCTGACCTCGCACCGAGCCATCACATTATATATATAAAATTATAGTTGGCATTCATTACTGTTTAGCTTCTGGTGTACAATGCCATGATCAGGCATCCACAGTATCTCTGAGGTGGTCTCCCAAATAGGACGCATGTCCGTCGGATACCCCAAAAAATCTTTACAACATCATTGAATAAGTTCCCCAAATTAATTAGGAATGGGGGTTTTAATGGCTCTGTAGCAAAGGAGATGAGGCCTTGGGTCCTTGTGAAATAAAGTTTTGGTGTTATAGACTCCTGAGGATGGCAGGTCCCCTTGAATTTTTGACCTTTAGTAAGAGGGTGAACAAAGAAAAGCAAATCCACTGACTCTATTCCTTATGCTGTACTCCACATCCCGTGAATATATATATATATATATATATATATATATATATATATATATATATATATATATATATATATAGTTGACATTCATTATTCTTTAGTTTCAGGTGTACACTGAAGTGGTCAGGCACCTACACCATCCATGAAGTGGTCTCCTTAATAAGACAAGTGTCCAACAGATACCCTATAAAATCTTTACAACATTATTGATTATATTCCCCAGACTGTCTTTCATATCCTCCTGGCAATCTTGTAGTTACTGATTGTGCTTTATAATCCCTTCACCTTTTCCCTCATACCCACACCCCTCCCATCTAGCAACCCTCAGTTTTTTCTCTATATCTCTTTGTCCAGCCTTCTTTATCCCATTGTCTATCCAAGGACACTTTGGTTCTTTCCATTTCTTTTCCACTATAAATAAAGCTGCAATGAACGTTGGAGCACACATATCTATATGGATAAATGTTTTTAGATATTTTTGATAGATATACCGGAGAGGGATTGTTGGGTCATATGGTAATTCTGTTCGTAATTTTTTAAGGAACCTCTATACTGCCTTCCATAGCTGCACCTATCTGAATTCCCACAAACAGAGTATGAGGGTTCCTTTTTCTCCACAGCCTCTCCAACATTTGTCATTACTTGTCTTGTTAATGACAGCCATTCTAACTTGTGTGAGGTGATATCTCATTGTGGTTTTTATTTGCATTTCTCTGTTGATTAGTGATATTGAACAATTTATTGTATGTCTATTTGCCATTTGTATGTCCTGTTTGGAGAAATGTCTACTCAGGTCCTCTGCCCATTTTTTGTTTGGATTGTTTGGGGTTTTTTTGATGTTAAGCTGTATTAGTTCTTATATATTTGGATGTCAGCCCCTTATCAGAGGGGTTGTTTACAAAAATCTTCTCCCATTCACTTGATTACCTCTTTATTTTGTAGATAGTTTCTTTTGTGGTGCAAAGGTTTTTAGTTTGATCTATATCATTTTAGCTTTTACATCCCTTGTCTTTGAAGTCTAAATTCATAAAATCCTGTTTGAACCCAAGGTCCATAAGATAGTGCCTGTGTTTTCTTCTATGCAGCTTATTGTTTCAGGTCTTATGTTTAGATCTTTGATCCATTTTGAGTTAATTATGGTAAACTGTGACAGATAGCAGTCTAGTTTCATTCTTTTGCACCTGGCTTTCCAAATCTCCCAGGAGCATTTATTGAAGAGGCTGTCTTTTCTCCATTTTATGATTTTGACTTCTTTGTCAAAAATTATCTGTCCATATTTATATGGGTTTATTTCTGGGTTCTCAATTCTATTCCATTGGTTGGTGTTGTCTGTTTTTCTGCCAATACCATGCTGTTTTGACTATTGTTGCCCTGTAGTACAAGCTGAAGTCAGGGAGTGCGATACCTCCAGCCATTGTTCTTCATTCTTAGGATTGCTTTGGCTATTCGGGGTCTTTTGCGGTTCCAAACAAATCTGATGATTTTTTGTTCTATTTTTTTTAAATGCCATTGAGATTTTGACGGGGATTGCATTAAATCTGTATATTGTTTTGGGTAATATGGTCATTTTCACTATGTTGATTCTTCCAATCCATGAGCACGGAATATCTTTCCATTTCTTTGTGTCTTCTTCAATTTCTTTTAAACATGTCTTACAGTTTTCAGTGTATAGGTCTCTGACGTCCTTGGTTAAGTTTATTCCTAGGTATTTTATTCTGTTTGTTGCAATTGCAAAAGGAATTGGTTTTTGTATTTCTTTTTATGAGATTTCCTTGTTAGTATATAGGAATGCAAGGGACTTTTGTACGTTGATTTTGTAGCCGACAACTTTACTGTATTCATTTATTGTTTTGAATAGCTTTGTGGTGAAGTTTTTAGGGTTTTCTATACGTAGGATCATGTCATCTGCAAAAAGTGACAATTTGACTTCTTCATTCTAAATTCAGATGCCTTTTATTTTTCTCCCATGATTGCTCTGGCTAGGATTTCCAATACTATGTTGAACAGCAGAGGTGATATCGTGTTTCCCCGAAAATAAGACCTAGCCAGAAAGTCAGCTCTAATGCATCTTTTGGATCAAAAATTAATATAAGACCCAGGCTTATTTTTACACAGTATAAGACTGGGCCTTATATACTATAATATAATATAAGACCGGGTCTTACATTAAGTTTTTGCTCCAAAAGACGTGTTTGAGCTGATTGTCAGTCTAGATCTTATTTTGGGGGAAACAAGTTAGGGGACAGCCCAGTTGTGTTCCTGACTATAGAGCGAAGGGCTTCAGTTTTTCACCATTAATTATGATATTAGCTGAGGGTTTGTCATATATGGCCTTATTATGTTGAGGTATTTTTCTTCTATACTTAGTTTATTGAGTGCTTTAATCAAAAAAGGATGTTGCATTTTGTCAAATGCTCTTTTGGCATCTATTGATATAATCATGAAATTTTTGTCCGTTATTTTTTTGTGTGGTGTATCACATTGATTGGATATGTTGAACCATCCTATAGTCCCTGGGGTGAACCCCACTTGGTCATGGTATATAATCCTTTTAATGCATTGTTGCATTTGGCTTGCTAGAATTTTGTTTAGGATCTTTGCATTAGTATTCGTCAGAGATATTGGTCTGTAATTTTCTTTTTTTCCACTATCCTTACCAAGTTGTGGTACTAGGGTAATGTTGGCCTCATAAAATGAGTTAGGGAGTATTTCCTCTTCTTCAATTGTTTGGAAGAGTTTCAGTAGGACAGGTCCTCTTTGAAGGTTTCATAGAATTCACTAGTGAAGCCATGTGGTCACAGACTTTTGCTTTTGGAAAGGTTTCAGATGACTGCTTCAATTTTCTTGCTGTTTTTCAGTCTATTTAGATTTTCCAAGTCATCATGATTCAGCCTAGAAAGGCTATATGTTTCTAAGAACTTGACCACTTCTTCTAGGTTATTGAATTTGGTGGCATATAGCCTTTCATAGTATTCGTGGATGATGCTCTGTATTTTTGTGGCATCCGTGATAACTTCCCCTTTTTCATTTCTGATTTTGTTTATTTGTGTCTTTTATCTTTTCATTTCAGCGAGTCTAGCCAAAGGTTTGTCAATTTAATTAATCTTTACAAAGAACTAGCTCTTTGTCACATTGATTTTTTCTATCGTCTTTTTGTTCTCTATTTCATGTAATTCCGCTCTGATTTTCATTATTTCCTTCTTTTGCTGACTTTGGGTTTCATTTGTTCTTTTTCTAGTTTTTTTTTTTTTCTAGAAGGCAGGCAGCTCAGAGCTCCAAGCTCTGACTTCATCCTGTAGCCTGTCTCGTCTGCATCTCTGCATTTCCCTCTTCCCTCCTCCCCTATGCATTCAGTTTGTCCACATTTAGATGATTTCAGTTTCACATTTCTTAGTCTTGCCTGTCTGCTGCTTTGGGATTCCTTTGTGGAAATATAGTTGTTCAATTTGTTTTAAATATCAGGGGAGATTTCAAGAGGCTTACCTCATGCTGCCATTTCTATGATGTTATCTTCCAGAAGATATATTTTGAAACAACGTAGCTTCAAATACATAAAGCAAGATTTGACAGTAAAGCAGGGAAACATTGATATATTCACCCTCATATTTGAAGACTTTAACAGCTCTCAGTGATTGATAGAGTAAGCAGCAAAAATAGTGCAGTTAGAGAACACTGTTGATATAATCGACATGAGTAGAACTCTGGATCTAATCATTAGATACAGTTCCTCTTCTTCAGTTATTCCTGAAATAGTTCTAAAAATTGTTTATGTAATAGGTTATAAAGTATATTTCAAAAAAATATTCCAAAAGTTTGTATACAAACTACTTTCTCTTACCCCACTGCAATAAATGTATAAACAATTTAAAATGATATTGAAATCCTTGTGAATTTTGAAATTAAAAAAGTACTCACTAATATAATCCACTGGTTAAAAAATGGTGAGAAATTATTAATGGAAAATTATAATTCATTAAGAATTGAACAACAACCATGACACTATACAACACAACTTGTGGAATGCTCCTAAAGACACATTTAGATAGAAATATTCAGCTTCAGATGACTATTTAAGAAGAGAAAGAAAACCAACATTAATGAACTTTGTTCACCTTAAGGAGTTAGAAAATGAACAACAGAATTGACCTAAAGAAATAAATAATTAAATAAATGCAATAAAAAACATAAAGGAAGTAAAGTTAGAGGTACACATTAATGAAATGGTGAACAAAGAAATAATAGAGAGGATCAACAATAGCAAAATCTAGCCTTTGGAAGGAGTATACACAAGATGTTACATAATCGATGAGCTTACTGTAATATTGATTGTACAAACAGAATTGACAAATGATGAATATTAGGAATGGAAAAGGAGACAACATCATAGATACAGTAAAGTTTAAAAGCACAGTAGCAGTTGATAATTGATCCAAATGGCGGCATGAGTTGAGCCTCTGTAAAGCTCCCCTGGAATTTACAACGAATCGGACAATAGTAACTCCACAAAGAATTCCCTGCACAGCAGACAGGCAAGACGAAGAGGCCCACTACTAAATTCACTCCAGGTGGGTGAATCACGTGGGGGGGGGAGGAGGGAAGGGAGAAGAGCGGGGACGGAGCCACACGGGTGCAAGACGCAAACCTAGCTCAGTGTACCAAGCTCGCTGCATCCTAGAACTACCGCAGCTGCGGGAGAGTGAAGAATTTGGACTGGTAGGGCTCCGCTTACGGCCCACAGGGCTGAGGGGGCAACATATAACACGGCTGAACCCAACGCTCACGGCAGAGACCTCAGAGCAAAGACTGAGGGAAGAAGGCTGAAAATGGCGGTTTAAGCCCTCACTGCCGAGCCGGGAACAGAATAGGCAGAGACTAGCTGCCCCCTCCCTACCCTCCCAGAGCTTGCCCGACCCCAACTGCCTGGTGCTAGAAGCGATAAAGTAGCAGTGTCAGATCAAAAGGACAGGATATTTGCTGTTCTGAGAACTGTGGACAGCAGACACAGATTTGCAGCCCAACTAGTTCCAGCAAAGGGAGGGAGCTGTGGAAGCAGAACCAGCGGTGGTGGTGGTCTCCGCCATTGCTCTGGGCCACCTCTCACAATTCACCCCGCCCCTGGCCCCACCTATCGGGGCGGATCCCTGCAGGAGTAAACAGAACTGCTAAAACATACGGTCTCTGAATCCGGTGCAGAAAGACCTTTGGAACTTCAAAAGATCTCCACAAGCCCACAGGGATGTTGCGCCCTATGACCCAGGTGAACTGTTAACAGAGGAGAGGCCCATCTCCCAAGGAATCCCCCCATTGTGTGAGAAGCTGGAATAGTGCAGAGAAAACATAGCACTACTTTGTGAGAGAGAAAAAAAAAGCTGCAGTAGGAGATAAAATAAAACATTCTACCAACAAGTATTGGAAAACAAAAGAAAGACCTCTTCCTATCAACCTGTTGCAGAAGCCACTCCTGTAGATGTCTAGGAAGAGAAATAATAAATCAGTAATTGCCATGAATAATCAAGGCAACAAGACAGCTTAGAAAGAAAGTGAAAAGTCTCCGGAAAAGGAACATAAAGATATGGAAATATGTGACTTAAATGACAGAGAATTCAAGATTGCACTTCTGAAAGAACTCAACGAGATGCAAGAAAACAAAGAAAGGCAATTTAATGCACTCAGAAACGCAATCAAAGAACAACATGAGCGTTTTACCAAAGACATTGAAATTTTAAAAAAGAACCAAACGGAATTACTGGAGATTAAGAAATCAATGGAAGAAATTAAGAATGAAATAACCAGCTTAGGTAGTAGAGTTGACCATATAAAGGAAATAATCAGTGACATCGAAGATAGAAACCTGGAAATTAAAAAAATGGGAGTAGAAAGAGACTTGAGACTTAAATGAAATGAAAGAACTCTACAAGAACTTTCTGACTCTATCAGAAAGAGCAATATAAGAATAATGGGCATACCAGAAGGAGAAGAAACAGAGAAGGGAACAGAGAATATATTCAAACAAATTGTTGATGAGAACTTCCCAGATTTGTGGACAGAACTGGATCCTCGAATCCAAGAAGCAAATAAAACACCTAATTACCTCAATCCCAACAGGCCTTCTCCAAGGCACATTGTATTGAAGCTGTCTAAAATTAACACCAAAGAAAGAATCCTCAAGGCAGCCAGGGAAAAGAAGACGGTAACCTACAAAGGAAAGCCCATTAGATTATCATCAGATTGTTCAGCAGAAACTCTACAAGCCAGGAGGGAATGGAACCAAATATTCAAACTATAGAATAAAAGAAATCATGAGCCATGAATAATATATCCAGCAAAGATATCCTTCAGATATGAAGAAGGAATAAAGACCTTTCCAGACATACAGAAGCTGAGGGAATTTTCTAATACACGACCTGCACTACAAGAAATACTAAAGGAGGCTATTCGACCACCATCAACAGGGACTATTTGTGGCCACCGAAACATAAAAAGGGGGAGTGTAAAGGCCTGAACCAGAATATGGGAATGGAGAAAGTAAGAGTGCTGAAGAAAATAGAATACTCTAAATATCAAACATTCTTTTACATAATCTTAAGGGTAACCACTCAAAAAAAAAAAACAGAACTGAAATATATACGGTAATAAAAGAAGAAACAGAAGTAAACATCATAGATTGCCACCACACAGAAATAAAAGACAACAACAAAAAGGCAAAGAAACAATGGAGGCACAGCCTCACCAGAAAACTAAAGATAGAATGACAGGAAATCCTCCCGTATCAATAATCACTCTAAATGTAAATGGACTGAGCTCATAAATAAAAAGGCACAGATTAGCAGATTGGATCAAAAAACTAAACCCAACCATATGCTGTCTCCAAGAGACACATCTCAGCTACAACGACAAGCATAGACTCAAAGTGAAAGGGTGGAAATTGACACTCCAAGCAAATGGTACCCAGAGAAAATCAGGTGTAGCCGTAATGATATCAGATGAAACAGACTTCAGGGTGAAAAAGATAACAAGAGACAAAGATGGACATTTCATAATTGTAAAGGGGACTATACAACAAGAAGACATAACAGTCATCAATATTGATGTCCCCAATCAGAGAGCACCGAAATATACAAAGCAACTACTAACAGAACTAAAGGGAGAAATTGACCCAAACACAATTATGCTAGGGGACTTAAATACATCAATGACAGCTATGGATAGATCATCCAAACAGAAAATAAATAGTGAAACAGCAGCCCTAAATGACACATTAGATGAAATGGACATGATTGACATATATAGAGCACTTCGTCCTAAAACATCAGACTATACATTCTTTTCGATTGTACATGGAACATTCTCAAGGATAGACCGTATATTGGGACATAAAAGCTGCCTCAGCAAATTTAAGAAGATTGAAATCATATAAAGCATATTCTCTGATCACAGGTCTTTGAAATTGGATATAAACTTTGAAAAGAAAGCAGGAAAAAACACAAATACATGGAGATTAAACCACATACTTTTAAAGAACGACTGGGTCAAAGAAGAAATTAGAGGAGAGATCAAAAGATACATAGAAACAAATGACAATGAAAATACATTCTGCCAAAAGTTTTGGGATGAAGTGAAAGCAGTTTTAAGAGGGAAATTTATATCATTACAGGCGTATCTCAAGAAACAAGAAAAATCCCAAATAAATAACCTCATGTTACACCTTAAATAACTAGAAAAAGAAGAACAAGTGATACCCAAGGACAGCAGAAGAAAGAAAATAACAAAAATCAGAGCAGAGCTCAATGAAATAGAGAACAAAAAGACAATAGAAAATATTAATGTGACAAAGAGCTGCTTCTTTGAAAAAATTAATAAAATCGACAAACCCTTCGCTAGACTCACTAACATAAAAAGAGAGAAGATACTAATTAGCAAAATCAGAAATGAAAAAGGGGAAGTTATCACGGACACAACAGAAATACAAAGGACCATGCAATAATACTGTGAAGAACTATTTGCCACCAAATTCAATAACCTAGAAGAAATGGACAAGTTCTTAGAAACATATAGCCTTCCAAGGCTGAACCATGAAGAACTGGAAAATCTAAACAGACCGATCACCAGTAAAGAAATTGAATCAGTCATCCAAAACCTTCCCAAAAGGAAAAGTCTGAGACCAGATGGGTTCACTAGTGAATTCTCCCAAACCTTCAAAGAGTATCTAATACCAATCCTGCTCAAACTCTTCCAAAAAATTGAAGAAGAGTCAGTACTCCCTAACTCATTTTATGAGGCCAACATTACCCTGATACCAAAACCTGGTAAGGACAACACAAAAAAAGAAAACTACAGACCTATATCTCTGATGAATACTGATGCAAAAATCCTAAACAAAATTGTAGCAAATCGAATACAACAATGCATTGAAAAGATTACTCATCATGACCAAGTGGGGTTCATCCCTGGGGCACAAGGATGGTTCAACATCCGCAAATCCATCAATGTGATACATCACATAAACAAAATAAAGGACAAAAAACATATGATTATGTCAACTGATGTAGAAAGAGCATTTGACAAGATACAACATCCATTTATGATTAAAACACTTAATAAAATAGGTATACAAGGAAAATACCTTAGCATAATAAAGGCCATCTACGACAAGCCCTCAGCTAATCTCATAATTAATGTTGAAAAACTGAAGCCCTTTGCTCTACGTTCAAAAACACGACAAGGTTTTCCCTTATCACCTCTGCTTTTCAACATAGTGTAGGAAGTCCTTGCCAGAGCCATCAGGGAAGAGAAAGAAATAAAAGGCATCCAAATTCGGAATGAAGAAGTTAAATTTTCACTCTTTGCAGATGACATGATGCAACATATAGAAAATCCTAAAGACTCCACCAAAATGCTGTTAGAAACAATCAACGAATACAGTAAAGTTGCTGGCTACAAAATCAACATACAAAAGTCCATTGCATTCCTATACACTAAAATGAAATCTCAGAAAAAGAAGTACAAAAACAATTCCCTTTGCAATTGCAGCAAAAAGAATAAAATACCTAGGAATAAACTTAACCAAGTATGTGAAGGATTTATATGCTGAAAACTATAAGACATTTTTGAAAGAAATTGAAGAAGACACAAAGAAATGGAAAGACATTCCTTGCTCATGAATTCGAAGAATTGACATAGTTAAAATGGCCATATTACCCAAAGCAATATACAGATTTAATGCAATCCCCATCAAAATCCCAATGGCATTTTTGAAAGAAATAGAACCAAAAATCATCAGATTTTTCTGGAACCACAAAAGATCCCGTATAGCCAAAGCAATCTTAAGAAAAAAGAACAATGCTGGAGGTATCACACTGCCTGACTTTAGCTTGTACTGCAGGGCTACAATAATCAAAACAGCATGGTATTTGCAGACAAACAGACACATAGACAAATGGAATAGAATTGAGAACCCAGAAATAAAACCACATTAATATAGACAGATAATTTTTGACAAAGAAGCTAAGAACATACAATGGGGAAAAGACAGCCTCTTCAATAAATGGTGCTGGGAGAATTGGATAGCCACGTGCAAGAGAATAAAACTGGACTGTTATCTGTCACCATGTACCAAAATTAATTCAAAATGGATCAAAGACTTAAGCATAAGACCTGACACAATAAACTGCATAGAAGAAAACATAGGTACGAAACTTATGGACCTTGGGTTCAAAGAGCATTTTATGAATTTGACTCCAAAGGCAATGGAAGTAAAAGCTTAAATAAACAAATGCGAGTATATGAAACTTAAAAGCTTCTGCACAGCAAAAGAAATCATCGACAAAATAAAGAGGCAACCGACTGAATGGGAGAAGATTTTTGCAAACAGTTCCTCCAATAAGGGTCTAATATCCAAAATATACAAGGAACTCATGAAACTCAACAACAAAAAAACAAACCACCCAATTGAAAAATGGGCAGAGGACCTGAAGAGACATTTCTCTGAAGAGGACTTACAAATGGCAAATAGACATATGAAAAAATGCTCAACAATTATCAGAGAAATGCAAATAAAAACCACAATAAGATATCACCTCACCCCAGTCAGAATGGCTATCATCAACAAGACAAATAGTAACAAGTGTTGGAGAGGCTTAGAGAAAAAGGAACCCTCATCCACTGTTGGTGGGAATGCAGACTGGTGCAGCCGTTATGGAAGGCAGTGTTGAGCTTCCTCATGAAATTACAAATAGAACTACTGTATGACCCAGCAATCCCTCTCCTGGGTATCTACCCAAAGAATTTGAAATCATTTATCCATAAAGACACCTGTGCTCCAATGTTCATTGCAGCTTTGTTTGTGGTGGCCAAGACATGGAAACATCCAAAATGTTCCTGGATAGATGAATGGACAAAGAAGTTGTGGTATATATATACACAATGGAATACTATTCGGCAGCAAGAAAAGATGATATAGGAACATTAGTGACAACGTGGATGGATCTTGAGAGTATAATGCTAAGCGAAATAAGTCAGACAGAAAAAGCAGAGAACCCTATGATTTCACTGATATGTGGTATATAAACCAAAAACAACAAAAGAACAAGACAAAGAAATGGGAAACAAAAACTCATAGACACAGACAATAGTTTAGTGGTTACCAGAGGGTGTGGGGGGAGTGAGATGAGCGTAAGGGGCATCAAATATATGGTGATGGATGCAGAATTGACTCTGGGTGGTGAACACACAATGGGATTTATAGATGATGTAATACAGAATTGTACACCTGAAATCTATGTAATTTTATTAAATTGTCACCCCAATAAATTTTTAAAAAGGCACAGCAGTACCACCACCAATAACTACATAAAGAAATCTAAGAATTACACAAATGAACTCTTCATGCAATAATGAAACTTATTAAAACTGTCTCAAGGAGGAACAAATAAGTTGGATAAATATAAACTTTAAAGAAATTCTATTGATAGTCAAAAATTTAGTATAAAAATATCACTAGATCTAGAGGATTTCATGTCAGTTTACCAAGTTTTGAAAGAATATAACATTTCTGTTGTTTTTAAAGTCAGAGAATAGAAAAAGAAATAAGTCTCCCCTCAACTAATTTTTAGAGTACGATAAAATCTTGTCATCTAAACTAGATAGATATCCTTTGAGAAAGGTAAATTATAGGATGGCCTCACTGATGTACATGGAAGCGGAAAAACATTAATATCATATCAGCAAATTAAATCCATTAATGGATTTGATTTATAAAATACCACCTCATGGCAATTTGGATTTATATCAGAGATATTAAAGAATAGTACACCAGCTGCTTCCAAATCCCTTCACCTTTGGAGGGATAGTGGATGGGGGGAGGGGGGTTCACAGTATGAGGGATATAAATGATGAACGTCTAAGTATTACCTTGTTTTGTACACCTGAAACTAATAAATAAATAAATTAATTAAAATAAAAAAAAAGATGATGAAAAGGCAAAAAAAAAAAGAATAGTATAACTATTTTTAAAAATTAGTGTTAGCTTTGATTGCTTTAAAGAAGAAAATTCTCCCATTCAAGGGTGGTGAACACACAATGGGATTTATAGATGAAGTAATACAGAATTGTACACCTGAAATTATGTAATTTCATTAACAATTGTCACCCCAATAAATAAAAAATAAATTAAAGCAGAAAATCCACATAACCATTTCAATACATTTAAAAAATCATTTAGTATAATTGAATATCATTTTATGATTTAAAAACTCCTAAGAAACTAGGAGTAAAATAGGGCCTTTACAATTGGCCAAATGTTTGTTACCCATCTGACAAAACCGATAGTTGTTGCAATATTATTGACTATATTCTCTATGCTGTAACTTACATCCCCATGACAATTTCGTAACTACCAATTTGTATTGCTGTACATCTGAAACTAATATAAAATAATATTGAATGTCAACTGTAACTGAAAAATAATAAATTTTAAAAATTGGACAATTTTTTTTTTATTAGTTTCAGGTGCACAAGACAAAGTAATACTTAGACGTTTATCATTTATATCCCTCTTACTGTGTGAACCCCCCTCCTCCCATCCACTATCCCTCTGACATTGCACCGAGCCATTACATTTCCACTGTCTCTATTCCTAATGCTGTACTCCACTTCTTGTAAGTATATACATATATAACTTCTAAAATAACACATACCGTGTTTCCTCGAAAATAAGACCTAAACGGAAAATAAGCCCTAGCATGATTTTTCAGGATGACATCCTCTGAACATAAGCCCTAATATGTCTTTTGGAGCAAAACTTAGTAGAAGAAACGGTCTTATTTTCGGGGAAACACAGTAGGAGTTTATCTTCACGACCTGGAGTTAGGGAAAGAGTTCTTCATCAATATTATGAACTTCTGTTTAATTTGTTTATTTTGTTACACAGTAGCTATGGGGATGTAGGGTATAGCATAAGGAATATAGTCAATAATATTGTGATAGCATGGTACAGTGTCAGATGGCTGCTGGACTTACGGTGATCACTTCTTTAGCATTGGGAATATAATCAATAGTGTGTTAATAACTGTGTATAGTGCCAGGTGGGTACTGTTGAATAACTATGATTTGTACCTGAAACTAATATAATATTGTATGTTAGCTATATTTTAATAAAATTTTTAAAAAATATATTATAAACTTCTGCCCTGTGAAGGACACTGTGAAGAAAATAGAAAGACAGGCCACAGAGTGGGAAAAATATTTGCAAATCATATATCTGATAAAGGACTTGTATGCAGAATGTATAATGGATTCTTAAAACTCAACAGAAAACCAACAACCCAAGTAAAAATGGGCAAAATATTTGAATAGATACTTTACAGAGAAGACTAACAGATGGCAAATAAATACATGAAATGATACGCAATGAATGCCATTAAACATGGAAATAGAAATTAAAGCCACAATGAGATGCCACTACAAACCTATCAGAATGGCTATAATAGTAATTTTTTAGAATATACAGTATCAGTGACAGTGAGAATGCAGAATAACTGAGACTTGCATACATTGCCAGTGAGAATATAAAATGGTGCAGTACTCTGGAAAACAATTGGGGAGTTTCTTATAAAACTAAACATGTTTCTTATAAAACTAAACATGTGATTCTATATAATGCAGCAGTTGCACTTCTGGGTGTTAATCCTAGAGAAATGAAAACTTATGTCTACACACAAACCTGTACATGAATGTGTAGAGAGCTTTATTTCTAGTAAATCAAATTAGAAACAACCCAAATGTCCATTAAAAGATGAATGGATAAAGCATATTGTGGTATATTCACATAATGGAATATTACTCAGCAATAAGGAAAAAAAATGAACTTTGATACATGCATTTAACTTGGATGAATTGTAAAGGCAGCATGCTGAATGAAAGAAGCCAGTATCAGAAGGTCACATACTTTATGATTTCATTTGTATGACATTCTCAAAATGACAAAACTACAGTGACAGAGTGGTTGCTAGTGTTTAGGAGTGGAGGCATAGTGTGACTACAAAGGGGTAGCGTGAGGTAGGTAGTATTTGGGATGATGGATCTGTTCTGTATCCTGATGGTTGGGTTGGTTACATCTATATATGTGTTAAAATTCATAGAACTATTAATAGTGTCACTCTCAAAATGTCTGGCTTAAATGGTATGTTTTATAGTCACCCTAAATATGACATCATTTGTTTTCATTTTATGGTATGTCAAGCAATAGAAAAAAAAATATATATGTTTTTGTTTACTGATCACATGTAGAAGCATAGAACTTGCATGGCATATACACTTTCCTCTAAACAGAAGAAAGGAATGGGAGCTTTAGCTGTCATTAGTAAATATGACAAAATTTAAAGTTAAAAATTAGAAATAAACATAAATAAAAGATGACCCTCAATGGAAAGAAGAGAATAATGTAATGGTTAATTAACAGGTCATGTCCTTGTTAGAACATGATCAGTTCTTGAAGCAAGTGAATGATTGGATGTGTCGGTAGTCCTCTCAGGCTGTTGAAAAGTGAAATGGTAGGTGCTGATGTTAGCTATCCTCTTACTGTTCTGACTGAAACTGCAATTATATGAGTAATAGCCTTCCTGAGGAAGGGAACCTTTATTACCCTAATACAGAGAGAGAAATTCCAGACACAGTAGTTACAAAAAGACTAGAATATATTATTGTCACCCGCAGTTTTAATGGGTAAAAAACGAAAAATGTCATCAGCATCAAGTGCATCCTAGGGTGGGCTTTCTTAAGTATGACTCCGTGCAATAATGACTTGCTGTTTTATTTGCCTTCGACGGGAAGAAGACAAAGGGATGTGATTAAATGCAATTCTTAATTGATAAATTTAGGTATGCAATTTGTTCTACAATTAATTCACAAAACTCCTTTTAAAACAGATTTTGTTTCACCAAACTAAGATTTGTTTTGCAGTTCCCACTTCAGTCAGGGTAATGCAAGTGAGACTTGTCCCCTTATATAAAAAATGCTATCATAGATCATTCAGCATCCCTTCCACAACCGCACTCCCTCTGAAAAAGGAGACATGGCTCTCATTTGGGTATTACAATGATAACTCACTGTTGATTTCGTTCTAAAAACTCATTTATTGAGCTATAATTCACATACCATACGATTCTCTAATTTAAAATCTACAGTTCAGTGGGTTTCAAGTATATTGATTGTATGTACAACCAGTTAATTTTAGAATATTCTCATCATCTTTCAAATAAACCTTGTACCATTTAGCTAACACCCCCCATCTCCTCATCACCTCATCACCCACCCCAGACCTCAATTTACTTTTTGTCTCTATAAAGTTCCCTTATTTGCACTTGCTTATAAATGAGATCATATAGTATGGGGGCTCTTGCGTATGGCCTCTTTCACTTAGCATAATGTTTTCAGTGTGAATCTATGTATCAGTACTTCATTTTTTCCTCTGGTTGAATACCATTTCATTATATGGATATAATACATTTAATTTATTCATTTGTGTCTTGATAAACATTTGGGTTGTTTCTATTTTTTGGCAATTGCCAGTAATCCTGCTATACAAATCCATGTATAAGTTTCTGTGCAGACACATGTATTCAATTTACTCGTGTATATGCCTAGGAATGGAATGACTGGGTCATATGGTAAATCTGTGTTTAATTGCGTGAAAAGTCACCAGATTGTTTTCCAAAGCAGCTGCACCATTTTACATTACCTCTAGTAGTGTATGAAGGTTCTAATTCCTCCACACCCTGACCAACATTTGTTGTTATGTGACTTTTTGATTCTAGCCATCATAGTGGATTTAAGGTGGCATCTTATTGTGATTTGATTTGTATTTCCCTGATGACTAATGATGTTGAGTACCTTGTCATGTGCTTGTTGGTCCTCTGTATATCTTCATTGCAGAAGTATCTATTTAAATCCATTCTACATTTTTATAAATTAAAGTTTATTGGCGTGACAATGGTTAGTAAAGTTACATAGGTTTCACGTGTACAAGTCTGTAATACATAATTTATATATCACACTGTGTGTTCACCACTCAGAGTCAGTTCCTCTTCCATCACCATGTATTTGATCCCCTTTACCCTCATCTACCATCCCCTTCCCCACTTACCCTCTCATAACCACTAAACTATTGTCTGTGTCTATGAGTTTTTGTTTATTTATTTGTCGTTCCTTTGTTGTTTTCAGTTTTATATCCCACGTATCAGTGAAGTCACATGGTTCTATACTATTTCTGTCTGACTCATTTTACTTAGCATAATAATCTCAAAATACATCCATGTTGTTGCAAATGGAACTACTTCATCTTTTCTTATGGCAGAATAGTATTCCACTGTGTATATGTACCACAACTTATTTATCTAATCATCTATCGAAGGACACTTTGGTTGTTTCCATGTCTTGGTCACTGTAAATAAAGCTGCGGTTAATATCTGAGCGCAAATACCTTTATGGATAAATGTTTTCAGATTGTTTGGGTAGATATCCAAGAAGAGGGATTACCATATGTTAATTCTATTGTTAATTTCTTGAGGCACCTCCACACTGCCTTCCATAGCGGCACCAATCTGCATTCCCACCAACAGTGTCTGAGGGTTCCTTTTTCTCCACAGCCTCTCCAACAAATTTTTTAAATTGGACTATTTATCATTTTTACTTTGACTTGTAAAAGTTCTTTATGTATTCTAGATGTAGGTTCCTTATCATATATATGATTTGTAAAGGTGTTTTCTTATTCTGTGAGCTGTCTTTTCACTATGTTGATGGTTGCCTTTGAATCACAAAAGTTTTAAATTTTGATGAAGCCCGATTTGTCTATTTTTTGTTGTTGTTCACATTTTTGGTGTCATATGTAAGAATCTTTGCAAAATACAGGATTGTGAAGATTTTTTCCCATTAGACGTGTTATCTTGTAGAATGTTATGCAAAATTTGTAATGTTATCTTGCAAAAGTTTTATCATTTTTGTACTTACATTTAGATTTTTGATCCATTTTGAGTTAATTTTTGTATACAGTGCGAGGTAAAAGCCCAACTTCATTATTTTGCATGTGGATATCCACTTGTCCCAGAATCATTTATTGAAAGACTGTTGAATGGTCTTGGCACCCTTGTCAAAAATTAGCTGACCACATACATAGGAGTTAATTTCTGGATTCCGTGTTCTGTTCCACTGATCTATATGTCTGTCCTTGTGCCAGTACTACACTATCTTGTTTACGTTATTTTGAAGTAAGTTTTGAAATTGGCACGTGTGAATCCTCCCAATTTATTATTTTTTTCCAGGATGGTTTTGGCTTCTCCAGGTCCCCTGCAATTCATGTGAATTTTAGAATAACCTTGTTAATTTCTACAAAGCCCACTGGGATTCTGATAGGGATTGTGCTTCATCTGTAGATTAGTTTGGGGAGTGTTGCCATCTTAACAATGTTGTGTTCCAATCCATGAATATGAGATTTTTTAAAAAATTTATTTAGATTTTATTTAATTTTCTTTCAGTAATATTTTGTCGTTTGCTGTTTATAAGTTTTGTACTTCTATTCAATTTATTCTGAAGTTTTTTATTCTTTTTGATGCTCCGAATGGAATTGTTTTCTTAATTTCTTTTTTTTTTGGGTTGTTCTTTGCTAATGTATAGAAATACAATGAATTTTTGTGTATTGATCTTGTATCCTGCATCCTTGCTGAACTTATTTATTAGTACTAATAGTTTTTTAGTAGATTCCATGGTATTTTCTATATACAATGTCATCTGTAAATAGAAATAGCTTTACTTCTTTTGGTCCAATCTGTGTAACTTTCATTTATTTTTTCTTGTCTAATTGCCCTGCTCAGAACCTCTGGTACAATATTGGAGTGGTAAGAACAGAAATATAGTAGTCCTCCCTTATCCATGGGGTATATGTTCCAAGACTCCCAGTGAAAGCTTAAAACTGCAGACAGTACTGAATCCTATACATACTATGTTTCTTTTTTTCTCTATACATACTCGTACAAGCCTTTTCACTTAAAGGAAGCACTTTATGACTTCTCTTTGGCATATCCGAATTTCCAGTGTCACTACTATTACCCTTTGGGATCATTATTTAGTAAAATAAGGGCTACTTAAACACAAGCACTGTGATACTGCCACAGTTGAGCTGATAACCGAGATGGTTACTAAGTCACTAAGCGGTGGGGAGCATGTACAGCATGGAGGTGCTGGACAAAGGAATGATATACGTCCCAGGTGGGACAAAGTGGGACAGTGTGAGATTTCATCACACTACTCAGAGTGGCATGCAATTTAAAACATATGAATTGTTTATTTCTGGAATTTTCCAGTTAATATTTTCAGACCACATTTGACTGTGGATAACAAATTGTGAAAAACAAAACTGCAGACAAGGGTAGACCACTGTACTTGTATTGTTCCTGATCTTAGTGGGAAAGCATCCAGTCTTTTACCATTATGCATGATGTCTGTGGATTTTGCATAGATGTCCTTTATCTAATTGATAAAGTTCCTTTCTATTCTTGTTTGTTGAGTTTTTATTTTTAATCTTGAAAGGGTGTTAAATTATTGTCAGATACTTTTTCTTAGTCTATTGAGATGATTATGTATTTTTTTTATTCTAGTGATATAATGTACTAAAATAATTGATTTTATCTACCCCAAAAATCTGAAAACCTTTATCCATAAAGACACGTGTGTTCCAATGTTAATTGCAGTTTTATTTACAGTGGCCAAGACATGGAAACAACCAAAATGTCCTTTGATAGATGAATGGATAAAGAAGTTGTGGTATATATACATATATATATATATATATATATACATATATATATATATATATATATATACATATATATATATATATATATGTATATATATATATATATAGAATGGAATACTATTCGGCAGTAAGAAAAGGTGAAATAGGACTATTTGTGACGACGTGGATGGATCTTGAGAGTATAATGCTAAGCGAAATAAGTCAGACAGAAAAAGCAGAGAACCATGATTTCACTGATATGTGATATGTAAACCAAAAACAACAAAAGAACAAGACAAAGAAATGAGAAACAAAAAGTCATAGACACAGACAATAGTTTAGTGGTTACCAGAGGGTAACGGGGGAGGAGGGTGGTAGATGAGGGTAAAGGGGATCAAATATATGGTGATGGAAGGAGAACTGACTCTGGGTGGTGAACACACAATGGGATTTATAGATGATGTAATACAGAATTGTACACCTGAAATTATGTAATTTCATTAACAATTGTCACCCCAATAAATAAATTTAAATTAAAAAAATTGGTAAATGAGCAAAAGAAAGATAAACTATGCTGTAAAATAAAAAAAGTTTAAAAATTGAAAAAAAAAGGAAAAAAACGTTAAACCAATGGTGGAACCTTGGCATATAAATCCCATGGGGTCATGACACAGAATTCTTTTTACATGTTTCTAGATTCCGCTTGCTAGTATTTTGTTGAGTTATGTGGGGTAGTCTCTGTATCAGTTCTACTCTTTTATTCCCTAGGTAAACATTGTTACAATAGTATAGTATTGTGTTTTTTTCTCTCTTTATAATGTTGGCTTAATGGGATGAAATGTTCAATGCTGGACCAACTAGATAAATAAGACAATCCATGCTAATAACCTCTGATTCGTTGTCATGTTCCATTTGTTATCAAAATGCAAAACTACTTTTCAAATATAAGGTAGGGAACAAATTCTACTTTTATTTTATTTATTTATTTTTCAAAGATATAATTGACATATACCATATTACTTTCAGGTATACAATATAACGATTCAATATTTGCATATATTGCAAAATGATCACCACAATAAGTCTAACATCCATCACTTCACATAGTTACAAATTTTTTTCTTATTATGAGAACTTTCAAGATCTACTCTCTTACTCACTTTCAAATATATAATACAGTATTGTTAACCGTGGTAACCAGACTGTACATTATATCCCCAGGAGTTATTTATTTTATAACTAGAAGTTTGTATCTTTTGACTACTTTCACCTATTTTTTCCACCCCCACCACCCGACCACTGGCAACCACCAATTTGTTCTCTGTATCTATGAATTTGGGATTTTTTAAAAAAGCAAAATCAATTTTAAAGTTTATTCTGTTTGTGAGTTAAATTGCAGCTATTACTTATTTCACCACAAATTAACTTTCATTATCTTTTCATCTTTGATTCGAGAGTGAACTAGTTATAGATGGTTCATCCTTTGTGGCTGAAATGGAATTATTAGTAACAATGGAAGTTAAATTGTACTGGGTTCAAGTAGAAGGAGCTAAGGTGAGAACCCAAGTCTATAAACTACTTCCTCTGTCTGCCCAATCACATTTAAACAGTTTACTCCTCACCCCT
This sequence comes from Rhinolophus hipposideros, assembly GCF_964194185.1. Lineage (NCBI taxonomy): Eukaryota > Metazoa > Chordata > Mammalia > Chiroptera > Rhinolophidae > Rhinolophus > Rhinolophus hipposideros. Next base: position 53,203,868 of record NC_138046.1, on the reverse strand, counting down.
TAACACTGCTCCTCTTTTCCATTTATTGCCATGTATGTTATTCTTTATTACCCATGGATGACTCATTCTTTCTTTTATGTCTTTTGAGTAAATATGTATTACACATCTTCTTGTAGCTAGCATGGTTTGTAGACAGTTTTTGTATATACTGATCTCTAGTGCCTGAAAGGACAATTTTGCCAAAAGTGCAAGAACTACCACTTTTACACGTCTCTGATTTTAACCATGATTACATTATAGTCAAGTTGTAAAGATTCTGTAGGGTATCTGATGGACACTTGTCTCATTATGGAGACCACCTCAGGGATGATGTAGATGCCTGATCACTGCACTGTACACCTGAAGCTGAAGCTGAACAATAATGAATGTGAACTACAATTATATATATATATGTGTGTGTGTGTATATGTATATGTATATATATATACATATACGTATATGTGTGTGTATATATATATATATATATATATATATATATATATATATATATATATACATATGGTTACAAGAAGCCAAGTAAACATTATGAATAGAGACAGTGGAAGTGTAATGGCTGTGTGCAATGTCAAAGGGACAGTGGATGGGGGGAGGGGGGCTGTCACTGTGTGAGGGATATAAATGATAAATGTCTAACTATTGCATTGTTTTGTGTACCTGAAACTAATAAAGAAAAAAGGAAAAAAATATAGTCAAGGTGTGTGAGTGTGTTGTGCAGGGTAAGACTTTGGGTAGCTGCTAACTGTGGCATATTTCTTAAACAGTGCATTCATTGTGTAAGGTTCTCATGTTCAACATCTTCAGTGATTTCTTCCCTTGCAATAATTCAGACCTCCTTAGCTTGGTATCCAAGTCTCTCCATATTAGGGCCCACTCTGTAGAAGCTCACTTAACCATTGTTTCCCATTGTGCACTGTTCGCTGTAGTTAGGCCAGCTTTCTTATTGTCCTAGAAGCACAATAAATTCTTTCTTGTTTTCCTTAGATGTAATGCCTATCATATCTTATACACTAATCTAAACTTTGTAAAAGCCAATCCAGTTCTTGCTGGTCTACATATTATCCTTGACTAGGATAATCTCTGAACTACAGCATTTATAATTGTGATTACAGATTTATAGTAATGACATTTTCCATTGTTGGCTGTTGTTTCACATGTATTAGTATTATTTTCCTCAATAGATTATATAGGCTCTGGGCATGGCAGTGCTCATGTCTCATACCTCTTTTCTAGTCCTTATAGAACATGATAGATGCTCAGTAAACTTTTTTGATTGACCGGAATACCCATTCCAATTTTTTCACCGTTTTAAACAACCAGAAGTTGATTACTCTTACTATTAGTTACTCCCAGAACTTCTTCTCTCTTCTGTACCTTTTGTTCTTCAGTCAATCAGGAAATATATTTTAGTGATATGAGACCAAAACAGTATATCTACCACAAAACTATTATACAATTCCAGGCCTCTATCTGATTATTCTGGTGCCTATCTCTATCTTAAAAGAACACTACATTACCAAAGGTAAAGGTAAATTCCTAAGGCAATGAAAAAAAAATCCTTTTGCCCTCTAATACAGTTAAACCTCCTCTCAACAAGCAATTAAGTTGAGGATCTGACTAAATTTATGCCAAGAGCCTGCAACTTCTTGGGAAATAGCATAATAATCATGCTGGTGTTGGTGGTAATTATGATGTTAGAAATATTATCCTGAATGATATATCACTATAGACATAGGACATAAACTTTGTGCCATGCAAAAGCAGTGGATAGTGATTAGTGATGGAAGTAGGACAAGAAGTCCGAACCAGGAGAATTAGATGTTTGGTTGAACCCAGAGGTCCATGCAAAGGTTTGCGTCAGTATAATGAGGCATTCAAGATCCACGCAATTCACAAGATGTGGTGGTTCAGGCATAGCAGAAATCATAGAAGTACTCAAAAGAACAACAAGGTGGCATTTAACATGAATCAGTGTTTATGTCATATAGAACCATTTCATTTACTTCTCGTTTGGGCAAAAGCCAATAACAGTTCAAGCCAGCTCAAGGCTATGTAAAACCAAGCTCAGTGTCTTAATCTGCTCTGAGTGAGGAGTGTTGGACCACAGAAAAAAGATGATCCTTACGTTCTAGCAAAAGACCATTCTAATAACAATAAGAAGAGACTGAAGCAAGCAAAATGTATATACAGGATTTATTTCAGGTATGGCAAAATATATTGTAAATTGGAATGCAGAGCTGCTTTGTAGCAAATCCAATGACTATTGATTGTGATATTGTTGAAATAAATAATTTGTGCATATAGGTTCTGTCTGTTACAATTCACAGCCCAATTGATTAGCTTCCAATAAATCAGAAATAAAGGAGGAAGGCAAACTCTGTTGTAAATAATCAAGAATCATCATAGCCTATTAAGATATTACTTTGGCATGAAGACGGAATCTGTCATTGTATTTCTTCCAGCGTAGAAAATTGGGCCATCTAAAGGCTAAAGTCATGTTAGAAGGGGTGAATAGATGACAATTACTACAGATGATGTTCTGCTAGTAGTTCCCAGCAGGGTAGACAATTAGGGCTGGTCAGTGACTTGGCCTTTCTTTTTAAATTAAATTTATTGGGGTGACAATAATTAGCAAAATTACACAGGTTTCAAGTGTACAATTCTATAATACATCATCTATATATAACGTTGTGTGCTCACCACCCAGAGTCAGTTCTCCTTCCATCATCATATATTTGATCCCCTTTACTCTCTTCTACCACCCCGTCACCCTCCTTGCCCTCTGGTAACCACTAAACTATTGTCTCTGTCTATGAGTTTTTGTTTTTTTATTTGTTTGTTTTTTTCCTTTGTTATTTTCAGTTTTATATCCCACATATCAGTGAAATCATATGGTTCTCAACTTTTTATTTCTGACTTATTTCGCTTAGCATAATAATCTCAAAATCCATCCACGTTGTCACAAATGACACTATTTTATCTTTTCTTATAGCAGAAGAGTATTCCACTGTGTATATATACCACGTCGTCTTTATCCAATCATCTTTATAAGGACACTTTGGTTGTTTCCGTGTCTTGGCCACCGTAAATAAAGCTGCAGTGAACATTGGAGCACATATATCTTTACAGATAAATATTTTCAGATTTTTTGGGTAGATACCCAGGAGAGGGATTACTTGGTCATATGGTAATTTCATTCGTAAATTTTTTTTAAGGGTTTGAGAAATCTTATATTATGAGGAATGGGAGAGAATGGAAATTCCTCAAAATCAGGAAGTTTTACCTGCATAAAAACACACATTTTACACATACATGTATATTTATATAGTGAGTTGATAGTCTTCACCATCACTGTCTTTAAATTGTCTAGCGAGTGCGATGTGGAAGAGAGAGTAGAATTCTTCTTGTAATTTCAGAGGACCACTGAGTTCGTATCACAGGAAAGGAGCTCCCAATTCTGAAAATGAGGTAGTCTCAGTTTCCCAGGGACCATTTCTCATGGTCAGCTTTTTAGCATCTGTTTCTATTTGGAAGATGACCCTGGCAGACACAGGCAATATTTGGGCTTCCGAAGATTTATTCTCACAGAGGTAATCAGAAAATTCCAAGAAATTAAAGAGGATGAGAAAAGATTTGGGCAGGAAACTTAATTCGGAATACTTTGAGGACTGGAAGACTTTATCAATGTCTTAGGGAAAGTACACTGTACTGGAGCTTGGAAGAAAAGTGATTGAGTATGACATCTGAGTCAGCAATGGTCAGGGAAACAGGAACACATACCAGGAGAGGTGACATATATGTTAGAAGTAATTCCGCTGAGGATATGAGTCAATAATTTTAGGACATGCCATCCATGTTCATATGAGAAAATGATACCACCTCTAGAATAAACTGACATGAGGTTACTTTTTCTGAATCTGCAGAAATTATGTTTTCTCAGAACCTGTACTCTTTCAGTACTTTGAAGCATGTAAGACACAGAGCATTGGAATAGATGTTTTCAAGCCTGTCAGATCCAACCATGGGTCAAATGGTTTCTTATAGCTGAAGTGTTAACAATTTGTGGAAGATATCCCTTTACTACTTTAACAGTAAGGTTTGCTCTTTTACTTTTTATTCTTAAAAATTTTAAGGAACCTTCATACTGCCTTCCAAAGCAGCTGCACCAATCTGCATTCCCACCAGCAGTGTATGAGGGTTTTTTTTTCTCCACAGTCTCTTCAACACTTGTTAGTATTTGTCTTGTTGATGATAGCCATTCTAACAGATAGGAGGTGATAGCTCATTGTGGTTTTTATTTGCATTTCCCTAATAGCTGGTGAAGTTGAGCATTTTTTCATGTATCTGTTGGCTATTTGTATGTCTTGAGAGAAATTTCTGTTCTTGTCCTCTGCCCACTTTTTAAATTGGATTGTTTACCTTTCTGTTGTTGAGTTGTATGAGTTCTTCGTATACAGAGGGTGTCAAAATTAAGAAAGGAAACAAATTGTATTAAAATTATATATACTGATAAAAAAGATGAATGCAAGTGACTTTTGACTTCTGCAATTACAATAAGTTCTTAAAGTGGTTATCTTGAGTGCAATTTTTTTTTTTTTGGTTACAATCCAATTGTTTATTTTATTTATTTATTTATTTATTTTTAATTTATTTTTTGGGGTGACAATTGTTAATGAAATTACATAATTGCAGGTGTACAATTCCGTATTACATCATCAATAAATCACATTGTGTGTTCACCACCCAGAGTCAGTTCTCCTTCCATCACCATATATTTGATCCCCCTTACCCTCATCTCCCTCCCCCCACCCCCTTTACCCTCTGGTAACCACTAAACTATTGTCTGTGTCTATGAGTTTTTGTTTCCCATTTCTTTGTCTTGTTTTTGGTTTATATTCCACATATCAGTGAAATCATAGGGTTCTCTGCTTTTTCTGTCTGACTTATTTCACTTAGCATTATATTCTCAAGATCCATCCATGTTGTCACAAATGTTCCTATATCATCTTTCCTTAACGCTGAATAGTATTCCATTGTGTATATATACCACAACTTCTTTATCCATTCATCTATTGAAGGACATTTTGGTTGTTTCCATGTCTTGGCCTCTGTAAACAAAGCTGCAATGAACATTGGAGCACACGTGTCTTTATGTATAAATGATTTCAGATTCTTTGGGTAGATACCCAAGAGAGGGATTGCTGGGTCCTATGGTAATTCTATTCGTAATTTTTTGAGGAACTGCCACACTGCCTTCCATAGCGGCTGCAGCAGTCTGCATTTCCACCAACAGTGGATGAGGGTTCCTTTTTCTCCACAGCCTCTCCAACACTTGTTGCTATTTGTCTTGTTGATGATAGCCATTCTGACTGGGGTGAGGTGATATCTCATTGTGGTTTTTATTTGCATTTCTCTGATGATTAGTGATGTTGAGCAGTTTTTCATATGTCTATTTGCCATTTGTATGTCCTCTTTGGAGAAATGTCTCTTCAGGTCCTCTGCCCATTTTTCAATTGGGTTGTTTGTTTTTTTGTTGTTGAGCTTCATGAGTTCCTTGTATATTTTGGATATTAGACCCTTATCGGAGGAACTGTTTGCAAAAATCTTCTCCCATTCAATCGGTTGCCTCTTTATTTTGTCGATGGTTTCTTTTGCTGTGCAGAAACTTTTAAGTTTCATATAGTCCCATTTGTTTATTTCAGCTTTTACTTCCATTGCCTTTGGAGTCAAATTCATAAAATGCTCTTTGAACACAAGGTCCATAAGTTTAGTACCTATGTTTTCTTCAATGCAGTTTATTGTGTCAGGTCTTATGCTTAAGTCTTTGATCCATTTTGAATTAATTTTGGAACATGGGGACAGATAACAGTCCAGTTTCATTCTTTTGCACATGGCTATCAAATTATCCCAGCACTATTTATTGAAGAGGCTGTCTTTCCTCCATTGTATATTTTTTGCTTCTTTGTCAAAAATCATCTGTCCATATTTATGTGGTTTTATTTCTGGGTTCTCAATTCTATTCCATTGGTCTATGTGTCTGTTTTTCCGCCAATACCATGATGTTTTGATTATTGTAGCCCTGTAGTACAAGCTAAAGTCAAGCAGTGTGATACCTCCAGCACTGTTCTTTTTTCTTGAGATTGCTTTGGTTATTCGGGGTCTTTTGTGGTTCCAAACAAATCTGATGATTTTTTGTTCTATTTCTTTCAAAAATGCCATTGGGATTTTGATGGGGATTGCATTAAATCTGTATATTGCTTTGGGTAATATGGCCATTTTAACTAGGTTGATTCTTCCAAGCCATGAGCACGGAATGTCTTTCCATTTCTTTGTGTTATCTTCAATTTCTTTCAAAAACGTCTTATAGTTTTCAGCATATAAATCCTTCACATACTTGGTTAAATTTATTCCTAGGTATTTTATTCTTTTTGCTGCAATTGCAAAGGGAATTGTTTTTTGTATTTCTTTTTGTGAGATTTCATTGTTAGTATATAGGAATGCAATGGACTTTTGTATGTTGATTTTCTAGCCAGCAACTTTACTCTATTCGTTGATTGTGTCTAACAGCTTTTTGGTGGAGTCTTTAGGGTTTTCTATATATAGTATCATGACATCTGCAAAGAGTGATATTTTATCTTCTTCATTCCCAATTTGGACGCCTTTTATTTCTTTCTCTTCCCTGATGGCTCTGGCAAGGACTTCCAACACTATGTTGAAAAGCAGAGGTGATAGGGGACAGCCCTGTCGTGTTTCTGAACGTAGAGCAAAGGGCTTCAGTTTTTCACCATTAATTATGAGAGTAGCTGAGGGCTTCTCATAGATGGCCTTTATTATGTTAAGGTATTTCCTTCTATACCTATTTTATTAAGTGTTTTAATCATAAATGGATGTTGTATCTTGTCAAATGCTTTTTCTGCATCAATTGATATAATCATATGATTTTTGTCCTTTATTTTGTTTATGTGATGTATCACATTGATGGATTTGCGGATGTTGAACCATCCTTGTGCCCCAGGGATGAACCCCACTTGGTCGTGATGAATAATCTTTTTAATGCATTGTTGTATTCGATTTGCTAAAATTTTGTTTAGGATTTTTGCATCAGTATTCATCAGAGATATAGGTCTGTAGTTTTCTTCTTTTGTGTTGTCCTTACCAGGTTTTGGTATCAGGGTAATGTTGGCCACATAAAATGAGTTAGGGAGTACTGACTCTTCTTCAACTTTTTGGAAGAGTTTGAGCAGGATTGGTATTAGATCCTGTTTAAAGGTTTGGTAGAATTCACTAGTGAAGCCATCTGCTCCCGGACTTTTGCTTTTGGGAAGGTTTTTAATGACTGATTCAATTTCTTTACTGGTGATCGGTCTGTTTAGATTTTCCAGTTCTTCATGGTTCAGCCTTGGAAGGCTATATGTTTCTAAGAACTTGTCCATTTCTTCTAGGTTATTGAATTTGGTGGCATATAGTCCTTCATAGTATTCTTGAATGATCCTTTGTATTTCTGTGGTGTCCGTGATAACTTCCCCTTTCTCATTTCTGATTTTGTTAATTAGTGTCTTCTCTCTTTTTATCTTAGTGAGTCTAGCCAAGGGTTTGTCGATTTTATTAATTTTTTCAAAGAACCAGCTCTTTGTCACATTTATTTTTTCTATTGTCTTTTTGTTCTCTATTTCATTTAGCTCTGCTCTGATTTTTGTTATTTCCTTTCTTCTGCTGACCTTGGGTTTCGCTTGTTCTTCTTTTTCTAGTTTTTTAAGGTGTAACATGAGGTTATTTATTTGGGATTTTTCTTGTTTCTTGAGATAGGCCTGTAATGATATAAATTTCCCTCTTAAAACTGCCTTAGCGGCATCCCAAAAATTTTGGTAGGATGTATTTTCATTGTCATTTGTTTTATGTATCTTTTCATCTCTCCTCTAATTTCTTCTTTGACCCAGTTGTTCTTTAAAAGTATGTTGTTTAATCTTCATGTATTTGTGTTTCTTTTTACTTTCTTTTCGCAGTTGATATCCAATTTCAAAGCCTTGTGATCAGAGAATATGCTTGGTATGATTTCAATCTTCTTAAATTTGCTGAGGCTGCTTTTATGTCCCAATATATGTTCTGTCCTTGAGAATGTTCCATGTACACTCGAAAAGAATGTATAGTCTGATGTTTTAGGATGAAGTGCTCTATATATGTCAATGATGTCCATTTCATCTAATGTGTTATTTAGGGCTGCTATTTCATTATTTATTTTCTGTTTGGATGATCTATCCATAGCTGTCAATGATGTATTTAAGTCCCCTAGTATAATTGTGTTTTGGTCAATTTCTCCCTTTAGTTCTGTTAGTAGTTGCTTGGTGTATTTTGGTGCTCCCTGATTGGGGGCATAAATATTGATGACTGTTATGTCTTCTTGTTGTATAGTCCCCTGTACCATTAGGAAATGTCCATCTTTGTCTCTTGTTATCTTTTTCACCCTGAAGTCTGTTTCATCTGATATCATTATGGGTGCACCTGATTTTCTCTGTGTACCATTTTCTTAGAGTGCCAATTTCCACCCTTTCACTTTGAGTCTATGCTTGTCCTTGTAGCTGAGATGTGTCTCTTGGAGACAGCATATGGTTGGGTTTATTTTTTTGATCCAATCTGCTACTCTGTGCCTTTTTATTGATGAGTTCAGTCCATTTACATTTAGGGTGATTATTGATACGTGAGGATTTCCTGTCATTTTATCTTTAGTTTTCTGTTAAGCCTGTGACTCCATTGTTTCTTTGCCTTTTTGTTGTTGTCTATTATTTCTGTGTGGTGGTGTTCTATGATGTTTCCCTCTGTTTCTTCTTTTATTGCAGTATATATTTCAGTTCTGGATTTTTTTTGAGTGGTTACTCTTAAGATTGTGTGAAAGAAAGTTTGATATTTAGAGTATTCCATTTTCTTCAGCACGCTTACTTTCTCCATTCCCATATTCTGGTTCAGGCCTTTACGCTCCCCCTTTTTAAGTTTCGGTTGCCACAAATTGTCCCTTTTGATGGTGGTCGAATAGCCTCCTTTAGTGTTTCTTGTAGTGCAGGTCGTGTATTAGAAAATTCCCTCACCTTCTGTATGTCTGGAAAGGTCTTTATTTCTCCTTCATATCTAAAGGATATCTTTGCTGGATATATTATTCTTGGCTCATAATTTCTCTCTTTCAATAGTTTGAATATTTGGTTCCACTCCCTCCTGGCTTGTAGAGTTTCTGCTGAAAAATCTGATGATAATCTAATGGGCTTTCCTTTGTAGGTTACCGTCTTCTTTTCCCTGGCTGCCTTGAGGATTCTTTCTTTGGTGTTAATTTTAGACAGGTTGAATACAATGTGTCTTGGAGAAGGCCTATTGGGATTGAGGTAATTAGGTGTTCTATTTGCTTCTTGGATTCGAGGATCCAGTTCTGTCCACAAATTTGGGAAGTTCTCATTGACAATTTCTTTGAGTATATTCTCTGTTCCCTTCTCTGTTTCTTCTCCTTCTGGTATGCCCATTATTCTTATATTGCTCTTTCTGATGGAGTCTGAAATTTCTTGTAGAGTTCTTTCATTTCTTTTTAGTCTCAAGTCTCTTTCTTCTTCCATCTGTGTAACTTCCAGGTTTCTATCTTCGATGTCACTGATTCTTTCCTCCATCTGGTCAACTCTACTACCTAAGCTGGTTATTTCCTTCTTAATTTCTTCTATTGAGTTCTTAATCTCCAGAAATTCCATTTGGTTCTTTTTTAAAATTTCAATCTCTTTCGTACAATGCTCATGTTGTTCTTTGATTGCGTTTCTGAGTTCATTAAATTGCCTTTCTGTGTTTTCTTGCATCTCTTTGAGGTTTTTCAGAAAAGGCAATCTTGAATTCTCTATCATTTAAGTCACATATTTCCATATCTTTAAGTTCCTTTTCTGGAGACTTTTCACTTTCTTTCTGAGCTGTCTTGTTGCCTTGGTTATTCATGGCAATTAATGATTTATTATTTCTCTTCCTAGACATCTACAGGAGTGGCTTCTGCAATAGGTTGATAGGAAGAGGACTCTCTGACACAGTAGTGCTATATTTTCTCTGCATTTTCCAGCTTCTCACACAATGGGGGGATTCCCTGGGAGACGGGCCTCTCCTCTGTTAACAGTTCACCTGTGTCATAGGGCACCACGTCCCTGTGCGGGTGCGGAGAGCTTTTGAAGTTTCAAAGCTCTTTCTGCACCCGATTCAGAGCCTGTATGTTTCAGCAGTTCTGTTTACTCCTGCAGGGATCCTCCCAGATAGGTGGGGCCAGGGGCGGGGTGAGTTGTGAGAGGTGGCCCAGAGCAATGGTGGCGACCGCCACCACAGCCAGTCCTGCTTCCACAGCTCCCTCCCCTTTGCCCGAACTAGTTGGGCCGCAAATCTGTTTCTGTGGTCCACAGTTCTCAGAACAGCAAAGATCCTGTCCTTGTGATCTGACAGTGCTACTTTATCCCTTCTAGCACCGGGCAGGTGGGGGCGGGGCGAGCTCTGGGAGGGTACGGAGGGGCGGCTAGTCTCAGTGCCTAAGGCTTCGTTCTCCGCTCGGCAGTGAGGGCTTAAACCACAGTTTTCAGCCTTCTTTTTCAGTCTTTTCTCCGAGGTCTGCCGTGAACGTTGGGTTCAGCCGTGCTATATGCTGCCCCCTCAGCCCTGTGGGCCGTAAGCGGAGCCCTAGCAGTCCGAGTTCATCCCTCTTCTGCAGCTGCGGAAATTCCGGGGTGCAGCGAGCTCGGAGCACTGAGCTAGGTCTTTGTCCTGCGCCCGAGCGGCTCTGTTCCTGCACTTCTCCCTTCCCTCCTCCCCCAGCTCGCGCGATTCGCCCCCCTGGAGGTGAATTCAGTAGTGGACCTCTTCGTCTTGCCTGTCTGCTGTGCAGGGAGTCCTTTGTGGAGTTATTGTTGTCCAATTAGTTGTAAATTCCAGGTGAGCTTTACAGAGGCTCACCTCACGCCACCATTTGATCCGGAATCTTGAGTGCAATTTTAATACAGATTTTCCTTTCTTAAAATATACATGCATTTTTTTTGGCACCCTCTGTATTTTGGATATTAGCCCCTTATAGGAAGTCTTGTTTGCAAATATCTTCTCCCATTCACTTGGTTGCCTTTTCGTTTTGTTGATGGTTTCTTTTGCTGTGTAGAAGCTTTTCAAGTTGATATAGTCCTATTCCTTTATTTTTGCTTTTACTTCCCTTGTCTCTGAGGTCAAATTCATAAAATTCTCTCTGAACTCAAAGCCCATATGTTTAGTACCTATGTTTTCTTTTACGCAATTTATTGTTTCAGGTCTTAAATGTAGGTTTTTGACCCATTTTGAGTTATTTTGGTACATGGTGACATATAACAGTGTAGTTTCATTCTTTTGCATGTGGCTTTCCAATTTTCCCAGCACTTTCTTTTCTCCATTGTATGTTTTTGGTTTTTTTGTTGAAAATTATCTGTCCATATTTATGTGGGTTTATTTCTGGGTCCTCAGTTCTATTTCATTGGTCTGTGTGTCTGCTTTTTCTGCCAATACTATGCTGTTTTGATTGTTGTTACTTTTTAGTACAAATTGAAGTCAGGGAGTGTGATACCTCCATCTTTATTCTTTTTTCTTAGGATTACTTTGGCTATTCAGTGTCTTTTGTGATTCCATACAAATTTGATGATTTTTTGTTCTATTTCTTTAAAAAATGCCATTAGGATTTTGATGGGGATTGCATTAAATCTGTCTATTGGTTTGGGTAATATGGCCATTTTAACTATGTTGATTCTTCCAATCCATGAACATGGAACGTTTTTCCGTTTCTTTGTGTCTTCTTCAGCCAGTGAGATGACTATCGACTTTCACTATAAAGATGAGAAGTTCCTTGTTATTCCTGGACATCAGGCAAAGTTTGTGAGCTTATGAACCCTTTGGCTTGCTCTTGCTAGCCTTCTTTTTACTCTGGAACCACTATTGTTGTTCATATTGTTCTCCCTTCCCACTCCAAATGCTTTCTCACTTTCTGTCCAACACTCCAGTTCTACCCATCCTTGAATGCTCAGCACAAGTCTTACCTTTCCAGAAAGCCCCATTTGGTTATTCCTGTACTCACTGAAAGTTCTACTGAGCACTGATCCTTTAGTTTCCTTTGATACTAAAATATCCATTAGCATCCAATCATTATATTCTTGTTTCTTGACTATTTTTGACTTATTCAAGTAGACTTTAAATTGAGTGTTGTAATTCACTCATTTATTTGTCTTGATGTTTTCACAGTGCCTAGAACCACTCTAGGTACATAGCTACACCATACACACACACCAGGTTTGCTTCAGAATAGTCACTGCATAATTTATTTTCCAACAGGGACACTTTGGAGAGTAAAGAAAGGTGCCACTAATAATTATGCTGGGCTTCCTTTGAAATGCATCCAAAAATAGGATGGTCTGCTAGATGGGTAGAAGGAGGAGGATTGATGAACAGATATATGATGAAGCAAATGCAGTAAAATATTAATGGGAGATTTTACGTGGTGATTATTGCAAAATTCCTTTAATTTTTCTGTATCTTTAAAGGATTTCATAAGAAAATATTGAAAAAATGTAATTATCCTGTGATAAAATGGATAAACCAAGATACAATATTTTGCCATGTTTAACAAACACTTTTTTGCCCAAATTTGTGAGGGAAAAATAAGGATGTCTATTATACATGGGTAGTACAAATTCTCTGTCTACATAAATGATTTTAATTATTTTATTCATGCTTATGAGTTAAAAGTGTAACTCTAGAAATCAATAACGATATCCGTATGCAAAATACTACGCTGGAATATGATAATCGGTTTTGTTGAACTTACAATGAATTTGCAACGACAAAGAATTCTTGGCTTTCTATGATGTATAAATATCATAAATTTGTTACTGGTACATAAAATTTCTTGTACCTTGTACCTGTTCTTGTGTTTTGTAATTATTTGGTACATAAAATTTCTTGTACCATAATATGTCAACAAATAAATGCTAAAATTCCTCTATAATACAAAAAACAAGTACCTAAATGTAACCAAATAAAAATTCGAATTAAAAAATTAAAACAAATTATTTTTTTTCCTGAAAGTTAGGACCAAAAATGGGGTGTGCAGTGTACATGACAAAATATGGTACATGGTCATGCTAGTTCTTAGCTGTTGCTGAATTGATCTGAAAAACATGAGTAAGTAGCGGACAAGAATATCAGGGAATAAAAAACGATATAGTTAGTGGGTGAGCATGGTATAAACTGATAGATGAATTTAAGATCTAGGATTAGGAATCTAGGTTTAATATGAAGAGTAAAGTTTGATTCTTCTGAAACTGACAGTGATATAGAAGCTTTTGGCCATTATGTTTTAAAATCGTTAATAGGGAGGAGTGATGTGATTAGGGGGGAGGACCAGAAAGGAGGAGATATTACATTGACTTCCAGCCTGGCACTATTTATGTAGCACCAAGTCAGGGTACACAGAGGCCAGACTTCTATGAAGCACCTGTCCTCGGGAAGCAGACGTTTTGGTTTGTTGACTTCAGGAGCAGCAGTTGGCATAACAGGTGGTAATGGTAGAGACATCTTGTGGACAATGCTCAGGAAATTCTGGCTCTCTTTGTTTCTTTGCTTTATACGGAGATGTATTTCTGAAAAGAAAATGTGGATTTTAATTATTTTTTAAAACCAGACTCTATTTACCTAAGATATACCCCAATGACTTTGTAACTGGACTTCTCTCTGTGGTCATCTGGGTAGTTTTTCAAAATACTTGTGCCTAGTGCCCACCCCCAAAGATTCTGATTTAATTGGGTATGGGGTGTGGCCTGGGCATCAAGAATTTAAAAATCTCCCCATATGATTCTGCAGTTTGAGAACCACTGATCTTACCCTTAGAAATGTAGATAGATCTTCAATTCAAAGAAGCTCTTGAACATATAGATAGCTCCCTATGAAGCTGGAACTTTTATGTGGAGGAGAGTGTCAGATGTATAGAGAGAATGTTCCTGTTTCTGGGAGAGAAAGGCTAGGGAGAAAGATAATTTTGCTCCATGAACCAGAATTTAAACTATAGCACTACTTGTAACGTGTCTTTTGTTTTATTCCCTACAATTCATAAATAATCAAAAACAAAATAAATTCATAATCATCTTATTATGATGATATACTCCTAACTTTTTCCATCTTGTATATTAGGTATTTATTGTTTTGTTTAGTTTTTTTTCAGGTTGAAGCCTTTTCAATTGTTAAAAAATCATGCTTTACCCTGCTGTTTTAGGGCATTATATATCTAACTAGGGCAAATAATGCAATGCGCCATTATCCTGTCACGGGGCGGTGAGAAACATTGTACTTTCCTGTTTTGCCTGTTTGATAGAAGTGTCTTAGGATATGGGTAAAAGTAGTATTTTACTAGAAAGTAATGGCAGCAAGCAGATTGCAGACAGTCTGTTCTGGGCACCTATATTTTTCTCCTCTCTTGGTCAGTAAGACCAATCACTACTGACATTATCTATTGCCTATCTATTATTGCCTGTATCAGTGACATAAACATCCTCTTTGCAGAGTCGTAGTGTATGGCTGCAGCTTATCAGTGACCAGTGACTTGAGTGGTTTGGTCACTTGTCAAGTAGAGATATCATCGGGTAGATAATGTATTTGATTTGCTGGCCAGGATCTGTGGCTTCAAAAGTCAGTACTTACTTCAGGTGAAATATCTACTGGAGTTGTACTATGATGATTTTTCAACTATTATGGGGCCTGAAACATTGGGCCAGAATGCTGTCTGTGATATTAGTGTCCATTTTACATTATGTTTACTACGCCTAGAAATGTGTCAAATTTGTCTTTTCTAAGTGTATGTTCAAAGCAATAACCTGAGCTTTAATGGAATTGGGATTAATGTTTGAGGGATTAATGTTTGGGATTAAAGGCTTTGGTATTATGAAAACCCATTTATTCTTTCTACTTTTCCTTTCTCTTGTTTTCTTTTTACAGCTTGGTTTAGAATTACTGCATCAAACCAAGTCGATTATTTATCAGAGAAACTGAACTCTACTTTTAATTGGCGTTGGCTTTATTCAATCTAACTATAAAATATTAAATCATGCTTTACCATACGGTGAACATCATTTATACATAAAAGCTACTTGCTGTTCTACCTTTGGAAATTGTTAAAAAAATCTCAGTAAGGGTTTTCTAGCCATCTGCTTCTCTTTCAAATCTTGTGCTAATGTAGACATCTACAGTGGTGACTCTAGGGTTAGTAAGATGCAGTGTCCAGTTGAATACCCTTGTGCATAACTCTTTAGAAAGCAGGCCTGCATGAAAAGATCACTTTTCCTGCTTTGATAGTAATGTGGCCCAAAGTGGATTTTACTGCATAGGAAGGGTGCTTATACATATCTCATATGCAGCTCTCCTTTAAGTATGGTAGCTGCCTTTAAGAAAACCATTGTAATAAGATCTAAACTTATCATATAGATTCGTTGTGGTGCAAGTGATCACCTTACTCATCTTCACTTTGTTGCAAATAAATTTCCATAGATTTTCTTTAAATTGGAGTTGCACTTGTGCATTTAAATATCTGTTTATAAGTCTGTAATTGACAGAAAACTGAGAGGGTGAAAAAAATAGGCCAATGTGTTATAAGCTATTTCTAACCAAAGTCCAGAAACGGAAACAAATAATTTCTAATAAACCTATGGAGAAATGATTCAATTTACAGAAACACAGTTTAGAATCAAATTTTCTGGAACACATTTATTGCATAGGGTGATGAATATTTGCATTTGGATTAATGGTCTCTTCATTTTTAAATGAAAAACTGATTCCTTTAGCTGTCTAATAATTTAACTATTTCAGTTAAAGAGAATGTATAGCAAGATGTGAGGTGAACCTACTGTCTTTAGTTTCCACATTTATTTGAAATAATATCTATAAATTTTTATTTGTAGTATTATAAATATTTCTCATTGTGATGGCAGTCGACTTAAATGAGATGTCAACCAGGAGGCAAGAAAAAAAAAATCAAGGGGAATTTAAATTTTTTGTTGTTTCAGCACTGAGGCTCAGCAAAATGACTTAACAACCACAGACTGAAGACTAAATTATTCATTTATGAGAGTAACCTTCACGTACCGTAGTTGAGTATCAATTTTGAAATACAGTGCAGGAAAAAAATCACGTTCTTATAATGAAATATTATGGCAGATAAAAACCTGTAATTCATGCCACTGTCTAGTTATTTAGATCTACTGAGTCAGTTGTAAGAAACAGTTAGAGATAATTTTCTCATCCTGTCCTAAGTTTTCCCATTCTCTCTATCACTAAACACAGATCTTTGAACTAAATTACAGGCACAGGCTAATATTCAGGGTAGATGAAGAAACCAAGCAATTTAGTGACAATTTTGTTTGATTAAAATCTGAAACAACACTCCTGAACCTGATAAGTGCAAAATCTGTGTATTGCCAGCATAATCTTGGCAGTGATGTGTTACGTTCATTTTATTCGATGAGACAAAAGAATGGTCAACTCTTTTTCACAAAACATTTTTCTTGCTTTATAAGCGTTTGGAAATACTTGCTGCTATTTCCTCGGGGCTTTTACTGACCTTACATTTGGGATATATTTTGTAGTAAATAACTGTGGGATGTTTTAGTGGCCTGAAGGAAAGAAAGTGTGAGGCCTCTTAGACAATCTCTTCACCTCACTAAATGTCAAGTGTGTTTGTAAGCACCAACTTAATTATGTTTCCTTAGCCAATTGTAAATGCCTCAAGGTTGAGGATCTCAGTTTTTGATTTGTTTGGGATTTCACAGTAATACTAGACTAGCTCATAGTGGGCACCAAGTGTCTATTTAATAACACTGAGAAAATGGGCCTCATCGTGTCTAGGTCAGTGCCAAGTGCATAGTCAGAAAGCACTCTTAGTTGATTTTTTTTTAATAGTAAGCCAAATCATTCAGTGCTTTGAGACTTTGGTTGGCATTCCAAAGACACATATTCAGGTTAACTGTTCACAACTTCAGAAGGTACAACTGACATTTTCACCCCATATCGTTGATGCTTAACTGTTTCTAACTCCCAAGGAAGACCTTTGACCCATGGTGATGGAGCATCCATGAAGCAATGGAAAAGTTCTTTTTATATGGCTGCAGAGTCTGGTAGGAGGATTCACGTTTTGATTTCAAAGGCAAGTAGGGAATGTGAAAATAACAGTTGAGTATATATATATATATATATATATATATATATATATATATATATATATATATATATATATATATATAAAAGTGACTTCAGTGTAACACATTTCAATGCCAGTTCTAAGTGTCTATTCTGAATCTAGCTGACCCGCTTGGAATTTAGCAGTTTAAATGAGGCCAGTTATTCTGCTTTTAAGTATTGTAGAAATACAGATAAACTACTTTCTGTTTAGAATTCTGCTTGAGACCAGCTTAAAATGATGAGAAGTAGTTGGCGTGGTTCATTAGAGGACTTAATTGACCTTGAAATTCATTGAGTTGTGTGTGTGTATTTACTCTCAATTTTAGGGGCTGTGTTTACTTTGGTGCCTATTTTCAATGTTCTTAAATGCACAGGAATACATTTTTTGAAGTTGTGATTGTTCTTATGTTCCCTCTTTGAGGCCTCTTGTTTGTTACAGAGATTTTTTCTGATTTTGGTTTCAAAAGTTTTTCTTTTTCCCCCATTTTTATTTTTATTATCATACAAATGTAATTGAAATTGGTTTAGAGAGCTTCTTAAAAAACACTTTTCAAGCTCTGAGTTTACCTCCCTCTGACTGAAAACCACAGTAGAGCAATGGAGGGAAGTTAAACACTTTGGCTTATATAGGAATGATTACCACTTAAAAAAATAAATTATAATTAATTCAAAGAAACTTCAAGTGCTCTCTGGTCTCACAGCATAGCATTTTAGGACTGAAAGAGTTCCTATGGTCATTTGGTACTTCTCTGTGCCTTCTGGATACTTAATAGCCTCTGAGCTTCTCTTTAGCCTAGGGTGGAAAAGGAACCCTGCTGCTTGCTTCATTGGGCTTTAAAATAGTGGGCAAAAGAAATTCTTCTAGAAACTCAGTATGTGAAGTCTTTCCTATACAGATATCTTTACAGACTTCCTTTCAGTAGATGGTGTGCTTTTTTACCAGTGGTCAGATAAATTGTGCTGAACCAGTGGTACCCTCTTGTCTGCTGCCTCTTTACTTACATCCAGGGCACATGTTTTTATTTTTTTAATTATTATCTTTTTTCTTTTTTTAAAAAAAAAAAACTTTTTTATTTTATTTTAAGTGTTTTTCCAGGACCCATCAGCTCCAAATCAAGTAGTTGTTTCAATCTAGTTGTGGAGGGCGCAGCTTACAGTGGCCCATGTGGGGAGCAAACCGGAAACCTTGTTGTTAAGAACACCGCACTCTGACCAACTGAGCTAACCGGCTGCCCCCAATTTTTTATTTTTTCTTGAGGTAACATTGGTTAATAAAATTCAAGTGTACAAAATTTTAATTTGGTATCTGTGTGCATTATAGTGTGCTCACCAGGGCATATATTTTTTAAATGGCTGATGACAGAAGTTCAGAGATACAGAGCAAAGGATTATAAGATTATGCAGAAAGCAAGCAAACAACTTTAGCCTCATTTATGCCTTCTTGCAGGCAGATAACAAACTAACCTGATCACAGGGCAAGTGCATGCAAGGTTCCTGGATTGGGGGACTGCTCTATAATGAGAATCAGAATTCAGGATGCTGAATGAGTGAATGTGTTTGCTGTACACAAAGGATCAGTGGCTTGGGTGGTGATGCTGAAATCATGAGACAGGAGAGGGTGAGACACTGGAAAATGTGGATGGGGAAATGTGGGCTGAATACATTTTAAATGGTCTTCATTGTTATGGGGAGAAAATAGCAAGAATAATTGTACTTTGAGAGGGAAGAATAATATTATGAACTACTGCTGGTTTTGAATGCATTTACATATTTATTAAATATTATTATTTAGATTTTTTTCAGTATCCTTCAGGAAACCAAAGAAATGACCCTCAAACTTTATTTTTGTATTAATCTTCATAGCTACTTATTTGTTTATCAAATTACTCTTGGAAGGTCTGGTCATATAGGCAGCAGTATCAGGCTTCTCAATGTATAGTAGGTTAATTCTCCCATGTGGCCTTCATCAAGTAACGTATCTTGTTGTATGTTTTCAACTGCAGATCTACTCTCAAACTAGTTATGAGATTAAACAGTATATGTTGTTTGTTTATCCATTTGTTTAGTTACTTATTCATTCACTCAACAAATATTTGTTGAGAGTCTAATATGTGTGCTGGGAACGTCACAGTACAATTTATTCATTCAGAATATTTATTGAGCACTACACTGTTAAAACCAATAAATAGTATGAATCTCTCTTTCAAATTTCTTCATCTCTCCCTGCCTTTTAAAACTTTACTTTGTACTTCTTTATCTAGATTTAATCATTAGAATTAATTTCAAAATCTCCTTGGATATAGTTGAGTTATCAAGTATGAATAAATAAATGTGACAAAAATATGGAATCACTTTGCAAAGTATAAAGCAGTGTATATATACAGAGTGGTGTTTCTGTTATCTGTGGTCACTTATCACCCTTGATGGGCCCATGATGAACAACTCATATAGAAGCATGGAGTGACTGGATCCCTTCCCCCCTCCTCCAGAACATGGTATGGCAACAGCTAGCTGGGTGTATCAAAAAGAATGTGAAAAAATGGAAATTTACAAAAAAAATTGTTTTTCTTCCCCCTAGTCTCTTATTCCATTTTACCAAAGCTGATCTGCTTTGGGACAGAGTGTGATTGTTAAGCCTCCCTGTGGGTTACAAGCATGCTTTTAACTGTGACTATTGATGCTGCTGCTACAGACCCCCTCTGACTTCCTTTTGCATGTTTTATTCTGTAAAGGGACTTTTTAAAAAGATCCATCTCTAGCTCTCTCCCCATGAATCAGATATATCAGATTGGTTTTGCAGGGCTGAGTTTTCAACAGTACTTGAGTGGTACTGGAGTCAAATGCTTGCAGGGAGCCCCCACTGAATTGTAAATGCCCTGATTCCCAGAGGGTAGCTCAGTGCACCTCTGAAAGCAGTCAGTCGTTGTTTTCATTAAGTAGTGATTTGATTAGATAAAAATAAAAGTTGCTTGAGCATTCATTTTTGCAGCAGTGCATAACAAATTTATACAAATTCCCGTGCCACTAATCTGCATGCAAAATATAAAAGTGTGATTCCAAGCCATGTGCACCTGTATTGAAGTTTAATCAGGTACAAATATTAATGGAAAGAATGAAGCTTTTAACAAAAGTCACAGCTGTTTGAGGTTTGTAAAATACTGCAAAGTGAGCGTCAGTGTACTAATGGCAATTTTGGTGTTTTCAGACTAAACAAAATCTTTTTTTTATTTTATACAGGAAATACCAAACAAAACAATTATTTAGTGACACTAGGGAAATACAGACAAACAAAGATTGAGCTAAATGATTTGCCTGGTTTAATAATGAAGGTGGGACTGAATTATATGTAATATATAAACTAAGGAGGAGATCTTTATTAAGAATTTTATTGCAGTCTCAAGCACAACTAGAATAGTTCTAGGCATGGAGTGGATATCTGTCTAACACCTAGTAGAGTGCCTAGCACATAATAGATGCTCAATAAATGTTTGTTAAAATTATTCCTTATTCATGTTGATTAACTGCACAAATCATTTGAATATTATAAAAGGAGTAGTGTATTAACTTCCAAGTAAATGAAAACTGTTGTTTATACTTTACAATGGTAAGGAAAACAACAGTAATATTCATTGAATGCTAGGAACTGTGCTGAACACTTCACATACATTCTTTTATTAATTATCCTAACAACTCATGAAGTAATAGACCACTTTTAGAGACAAAGAAATTGAACCTAAAATAAGTTGAAAGCATGGCCACAATTCGTATAGCTAATTTTCCTCCATGGTCCTGGTCTTGCGTCTGTACCACAGTATCCATATTATTCCATTCAGTACTTCAAAGAAGGTGTGGGTCCTTCTAGGAGGTGAGTTGTGTTACTTTTGGTGACCAATATCAAATTTATCTGAGAACCTAAGATTCTAAATCACACCCCCACAAATCTTTGGTACTAGAGTATGAACTTCCAAATATAGAAACGATACTGTGGTGGAGGATTGACATCTGCCAATGTGTTTCTCTTAATATTATATATATTTTTTTATTTATTGTGTCTGGTCTTCAGGGAAGTGATCCAAGTACCATTGGGTAAAAGAGAGGCTAAAAAGTGTTTTTTAAAAGTCTCTGTGTCTCACAATTTGTGGTTGTATGGAATTAGTGAGAACCTTATTTTTGAATCTTGTTATTTAAAATTGAACATAACACCTTCATTCATGGCAGGCCTGAAAATTAAATGATATATGATTTAATGCTACAAGTTTTCCATGCCGGTGAAAGGTAGCAAGCAAGGACTCCCATCCCCACCCTTGTCCGTTTTCAGGGGAAGAACAGAGCAACGAAGGGGATAATTTATGGGCTGATGTCTAATGTGGCTTTCATGCCTTGATAGAAACAGTCCTTTGAAGTGAAAAGAAAATGAGGGCCCCAGGATTAAGTAATTCTGTCAGCCATTGTGATTCATGTAACTTGAAAGACAAAAAATTTCCCTCTTCTACACTTATACCTTCTTTATCTCAAAACTACAGGTTTCTAGTCCTAATTCCTTATCCAGGAGTCCTATTCCTTATGCAAATCTCAAATTATCTGGCTTCAGTTTACCCCTTCAGGAAAAATTCAAGGTTTGATTAGTCTTCATCACAAACTCTCTCTGAACGGACTGGTGTGCTTACACTCTCCTGTAACTTTCCTTCTTTGCTCACACCTTTTTTACCTTTTTCTGGAATGTCTTCCCTCTACTCCTCTTCCATTCCTCAACACACCCAGATATGTATCTTTTCTTTCAATGTCCAACTCAAATCTCATCTTCACAGAGACTTGCTTGAAACTTCAGCTCAGAGCAATCTTCCTTTCCTTATATTCCTGTAATAATGTCTGTGTAATTATCTATGCCTTCTTCTTCCCTCCTTCTATCTCCCTCCCTCCCTTCCCCTTTCTCTTTCTCCCTTTCTCCTTTTGTCTCTAACCCCCTAGTACCCTCCACCTCCTCCCTTGTTTCCTTTCTTCCTTACTTCAACAATTACTTGCTGAGTACCTGCAAACTAGTGCATATTTATTTCTGGGAACACGATGATTGTCTCAAGCAGACACAGGACTTACCCTAATGGAAGTCAAAGTTAAATGGAGCAAATAACCATTGATTAAAGAAATAATTTATAGCTACTCTGAAGTAAAAGAACATGCTTCTAAGGGAGTAGATGACAAAGGGCCAACGTAAACTAAGAAAACAGACTGGAGGGGGCACAGAGAACACCTCCTGAAGAAGTGATCGCTAAGCTGAAGTCTGAAGTTTGATTAGCTATTAACCAGGTTATGGGGTAAAGCATGGGAAGAGTATAGTAGGCATAGGAATTGCATATGGTAATATCCTGTGGTGAGAAGAGGAGTGAGGCTAGTTCAAGGTAATAAAAAAGGCCACTGAGGCTTGAATGTACTTATATGATGCATTCTTGTTTTGTTTATACTCTTTTCTCAAACATATTGTATACTTTTGGACAGGGGTGATTTGTTGTGTTTATTTTTACCTAATTCCTTTGAAAGAGCTTTAGTGATCATTGGGTCCAAGCACCTATAGTCTGAAAGGCTCATGGGTTTGCTGAAGTTCACATGCACAGAGACATGGGTCTCCTTACGCCCTCTCCACACAGCCAGTAATCTTTCATTGATATGACTCTTTATAACTTTGTAAATTGTCAGTGCATCTCTAGAATAAGCCTCTACCTGTGGGAGAAGGTTGAGAAATGCTTTCATTTACAGGTGATAACTGTGTGGTCATCTGTAGAACAGGGGAGAGCAGGAAGATATAGAATCAAAGGGTGTTTCATTACACAGAAGAATTTTATAGGAGGAAGGTATAACCCCTGCTCAGGACAAAGAAGCACATGCTAGGGAGGAAGTCTACATTTGTAAAGGATCGTGCAATCTAGGCTTTGGAATACAGAGGAGAAGGCCTCAATCTTTGAGGGAAAACTGCGTGAAATAAGAGATGAAGGACATTATAATGATCAGAATTCAGAAAGTCTTGGATTTAATTTTGTTCCAAACAAATATATGTTGAGACCGGAAGATAAAAAGATAAACAATAATTTGGTTGGGGCTGTATTGGAGTGACAGTTTTAAAACATGGTTCTAAAATTTTGACATTCTAAACATTGACAAGTATGAGTTTATGTCTCTTTCCCTTGAATCTGGGCTCTGTGATGGCTTGACCAATAGAATATAGTGAAAGTGACACTATGCCAGTGTCTGGGCCTATGTCTTAAGAAACTGGCAGCTCCCATTTCTTTTCTCTTAGGAAGCTCACTCTTACAATCTAGCTATCATGCTATGAGGAAGCCAAGCAGCTCATGGAAAGGCCCACATGGAAAAGAATTAAGACCTCTGGCCCACAACCCTTTGTGAGCTTCCAGCACTTACCAGCCACGTAAATAAACCATTTTTAAAGTAGATTCTACAACCCCCCAGTTGAGCCACCCCAGCCGACACTTTATAGAGCAGAGACAAGCTGTTTCTGCCAAAACCTGACAAAAATTACAGATTTATGAGCCAAGTAAATGACTATTGTTGTTTGAAGCAAGTAAGTTGTGGAGTGGTGTGTTAGTAATGGATAATCAATACATTTGGGGAGATCATTCAGACCTGCTGAGCACTGGACAAGTTAATAAGATCTCAGTTCTTATAAAAGTCTCTTCAATTTTAGACGTTGAAGGCAAATTGGGGAAGCCAAGAACAACCTGGTAAATTTACAGAACACCAAAAAAATCCATCAGTAAGAGGGAGCAATTATGGGGTTCCAAGGAAATGTAGTAGTAAGGATTAGATTTAGGGTGAGTGGGTGGAAGATATAGAAAAGCTAAAAAGCAGTGTTCAGATTCCGGGAGAGTAAAGTCAGAACTTTGTGAGAAGGTAAGTTACCTGTTTAAGAACATAGGTAAAATAGGATAGGGCCAAAGACCAAGTCACCAACAGAGATGTGAGTTTCTGAGGTCCTTGAATGTCTGGCTGCACCCTGGTATGTCTCTTCCTCAACCTGACTCTGGCTCGCAGTTTAGCCCCCGCATGCCTAGCCCATCTGCTTCCCTACAGGGTCTTGACACATACGATTCCAAGTACCCTGGGGCACCGAGGGTTTCAGTTAGCACAAAATGGTTGCTATCCCTTTCAGTCCCTGTATCTGAGCTCAAAAATTAACAAGAAGATGGAGAATAGAATTAATGTATTTAAAAATACAACTAGGGTTTGAAAGTGAGGTTTACTTATACATGGATGTAATTCTCCTCCATTTATATGCAATATCCATTTTGCTATGAATTGTTTGTGAGGTGAGAATGAGTTGATACAATTTAGGGTCACATTTGAGTGTAAACTAGGTCTAAAGGAGAGTCATTACTACTTTGAAAAATGTAGAATATATGTTCCTTTAAGGACTTGTGGGTCAAATCAGCACGACTAAAAATATGGATTAAATAACAATTTATGCCATGTCTGGTACCAAGTAGTGTCTACCTTTGATGAGCCTATTCATTTTAACAGGTAAATATATAAAATGCATTAATACAACTGAGGAATGGACAGTGTATAAATGCGTAACTATGAACAAAAATGGTTTCATGTTTGATGGCTATATTTTCATGTTTGATTAAGTTAGGCCTTGGGGAATGCAATCACTTCATTTGTCATTAGTTCAGGAAAGGAAGCTGAGTGTTAACCTGATAGGTAAAATGGATACTGGGATAGAAAAAGGCAATAGGAGGAACAATTTTTGAGAGAATTTTGAAATAATTGATTCTCCTGGGAAATGAATGATATTTATGCTTTTCTGAGGTTCAGTTACGAGTGTGGGTGCTATTCTCAATGGAGTACTCTACAGATTCCAGACATATGCCACATTCATTTTATCCAGATGATGAATGATTTATTGATAGTCCAGGCTTTGTACCATTTGTGACTCCAGTTCTTTTAATAACTATGATGTCATAGAAATGACACTGGGGGAGATGTTATTAATGGTCACTATTGAGCCTTTTATTTGCAGTGAAGCCAAAGGGTAATTGGGGTGGAGCATGAGATCAGCTTGTATAACATATTCCTTGAAGTCATGTGTGTGTCCATTTTGGGAACTTGTGAAAAAAAAAACGAAAAAAAAACCACAAAAAAACAGAAGCCAATTTGAACACTACCACATTTTGGAGGAGTTTCCATTTGAGGAGCTCCAGAAAACTCCCACAAGTCAGATTCAGAGGATTTTTCAGAAGATTGCCAAAGATTGTGCAGTGTTGTTGGCAGGAAGAGAAACAACAAGCAGATGTTTTAGCAGAAAGGAGCCCATTCTGGGAAACTATTCTTGGGCATTCATTGAGAGAGACTGGAAAGGAAGCTAGTTCAGAACAAAGATGAGATAGCCTGACTTGGGCGTGCATCTGCCTAAAAATAAGCTTACAAATGTAAGAGTTTCAAGCCCCTAAAGTAACTTCAGACAGATTTAGTCATTAATTAATCTTGAACTTTGCTTGAAAACTCTGTCTGGTACTGTAACTAATCTAGTGACAACTTGCTGTTATTGTGGTAATGGTTTGGCTTTGGTTTGGCTTCTATTTATTTTTAACATGCTTCTTTCTGTACTTAACACATTTTTTTAAAAAGAAACCTGAATAGTTACAAACTCATAGCTGCTTTGATCGTCGACTGGTTATATCATGTTTCCCGAAAATAAGACCTAACCAGAAAATAAGCCCTAGAATGATTTTTCAGGATGACCTCCCCTGAGCATGAGCCCTAATGCATCTTTTGAAGCAAAAATTAATATTAAGACCCTGTCTTATTTTCGGGGAAACACAGTATGACCTTTGATAAGTCCTTATCTCTCTAACCTCCCTCTCCTCACATATAAGAGAAAGAAAATAAATCATATGATATGTTAGCTCTATTCCAACTCTGGAGATAATGATTTATTTGAACCCAAGCTATAAAATCATGAATCAGAGAGACCAAGATTTATAAATTCTCTCTCCATCTCTGATCACTGATTAAAATGGGAGAAATGTAGAACTCTTCAATAACTGGCAGAAAAATCACTTTAACAAGACAGAGTTCAGAGGATATAATTTGTGTGTATGTCACTGCTTGAAGATATATTCACTCAGTAAATATTCATTAATTATAAACTATATACCATCCACTGTGCTAGGTGCTGGAATTATTATAGTAAGCAAAACATACATGGCCCTTGCCTTCAGGGAGTTAAATGACTAGTTCAAAATCTATAAATAATAATTACTGTAATTATATAATTATAACTGAAATTAATTTCTAACAAGGAGAATTAAAATGGGTGAACATAGCTTATTGAGGAATAGGGCTTAGAGTGAGTTCATGGAAGGCTTCCCTGCAGAAGATATATTCCCAGGCATTATACGACCTAGTGCAAAAGAAGTCCACGCTAAAAGTTTGATTATTGAGGGAGAAGGTCCAAGATAGCAGAATAGGTAAATGCCATGACTGCTGTATCCCATGATCACATTAAAATTACAACTAAATTATAGAACAATCAACCTTGAGAAACACCTGAAGACTAGCTAAATATAACCCCTATAATTAAGGATGTAAAGAAGAGGTCGCATCGAGACTGGTAGGATGGGCAGATACCTGAAATGAACTGACCCCAAACCCATAGGTAGTGGTTGAGCCCTGGGAGGGACACCTCAGAAGTGGATGTGCCCCCTGAAGAGTGATGGGTCCCAGCACCATATAGAACTGCCCAGCCCAGGGGTCCTGTTCCAGGAAGAGGTGACCCCACAACATCTGACAGTGAAAATCAGGGAAGATTCCCTCCATCCATCCATCCCAATGAGATGGAAGGTGGCTGGAAAACCCAGATATCCTCTTAAAGGTCCTACACACAGACTCACTTGTTTACAAGCACTCATCATGGCCTCCAGCAGAAGGGCGACACTCAAGAGGCACCAGAGACATGCAGGAAAAGTCTAAGCTGTGTGGCTTTAGGATAAGGGCAAGAGGGAAAGCCACCATTATCCCTATGTGAAGCCTGCTTCCTGGGTAATCTACAGGAGGGCCCTATCTTCTCTGTGTTGAACCCACAACCAAAGGGAGTCTGAGATCCCATTGATCTGGTAAAGTCTGTATGGGCATGCACCACCTTGGCAACTCCCTTGTACCCTGCCCCATCCAGCTAGTGTGGCATTTACAGAGACACTCTCACCTTCTGGGTGGCCTGCCTGACCCTGCAAGCTGCAGCAGGCTTGTGCAGCACCAAACAGCCCACAGTGGCCTGGGAAACTTGCAGTGGTGGGTGGTAAACCCCAGCTTGCCCTGCAGCCCTTCTTGGGCAACTCATGGAGATCTGCAGGCCTGAGGTGAGCAGTGGCTGGCCTCAGGTTCTCTGAGCATTTTGCAGAGTGGCCACAGGCCTAGAACTTGTGCAAGAACTCAATCTGTAATAACTTTGTTAAAGTCACAGGACACATCCTATGACTCACTGGTACCACGGCCCTCCAAGCTAGCATGGCATTCATGGGGGCATTCTCAGCTCCTGGGTGGATGATCCCTCCCCACAACCTGCTGGAGGATTGTACAGCAGCAAACAGCTCATGGTGGACTGGGAAACTTTTGGTGGTGAGTGGTCAGTCCCAGCTTGTGCAGCAGTCTTTCTGGGAAGATTGTGGGGTTCTGCAGGCCCAAGGTGAATGATGACTGGTATCGGTGGTCTCAGGGCATTTTGGAGAGTGGCGATATGCTCAGCAATGGTGCGAGAACTGAATATATATTAACTTTGTGAAAACAACCAGCCCATCCTGTGTCTTCCTGGGACCCCACCTCACCTAACTCCAATGTCAAAACTGAGTCAACCAGCCCAGCCTGCACATCTAAGGATGCTGTCTCAGCAGCTGAGCCTTATGAGTAGCTGGCAGGTGACAATAGGCCTGGGAGCCCTGGGCCTTTTGAAAAGCTGCCCCAGTCCTGACACTGTCTGCAGCTGATCTCTGTTCACAGCAAGACTACCCCTACATGCCTCCAGGTCCAATACAGGCAGCAACCAATTGCATATAGCTTTGTAGCTCCTACCAGGCAACCTCAGACCAGTCACAAGCAAGACTGAAATTGGCCTGCATGAAAGACCCTCCCAAGAGATACCAGAAACACACACAGAAGCAGGCTACATATCACACCAGAGCACTACACCGTTACCACCACAAGCAGCACACCCAACAGGAACAAGAGCCTATGGGGGTGAATCTCCCTCTGAGGGGTCAGCCACCACACAGCAGTTCATATACTATGGGCATTGACAGTCTTCTCAGCGAGTCAGTCTGAAAGTCAATCCCAGCCACTGATGTGCCAAAAGCAATCAATGCTCAACTACAACAACACACACAAGGGACACTCCTATAACACACTCACAGGTGATCAGAGAGTCTGCACCAATGGACCACACAGGACACCTACTACATAAGGCCAAGACTGAAAGACATCGGTGATCTACGTAATACAGAGAAGCAAACACAGAGAGAAAGCCAGAATGAGGAAACAAAGTAACATGTTACAAATAAAAAACAAGAGAAACCTCCAGAAAAAGAACTAAATGAAATGGAGGCAACCAATCTACCAGACACAAGGTTTAAAACACTGGTTATAAGAATGATTAAAGAACTTAGTGAGAACTTCAACAAAGAGATAGTATGCATAAAGAAGGACATGAAACCATAAAAATGAACCAGTCAGAAATAAAGACTACAATAACTGCAATTAAGAGTACACTAGAAGGAATCAATAGAAGATTAGATGTAACAGAGGATCAAATCAGTGATTTAAAAGACAACGTAGCTTAAAACACCCAATTGGTACAACAGAGAGAAAAAAAATAATAAAAAAATGAAAATAGTTTAATGGATCTCTGGAACAGCATCAAGTGTAACAACATTTGCATCATAGGAATACCAGAAGGAGAAAAGAGGAAGCAAGGGATCGAGAATGTATTTCAAGAAATAATGACTGAAAACTTCCCTAACCTAGTGAAGGAAATAGACATACAAGCCCAGGAAGTGCAGAGTCCCAATCAAGATGGACCCCAACGAGGCCACACCAAGATACATAATAATTAAAATGATAAAGGTTAAAGACAAAGACAGAATCCTAAAAGCAGCAGGAGAAAGACAACTAGTTATAAGGGAGCTCCCATAAGACTATCAGCTGATTTCTCAAAAGAAACTTCACAGGCCATGAGGGATTGGCATGAAATATTCAAAGTGATGAAAAACAAGGACCTACAACTAAAACTTATAGCAAGGCTATCATTTAAAGTTAAAGGAGAGATAGAGAGCTAAAAAAAGAATAAAAAAATGAAAAAAGAAAATTCCCAGGCAAGAGAAATCTAAAGGAATTCATTATCAACAACATCTCATACACTTAAAACAAAATTGACAAAACTTTAACCAGACTCATCAAGAAAACAAGGGAGAGGACACAAGTAAAAAAAATCAGAAACGAAAAAGAAGTGAGAGCGGACACCATAGAAATACAAAAAATAAAATAATAAAATACTACAAGGAACTGTACAACAACATATTGGACAAGAAGAAGAGGAAAAACAAACAAAAGAAGATAAAAAATATGAATAATAAAATGACAACAGCTATGTACTTATCAGTAATCACTTTGTAAATGGATTAAATGCTTCAATAAAAAAAACATAGGGTAGCTGAATGGATAAGAAAACAACAGCCACACATATGCTGTCAACAAGAGACCCACCGCAGATAGAAAGACACACATAGACTGAAAGTAAAAAGATGTAAAAAGATATTTCATACAAATGGAAATGAGAAAAATCTGGGGTAGCAATATTTATATCAGACAAAATAGACTTTAAAATGAAGACTGTGATAAGAGACAAAGACGGACATTACATAATGATTAAGCCATCTATCCAACTAGAGAACATAACCCTAGTAAACATCTATGCACCCAACATAGGAGCCCCTAAATATATAAAACAAATATTGACTGACATAGACAAAAATCAGCAGTAACACAATCATAGTAGGGGACTTTAGCATCGTATGGACAGATACAAGTACTCCAGACAGAATATCAACAAAGAAACGTTGGCTTTAAATGACACACTAGGCCAAATGGTTTTAATTGATATTTTTAGATCATTTCACCCCAACACAGCAGACTATACATTCTTTTAAAGTGCACATGGAACCTTTTCCAAGACAGACCACATGTTAGGCCACATAACAAGTCTCAATAAATTTAAGAAGACTGAAATCATATCAGGCATCTTCTATGACCACAGTGCTATGAAACTTGAAATCAATTACAAAAAATAAACCTGAAAAAAACACAAAAACGTGTAGGCTAAATACATGTTATATGTTACTAAACAAGGAATTGGTTAATGGTGAGATCAAGGAGGAAATGAAAAGCTACCTTGAGACAAATGAAAACACAATGACCAAAAATCTATGGAGCACAGTGAAAGCGGTCCTCAGCGGGAAATTCATAGCAATTCAGGCCTTAAGAAACAAGAAAATTTTCAAAGAAACAATCTAACTTTACAACTAAGGGAATTGGAAAAAGTACAGCAAAAAAGCCCAAAGTGATTAGAAGGAAGAAAATAATAAAGATCAGAGCTGAAATAAACAAAATAGAGGCCAAAAAAAGTACAAAAGATAAGTGAAAACAAGAGCTGGTTCTTCAAAATGAACCACAGCATCTCATACACTTAAAACAAAATTGACAAAACTTTAACCAGACTCATCAAGAAAACAAGGGAGAGGACACAAGTAAATAAAATCAGAAATGAAAAAGAAGTGATAGCAGATACCACAGAAAAACAAAAAAATGAAATAATAAAATACTACAAGGAACTGTACACCAACCTATTGGACAATCTGGAGGAAATGGATAAATTCCTAGAAGCATACAGTCTTCCAAGGCTGAATCAAAAGAAATAGAAAATTTAAACCAACCGATTACTACTAATGAAATTGAATCATTAATCAAGAAGCTCCCAACAAGCAAAAGTTCTGGATGAGATGGATTCACAGGTGAATTTTAACAAACATTCAAAAAAGAGTTAACACCTATTCCAAAAATTTCAAGAGGAGGCGACGTTCTCAAGCTCATTCTATAAGGCCCCCATTATCCTGATTCCAAAACCAGAGAAAGTGTTTACAAAAAATGAAAATGACAGGCTGATATCCCTGATGAACATAGATACAAAAATCCTCAACAAAATATTAGCAAAGTTAATTCAGGAATACATTAAAAATATCATACACCATGGTCAAGTGTGATATATTTCTGAGACACAAGGTTGGTTCACTATCTGCAAGTCAATTAATGTGACATATCACATAAACAAAATGAAACATAAAAAAATCACATGATCATATTACTAGATGCAGAAAAAGTTTTTTTCATGGTCCAGTATCCATTTATGATAAAAACTTTCAGCAAAGTGGGAGTAGAGGGAACATATCTCAACATAACAAAGGCTACATATGACAGACCCACAGCTAACATCATATTCAATGAGGAAAAGATAAAAGCATTCTCCTTAAGATCATGAAGAAGACAAAGATGCCCACTTTTACCACTTTTATTCAACATAGTACTGGAAGTCATAGCCTCAGCAATCAGACAAGAAAAAGAAATAAAAGGTGTCCAAATGGGAAAGGAAGAAATAAAACTGTCATTATTTGCAGATGACATGGTACTTATATAGAGAACCCCAAAGACTCCACCAAAAAGCTATTAGAACTGATAAATGAATTTAGTAAATTAGCAGAATACAAAATTAATATTCAGAAATTGGTTGCACTTTTATAAACCAATAATGAACTATCAGAAAAAGAAATTAAGAAAATGATCCCATTTACAATTGCCTCAAAACAAAATAAAATAACCAGGAATAAATTTAACCAAGGAAATAAAAGACCTGTACTCAGAAAATTTTTAGACATTGAAGAGAGAAATTAAAGAATATACAAATAAATGGAAGCAAATACCGTTCTCATGGATAGGAAGAATTAATAGAGTTAAAATATCCACACTGCCCAAAGCAATCTATAGATTCAATGAAATCCCTATCAAAATCCCAGTGCCATTTTTCACAGAGGAAGTACAAATAATCCTAAAATTTATGTGGAACCATAAAAGACCCTAAATAGCCATGGCAATCTTGAGAAAGAAGAAAGCTGGAGGTATCATGCTGCCTAATATCAAGCTCCACTACATGGCCATAGAAGTCAAAGAGCATGATATTGGCATAACAGACACATAGATCAATGGAACAGAATAGACAGCCCAGAAATAAATCCATGCCTATATGATCTTTTAATCTATGACAAAGGAAGCAAGAATATACATTGAAGTAAAGACAGTCTGTTCAATAAATGGTGCCAAGGAAACCATAACATACATGAAAAAAAAAAAAACAATGAAACTGGACCATCTTCTTATGCCATATACAAGAATAAACTCAAAATGGATTAAAGACTTAATATAAGGCCTGAACCCATAAAACTCCTAGAAGAAAACATGGGCAGTAAACTCTCAGACATTATCTTTAGTAATATTTTTACTGATGTATCTCCTTGGGCAAAGGAAACAAAAGAAAATATAAACAAATGGAATGATATTAAACTAAAAAGGTTTTGCACAGCAAAGGAAACTATGAACCAAATGAAAAGACATTTTACTGCATAAGAGGAGATATTCACGAGTTATACATCTGATAGGTTATACATCTGTCCAAAATCTATAAAAACAAAACAAAACAAAAAAAGCCCAACTCATACAACTCAACACCAAAACAAAGAAACAAACAAAACAAACAAACAAAAAACCCAAACAATCCAATTAACAAATGGGCAGAGGACGTGAATAGACAGTTCTACAAAGAGGACATAAAGGTGGTCAATAGACATATGAAAAGATGCTCAAAATCACTAATCATCAGAGAAATGCAAATAAAAACTATAATGAGCTATCACCTCACACCTGTCAAAATGGCTATCATCAATAAATCAACAAACAAGTGTTGGCTAGGATGTGGAGAAAAGGGAGCCCTGTACAGTGTTGGTCAGATTGCAAATTGGTGCAGCCACTATGCAAAATGTATGGAGTTTCCTCAAAAAATTAAAAATAGCACTACCTAATGACCCAAATGACCCAGCAGTTACATTCCTGGCTATTTATGCAAATGAATCCATAACACTAATTCAAAAAAAAATGTACCCCTTTGTTTACTGCAGCACTATTCACAATAGCCAAGAAATGGAAACTACCAAAGTTCCCATCAATATATAATTGTATAAAGAAGAAGTGGTACACACATACAGTGGAATATTAGTTTGCCATAAAAATTGAAATATTACCATTTGGGACAACATTGATGGACCCAGATTGTATTATGCTAAGTGAAATAAGTCAGATTGGACAGTCACAAAGGAATATATATTATATGATTACACTTATATGAGGCACCTAGACTAGTGAAATGCAGAAACAGAAAGTAGAAGAGTGGGTGCCAGGGGCTGTGGGAGGAAATAATGGGGAGTTAATCTTTTATGAGTACAGAGTTTAAGTTGGGGATGATGAACAAGTTCTGGAGATGGATGGTGATGATGCTTACACAACAATGTGAATGCATTTAATGTCACAGAACTCTACACTTAAAATGGATAACTGGAAAAAAAATAAAAATAAAAAAGTAAAAAAAAAGAAAACAACAAATATAATATGATCTCATGGTTACTAGATGGGGGTTTGGGAGACTGGGTGAGAAAGGTGAAGGGATAAAGATGTACAAATTATACAGAAGCTGAAGGAATTTTCTAATACACAACCTGCACTACAAGAAATAATAAATGAGGCTATTCGACCACCATCAACAGGGACAATTTGTAGCAACCAAAACATAAAAACGGGGAGAGTAAAGGCCTGAACTGGAATATGGGAATGGAGAAAGTAAGCGTGCTGAAGAAAATAGAATACTCTAAATATCAAACTTTCTTTTACATTAACTTAAGGGTAACCACTGGAAAATAATCCAGAACTGAAATATATACTGTAGTAAAAGAAGAAACAGAGGGAAACATCATAGAATACCACCACACAGAAATAATAGACAACAACTAAAAGGAAAAGAAACAATGGACACACAGCCTTATGGACACCAGAAAACTAAAGAAAACTAAAGACAGAATGACAGGAAATCCTCACATATCAATAATCACCCTAAATGTAAATGGACTGAACTCACCAGTAAAAAGGCACAGATTAGCAGATTGGATCAAAAAACTAAACCCAACCGTATGCTGTCTTCAAGAGACACATCTCAACTACAAGGCCAAGATAGACTCAAAGTGAGAGGGTGGAAGTTGACACTCCAAAGAAATGGTATCCAGAGAATATCAGGTGTAGTCATACTGATACCAGATGAAACAGACTTCAGTGTCAAAAAGGTAACAAGAGACAAAGATGGACATTTCATAAAGGGGACTATACAACAAGAAGACATAACAGTCATCAATATTTATGCCTACGGTCAGGCAGCACCGAAATATACCAAGCAACTACTAACAGAACTAAAGGGAGAAATTGACCAAACACAATTATACTAGGAGACTTATCTACATCATTCACAGCTATGGATAGATCATCGAAACAGAAAATAAATAACGAAATAGCAGCCCTAAATGACACATTAGATGACATGGATATAATTGACATATATAGAGCACTTCATCCTAAAACATCAGACTGTACATTTTTTTCTAGTGTGCATAGAACATTCTCAAGGATAGACCATATATTGGGGCATAAAAGCAGCCTCAGCAAATTTAAGAAGATTGAAATCATACCAAGCATATTCTCTGATCACAAGGTTTTTAAATTGAATATCAACTGCAAAAAGAAAGCAGGAAAAAACACAAATAAATGGAGATTAAACAACATATTTTTAAAGAAGGACTGGGTCAAAGAAGAAATTAGAGGAGAGATCAAAAGATACATAGAAACAAATGACAATGAAAATACATCCTACCGAAATTTTTGGGATGGAACTAAAGCAGTTTTAAGAGGGAAATTTATATCATTACAGGCCTGTCTCAGGAAACAAGAAAAATCCCAAATAAATCACCTAATGTTGCAACTTAAAGAACTAGAAAAAGAAGAACAAGTGAAACCCAGGGTCAGCAGAAGAAAGGAAATAACAAAAATCTGAGCAAAACTAAATGAAATAGAGAACAAAAAGACAATAGAAACAATGTAATAAAGAGCTGGTTCTCGGAAAAGATTAACAAAATTAACACACCCTTGGCTAGACTCAGTAAGGTAAAAAGAGAGAACACACCAATTAACAAATTCAGAAATGAAAAAGGGGAAGTTATCATGGACACCACAGAAATACCAAGGATCATGCAAGAATACTATGAAGGACTATATACCACCAAATTCAATAAACTAGAAGAAATGGACAAGTTCTTAGAAACACATAGCCTTCCTAGGCTGAGCCATGAAGAACTGGAAAATCTAAACAGACCACTCACCAGTAACAAAATTGAATCAGTCATCTGATACCTTCCCAAAAGCAAAAGTCCGGGACCAGATGGCTTCATTACTGAATTCTACCAAACCTTCAAAAAGGATCTGATACCAATCCTGATCAAACTTCCAAAAAACTGAAGACACAGTACTCACTCAATCATTTTATGAGGTCAACAATACCCTGATACCAAAACCTGGTAAGAACAACACACAAAAAAGACAACTACAGACCAATATCTCTGATGAATACAGATGCTAAAATCCTAAACAAAATTGTAGCAAATCAAGTACAACAATGCATTAAAAAGATTATTCATCATGACCAAGGGGAGTTCATCTCCGGTGCACAAGGATGGTTCAACATCCGCAAATCCATCAATGTGATACATCACATAAACAAAATAAAGGACAAAAATCATATGATTATATCAATTGATGCAGAAAAAGCATTTGACAAGATACAACATCCATTTATGATTAAAACACATAATAAAATAGGTATAGAAGGAAAATAACATAATAAAGGTCACATATGACAAACCCTCAGCTAATCTCATAATTAATGGTGAAAAACTGAAGCCCTTTGCTCTATGTTCAGGAACACTACAGGGCTGTCCCCTATCACCTCTGCTTTTCAACATAGTGCTGGAAGCGCTTGCCAGAGTAATCAGACAAGAGAAAAAAATAAAAGGCATCCTAATTGGGAATGAAGAAGTTAAACTGTCACTCTTTGCAGATGACATGATGCTATATATAGAAAACCCTAAAGATTCCACCAAAACGCTATTAGAAACAATCAATGAATACAGTAAAGTTGCTGGCTACAAAATCAACGTACAAAAGTCCATTGCATTCCTATACACTAGCAATGAAATCTCAGAAAAAGAAATACAAAAAACAATTTCTTTTGCAATTGCAGCAAAAAAAATAAAATACCTATGAATAAACTTAACCAAGGATGTGAAAGACCTATATGCTGATAACTATAAGACATTTTTAAAGAAATTGAAGAAGACACAAAGAAATGGAAAGACATTCCGTGCTCATGGATTGGAAGAATCAACGTAGTTAAAATGGCCATATTACCCAAAGCCATATACAGATTTAATGCAATCCCCATCAAAATCCCAATGGCATTTTTGAAAGAAATAGAACAAAAAAACATCAGATTTGTTTAAAACCACAAAGGACCCCGAATAGCATAGGCAATCTTAATAAAAAAGAACAATACTGGAGGTATCACACTCCCTGACTTTAGCATGTACTACAGGGCTACGATAATCAAAACAGCATGGTATTGGCAGGAAAACAGACCCATAGACAAATGGAATAGAATTCAGAGCCAGAAATAAAACCACATAAATATGGACACATAATTTGTGACAAAGAAGCTAAAAACATAAAATGGAGGAAAGACAGCCTCTTCAATAAATGGTGCTGGCATAATTGGATAGCCACGTGCAAGAGAATGAAACTGGACTGCTATCTGTCACCATGTACCAAAATTAATTCAAAATGGATCAAAGACTTAAGCATAAGACCTGACACAATAAACTGCATAGAAGAAACATAGGTACTAAACTTACAGACCTTGGGTTCAAAGAGTATTTTATGAATTTGACTCCAAAGACAAGGGAAGTAAAAGCTAAAATAAACGAATGAGATTATATGAAACTGAAAAGCTTCTGCACAGAAAAGAAACCATCGACAATATAAAGAGGCAACCAACTGAATGAGAGAAGATTTTTGGAAACAGTGCCTTTGATAAGGGGCTGATATACAAAATGTACAAGGAACTCATGCAACTGAAGAACAAAAAAGCAAACAATGCAATTGAAAAATGAGCAGACGACATGAAGAGACATTTCTCCAAAGAGGACATACAAATGGCAAATAGTTATATGAAAAAATGTCCAACATCACTAATCATCAGTGAAATGCAAATAAAAACCACAGTGAGATATCACCGCACCCCATTGAGAATGACTATCATCAACAAGACAAATAGTAACAAGTGTTGGAGAGACTGTGGAGAAAAGGAACCCTCATACACTGCTTGTGGGAATGCAGATTGGTGCAGCTGGTACGGAAGGCAGTGTGGAGGTTCCTTAAAAATTACGAATAGAATTACCATATGACCCAGCAATCTATTTCCCGGGTATCTACCCAAGAAATCTGAAAACGTTTATACATAAAGACACGTGCGTTCCAATGTTCATTGCAGCTTTGTTTATGGTGACCAAGACATGGAAACAACCAAAATGTCCTTCGATAGAAAAATGGATAAAGAAGTTGTGGTATATATACACAATGGAATATTATTCGGCGGTAAGAGAAAATGAAATAGAACCATTTGTGACAACATGGATGGATCTTGAAGATATCATGCTAAGCGAAATAAGTCAGACAAAAAAGCAGAGAACCCTATGATTTCACTGATATGTGGTATATAAACCAAAAGCAACAAGAGAACAAGACAAACAAATGAAAAACAAAAACTCATAGACACAGACAATAGTTTAGTGGTTACCAGAGGGTAAGGGGGGTGGGGAGAGGGAGATGAGGGTAAAGGGGATCAAACATCTGGTGATGGAAGGAGAAGTGACTCTGGGTGGTGAACACGCAATGGGATTTATAGATGATGTAATACAGAATTGTACGTATTGAAATGTATGTAATTTTACTAACAATTGTCACCCCAATAAACTTAAAAAAACTACAGATTGGTAGTTATGAAAGAGTCACCGGGATGCTAAGTACAGTATGGGTAATATAGTGAGTAATATTGCAAATACTATGTATAATGTCAGATGTTAACCACTACGCTGGACACCTGAAACTAATGTGAAATTGTATTGAATGTCAAGTATAATTAAAAAATAGGCACAGGGATATGTATTACAGCATCAGGATTATAGTCAATAACATTTTCATAACTGTGCAATGTCAAATGTATAACAGACTTGTTCAGGTTATTACATTGTGAAGTATATAATTTTCTACTCACTGTGTTGTTTTGTATACCTGGAACTAATAAAAACATTAAAATAGTAGTTTGATTATTGAACTAGTTGCTTTGCTCTGTTCTGTGTTTGTATGTCAAGAGAACAATCTCCAAATTTCCACAATTCATCCAAAATAGGTTTGAGTTAGAACAAGTGGACGGCTCACGTAATACCATATCTGTGATTAGGTTTGGTTTTCACAGAGACTACTTTATAATATTGCATTGGAGGGACTTTCTACATGCAAGGGTTCATATAAATTCATACTTAATTTTCATTTGCCACAAGGAGGATTTGTAAGATATTTTAAAATTTTCTGGATGCTAATGGAGACCAGGAGTCTTTATAGTGTTGTTATTCAAAGAGTGGACTACTGAATGAGACTACCTGGGTTCAAATGTTGACTCCTCAAACTTGATAGCTATGTAGCTCAGGGTAAGTTATTTAACCTTTCTGGAAAATGTGAAAATTAAATGAGATAATCTATGAGAAGGGTGTAGCACAGTGCCTTGGACCTATTGAAAGTCAATAAATTTTAGCTATTGTGGCTGTTAGTATTTAATATAAATAATAATCACTGTGTCCTTCAACATATTTCTAGAAGTAATGCATAAGAAATTTACCAAATTACTATTCCTCCTGATACTTCCTACCTACCCTGAATAATGGACGTCAACTTGACCAAGAAAAAAGAGGAATGGGAGCTGCTGTGGCTTTTAGGAAAATGTTACAGGACTAGAACAATTCCTGCTGTAATTTTGTGTGTGAAGAGGCTGAAGGCGATTCAGAGGGAATTTACAAATTTAAGTATTACTGCAATCTAACCTGGAAGGCATTGTGGTTGCTAACTATTTAAAGTATTATTGTTTTAGTGGAGGTGGTAATATTGATGTGTGTGTGTATATTTGTGATGTTTGGTGTGTGCGTGCGTGTGTGTGTGTTTGTGAGAGAGAGAGAGAGAGAGAGAGAGAGAGAGAGAGAGAGAGAGAGAGAGAGAGAGAGAGAGAGAGAGACTTTTGATTTTGAAAAAAGTTGGATTATCATTTATTGGAGTTGCTTAAAGTAGGATTCACTTGTTACAGAAGGGGCCCTGATTAGCCTTCCCTGAAATCATCGCTATAATTTAACTGTTCTAGTATAAGCTTTGCACATATCACATTCTCAGTATATAATCACTTATGATGAGAATAATGACATATTTAATTCACATATATGGTTTATTGGCAGTTGTTGCTATCCAAGAAAATATTTAGCATTTGTTTTGTTATGGTTCTTGCTTAGGAATGCTATAGGTCTCTGTTAGGCTTGCTATAAAATAAATAGACAGACCTTAGTTGAGTTTTCTCCCTCAAATCTGGTATGGGTGCATTTTCTTGCAGTTTGTAGGCTCGTGATCATCTGTCTGTCTTTGGCTTTGCTCTCAAAATGCTTCTCTTTGGTGCTGATTGAATATGGTCCTGTATTCCACTCTGAAACTCAGGGAGATCTTTCTTTTGGTATTAGTGTGCCCTAGTCCTTATGATTTATGCCTCTCCTTTGCCAACACACACCCTTTGCTAAAGTCATGGTCTTTCCAAATGGATCATGGTCATTCTCACTGTCACACACACATTTGCTAATGTGCCCTACATGCATGAAATGATTTCCCAAACCCTTCTAGCTGAGGTAATTCTATCCCATCAATCAAATCCCTCTTCTGCTCCTTATCAAGTATTTCTAGGCAACATAACAACTATATTTTTTTTTTTTTGGAGAACCCCTACCCCTCCAGAGCTGGCATACAACTCTGCTGCAGTGAGATGCTCAACAAATGCATAATGACTTGAATCCTGTCCTCTGAAGCAGCGCAACATGAGAAGCCTCAATGGAAGATAAGAGAAAACAATATACATAGAACATTTGTATCGTATTTTCTTCACAATTATGTACATTTGAGGAGAGGAAGAAGAGCACATTTCAGATCCTTACCACCCATTTAGAGGGAGCTGTCACTTTCTTGTGGTCAAAGCCAAGTATGGGCTCTCAAAACAGTTACATTTGAGATACGGGTGGTGCAAATAGTATTTAGAGCACCTGAGTCTTTTAATTTGGTTGTCACACCTCATAATCTAGCGATAGTTTATATGCTGATGAATCCGAAGGCCAGAATTGATTTGACTTTGTTGTCCAGTGAACTTATTTTTCATAAATTTAAGGATGGCTGTTTGGAGGGTAACTTTTCCTACAGGCTATTTTCCTTGAACTAAAGTCTTGGTCAGGAGCATAAACATTGTGACGGTATAAATCGTGTTTGCTTTGAAACTGCTAGAAATAGCTCTAATATGTCCATCAAATTTCCCTTTGTGAGATTAGAGGCACTTGGATACAAAACACTTGCAGCTGTGAAGTATTGAAATATTTCATACGCATATATTTGCAGCACATTGTCTAGAGAATTTTCGCCGTTAGCAAATCTAGCCAATTTCTTTCAGTTTGTAAGACTTACCTTTATCTTTTCTTGTTGTTGTTGTTTTGATTGGTTTTAAGACTAAATATTTCCCCAAGTTGTATTTTGTTTTTGCTTAAGGAGTAAAACATTAAGTAACTTCAAGACTTCGTGGATGCTTTTGGTAGCAGTGGATAAATGGAAAGCTAAGTGATTTGCGTAGGGTCCAGAAGAAAGTCAGCAGTGGGACTGAGACAAGATTTCTGTCCTTTTTGTCAATTGTGTCTCAGATTTACTCTACTAATGAGTCTGCAAAGAGCAGTCTCCAGATGTTTGAAGGTAGCCAGGTAATTAATCAAATAAAGGGAATCATCATGGTCATTTAAAAACTGTCCATCTCTTGCACCTTTCCCCCAAAATGTATTTTAAGTATGTAGATCAAGGAGATGTTTTTTTACATTTAAATCTGATTGGTGCCAGTTATGTTAAATGAAAATGTGGCTATTGGGTATTGAAATATAATTTTTTAAATTGGTAATCAAAAAGCTTATTAACATTTGTGCCTATTTCCTAAGAAGTTCAGAGTGCTTTAAAATTCACATTGATTAAATGATGATCTGAATGAAGAGAGGCTTATAAAATTGAAGAGAGCCTTATAAAATTGGGGATAGAAAGTGGGGGCAGTTGTGGCAATTTCTCTGCTAGCTCATTAATAAAAAGCAAAGGGCTGGAACATTCAGGAAGGTTAGTATCACAAACAATTCCTCCAATTACAATGAAATTGGTCAGTCAATGGGTATTATAATATGGCATTTATGATTATATCTGGTTATATTATTGTGGAAGTTAGATCTTTTTGCTATGAAAATAGTTTAGCACTTATAATGTGCTCTTTTAATAAGATGTCCGTGTTCAATGGCATTTTACATGAATTGTAAATGTTAACATGTAGAGAAAGTTGGATAAGTAATGCAAAGGAGGATTACATTCAAGTCAAAAATTGTGGAGTGTCAAACATGAGTTCCATTAGCTAATTGGTAGTATAATACCCTTGACTCCCTTGAGCACACGAAAGCCAGACTGTGATGTAGAAATGTTTGGAGTTAAAGTAGCCTTGAGTATACTCCATTGTAGAGCCTGAGTGATCACAAGGGATAGGAAACCAGGACACAATCTACAGCCTGCAATAAATCATTTAAAGTATCATTGCTAAAAAGCTCACCTAATGTTTGATCTTTCCTTCCCACAATTTATGTGTTTATTTCAAACCTAACCAAATCTCTGAGTTGATCAATAAGATCACACTCAGGGTATCTTGTAACAGAAGCCACAGTCTGGGCAGGGCGTATCACAACAACCTCTTCTATCTGGAATAGCAAGGGAACATTACAGACAACTTTTCCAGAAGTTTTTTTGTTTTGTTTTTCATTGATCTTATGGCAGCCCTAGGATGAAGGCAGGACTGTGATCCCCATTTTGTAGGTCAGGATACAGAGACAAGAGGTTGTGAATAAACGACAAAGACAAAATGAGAACCTGGATGTTCTGCCCCTAAATTTAGTTTTCTTTTTATAATGTGTGGATAATATATATCATATAGTTGTAGTTAAAATTCTCAAGTCAAATTTATGTTACTATCTCAACTTAGAGCCTTTTTAGATTTCTTTTTTCAAATATCTGAGAAATATGTAGTTTGAAAAATGGTGTCTGTCACCCTTAGTGCCCCC
This sequence comes from Rhinolophus hipposideros, assembly GCF_964194185.1. NCBI lineage: Eukaryota > Metazoa > Chordata > Mammalia > Chiroptera > Rhinolophidae > Rhinolophus > Rhinolophus hipposideros. The sequence goes on along the minus strand of NC_138046.1, from coordinate 53,160,912 downwards.
AACTAGTAGGAATATTACAAAGATGAACTACTAGACTGAGGTTTACTAGGATTACTTTGTATTAAACCCAGAGCAAGTAGGCTTTGATTTAAGTCAATGCAATATAACAAAACCCAAACTTACAACCTAGATAAAGATACCAAAGACTTGCTTTAAATAGGGAATTCTACTTTTATATTTTAAATCAAGTTACAGAAACAAATTATTCATCTCTAGAGGCTTTGTGGGAAACACACCTCTTATGTAAAGCAAAGTTTACCCATACTACCCAATATTCATACAAAAGTAACAAATGCGATTGTTGTTCAAACTAAATCTTAACTCCTGCTTGTGTGATTTTCTGCATATCTGCAGTGATGTAGCACTCTTCCCTAATATTCACCCACTGATACATTTAGCATCAACACGATGACAAATTATTGTGGATTTTTACATCAAAACAGTGTCAGAAAGATTTACTTATGTATGTTTATAGTTAGGGGGTACAGGGAAATATATTGCTTAGAAGGAATGCAATGTGATGTGCCAGGTAACAAAAAGAGATGCTTTCTAGTGCTTTTCACCCAACTCATATCTCCTTTGGGATAACTTTTATGTAAATAACCTCCAAATAAAGCTCTAAATATCATGCATCACTATGGAAAGACCCTTTCATGAAGTGGTTGGCTTGTAGATTAATCTCAAAGGACATGGAGTCACTTTAATAGTCATAGGGAGTTGGACATAGTCCCAGAAAATGACCACTTGGCAAATTGTTTTGGAAGAGAGTGTAAGCCTTGTACAAATATTTACTGAGCACCCATCATCTGCTAGGTACTGATCTAGGATCCTGGTATATAATAGTTTTAAAAAATGAAGTGGACAAAAAAATCTGAAAACATTTATCCATAAAGACATGTGTGCTCCAATGTTCATTGCAGCTTTGTTTACGGTGGCCAAGACATGGAACCAACCAAAATGTCCTTCGATAGATGAATGGATAAAGAAGTTGTGGTATATATACACAATGGAATAATATTCGGCAATAAGAAAAGATGATATAGGAACATTTGTGACAACATGGATGGATCTTGAGAGTATAATGCTAAGCGAAATAAGTCAGACAGAAAAAGCAGAGAACCATATGATTTTACTGTTATGTGGTATATAAACCAAAAACAACAAAAGAAAAAGACAAACAAATGAGAAATAAAACCTCATAGACACAGACAATAGTTTAGTGGTTACCAATGGATATGGGGGCTAGGGGTGGGAGATGAGGGTAAGGGGGATCAAATATCTGGTGATGGAAGGAGAACTGACTCTGGGTGGTGAACACACAATGGGATTTATAGATGATGTAATACAGAATTGTACACCTGAAATCTATGTAATTTTACTAACAATTGTCACCCCAATAAGGTTTTTAAAAAATGGGGTGGAAATCTGCCTTCACAGACCTTACATTTCAGTGGAGGAGACAGGCCATTATCAAGATAAATGAGTAAAATATATAATACATAATGTTACAGTTAAAGAGAAAAATTTAAGGAAGTGTGATATGAAGCATATGGGTGAAATTTTAGAGAAAGAGTCCAGGGAAAGTGTCAGTGAGAATGCCTCACTTGAAGGAAGTGAGGGAGCAAGCCTATTACAAACATGGGGAACAGCAAGTGCAAAGGCCTTGAGGTGGGACATGCCTGGGGGATTTGAGGAATAGCAATGAGGCCAGAGTGTTAAGAAGGGAATGAACAAAAACAAATAAAAGAGAAGAACAGGTCAAAGAGGTGACAGAGGTCCAGATTGGAGAAAGGCTTGTAGATCCTAGTAAAATTTTCTATGCAGTAGAGAGAAAGGAAGACAGTGTGTAAAGATTTCGTCCTGTATTTTAACAAGAGCATTATGACTGCAATGATTTCAACAGACAAAAAAGGGCAAGGGCAGGAGCAGAGAGACCAGTTAGAAGGCTATTGCAATAATCACAATGAAAGATGATAGTGCTTCCCGGTGGTAATACAGTTCTCAAACTTTTCTGATGGATTGGATGTGGGATATAAGAGAATAAAAGGAATCAAGACTTTTTTTGGGGGGGATCTGAATGACTGGAAGGATGGCATGTATGTATTAGTGAGATGGGGAAAATGGCAGGATGCTGGTCGGAGAAGATGGCAAACATCAGAACTCAGTTTTTTAAATTTTTTATTAAATTTATTGGGGTGACATTGGTTAGTAAAATTATGTAGGTTTCAAGTGTAGAGTTCTATAATACATCATCTATACATTGCATTGTGTATTCGCTACACAGAGTCAGTTCTCCTTCCATCACCATATATTTGACTCCCCTTTACCCTCTTTTACCTCCACCCGTCCCCCTTACCCTATGATAACCACTAAACTATCGTCTATGTCTATGATTTTTTGTTACTTTATTTGTTTGTCTTGTGTCTTTGTTGCTTTCAGTTTTAGATCCCACATATGAGTGAAGTCATATGGTTCTCAACTTTCTGTATGACTTATTTTGCTTGGTATGATACCCTCAAGATCCATCCATGTTGTCACAAATGGCAGTATTTCATCTTTCCTTATGGCCAAGTAATGTATATGTACCACATCTTCTTTATTCAACCATCTATGAAATCATCTATCTAACAACTTCAGTTGTTTCCTTGTCTTGGCCACCATGAATAATGCCGCAAAGAACAGATGAGTACATATATCTTTATGGATAAATGTTTTCAGATTTCTTGGGAGATACCCAGAAAAGGGATTGCTGGGTCATATAGTAATTTTATTCTTAAGGTTTTGAGGAACCTGCATATGCTTTTCTGTAGTGTCTGTACCGATTTTTCTTCCCACCAGCAGTATATGAGGGTTCCTTTTTCTCCACAACCTCTCCAGCACTTGCTACTACTTCTCTGGTTGATAGCAGGCAATATAACAGGTGTGAGGTGGTATCTTGTGGTTTCGACTCGCATTTCCCTAATAGCTAGTAAAGTTGGGCATTTTTTCATATATCTATTGGTCGTTTGTATGTCGTCTTGGGCAAAGTGTCCATTCAAGGTTCTCTGCCAAATTTTTAATTGGATTGTTTGTTTTTTTTTGTTGTTGTTGTTGAGTTGTGTGAGTTCTTTATATAGTTTGGATATTAGCCCCTTATCAGAGGTGTAGTTTGCAAACATCTTCTCCCATTCTATTCGTTGCCTCTTTGTTTTGTCGATAGTTTCTTTTGCTGTGCAGGATCCTTTTAGTTTGATATAGTCCCATTCCTTTATTTATTTTTTTCTTTTATTTCCCTTGCCTTTGAGATCAAATTCATAAAATCTTCTCTGAACCCAGGGTCTATAAGTTTAGTACCTATGCTTTCTTCTGTGCAACTTATTGATTCAGGTCTTATATTTAGGTCTTTGGTCCAACAAAGATCTGGTTCTTTGAAAATATAAATAAAATTGACAAACACCTGACTAGACTCACTGAGGAAAAAAGAGAAAAGACACAAACAAAATCAGAAATGAAAGAGGAGAACTTATGATGAATACCTGTCCCGACCCGCGGGACACTACACGAGGGACCCCGAAGCACCTAGAAGGGAGGAAAATGGGAGACACAAAGACCGGAGACAAGACAGGAGTTCTGATCAAGTCTCTCTTTAATGCAGCTCAATCAGGGGTTATATACATTCTTTTGCTGGGTGGAGGGGCATTAACATAAGAAGGGTTGCTGCAGGCTAGCAGTCTTAAGCCATCTGGACACATCCTACAGAATGTGGGTGTTACCCAAGTAACTTCCTCTATCTCATGCTTCTCAGTTATGTGATGGTGCCTTATAGGCATCCGCCCCCTACAAATACCACAGAAATACAAAGGATCATACAAGAATACTATGAGGGACTATACATATGCCACCAAATTAAGTGACCTGGAAGAAATGGACAAGTTATTAGAAACATTTAGCCTTCCTAGACTGAATCACGAAGAACTGGAAAATCTAAATAGAGTGATCAACAGTAAGGAAATTGAATCAGTCATCCGTAACCTTCCCAAAAGTAAAAGTCCAGAACCAGATGGCTTCACTAGTGAATTCTACCGAACATTCGAAGATGATTTAATACCCATCATACTCAAACTCTTCTAAAAAATTGAAGAAGAGGCAATACTTCCTAACCGATTTTCTGAGGCCAACCTTACCGTGATACCAAAACCTGGTAAGGATAATACACACACAAAAAAAGAAAAATTACAAATATCTTTGATGAATACAGATGCAAGAATCCTAAATAAAATACTGGCCAATCAAATATAACAATACATTCAAAAGGTTATACATCACAATCAGGTGGTGTTCATTCCAGTGGTATAAGGATGGTTAACATAACACAGAGCTCAGTTTTGAGCACTCCTGGATTGAGATGCCTATTAAACAGCTAAGGGAAATGTTATGTAGACTGTGGATGTAAGAGTCTGGATTTGAGGGTGATACTATGGCTGGATATATAAAATTGGGAGGCATCAGCAAATAGACTGTATTTAAAGCTATGAGATTGAGTAAGTTTACCTAAGGAATTATTAGACATAAAAAAAGGAACAGGTCTGGTGACATGAGAAAAGAGGTTACAAAATAGCATGCATAGAACAGTCTCTTTGGAAATAAAGTGTTTCTAGAAAGAACAACGAGAGGCTATATACCAAAGTCATCTTTGGGTACTAGAAATATTAGTGATTCTCATTATATTATTTTATGTTTTTTCATATTTCCCACATTTTCTTTAATAAAAATGGATTCCTTTTATAACTAAAAGAGTAGAAAAATAAATGCTATTAAGAAAAGAAGACTTTTATCTAGAGTTATTCTCCATTGTCTAGAGTGAAATATTTTATTTGTATAAATGCCCCCCACATACTCATGCACATATACCCACAGAGAAAGAATGGTAGAAAAAACAAAGGTTATTTGAATCAACGTGTGTATGACATGATTGGAGCTTGACATCAAAGCTTCTGTCCTTACATAGAGTTCAATTAATAAAACTTGATACAATTTGCCTAGACAATAAGGACAAAAAGACCTGGGGACAACTAAACCCAAAAGGACCAACAGCCAGAATAGATTGGGACCCTGGGGGCTGAGTCAAAAGCATATCCTCTGGGAAAAGAGAATTAATTAAACACATGTTCCACTCTCTGGTGACATTCTTTTCTCTGGAGGCCTTTCGCCTTCTTTCTCTAGCAGTTCCCATCCAGGGAACAGGGTATCTACTAGTTCAGCAAGGCACTCTTAAATATTAATAACTTATTCATGGCCAGTTTTTCACACATAGGAAAGTATATCATCTTATCATCTTGAGTTTTAAAGTTCACATCCCGCCTATTTTTTTTTCTTTTGGACACAGTAACTCTAACAGTTTTCTTCTGTATTCTCTTCCTCTCCCCATTTGATTATAATAAGAATCTCCCCTCCCTTTCCTGATGGTGACTCAGATATAGCTAGGTACTCTTTTCACACGTCTTTCGGAAAAGGGAAAAAAAACAGAGAATATTTTAGTGAAAATGCAGGATGGTTGATGCAGTTATGAGTGACTGCAAAAGGAATTGTAATGGAAAAGATTTGTATTTTTAGCCGTAGCATTTGCTACTGTGAGTGTTAGCATTTTGTTAAAAGTGTGTACATGCATGATAAGATTTTTAAGCAGAAAGTTGGAAAATTGGTACAGAAATTTATTTTTGCATATGTCTATTTTTCCATTAAGTAGTAAGTGTTATTAGCTCCCTGATGATCTATTTTACTTCTTTGTCTTCCTCTTTAAGGGCACCCTGACCAACTCCAAAAGTTTCATTGAACAAATGAGAAATGTTACTTCTGTCCTCTAGATTCCAGAAGTAAGATCAGGCTACCTCCAATAGTCTATTAATTTTGGTGATTTTCATCAAAGTTAGAATAACAGAGAATGTAATTTACATTAACGCCAGTCGTCTGCTCCAACATGCATATCACACACACACACACACACACACACACACACACAAACACTTCTATCTTTACCTTCTCTTATAGAGATTGAATCCAACAGGACCCACACATTATTGAATTTAGATCAACAATGTAATCAAAGGCATCAAATTATCAATTTTTTGGCTTAAAGCCAGACTTGGAATCTTATAGAATGTGCACAAGTCTCAGGGTTTTATGATCTGAGTATTAATCCCACATGTGCCACATACTAGCTGAACAACAATTGGGAAGCCACTTAAGCACCTATTTAAATCTAAAGCAGTAAAATAGTTGTTCTGATGGTAGCCAGTATGATGGGCATTAAAGTCACATAGACCTTGATTCAAATCTACTGACTGGACAACTTGAATTAAGTCACTTACTGTTTTAGTCTGTGTTTCCTTGCCGGTGATGTTAGACTGATACCTGCTTTTCATAAGGATTTTGTGAGGATTAAACAAGAAAATGTTTACAATGTGTCTAGGACTAGTGTTCAGGACATATGGTATATCAAAAAATATGTATCTGTTATTACTACTACTGTTATTGTTGCTCTGCTTCTTTGTAGTAAAAGTGCTTTCTTACTTGTGACAACCAGAAGCCTTTCACTAAGTCAAGCCAAGGAGAAAAAGTTGGATTTGTAAGTCAAGCTATCAGGTAAATAACAGTTGTTACTTAAATAAATAAACTAGAAAAATATTTCAGAGGGAGCTAGAACAATCTCTGTCATTTGTAGAGCAATAAAAAAAAAACACCTTTGGAATAACAGGCAAAAATATTATTGTTTTGCCACTGAGAGAATGGGAGTGAAGCCAAAGTTAAAATTTGTTTTGCGGCAAAAGGCAAGACATTGTACATCACAAAAATAATAGTAACTTGATTCTGTTTCTGTAAGGAGCCTGAATATCCCACACTCAGTTCCTCGTTTTGTTTTAATTTTATGTACCATGACCAGGGTGAATAGCATAATGGTTAGCCTGGACTTTGGAGCCAGATGGCCTGGGTTCATACTCTAACTTTGCTGCCTACTAGCTGCATGACCTTAGAAAAACCACTTAATCTTCTTCATTTGTAAAATATGGATTATAATACTACTTGCTACATAGAGTTGTGACACTTAAGTGAGTTAACTATGGCAAAGTACTCTGAACAATGTCTATCACACAATAAGTCCCATGCCAGCATTTATCTAATAAAATTGTTGAAAGGTGTTTTGAAAAGAGTTGATTTATAGGCTCTGCGTAATGTCAGAGGATATAGGAGTCTATTCCTTATGTGCGCCCCCCCCCACATCAGCTTAGCAAATATCTCACCTTGAGAGTCAATTACCAATTTGTAGAGAGCTTATATATTTAGTGGATTGTCATTTGTGTGTGCGTGTGTATTCCTGTGTGTGTGTGTGTGTGTGTGTGTGTGTGAAACTAGATTCCCCATCCATTTTCATATTATAAACATCCATAGAAAAATAGATAAGGGCTTTGAGCACATTGGGAAAAACAAAACACCACTGAAAGACCTTTGAGTGTTCTGAATTGGTCTGGATTTTTCTTTTGTTAAATCCTGTTGAGCTTTTGCTTGAGGAATTATTAATATGGTGACATTTTTTTTTAATTTATTGAGGTGACAATTGTTAGTAAAATTACATAGATTTCAGGTGTACAATTCTGTATTACATCGTCTACAAATCCCATTGTGTGTTCACCACCCAGAGTCAGTTCTCCTTCCATCACCATATATTTGATCCCCCTTACCCTCATCTCCCTCAACCCACCCCCTTACCCTCTGGTAACCACTAAACTATTGTCTGTGTCTATGCGTTTTTGTTTCTCATTTGTTTGTCTTGTTCTTTTGTTGTTTTTGGTTTATATACCACATATCAGTGAAATCATATGGTTCTCTGCTTTTTCTGTCTGACTTATTTCGCTTGGCATCCAAGATCCATCCATGTTGTCACAAATGTTCCTATATCATCTTTTCTTACCACCGAATAGTATTCCGTTGTGTATATATACTACAACTTCTTTATCCATTCATCTATCAAAGGACATTTTGGTTGTTTCCACGTCTTGGCCACTGTAAATAAAGCTGCAATGAACATTGGAACGCACGTGTCTTTATGTATAAACGTTTTCAGATTTCTTGGGTAGATACCCGGGAAATAGATTGCTGGGTCATATGGTAATTCTATTCGTAATTTTTTTCAGGAACTTCCACACTGTCTTCCATAACGGCTGCAATATGGTGACATTTCTAAAATGTTCCACTTTCTTGGTACAGATTCAATTTTATAGTGCTAAACACACATAAATAAAGGCCCTGTGTCCTATCACCCCGATGGAATCACTGAACACATAAGAAACACATGCAGTGACCTTGAATATATCTTTATGATTTGTATTTTAGACTTTTCTCTGGTCTATGTAGGATAACTACATGGTTCTCCCATGAAAAGGTATTTTGGGAAAGACTACTTACTTGCAATACTGAGAACAAAACACTGTACTTTATTTTGTGGATTGTTGCAGCTGCAATCAAAGTAAAGTGTCTGCAAAGTCTTGAGTAGAACTGAAAATTGGCAGTACTTGCAGCAGTCGTATTGATCTTGGAGACCTCCATTCTGCCATGCTTCCCTAAAAACATGTGTCCTCTGTTTCTGAATAACAGGAAGGGATACCCCATGAAAAGTGCTGGCCATTTATGTGATATCATCTTGATGAATTATTCTAAAGCTCTATCAATCAACCCCTTTCCAAATATCCTAACTACCGAAGCCATTCAGGTCCTGATTTTTAACCAGGTCTTTTTTTCTCGATGTCAGTTGGGGCGGGTATACAGCCAGAACTGACCCTCTGCATTTGCATGGTTGGAGGGATTTTGGCTCACACTTATTGGTCAATTAACTGGAAACCAAACCAATATCGCATTTTACGAAGCACTTGTAATAGCCCTGGAAAATAAGTCAACATTTCATTAAGAGGAAAGGTATTAGGGAAAGCAATTGTCTCAATTTGCCCTACTGAAATGGAGAAAGCCTGTTATAGAGGATTCCTTACTTGATATCAAGAATTAAGCCCCCATTTCAAAGTTTAAAGCATTTAGGGAAACTGTGGAAATACTACAGTGTCCCAGTAAAATAATATGTAGTCTGTCTTCTGCCGTTCCTCCCTCTCTCCCTCCCTCCCTTTCTTTGAATTCGTATCAAATATAGATCTGTCCCTTCCAGATTTTATTTTCATTGATTTTAGATGCCTTTCCCATAGTATACATCATAATTATCCTGATAACATTATCAGACACTTACTATGTACTAGGTACCATTCTAAGTGCTTTGCATGCATTGGCTAATTCTCACAACTCTCTGAGGTAGGTATTATTGTTCTTCTCATTGAGGAACAGCGACACCATGTCCCTAAGGCCTCCCAGTTAGTAAATAGTATAATTAAGATTCAAACCTAAGGAGTCCATCCAGAGTCCATCATGTTAACCAATGTGATATCAACCTCAAGAGATATGTTTAAAAGGGTGACACACTTGTAACCACAAGATGGCCTCAGGGTTTTTTTGAAAATTAATTTGGGGAAGGTATTATTCAATAATGTTGTAAAGATTTTGTTGGGTATCCGATGGACATGCGTCCTATTTGGGAGACCACCTCAGGGATACTGTGGATACCTGATCATGGCATTGTACACCAGAAGCTAAACATTAATGAATGCCAACTATAATTTTATATATATAATGTGATGGTTCAGTGTGAGGTCGGAGGGATAGTGGATGGGGGGAGGGGGGTTCACAGTGTGAGGGATATAAATGATGAACGTCTAAGTATTACCTTGTCTTGTACACCTGAAACTAATAAATAAATAAATAAATAAAAAGAAAGGTGACACACTTAAGCACTATTGTCAGGCCAAGGTCCATTTTTATTTATTTATTTATTAGTAGTGGGGTAGATTTTGCACTAATCAACAATCTCTCAGATGGCATTTAGTTGACTCAGGTTACGCATTTGCAAGGTGGCTGGCCAGTGCTCCAGGTGTAGTCTATTGTCTTGGGAATGATGTGGCTGTATATCAAATCAGTGACCTTGGCAGGTGATTGTTAGATATTTGCTTGCTAGATGTATCCTGGTATTTTTTTTTTCTGTCCCAGGGTTTATCTGGTATATTTTTCATTTTTTTTCTGAAAATGAATATATCTCAGAAAATTAGAACCAGTCAGTTTCTTGGGGCCATCCATTAGGTGCAACATCAGACGTTGATTTGTCACCAACTGGTAGGCTCTTTGCTTTGCCATTTCAAAGCATGAGAGGACTCCAAACCTGTTTTTGTGGTTGGAGTGTTCCTGGAAGTTGATTCATGTTCTCATTGCAATTTCTTTGACATGGCATCTTGGCCTAGTGCCTTAGACTAAAATGGATATTTTTCTAATGTCTATGCTTTAATTTAGAAACAACCAATCTGATGTTTTCCAACTTATCTCCAAAATGGAGAATAACTGTGCCTAGGAAAATGGGTTTCTAATGAAAATGCTGACAGTCTCATTAATGTTACGGTTTTGAACATGCTGCCATTCAAAAAAAAAAGTAGTATTTTTGTATCCTGTAAAATACCAAACATCTGCTTGCAATGGGCATATTTAACACCTTTTGGTTTTCTTTTCATCTAAGCTGAATGTGCCTGGGAATGTTGAAACTTCAGATAACACAGGCGAAAAGTTTGAAAGAAGGGTTGTTTATTTGAAAACCATTTTTTAAGTATATTGGAACCTGAGCTCAAATTACAAAACACATTCCAAACAACTTGGTGGCAAGATGCCTTTGAATGGTACAGAGCCTGCCCTCAGTTCTAAGTGCCAGCAATGGGGCTGTGAACTAAGTCTGGTTAAATAAGAATAGAAGTGGCAAAGGAGTACACTGTGATGAAATCTAAGAGGGAATTTTATAATCCCAAGGTTCAAAATAGAGGCCTGGAGTCAGCATCCAAAACAGATGTCAAAGCCCATGTAGACATAATGGTAGGAGTAGCAAAAGGAGATAAAGGGTGTGTCATTATTAGAACCACCTCGTCTGTCTGCCTTCATCTTTTGCCCATCTTAATTATTGTCTGCATCGCTACCAGAATCCTTCCTGAAGAACATATCAAATGATGCCTCTCCCCTACTTACATTTAGTGTTTCCTGTAGTCTGTTGAAAAGGTTTTAACTTCCCTAAGGTTTGTCATTATCTGAACCCAACCTACTTTCAGCCTTCTCAAATACTATTTCTATCCCTAGACACCCCGTATTTATGCTCCGTGGTTCTAAACTGGGACTGGTAGCATTTGGAAATCTGTTGAAGTATTTCGGATTGTTACAGTGAGTGCGGATGATATGGGTATTCAGTGATATGAAGCAGGGGATGCCAAGCATCTTGTATTGAGTGAAAAAGACCCTCACCATTTCAGAATTGTCCCACTGAAAATGCCTATAGCGCCCTTGCCAAGAAACTGCATTTGTAGCTGAAGTGGACTGTTTTCGGGTCTCCAGCTGACATGCTTTCCCAGTAATATACATTTGCTTCTGCTCATCCTTCTCCTTGCTGTGTTTGCCCTTTTACTCAGCTTTGCCTGTCATATTCTGAACAATTTTTGGAATGTAGCTTTTCCATTGCAGCCTTTCTAGATCTCCAGTGAGAAATAAGTTATACTCCCTTCTTCCCAGAGTTGCTGAGCATACTTTGATGTAGTAGAAAAAATACTAATATGAGAATCAAGAGACACAAAATTTTGCCCTGGTATTGCAATTAGCTAAATGTATGACATAGGGCAAATTATTTATCTTTTTTGGGCTTTACTTTATTCATCTGCAAAATGAGGAAGTTAAAAAAAAATGAGAGGATTGAACAGACATTCCCTAAGGTTCTCTCCACTGCTAACTTTCTCTGGGAAACTTATCACATCGCTAATTTTATTTTAATGACACCCTAGGGCATCTTTAGATCCCTCAAGATAGCACTTTGCACATAGTATGTCTCATAATTGTTGACGTGAAAAGTCCAGAGGACTTTATACTTTTTGCCTTTTGTTGAAGATGGCACTGGCCATTAACTGTGTAACTTTGTTGCACTTAATCCAGTAAATAGGTATGTGTGGGCTGAGAAAAGGGTAAGGATCAGTTTTCTGAGGTTACTTAGTAAGACATTGAAGAGACATGTTGAGTAATTATTTTGGGGTTTAATTATTACCATTGCTAACCTATATAGAAAAGATCACATACATTTAATGAATGCAAAAGAACGTGGCAGATTTTGTGTTTTGCAATATATAGAAAAATCTGACAAAGTAGCAATAATTACAAAAGATATATCATATAGGGTTATAATCCTGTGATCTGCAATAGGCTGTTTTAAAATGAGAAGTTTTGTAGGCTTCAAATGTGTTCCACTAGCACTTGCCTTGATATAATAGTTCCCTTAGAGATTGGCTGGAATCACATCCATGCCATCCAGATGTGCTTTCATAGCTGTGAGTCTGTATTATGATGTATGGGCAATATGCAAATTACCTAGTTTGCATAATCTTTTCCAGATGCAGAGTTTTTCTTAAGCCTATCTAAAGAGCTGTCACTAAACCTGAGTATTGTGGTTTGGCTTCTGTTTGAATCTTGGAACTGCCTTAGCTGTTAATTTGGTGAAGCCAATCATGTTATCATCTGGTATTTCATTAGTGTTGCCACTGTCATGGAAAGATTTGGACACATGCTGATTCACTGCTGCCCAGCACTTTCTTTTCTTTTCTCCTTTCTTTCTTTTTATTTTAATAAGTCATATAAATGTATTATATAATTGTTGTGATATCCAGAATTATTTTCACCCAAGGCCAATCATCTATCGTAAGGCAAAAATGTGAGTTAGGCTTTGAGTATCTCTTTTTCCTATCCCAGGTTGAATTAGTGATCTTTTAAATTCATGGAGTTTCTGTTCTCTCCATTTCTCTCTGCTCCCAGAACAAACTTAGCCCTTCCACACATTGTGGCCCATGTCTTAGAAAGGAAATGCTAAAGTTAGGATTCAAATCTAGGCAGTCTGCCTTTAGATTCTATGCTCTTGACCACCAATCTGCACTGAAGTAACTGAGATTGACAGGTAGGGGGTGCAAACCAGGTGGCTAAAAAGGCAAGACTCTGGGCCTCTCAATCTGTTTCCACCACATCATCTCCATCTTTACCTCTTGTATATATTGGATTTTAGAGTTAGTTGTTGATTGAAGAAAGAATTTTGTTGCTCAGATTGTGAAAAACCATTTACAGATATAGGCTTTAGAGAGGCCTTAAACCTAGGCCTGCTGGGAGGGGAGTATTTGTGAAAAACTGATTCTAGGAACTAGATCTTTTGTTTATCCTTGTAGGAAGCATGCATGTATGTACTGAGTTGTTTTCAGTTATTAGCAACCTTCTGGGAGGGCAGGTAGATAAGTAGCTAGAGTGTCTAGAATGGTTAGGAAAGGCCAAGATAGTGTTAAAAATGGCAAAGAATGCCTTACATAAAGGACTACATGGGTTCCTCATCCTAGTCAGTTGATATCATTGACAACAGGGTATTTTCAGGAGACTTGAAGATAAAGGAAGCGTGCCCCTCCAACTGGAATTAGGGCCAAGCTTTTTTCTCTATGTACCTGCCATCTGTTTGTAGTAAGTTGTCTTCCTTACCTACATTATGGGAACTCATATCCTTTCCCGAATCGTGCTGGGCATCTTTCTATTATCCCTGTTACCATCCCATTTCAAGATGACAGGTATATCCCATTTCAAGATAAGAGATACAAATTTGAGAAACTATATGATGAGAAGACACTTGAAATTCAAAATGCTGACTCCAGTGTCATTGCCAAGAAGCAAAGAAGGCTTTTGGTAGAAGAACCAAAATTTCTAAGAGGCCCCATTGCAGCTGGATCCCTGTTCTAACCAGAAGAGTTTTCATGATATTCCAAGTCCTTGGACTCAACAGAATTATGATATTTATTACCATGTTTATCTGATAGAACACAGTCCTCCTCACCAATGCTATACATGTCAGTGCTATATTGAGAGTTGGAAAATATTCTTACTTTTTTGTCAATAGTAAGTTGTGCCATACACCATCGGTTATTTCAAGTTCAGTCAGAAGATATAAAGTGAAAGTGCTGCATTTCACAATCATGGTTAAGCAATACAAGCTGCCCTTCAGCCCTCGTCCTGAAGCCAGACAACCAGTTCCCCCCACCTCCTATGTCCCTATCACTTCTCCAGCTGCTACTCCAGCGATGGAGTTCAGAGTCAGTGATCCCATTGGTGAATAAGTCCACCAGTCTTTTTAAGAGGAGAGCCTTGGACTCCAGCCACCCTTTGTCTCAGTCAGCCACAATCTCTGCTGGTTTTCACAGCCAGAAGTTATGGGGACTTCTCTCCCCAACACTGGAACGCTGGGCTAGGGTGGGTCTGGATTCCCTTGCTAATCTGTGGGGTATCTCCACAGCCAAGATATTCTTCCTGATCTTTAATGGTCGCATGCAAGTGTTGGGCCAGTGCTTTCTGTTTCTTTTCCCCTCCTCCCAGGCTCTAGGTGGCTTCTTTTGTTTGTCCTTAGTTGTTGAGCTTTGGTTTACCAAGATTTCTGGTTATCCTGTATTTCAGATAGAAACTGAAATCTCCAAGAAGCTTGATGTAACACTCATCATCTCCAACCACCACCACCACCATCATCATTACCCTCACTATAGCAACTATAATTTATTAAGCACTACTCTTTGCCAGGTGCTATTCATAATATCACTTCATTATCATAGCAACCCTATTATTTAGGTTCCATTATCAGCTCCATTTTTTGTGGATGGGGAAACCAAGGTTTAGAGAATTTAAGTAACTTGCCTAAAATCACACAACTAGTAAGTGTCAGAGTCATGCATCAAAGCGAGAGAGTCTGACTCCAGAACCCATGACTTAACTACTATGCTTACTGCATTCTGTTAGAGAGGGATGTATTGAGAAGACTCACCTACTTTGATCACCAGTCAAAGGAATGTAGACTTGAATGCCCAATTAACTTGTTGAAAAATTGTCCTGCACTGTAAATTCCAAGGAAAGTGCTCTGTAGAAGTTCATGTATATTTTGAGCTTATTTTTTAAACCTAGGGAGAAAATACAATATCCTCATGATCCCTGCTTCTTTCTACAATGTCTTGAAGTTTTTCCTCATCAGAAATGTTTCATCCTTAAGGCTCTCTGAGCTGTGGGCTCTCCTAAATTTAACTTTTAAACTCAAGATTTAATCCATATAGATTTACTCTCACAATCCTTCTATTTTACCAATCATATCTCCCCTCCAGCAGATTGTCAGTTGGGCAGAAGGCCAGTAGGGGGTGGCCCTAGTGTTATTTATCAGTGTACAGACTGTGGAATAAAGTATATGTGATAATTGATTCACTTTTCATCAGCCTTTGAGGACTGATAACTCAATTAGCATGTCAGATATTGACTACATGTCTCTTTCAGAAAAATCTTCAAAGGTGATTTTGTATTAAATAAGGTGTGAGAGGTGTTTTTTATCGTTGTTTATATTTTAGTAAAAGTTTTTATTTCTTTTGACTATTCTCAACAGAAGTATCAGTGTTACCTTAATAGTTGGGTTTCTTTCATCTTAATCTGTGTGTTTCAGGAAAGAATGATGATATTTTGAAGCAGGCATATAGGAAAATAAAAATTTTTAAATCCTGGCTGAGAAAATTTCAATTTCTAGTCTGCAGC